>NC_050075.1:75593258-76262321 GCF_009764565.3 Dermochelys coriacea | reverse complement strand
CGAGCAGGGACAGGGAACGCCAGGGCTCAGCCCCCGCCCAAGACATGCCAGTAATTCCATTGATCAGCCCCCCCACCCCCGTCTGTCGTGGGGAAGGAAGGCGTGGGGCTAAGCACCCTTGCGCTCCCCTGAGCCCGGCAGGGCAGAGACTGGGGCAGCGGCCTGCCTGATCCCCTGAGGTGATGAGCACCTGCACTGCCGTTGGCTTCAGTGGGAGCTGCCCCTCCCAGGATCAGATCCCAGGTACCGACCCTTTAGACAGAGTGGGAGGAAATATGCCCCAGCACCACCTTGGGAGACCCCTTCCCTGGAGAATTTGTAAAAGACCCTGCAGCAGGCTAGGGAGAAGCACTGGTCAGAGAGGATTGGTCCTCCAGCTGAACACATGCTCACTGGAACCCCCCACCCCACATCATATAGGCCATACAAAAAGTGCCTCACCAGCTAGCATGGGTTCATTTACCCTAGGGCCCCAAGACTGGGTGCAGGGCAGCTGGAATGGCAAGTAAAGAATGGCTCCTTTGTGGAGGCTGCATTTTATCCTGTGTAGCTGGTGATGCCCTGGCTACCTGAAATAGCAGGGGCCCAAAGATCAGGAGTCACATGTAACACATAGTGGCCAAGGGAAACCATTTACTTTGAATTTTTCTAACTCTTGGGAAGGGCTGCTACAGAACAGAGCCTGATTTCTACTGCTCATCAAAACCCAACCACCTTGAGGAGTCTCTTTGAGCCTTCCCTTTAGAGGGCCATAAACCAGGCCCTTTCAGCTGTGGGGCTGTAGCCTGCTCCCATTGGGCTCAAGGGGCAGCAGGATTAGGCCTTTTGCTAGCAGACCACAGTTTTCTCTCTAAATGTTGGATGTCCAGTTTGAGGCAGCTGGGGCCTGATTTTTCAGAGATGCTGGAGTTGGGGGGGGGGGGCTGCAGATGCTTAGCACCTCTGAACATGAGGTCTTTGGTGTCTCAAAGACATCAAAAAATAAGGCATCACAGCTTAGAGGCCACTTTAAAAAATTTGGGCCTACTAGCCTTATCCTTGAGAGGTCACCAGTGCCCTCAGCTCCCACTGAAACCCAAAGGTGTTGAAGACCTTCACTAACTCTGGGAATTATTAGTCTACATTTATACTGTATTAGCATCTAAAGGCCCCAGCCAGTATCAGAGCCTGATTGTGCCAGTCCTTACTCCAAAATAGTTTACAGTCTAATTACAGACCAGGCAAAACAAATTGGTGTGAGAGACCATAGGAGAAAAGGAGGTGGGGAAAGTAGGTTAACAATATGATTTTAGATTACATAGACTCAAAGTATGTACAGTTTGATGGTTCTGAATCATTTAAATAAGGTTAAAATGACATGAAGTAAATACAAACTTTTAACAGTGCGGATGATTAACCATTGGAACAAACTACCAAGGCAAATGGTGGATTCTCCATTTCTTAAAGTCTTCATGACAGAATGCCTTTCTGGAAAATAAGCTTTAGTCAAACACAACCTACTGGGCTCACTATAAGAGAAAGTGGAAGCAATTCTATGATATACAGGAGGTTTCAGGCTAGATGATCTAATGGTCCCTTCTGGCTTTAAAAATCTATGAAATCCCTTTCTGTCTCTCTCTGTGTTGGTTTTTGTTCCTACTGATCACCAAGTGGCCGATTGCTTGCAGTCAGAAGATGTGGCACCTGAGGAGGGATTTGAAGGAGGAGAGGACCATGACCTTATGAACCCATTCAGAAAGGGTGCTCCATACTTAGAGAGGCATGAAAGAAATCATGCTACAGTTATTGGAGGAGCAGACAAAGGGACAGTCAAGGTTCCAGTCCCTAATCTGAAGATGACAGTGCTTCCCTTCCAGCCAACCTCTCCCTATCCCAACTCTAAATTTGGCCTCCTCCCTGCATCACCACAGAAACCAAGCTCCACTGAAGGTTGGGTAGCTAGATGGCATCACTGAATGGGAGGCATACAGGTGATGGGGCACTGAGGCCCAGAACAAAGGCCGACCATTGGCTGTGATGGCAACCCAAAGCAGCAGCACTGGTGGCATATCTGTAGTTGGAAACTGCTGCCTAGAGTCTTTCCTTGACAGCTGTGTAGATAAAGTTCTGGCAGGCCTCAGAAGGGATAGGGGCCACAACCGGCCTCTTGTCCCATTATCACAGTTTCATCAAAGTCTGCAAAGGGTTCTAAAGCATTTCCAGGGAGAGAAATACAAACTCTAGGGGATCTGGGCAAGCCTTCCAGAGCCCCATGGCCGCTAAGAAGCCAGCAGTGGTTTGAGAGGAGAATATTTCTGAAAGGAAGCTATTTTGCATTCCTTCCCTTAGCTGTCAGTTTGCATGTTTTTTTCACGCTAAGTATGTGACCTTCAGAGGCATTAGCGCTGCAATTCCCAGCCTTAGGAGAGGACTACACTCCCTACTGTTAAATTGAAGACATGAAACCTCAGAGACTAAACCAAGATGGAAGTTCCTCACATACACACACCGTGAAGAAGGAAGATTTGTTTAAAGGCATGGACTGAAGCAAGAATATTAACAAGCTAGAAACACCAATAACATCTCTGGGGTGTTTTTATTAGTATCACCCCTTTGTAAAGTTTTAAATGCCGTTCTTAAGGAAAATGCTGATAATCCTGCTGAAGTATTCTCTCTGATCTTTTGGCTGAGTGTCTGCCAGGCCACTCCCCTGCAAGACAAAAATGTAGCAAACTACTCCCCTAACAATTTGGGTTTTAAGTAGTGGGCCTAAAGATCAGCCAGGTGTCTAAGCTGAGACTGGCGCCTCCTCTGGGTAAATGCCCTTCAAACATTCTTTTGAGAATTGACCATGGTTTCTAAATAAATGATTTTTTAAACGTTCATGTTCTCTTCTTGAAGGAAGAAGAAACCCTGAGCTGCAGATCTTAGCCAAGCATACAAACTGACTCAAAGCAGAATCACATGGAGTTTGAAAATTGAAGCTAGACCCTACTCCTAATGAGAGTTTTCCCACTGGTTTCATTGGGAGTAGGATCAGGGCTTCTAGATGTAATAGTACCAGTTTTATAAACAACATAGGTGAAATCTTGACCCAGATAAGTCAATGGCAAAGTTCTCATTCAACAGGGTGAGGATTTCACCCTATGTCTTCTATTTGACCATAAAGAAGACCCACCCATTTCCCTCCCTTTTTCTTCTCCATCACACGGGTATTTTCAGATGCTACAAGGACTTTTTAATCTCTATGCTTTGTTTCTGAATTAACTCTGAGGAAATGATCCCTAAAATCTCCTAAACAATTCAGATTGTGGCAGGTGATTATGCTAAATCCAGGCCCCCTTAGTTTTGGGGATGGAGCAGTAATTGACAGCCAAAAAGAGAAATCTTCTAATGGAATTCTATATCAGCAGTGTATCGGTCCTTCGCCATGGAATCAAATCTAAGGACAATATAACAATATGCATTGCTTCATCAGAGATGGGCCATTGGCCAACTAGTTTTTTGTACAATGTCTTTTGAAGAAAAAGTGAAGTCACAGTTTTGGTATGACTGTTTAAATGATGAATGGGAAATGTAACATTTCCCCCTCCTCTTCTTTGTAATATTCCTCCAACCCCCATAAAAATACCAAATAATTCTACTCATATATCAACTGTACAAAATCATCTAGTTCAAAGTGTTCTCTTAACTGTAGAGGCTCTGGGCTGGAGATCCTGCTGTCTTTACACAGCCAAAATTCCCATTGACTTCACTGGGCTTTAGTTGATTTTAGAGGGAGGTTTGGCTGCCTGGGAAGTGCAGGATCAAAGCTTGTGGCAGTGTTTCTTGAATTCCTTAAGATCACTTTTGTACAAGACTTTTTTTAAAACTATTTAGGATTTATCTAATAAGTAATGCATTGCAGTGTAAATGTCTGCCCTCTGCTTTTAACAGCATTATCTACAGCCCCTGAATTTTATTAATCCCAATTTGGTTTTCTTAGCATACAAAAAAGAGAGGTTCGACAATAATCTTAAAACAAAAATATAAATTTATTTCTTAAGAGGTTTTTACTTACCCTTTAAAATATGCACTGAAATGCTGACACATAGATACTGCTTTTACAATATTCATGTTATATGAAAGTCAGATTCAGATTTTCTCTTAAACTGAAAAGCTTCCTGCATATGAAAGCACCCATAATGAAATTGTGAAGCTCATCTTATATTCTTTCCACAATATAGGAGGGATAGCCGCTGTAAAATTAAAGTCAAAAATAAAACGAGACCATTAGGATATTAAATATGCCAAAATAGATTCACTGCCTCTAAATCAATGTTGTTTACTTAGAGAACAGAAATGCTTTTTGCACAATGTCAAAGTGCAATTAGTTCTTTATACAACAATAATTTAGGGCACATTAATTAATTTGGATTGAATTACAAAGGAAACAATAGAAATGTTCATAACTTCAATTTTAATGCCAGTTGAGTTAATTGGAGCCACTGTTGTGCCAATAAACATTCAGTTCAATAAGCCACTAAGCACTAAATAGTGTCAAATATAAGCTATTTGCCAGGGTACTGCTGAAAGAAAAAAAAAAAATCAAACCTACATACCCGGAACATCTGGGAAGTGAGGTAAAATCTTGATATGTGTACCGAAGCTATGCATTAGTTGTGGGGCCCAATTCTACATTCACTGTGCAACCCAACCTCCTCTTTAAGTCAATTAGGGTCCACAAAGTATTGAGGGCTCGGAGCTAAGTAGGTTAAGCACTTTCATTATGAAAATCTATTTACAGACATTTCTGGAAAAAATGACATGCTTATTCCCAGCCCAAAGACTCTGTGTGTGTGTGTGTGTGTGTGTGTGTAGACATCAATACAAATTCTATTTTGCTCTTTAAAAATTGACTTAGTGACATGGTTTGAATGAGAGCTCTTGGCTTGAAATGAATGGGAGCTCTGGATGTAAAGTACTTGTAGGGTTGGCCCCGGGAATGTGAAAAAAAGGTGTTTTCACATTTTAACACTTTCTGATTATTATTATTATTTGGCAATTCAAATAACAGGTTTATTTTTAACATGTCAGATTTGCCAGTGACTTTGGCCTGATCCTGCACTCTTTATTCAAGCAAATGCCCAGCTGAGTTGTGCCTAAGTAATAAGCCTTTGGCTGGTCCAATAAAATTTGGTTTAGAAATAATCAAGTTACAAGTGTGTGAATATAACGAATAGAGAATTAGCATGCGATTGTCCTGCATTTCCTGTTAAAATTCCATTGAAGTCAACTTAAAGAGAATGAAGGATCTGGCCCTAAATGTTTAAAACACATCACATTGGAAAGCTTTAGATAGACACATGACAAGCATGACACGTACTGCAACAGTGTTGTCCACTATGAAAACAGTCTAATAAATGCATTAAGTTGCAAATTCAAACAGCAGCTAAACAAACAAATGTAAGGCCCAATTCTGGCCCCAGAGACGCACCAAATGAAAGCCAATGCACATACACCTCAGGACAGAATTTGGCCATAAATTGGTTCATTTTAATCTTACATCGTACGACTGAACAACAAAAATAACTGAGGGGTCCAACGTGATTCCTCCAATCTTCCTCCTCTCATTGAGTTCGCTGGAAGGGAGATTAGGCCCACACTTCACTTATTTCTATGGGGTTTTTCTTCCTCACTTCTCCCTTTCACATTTTCACTAAATGGTTTTGCCTGAATAATGTGTACTGAAAATGGCAATCACACCAACATAGCTCCTGCTCCCCTTGACTTCAGTGGGGGCAGAATTGGCCTTTCTGGCTTCACCACTGAGGTAAGGGGACTATCCCAAGTGTGTTGATACCCTTTCATAGCACAGGTGCTTCCTTCATGCCAAATACTAGATTAAAACTCTTTTAGGAAATCTCTTAAAATTTAAAATCTATGTTGATACAAATATCCCTATCCTCCTATCTCGGAGGGCAGGTTGTGCTAGACAGTTACAATTACTGGTGGAAAGAAACATTTTAATTAGTTTTAAAACTGTTTTAAAGGCTCTAAAAGTGATTTAAAGCAACTTCTCTGTAAACAGTGATAGTCATAGTTCTGGGGTCCAGTATCATGTTACCTGCCAAGACAAGACAAGTTGCAGCATCTATATCACTAGAAGGCCCAGAATCCTACCCTCCAATGAGATTTAGCAAGTGGTTTTTTTTTCCCTGATGGTTTAATTCATCAAATCTGATCCTGATTCAGAACCGAATAATGCCAGTCCTGGACTTTGCATCAGTATGATTCTGAATTCCACTGTTTTTTGGGGGGTGGGGAGAGGGAGGAAGGATAAATGAATGTTTATGTCAGGTTCTTTTGGCAAAAATGGCTGTTATCTCAAAGCTGCTCAGAGGTATAGAGCATTAGAAGTGGTGTTGGCTAAGGTAGATAAGAGGGCAGAATGCAGGTGAGATGATCAAAGGTGTTAAATAAATGCAGTGTGTTTTGTGGTTCTGCAATGCTTACAGCAATAAAGAAAAGAGAGTGTTTAAAGCTTGTCTACATAAAGGTGTAAAGATGTTTATCTAGCCTTGGGTGTTCTCTATATGATGGATTTAAGTGTTTAACTTCTTTCCGTATTGATGGTAGTTAGGAGTGAAAATCTCCACTTATTAGGAGATCAGTAGATCCCATAGTTGCTCAATAGCTATCTCGTAGTGTAAAGATACTATTCAATGGTGGGAAACGCAGTACACTTTTAACATTATATATATTAGTGATGACCATGCACATACCATTTCTGGTTTAGCATAATTTAAGAATTGTATGATGATTCCTAGTATATTACAGTCTACCATCACACATACTCTACAGCTACCAGTCTTTCTGCTAAATCTTCCGAGACAGAGGACAGCTTCCTGTAAGAAATTCCAAGCAACACTGTAAACAATGAATGTTTCCCCTACAGTTTGTGCATATGTTTATGTATCAATCAGTACACATCACAACAGAAAATGTATGCATATGCTCTGTGTATGTCTGTGATCAAGTACAGATATAAACAAAAAGACACAGTTAGAGAGAGAAACACATATCTCATGGTCCTTTTCACTGCTGTTTGGAATTTATGATAGTGTTTCTATTTAGGTCTTCAAATAGTTAACATTCTATGTAATACTGAAGAGAATACTGCTCTTTATACACAGAAATGCATATATTAAAATACACATACATACCAAGGTTGAAAAGCAATATCACTACTAGTAATAAAACCAAAATGGTTCTCACACAACAGCCAGAGTAGTTCATTAGACAAAGACACCATCATGGACTCTGGGTAAGTTTCCCAGTTGAACCTGTAATTGAACCTGTAATTTTCAAATGACATGTATAACATTACCTTAAGCATGAAGTGCTACAAAATTAAAAAGACTCCCTTCACTATTCTTTATTCAACACTCCCAACAAGTGCAAAAGGTTGGCTGGTTTAAAAATTTAATATTTACATTTCAAGCACTCTTACTCTTTATAACAATAGCATGCAAAGACTGCCCCCCCCATCTGCTTTCTAAATATACACGGGGCAACTTACTAAATAGCACCCTTTGTGCTATAGTGATTGCTATCAAAAGTAAACCTGCAAAATAAAAAATCTGAAAACACAAAAATGCATCAAAAATTAAAATAATAATCAAATATTTAAAATCAGTGAATGCATTATAATTCAGAATAATGAACAAAACACTATAATCTTATTTTAAAATATGTCATTTCCAGGGAGGCAATTGTTTACCCCTTAGTGGTGGGCCATAGATAGCCAATTAATGCAACTTAATTCTGTAGTTGTTTCTGTTTAAAGAGTATTTGGAATGGTTTTTTTCTGTTGTTTATGATCAAACAAACGAGCCCTGCTAATCTTATATTTTATCTCCCTAACATATGGAAAAGCTATTTATCCTAGCCAATCACAATAAAGTGAAGAAAACCCCATTTTATGGAAAGGTATATATCACAAGTTTGTTCATCATTAAAGATATGATTACCAGTGAAAACCCTCCGAAAGTGGCACATTTATGATTCCAGGAACAGATGGGGACATACATTTTCCTTGCAAATACTTTTGAAATTGCTCTACTGGTAGTAGTATAAAAATGATATACAGATGCCAGTGCCAACGAAGCCAGGACAAGAGGCCCAGATTTACACAGTAAAAGCTTCACATGCGCTCTGTCAGCTTTGATTGATCTGTACTATACCTCAGAAACTTGTTGACTGGTAAAGGAAACAGTGCAAATAATTCACTGCAACAAGCCAGATAATTCACAGAGCCAATCGGTCTGCTTCACTTTTCCTCACCAAGATGCATCATTTTCCAGCATGAGCAGTATTCAGCGTCAGGGAGGGGGAGGGAAACGGACAGAAAGAAAGAACGATAGGAGTAGCTCACACAAAAGAAAAGGCGAGACAAGAGAAGTTGTTTTGGGTAATGGGTCCAGCCATCTACCTTTTCCACTTTGAGCCCTAGCAGAGCCATTCAGCCTCAATTGTCATTATCATATTGATTAAGTTCATCAGAGTGCAATTTTAGGTTTAACGCCAACGGATTGGGAAAGGGAGCAAAGAATTATCTAAGAAAAGCACAACATTCTCACCGCAGGGACGTTTCCCTGTTCCAGTTCATTGATGGAGTTGATTAAGTTTAAATGAAGCAGACACTGGATAAAAGTAAGGGTATTGACCACTGGGCAGGGCGGGCTGTGCTTGAAAAGGCCTGATACATGCAGAAAAGCAAGATTTGCTAAATGCTCTAATCTTCAATCAAATCTAACATCAATACAGACAAAGTTTGGTAATGAGAGATTCAATGAAGCATGCCGGAGAAAGAATTAATCCTCTTGGTCTAAACTGGGTTCAACTTTGAAGCCTGCTCCGAAGGAAAGACAGTTATCTAAATGCTAAATAAGAAACTTATTGTACTTTTCATGGCATGCTAATCTTTTGTCTATTTCATCTCTATTATTTGTATGCTCATAGATTGCAGTTGTCATGGTGATTATATCAAACCACCGGGAGCGGATGACTGCGACGACTCAGGGCCTCCATATAACCCCCAACCACACACACAAAAACAAGGCATGGCAATTAAGCCCCTTCTGTCCTGCCGGCCAGACCCCCAATATTGCCCTGCGGGTGCAGGTCAAGAAAATCTTTACGCTACCAGCCAGAGAGCTAGCAGTCAGCCAGGGTCTGGCCACTAGCTCTCTTCAGTGCAGCAATTTAATTTGCTGCGGCAGTCAATACAGTTTTAAGCACCCCTGAAGAAGGGAGACCATCCAAACCAGCGAGACCGCTCTCCTCCACGCTCAGCCCAGACTACGCGAGGTGCTTTTTGTAGGCTTGTCTTGATAAGCTTTTGATGTCACAAATCAAACACTCGCCAGGAGGTAGATAATGGGAAGTGTGATCTCCTCGATTTGTACATAGCTAGCGCTTTACATCGGCTCTGCCTTGAACTTTTGGGAGGGAGAGTAAAACAAAGGAGTGGAATTTGACAATTGCGGTTGAAAGCGGGGGAAAGCGCTGAGCGCCCGGACCAGCGGGGCTGCAGGGTCTCTCCTTTGCATGGAGCAGCTCCCTGCGCACCACCTGGAGGGACGCAGGCTCCGGGCTCCCTAGGCCGGGCAGCCCTTGACGAGGGGAATTAGGATTCATATATGCTAATGCCTAGGGGCCGGCAGACACTTTAATTGAGAAAGATTGGAAGGCAGGGGGAGGAAGAAGCGGTGCGAGCAGAAAAGGGAGCTCGGTGAACGGCGCTTGGTTCCCATTTGCAGAGAGGCTGCTCGGGACAGCCGCAGGAAGCTCCGCGTAGTTTGTTGGCAAACAGCGAGCTCGCCTCTTCCCTCCGATCGCCGGGCAGGGGCTCGTGGAAGGGCCCAGGCCGTGACAGAGGGGCAAGCTACGCCTTTGCAACTCCTGCGTCTTGTAGGCCTGATACAGACCCCCCCCCTCGGGGAGGAGTCCTGACCCGCAGGTCCAGAGTAGTCACTGGCCACATAGGTGAGACACTGGAGAGAGAAAACAGACCAGGGAGGACAGATCGGCTGCATAAGATTGGCTAGGCAGGCACACCGACCAGACAGGAGCCAGGCAACCCAAATCGATCAGACTGCACGACACAGACAGACAGATGCCTGGAGAGAAAGACCGGCCCTTGCCCAGGGGCACCTGCTCCCCATCTGCCCAGAAAACTCCAAGTCCAGTTTCTGAACTCCCAGTTTCTTCCTAGGAATTTGAGGGAGTAATTAGAATTTCACTGCAAATGGGGGGAGGGGATAAAGCAACTAGCAGAAGGGTATGGGGAGTCCAGGCAAAGAGGGGGAACTTCCCTTGGGCTTGTTTCACTATTATATAGTCATTTGAGCGCATAAAGGTTGTATCTCAGCTTTTGTGTGTTTTACAAAAGTTACCAAATTAAGGTCGGATTAGGGCTCCCTACAGCATTGGAGGGAGCATTAGAGGCTGGGAACGGCAGATATAGCCCGGCTGTGTTTATTAAAAGCTTAAAAAGTAATAAAAGGGGGGACAGATTCCTAGAGAAAGTAACATGTATAACTCTTATTCAAGGAGCAGCGAGCAGGGCTGTGAACTTGAATAACTGTTTGAACTTTAATTTGTTCATTAACAGGATTTGCCCCTGACTGTGAATGTTATTACTTCTCTAAAAGCGAGGTGCAAATGCAAAGCCATAATGAAAGAGCCTGGCAAAAAGTTAAATGCTTAGTAATTACACTTGTCTCATTGAAAACCTAAAGTAATACAAAAGTGATAAAAAATGGGAGCTGGGCTGATATGCTCCCAATGTCCCAACCTTTAAACAATAGAAACGGAAAGTTTAAGGCCTCCATTTGAACTTCATCTCAATTCGAGAGCAACACACTAAGCTTGTGCGAATATAACAGAGAGCCACTGATCCAGATGAACTCTAGGTATCTAAGTATAGGTATATGTAAAACGGTTATGTTTAAACAAGTAAAAAAAAAAACAACCTTATAAAGTCTTGGATTTTTTTTATGTTTTATTTTCCTTTTCCTCAGTGGGGGAAGTCTGTTTTATTCCTCTGTTTGAAATCTTGAGTGAAACATGGTGTCAGAAGTCTGATCTAATCTGCATGTTTGTATCCTAAACAGGGCACATTAGCTCCTTTCTCCCCCATCACACCGACAGTAGATAAAACTCTGGAGATCTGGAATAAAACAAACTACTGCTCCTCTCAGAAGGTATGCGACTTTGTACTGATGCTTTTGCCTGTTAGCTCCGCATTGACTGTCTTTTCATCTGTCTGTTATTTCTTTCCTGTTTTTGTCAACTGTTTTTTATATAATCACTTGTCATCTGCATCCTTCCTCAACAGGAACATGCAGCCAGGTCGCAATTAAATATACAGATACACGAGCTGTTAGCAAGATTTCACCCTCACATCCGAATCAGAAAGCAGCAAAGTTGGGGGGAGGGGGCGGATGATTGCCACGTCACTTATTCTTTATACTTAAAATGTCTTAAAACTCGCCGGCAGAGCGATGTGTTTGTTATTCAGACCCTTTCTTTTGTCAGTGTCCCTTTCGCTCCCGAAAATCTTTGAAGTATTGCCTTAAACTGCTGCTTTTGGGGTTTTAAACTCGTAAATGTTAAAAAAAAAAAAAAAAAGTGGGTCCCCAAAGAGATTGTCTACCAGCTGCTCTTACCCATTCGCTTCTTCACCATTTTCTCCTCCTCACTATTTCGAGACGAAACAGTGGAGTCAGATGGGTTTGATGCTCAGTTCTCGGGATACTCTCCCCCTGGATATTATTATCGCTTGTCTTTACACGCGGTGGAGGGGGTCGGCCGACGTGCTTCTGTTGTGCCTGGGAAACATTCATAGCACAGTGTCTGAGAGCAACCCGCGCTAGCCTGATCTTACCCCTCCCCTGCCACCGCCCCCTGCGGGACCGCGGGCGGGGGAGCCTCTGCACAGGGAAACCCGACTCCATCGCTCCAGCCGGCCCGGCCCGTCTCCTTGCCCCGGCCCTTGGAAAACGTCAGCCCCCGCTGCCGAGCTAGCACAGCTGTGGGGCCCGGGGCCCGTAGCTACGGGCTGGCAGGAGGGGGAAAATACAGACCGCCCCCGCGCGAGGCAGGTGCCATGGCGGGACGGCGGCAGGGCTGCGACCTGCGGCAGCTCAGCTCCTCCCCTCCCCGCAGCTGGCGAGCCGCCCGGGCGGCCGGAGCCCGAGCCTGCCGCTCCCCCGCCGGCCCTCGGAGAAAGGGAAGGCCCCCGCCCCGAGGGAGGCCGCTCTCGGCCGGCTGCGGGCGCGAGGGAGGAGCAGGCCGAGCTCCCGCAAGCCGCTGCGCGCCGGGCTGGCCGAGGGATTTGGTTACGCGGGAGCGAGGACTGAATAATTGATGTGGCGGGGCCCGCGCGCGCGCGCCTCCCGAGCGCCCTTTCGCGGGGGGTGGGGTGGGGGGGACTGGTGTTCTCACAGTAAGCACCGCACTTCCCAAAAGAAATGTTAACGGCGTGGCGGCCAATTAAAGCAATTAGCTCCCCCCCCCCTCCTCTGTTCCGCGGGAAACGCTCAGAAAACTCCTCCCGGGGGGCTCCCCCCACACCCCCACGGTGGACGGGAGGCGTTTCACGGGGTTCCCCGCAGGCGTGGGTGGGCGTTCCCCTTCCCCGGCCAGGGGCGCCAGCGGGCCAGGCGTGGCCCCTCACCTAGGTGTAAAAGGGAGCAGAGCGAAGCCACCTTCATCCGCAACGGGGAGACCAGGTGGCGCTACCGGCCCCAGCCTTTCATGAGCCGCGCTGAACTTAGCAGGTGGGCCCCGGGGCCGCACGATGGGCCACTGCATGGTGGGACCCGTGGTCTCCCCTCAACTCCATGTCAAAAACTAGGGTGCCACGGGGGAGCTCCTGCCACGTGGGCTATTCTTTACACTTTGACCACCCCTTCCCTAGGTTGTAACCAGGCACCAGCAATGCAGCAGAAAAGCCTCTGGCTATTTTCAAGATGAGCTGTGAACACACCCGGAGTTTACCAAATTAAAGATGCGGTTGTGAGCGCCTGTCAACTACTATTTCAAAAGAAATGCCCCATGGGAAATGACGAGAACAGGAGAAACAGAGTCCTGTGCAGAGGGCCCCTAGGAAGCCAATGCACCTCTATAAACAAGGCTTAGGTGGGACTGAGCGATGCACTGGCCTGGTGCTGGTGTTCTGCACTGGTTAAATTATACCTCCTAAGGATGTCCTGCCAGCCAGCTCAAACCCTGCTCAGGCCTTTGCCCTGAGAGGACATATAGCGTCCCCCAGGCTCTGCAGAGTCATTGCTGGGGAAAGGAACAATTCTGGGGCATCTGACAATCCGGCATCTCTGCTGTTTGCATTTATTTAGAATCGTCTATCGCTGGGGGGCTACTTAGATATTTGTACTACCCAGTATGTCCTTCATGAGAGTGAAGATGAACCACACTGGTGGTACAGGGGCAAGCAACTGTTTCAAAATAGTATTAAGAGCCAACAAGAAAAGCAAAATATGTGTCATGCAGAGAGAAGTAAATTGTCCCGGACAGGAACAGCCGTGCCCAACCTTTATACCCGTATAACTGTCTACAGTAGGGTGACGGTACTGCATTAACTATACTGGTACAGCTTAAGTGGTACAACCTTGTGTAAAAAGGCCTTATTTTTTAATTTATAAAAACGCAGCTCTAGGGCACCATTACAGTCATTAGAAGAACACTTTTTTGGGGCAGGTCACTATCCAGAAAAAAATCCTACCATCCAAAAGCCAATTCCTTTCCTTCAGACCCTCTCTAATCCCCAGTCTGTTTGATCAACAATCCCGCCCCAGGGAAAGCCTGGGTAAACCGATAGGCCTTGCCAGGTGAGCGGAATGGCAACAAATGCAGACTGTACTGGACCCTGGGGAAACGGTGGGTACCATAGCTGAAAACTCATCTATTGAAGCCACTGACAATCTCCGATTTAAATCAGGAGCTGTAAACTCCAGTGCTTTAGCCAATCATAACCTGCATTATCATATGAGGATAGAGGTAGTTTCTAAAATATCCAGAACACGGGTGCTATGGGTGCTGGAAGTAAAAAAAACACCTTACACTGGACCGGGAAACTAAATGGAAGCCACTGCAGATCACAGAGCATGAGTATAGTTTGCTTTATGTGAGAAGTACCATGCATCCGATGAAGTGAGCTGTAGCTCATGAAAGCTTATGCTCAAATACATTTGTTAGTCTCTAAGGTGCCACAAGTCCTCCTTTTCTTTTTATAAAACATACAGATGGCTACATTCTGCACCAGCTGAAATGTCTGAATGGCCTTCGGCTACTGTCTCACATATCAGTAACCCAGTCGTTAGGTGACAGGGTTGGGTAACTAACAAGGCCCTCGTCCAAAAGAGAAAGTCCCGACATTTTTTCCAAGCAGAGATGAAAAACATGGTGAGTCTTGGCAGCGCAGCTACCTGGATAGCTAGAAGCTGCTGGAGGTCAAGTTACATGCTTGGTTGACAAATGGCAGGCAAGTGCCCACACATGAGGGGTTAGACATAGGCCCCAATCCTGCAGTGGACTGTGCATGGGCTGGTCCTTGTGCCTGCATGGAGCCCCATTAATGTCATTGACTGCCTGCATAGAGCCTATTGTAGGTTCACGGGGATAAACCATTTCTTCTGTTTTTTCCACAGCCTATAAGCTTTACCTAAATCTGATAAGGATTTAATTTTAGCCAGATAACCCTCATCCAAAGGATTGCCAAACACTGCACTGGCTGATTGTTCAACTCCAGCACACGGGCTTATTACCTGGAGACACAGAGCTGGGTGTAACCTACTTATTGGAAGCACATCAGCATCAAAATCCTCACTAACTGAGGTCAGATTTAGGATTATCAGACATCCTGATATTATCGGGACCATCCCAATATAGGGCAACTATATCCCTCCCCCCAAAAGAGTCCCTATTCTTCAGACTTGCTATGTGGTCACGTTTGTCAGACTAGATGATCACAGGGGTCCCTTCTGGCCTTATAATCTTTGCATCAACTATCTCCCAGGTGTTAATACAAATAATGAAGTCAGTGCAGGTTTTGTCTGACTAAGAAAGTCAAGACTGGACCATACTATGGATTGCTTCTGTGTGCCATGTCAGAGATCCTCCTATTTGTGCTTCCATTTATGTGCTGAGGATGAAGGGAGATTCTGAGCATACTGCGAACTCAATCCTGCAGTTCTCACTCAGGCAAAATTCTCACGATGGGATGCAAACTCCCATTGGTGCAAAGACGGCAGGATCAGGCCCTTTGATCTTTGAAAGAGCTTTATTTAGAAGCAATTTTGAGGGAAGACGGAGGAGAGAAGAGTCTTTCAGAGCGCCCTTTTTCTTATTTTTTTTTTTAGTCAAACCATTTCATTAGGCCAGAGCAAACCGGGGAGAGAAATTCCCCTGCCTCCTCACTGTGTATGAAACAGTCTCGTTCTAAAACGTGGTCAAGCACGGAACAACGAATGTAAGGTAATAAAGAAATGATGTACAAAATACAAATGGACCGACTTCAGCCTCTCTTACTGACAAGAGTTCCTACTTCACTCACGAGCCTGCCAGAACCGCTCAATTTCGCTCTTGATCAGCCCTGACCTGCTATAGTCTACCTCACCGATAGATGTAGGGGCACTAGAGAGGATTGAAAAAAGTAGGTGAATTCCAGTACCACAGATACTGCAACATGCAGATAGTGATTTGCGAAGAGAATTAAGAGATCTTGAATTTCTGGCCACTATGGGTTTAACTCAGATTATTCACGGATTTTAGTGAAGTTTTTTGTATATTACGAGTTAGTTTATAACATGTTTTTTGCAACCCATCATTTATAAAAGGGCAAAAACTATAGAGAATAAAGGATACATATACATGTAATCATACAAAAAGCATATGTAAGCATTTCCTCTGGCTATGTGATCGTGAGTTTCAACACTTTAGTTCCTTCTTTTTTTCCTTATTCCTTTCCCTGCATTTGTGGTAACTTGAATCTTTGATCGTAGGTCATAAGCTGATTAGTATATCTTTAATTAACTTACAGCGGGGAGGGAGAAAAAAGACTGGAAGGGAAGAAATAAAAACAGTTTTTATCGAATAATTTACGGTAGCCCAATGATAAGATCCACACACCCACTCTTTTGATCAGACAATAAGGCTGTAATTTCATAATGGGAGGGGAAAATCATGATCATTCTCAAAAGTCTATGGTAAATTTATGCGTCCCTTGTAACTGTCGCTAACCTGGATGGTAGTGAAGGATATTCAGTACTTACTCTCTTGTAAATCCAACTGGCCTTCTCCAAAGGATTCAAAGCCTTTTAGTTGTGAGGTTTCTGATTCAAACCTTCTTACTCTGTGGCTGGTGTAGGCAGACCCAGCGGCTAATCGTGGTAGAAGTATGCAAATAGAGCGGCCTCTAGTGTTCATTCTCAGATTTGCATCTCTGACATGGAAACAGCTCGTAATAACAAAACACCACCACATGGGGCTAATGCAGCTATTGGGCAAAAGACGAACAAGAAGTGACATAGAAACCATTCTACCAAAATGAACTGCGATATCCTTTTGATGGCTATAATTTATTCCGCATAGTCCCTGGACTGAAACGATCAATTAGCAGCCTGAAATGCACTGTGAAGTAAATTGTCACACTCCCTATTACAGGGTGGTTATCATATATTTATAAGGTGGGTTTTCTGCAATCAGAGCCAACAAGGTGTTGAGTGATCAGTCATAAACGTAATTCTTCAGAAAAAGAAAAGAAAAAGTATTGTGTACTGAAAAGAGAAATCTTTGTGACAGATATTACACCTTTCCTCCAGGGGTGTTAGATTTTATCTGGGAATGCAACAATGCACTAAAAAAATGGGAATCGTGCTATGGCTAAATAGGGAGAGATTTCTATATATGTATTTAAAGGGCAGTCTGCTCTGGCCGCTTGTCAGGGAGATCTGCTGTCTTCTCTCGGTTCACGCAAAGGAACACCGAAATGGAGAGTTTAATCTGCTGACGTGCCTCTAGCTCGCCCAAACCGGGTGTGGCAGCTCTCTCTCTCGCTCCCATGACACGTTCTGTGCTCGCCTTCTCCACTGGCTCCGCTTTCCAAGCAACTCCTTGGTAATTTGTGCTTTTAATGAATTAGGCCACAGATTTTGCTGCTATTGTTTGTTTCCCAGTAGCATGATAGTTTCATTTGAAAATAAATACGCTTTGAACTGGAGCTGGCATCCCACACCGTGAAAGCCAGGGGCAGGAGTGAATGAGCCACCACTGCCTTTTAGAAAAGGAGGACTTGTGGCACCTTAGAGACTAACAAATTTATTAGAGCATAAGCTTTCGTGAGCTACAGCTCACTTCAGTCCTCCTTTTCTTTTTGCGAATACAGACTAACACGGCTGCTACTCTGAAACACTGCCTTTTAGGGACAGTTTTTTAAATCTGAAATAAGCCCCATAGAAACCCAAGGGAGCGCTCTGAACCAGGCGCGGGGTGTCCTTTGGAGCGACCCTCCCAGGAGATGGACGCAGGCCTCCGCGCAGGGGGCTCTCTGGGCTGGGCGTCGCGTTGCGAAGTCCATACGCCGGCGTGACGGGTTCAGCGCAGCAGGAGTCAGTCGTTCGAATCTGGGCTAGAGCCTGGCGCCAGCGTCTCCTTCGCGCCTGAGAGCTGCAGGCCGGGTCCCCCCCCCCCCCATTCCCCATAATGCACCTTTCGTGGTGCTGCTGGCAGCCCCGCGGTGCAGGGGGGGCCTGAGAAAGGAGGTCAGGTTGCGCCTGGAGGGCTGAGGGGCAGCTGCTGGGTGACCAGCTCTCTGTCACACCTAGAGCTTTTTTTCTGAAGACGTTCTTAAGCGAGTAATCAGTGGGGAATAACGGCCTAGGCCGAGGAGCCGCGAGCAGCCTCAGCCAGGGCTCTCCGACTGGGGAGCTGCACCTCATTAGCATACGTATACTTCCAAGTAGCACTTCAGCCAGGGGCCTGGGCTGCAGCCACAGCAGCGCCGGCCGCCGGGACCCCTGGAGGGCAGACGCAGCGTACACGGGAGGCGGCCGCCCTCAGCAACGGCAGGCACCGGGAAAGCAGCTTCCCGTGCTCAGTGGGACCCCAGCCGCGCTGCTTGGGGCAGGGGGCTGCCATGTCCAAACCAGGCGGCGGCGCAGACACGGAGGCAGAGGCCGTCTCAGGCCGGAGTGGCTCACCGGAGGTGGAATTTAGCTTCTTAATGGACTTCAAATTACCAGCAGCGCTAAACTCTCCCTAATAGACTCGTAAAGATCCGCGCGCTACCTTTCCCCTTGCATCCGGAATTCGTAATCAAGAGCCCAATTGTGTCGTTCGGAAATACTAATTATCTGATCACGTCACGCGGCAGAACGCACTTGTCTGCCCAATTAGCTAGGACAATTATCAAAATTCGGAGGCCTCATTATGTCTCAATTTAATGCTGGCAAACTCGGGTAAGGAGCAGTAATTAAAAGCCGCTCTTTGCCTCTGCCTTTAGGGCAGTGGCTGATTAGGACCTGTCAGAGGCTGTACTGAACCAAACCAGTCAAGCGTATTGTGCAACATGACCCCGCATTGTTAAGTGTGTCAACCTATTAACCTGAATTCCCTTCAGCCCCCCCATCACAGTTGGTAAGAGGAAGAAAGGAGGCTGAAACATGAAGCATTTTATTAAAAACACACCCATTCTTTTTAATTAATGCTACAAGAGAACGGACGCGTTTCCAGCTACCAAGTGCTGCAAGTCATAAGCCCGGTGCTTCTAATTACCAGCCAAGGAGGGTTTATTCTTCTCCCTTCCAAACCCCTCCCTTCTGCTCTCGTTTAAAGAAAGTGATCGGTCTGGGGCACAGTGTATTTTTTAAAACCCAGCGAGTTGGCTCCCAGTGATAAAGTTGATCGCCAGTTTTTCTGTTTCATGAGGGGGGACGCAAGTGACTCCGGCCTTCTGCGCGAATCAAACGGAGGGCTGGAGGCACAAAGGAAGAGGCCAGCGTTTAAGACTTGAAAGTAGTCAGTGCAAATTAAAACCCCTAATAGGGGGTTAATTGCTAACTGTTGCTTTTCGTTCCGCTTCCCAGGTCGGTGTCTGACCGGAGTTCCGCCGGAAGCCCGAGACCCGCAAGAGCGGGGCTCAGCCCAGCGGCAGGCCAGGGCCTCGCTCCGCTGGCGCGACACCGCGGCCGCGCTCTGGCAGGGAATCCGCGTGGCCAGGTGGGGAGCGCGGCTGCGCCCCAAGGAGCCAGGGGCGGCGGAAGGCCCTGCCCCAGCGAGGCACGCTCTGCTCCTGGAAGGTGGCCGTCGTCTCCAGGCTGTGTCTGTGCGCACAGGGCCCCCAACGCCCTGCTGAGAGAGCGGGGGCAGGGCCCAGCCCTGCCCTGCCACGGCGCGTGCCCTACATCTGGGAACAGGCCTTCCTCTGAGCCTCTCTGGACGGCAAGCCGAAGTGCAAAGCTGTCAGCATGTTTGCCTCTTGTCAGCAGCAACTGACTGGTCAGGTTCACCCTGGCACAGCAATTGTCACAGCTCATTGACAGACCAGTGACCCAGCCGCACCCGATAATGGAAAGCTATTGATTTTTGTGGGCTCCGGGAATCTAAAACGAACTCGCCCTGTAAAGTCATCCATTGCCTTGGACCCTGGTAAAGAGACAGAGTTCCAAAGATCTGCTGACAATTTGCTTGTAAAAATCAGTGAATACAACAAAGTGGACTTTTATCAGTTTCCCAAATAAACAACGATCAATCAATCCCTCTTTAAGGCTGCACTAGTACATGGGCCTGTAGGCCAGCTGTGGTGGGGATTCCAGCTACCTTTTAACTGAAGAGATCTGCGACTGTTTCTTCTGCTGTTAACACTTGCAAAGGAATGATAATAAAAATACACCAACCCACTCTAGAACAGAGACCAAGCAATGCCAGGGGAACGAACAAAGACGGCACAGTATCACAGTACCACCTCTGTAGCCAGTACTATTAACTTATAGTTGTAATCAAGCAGAAAGCTAAAATAACTAGACCCAGCTGTGCAGACCACATCTCCTAGCTAAGGAGTCTGGTAAGGCAATGTTAAACTTTTACTAAGTAGGGAATTGGTTCAAATGTGACCCATCTCAGTAGCTCCCATCCAGGTAAGGCTTGGTTTTCAAAAGAGATGAGCACCCACAAGTCCACCTGAAGTCAATAGGATACGTCTACACAGGGATGAAAGACCCTAGCACAGCCGCTGGTTGGAGTTAGCTGGCTGGGGCTTGCCTTGGGAGTGGCTTCTGACAATCAAGCCCTCGCTGTCCAACTGCTCTTTAATGAATTGTTGTTCTTACTCCATACTGGACAAATACAGACAATACAAAACCCAGGAGCAGAGCTGACAGAAGTGAGCAGTCAGGAACAAATAGCGTGGGGGGGAATCTGGCAAAATTGTGACAGCACATAGAATGTGTGATTACATTATATCCTGCAGAAGTGGAAGACATAGATTTATGAAAAGTCTGGGGGGGGGGGGGGAGGCAACTGCACCCTCATCCCATAACAAATGGCATCCCTGCTTGTAGTCAGTCTAAGCAGAGAAGTCAAGGATTGACTGGGCATGGCAACTGAGCTATTCGCTCACCTGTTCAGGGGTCCATCCCTCTTCCAGGTGACAGGAGAGACACCAATAGGGAAGCTCACACTGCTGTGGGACGGGAGCTTTGCTTTGACTGTGAGGTTCCATCCTGTAAGGCATTGACTAAATGACAGTTCAGGGCACTCAGCAGCTTGCGGAATTAAGCCATTAGGATCTGATCCTGCAAACCCTTACTTATGTGAAAGTCCCTGCCTCTGAGGGAGGAGCAATGTCCCACTCCTGCAAGCACTTAAGAACAGGTGTAACTTTACTCATGTGAATAGCCCTATTGAGTAAATTAAGTGTTTGCTTAAGGGAATAGTGTCATATATAGCTATTAATAACAAAATTTCATTCATCAGTATTTTCCATCTAGCATCTTTCCTAAGAAATCATTACTTTGGGAAAACCTGACAGTTTAACAGTTATCTGGTTTAAGATTACCTTATTTTAAAATCACAGAAATCATAATCTATTCCTTTATAAACGTTGAGTAAATCATTCCTTTTATGAAGGAACATAGACTATAATGAATCACCTTTAGTTTCTTGTAGGCAATTGGCAGATCTTGCATATACTTGCAAAAATCAGGAGTAAGTGGAGTTACAGCAGCGTAATACATATGGGAGATCAGAATCGGGCAGGTTCTGGCTGGGGGCTATTAAGTACATTTTTGAAGAAAGTGCTTAAAAGGCCTCTGAAAGGGCCATGGAGATAGCCAGAACTTTAATTGTTTCTGCTAAATGAAGCTTTCTTTAAAGAGAGAAAAGAAAAGGAGTACTTGTGGCACCTTAGAGACTAACAAATTTATTTATTATTAATGCTCTAATAAATTTGTTAGTCTCTAAGGTCCCACAAGTACTCCTTTTCTTTTTGCGAATACAGACTAACACGGCTGCTACTCTGAAACCTTTAAAGAGAGAGAAAGAGAAGGAAACAAATATTTATCTTGCAGATGACATGATAAACTTAATTCAACACCCAATAACAGTTGAGACTTGAATAGCTTTGTAATCCTGGTAAAAAGTTAAAGTATCTTTGCAGGAAGGAAGTTTGTTTTACACCTTAACCATTGACCAGTCCCTATCACCAAAACACAAATCCATTCTGCAATAATTTCTCACTCATCTACTGTAATTTCTCCTTGCTGGCCTCTCATTCTCCTGCCTTTTTTCCATCCATGCAAAGGCTGCTCCCAATATCACCTTTATCTCTCCTCTTTGAAACAACGGGCCTAACCCAGCAATCTGCTGAGGACCATCAGTCAAGGAGAGTAATTCAGCACCTTACAGGAAGCACTCAGACCCTTACAAGATCATGACTGTCTTGCCCCACTTTTTGAATTCTTTCTTATCTTCTTTATATATTATTAAAACATCTTCTCACCTTCAGACAACTCCATAACACTAGTTCTGCCAACCCCTGAGCCCTGACTTCCCCCTTCATCTCCATCCTCTCCCTACATTTCTCTAACCCTCTCTCCTTAGTGTTCTCTTTTGGGCCTGATACTTTGAGGTTAGATATGCAGCACCTGAGAACTACCAAGTACCATCAACTCCCAATAAAGTCATAGAGTAGAGAGCATCCAGCCCCTCACATAAAGGGTGCTCAGGACCACACCGTTTGTTGTAGTCTGTTACTATGAATTCTGTAACACTAATCTTGCAACAACCTCCCAATTAAATACTCAATGCCTCTTCCTTCTCTTCACTTCTGTTAAGCCAACCAGGGATCACATCTATTCACTGCTCTGTTTGACTGCAGTGTACCCACACAGGCCTTTAGATAGTAAGCTTGTGGGCCATGGACATTGCTCATGATTACTGTTGTCATATTTTCCCTGCTGTAATGTTTAATGTACAATTATGGCACCTCATAAAAATATAATAAAGACATGTTGGAACACACATGGTAGCAGAAGAGAAAAATAGAAGTGGTGCAACCATCTAGGTTTGTTATCTAAAACTATGATGGCTCTAATGACATGTTGCCAACCACCAGATCTGAAAAAGAAATGAACTACATTTCTGAACTTTTTAAAATACAGAAAACTAAAAGGAGCCCAGTCCATGATTCACCTTCACTTAAATGGTGCATTCATTATGGTCTTCAGTAGTTCTTTGTCCCCTAGCTTTTGATCAGCTTGCCCCTCAATGCACCTTTTCCTCATTCAAACAATTAAGTTTAATTTAGGCAGTAGTTTTACTGCCATGTGACAAATCCAACAACAATGAAAGCAACTAAGCACAGTAATTATAAGAAGGAAAACATTGTGTATTTTGTGTCCCTTGTATGTTCTTGTAGCATTTGACTTTTCCATGATGAAGCAAATCTTAACTCAAACAGTAATCTCTTTTCTAGTCACCTCACACACTGCAGAGATAGAGAGAGGGAATTTAAAATGGCTCAGTTCAGAAACTGGATGTAGCAGTCCCTCTGAAAACACCTGCTAAAATTAACCATTAAAAGATTTGCTGCAATTCACCAGAACTTCTAAAAGCAAATCTGACTTGCAACTAAATCCCTCTCTGCAAAAGTTCTCAGTATGAAATCAGTCACCTCCATCTTTTCCATAGGAAAGAAATTAATAGAATACAGCCATTCATTTGGTTTTAAATGAGTTTAAATAGATACCATACAGAATCCAATGTCTTGGGCAGTGGCTTGCCAAATCCAACATGACCTACAAATTTAATAGACACAGGTCCCCATCCTGCAACTTCTCCTACACAGGAAGACTCCTGCACCCATGGAGAGCCCTACTAAAGTCAATGGGGATCCTTCCATTGGATGCAGTTGCAGGACTGAGGCCTAATTTGCGCTGTGATTTTTGTAGGGAATCTTACAAAGCCTAGAATTTTGCTTGCAAGTGGCTACGAATACTACAAACCCAAATCCCACCCTATCTTTATAAGCACATTTTGCTGTTAATCTCAATTACTCCTCTGGCCAGTTGTGGTCTATCTAAACTTCCCAGAACTTTTAGTAGAATTTTCTAATGCTTAATAATTACTTTATCTTTTCTATAACTTTTAACTGTGATACACTTCAAAAGACTAATTTATTTCATGACCAATTTATGTTAGATTTGGGAATAGCTTCTTAATCTTAAATCATACAGTGTTAAATATTAAATTTATATGATCAAACTGCCAATTCTATAGTTTCTTTTTCAGTGGAAGGTAAACATGGTTTTCATTCCTGAATAGTAAAAGATCCACATGAATGCCAGCTCATGTTATTTTGACTTCAAAAATGGCTCTCTATGCCTATGAAAGCTCATAAGTGTAAACACAAATGTAACAAAATCAGGTTTATTCAGGTTCCTGTGAATCCAAATGCACAGGTTTAGTTTACACAAACACACAGTGGCTCAGAGAGCTTACGTGATTTATACACAGTCATCGCAACTCAGTGGAAAAAAACGTTACTTTTTCTCATAACTGTTGTTCTTTGAGATGTGTTGTTCACGTCCATTCCACATTAGGTGTGCGCGTGCTGCGTGCACGAGCATCGGAAACTTTTTCCCTTAGCAGCTCCCATCGGGCCGGCAGGGCCCCCCGAGTAGCACCACTGCACCGTGCATATATGCCCCTGCCGTCCCAACCCCTTCCGGTTCCTTCTTGCTGGCGACTCCGACAGAGGGGTAGGAGGGTGGATGGTGGAATGGACGTGAACAACACATCTCGAAGAACAACAGTTACAAGAAAGTAAGTAACCATTTTTTCTTCTTCGAATGCTTGTTCACGTCCATTCCACATTAGGTGAATCACAAGCTTATCTCTGAGAAAGGTAGGAGTCACTGAACAACTGCTCAGAGGACTACTCTGCCAACTGCTGCATCCTCTCTGGCCTGCTAGTTGACCACATAGTGGGTTGTGAAGGTGTGCACCGAGGACCAGATGGCTGCTCTGCAGATCTCCTGGATCAGGACCTGTGACAGGAATGCCATGGAAGTCGCCTGCGCCCTGATCGAGTGGGTCGTGACAGCCGGGGCTAGAACACCTGCGAGCTCATAGCATGCCCAGATGCAGCTTGTAATCCAAGATGAAATCTGCTGCACTGACACTGGGAGGCCTTTCATCCTCTCAGCCACAGCCACAAACAGCTGTGCGGATTTGCAAAAGGGCTTGGTGCGCTCCAAATAGAATGCCAACACTCGATGCACATCTAGAGTGTGCAAGCTGCGGTGACTCTGGTCCGTATGGGGTTTTGGGAAGAACACTGGCAGACAAATGTCCTGGCCCAAATGGAATTGGGAGACCATCTTAGGAAGGAACTTGGGGTGCGGCCGGAGCTGCACCTTGTCCTTCTGAAATACTGTAATTGGTGGCTCAGAGGTGAGGGCCCTCAGTTCGGACACCCTTCTGGCCGAGGCAATGGCAACCAGAAATGCCACCTTCCAGGAAAGGTGGAGGAGAGAACAGGTAGCGAGGAGCTCGGAAGGGGGTCCATGAGTTTAGAGAGGACCAGGTTAAGGTTCTATGGATGGACTGGGTGGCGGGAGTACGGGAACACCCTCTCCAACTCTTTAAAGAACCATCCCACCATTGGGTGGGAAAACACCAATCCCCCCCGAGAACCCTGGATGGAAGATGGAGATGTACTCTAAGTGAGGATGGGGCTAGCCCTTACTGCTTGAGCTGCAGGAGGTACTCCAGGCCACACCTGTCGGGGTTCACACCAACACGAGAACCTTTTCCACTTGGCCATATAGGCCGCCCTTGGCTTTCTACTGCCAAGCAGAATCTGCTGCACGGGAAGGGAGCACTGGCTCTCCAAGGCGTTTAGCCACAGAGCCTCCACGCCGTCAGGTGCAGTGACTGCAGGTCGGGGAGGAGAAGCCGCCCACCGTCCTGGGTAATGAGGTCCCAGTGTAGGGGAAGGACTACTGGGGCCTCCACCGACAGCTCTAGGAGCGATGTGTACCAATGCTGGTGGGCCCAGGCTGGGGCGATGAGGATAATCGCCGCCCTGTCCCTGCACATCTTGAGCAGGAACTTGTGCACCAAGGGGAGCGGAGGGAAGGCATACATCAAGCCCCCTCCCTACGGGATCACAAACGCACCCGCAAATGAGCCCGGGCTGCAGCCCTGGAATGAGCAGAACCGCGGGCACTGGGCATTGGCCCTGGTGGCAAACAGATCTACCCAGGGAAACCCCCACCTGCGGAAGAGCGAAAGCATGACGTCCGCCCTGAGCGTCCACTCGTGCATGCGGTATGACCAGCTGAGGGAGTCCATCAGCTCGTTTCGTACACCCGGGAGATAGGATGCCTCGACATGAATTGCATGGGGTATGCAAAGGTCCCAGAGGAGGAGAGACTTGCGACAGAGTGGCGAGGAACGAGCCCTGCCCTGTTTGTTTATACAAAACATGGCAGTAGTGATGTCTGTCAGAACTGTCACGCTGTGACCACTTAGAGTGGCATGAAAGGTCTGGCAGGCGAGACGAACCGCCCTGAGCTCCTTCACGTTGATATGGAGTGACCGCTCTGCTCCAGACCACAACCCCGCGTCATGAGGGCCCCCAGGTGAGCCCCCCATCCCTGGTCTGTCCGTCACCAGTGTGAGGTCCAGTTGTGGGCAGCAAAGGGGATGCCTTCGCAAACCACAGGTTGGGACTGCCACCACAGCAGGGAGTCCAGCACGTCCCTTGGGGCTGTCACTACCAAGTCCAGGGGGTTCCTGCCTGGGTGGTACACCTGAGCGAGCCATGCCTGCAGAGTCCTGAGCCTCAGTCTGGCATGCCTGACCACGTGTGTGCATGCTGCCATGTGGCCCAGCAGTCGGAGGCAGCACCTGGCTGTTGTTGTTGGAAACTGGCGCAGGGAGGTCACCGCTTGCTGGATAGCCTGGAATTGGGATACCAGAAGGCTTGCCCTGGCCTGCACCGCATCCAGGACCGTCCCTATGAATTCCACTCTCTGCGTGGGTACCAGCGTGGATTTGAGGACATTGACCAGGAGCCTTAGCTCGCGGAACAATCTCAGGGCCACCTCCACATGGCCCTGCACTTTCACTTCAGATCAGCCCACCAGAAGCCAGTTGTCGAGGTACGGGTACACCCGGATTCTCTGCCTCCATAAGAAGACTGCCACCACCACCATGCACTTTGTGAACACCCTTGGGGCTGCGGGTAGACCGAACGGGAGAACCGCAAACTGGTAATGCTCTTGGCCCACGGTGAAGCGTAGGAACTGCCGATGTGCTGGGTGGATAGCAATATGAAAGTACGCGTCCTTCATGTCAAGGGCGGCGTACCAGTCCCCCGGATCCAGAGAAGGGATGATAGTGCCCAGAGAGACCATGCGGAACTGGGCCTTGACCAGGAACTTGTTGAGTCCGTGTAGGTCTAGGATGGGGCGAAGGCTCCCTTGGCCTTGAGGATGAGGAAGTACCGGGAGTAGAACCCCTTCCCCTTTAGGCCGTGCGGCACCGCCTCTACTGCCCCCGCCTCTAGCAGCGAGCGGACTTCCTTCTCTAGGAGATGCTCGTGAGAGGGGTCCCTGAAGAGGGACGGGGAAGGGGGATGGGAGGGGGGAGGGAGGCGAACTGCAGCGAGTACCCGTTTCGTACTGTGCGTAAGACCCAGCGGTCTGATGTAATGGTGGACCACGCACAGGAGAAACAGGACAGGCGGTTCAGGAAACAAAGGAAACCAGTGGCTGGTCTGGTAGACGTCCTCGAGTGCACCTTCAAAAGCCTGGCTTGGTACCCGGCTGGGGTTTGTGCTGGCCTTGGTTCTGGCCTGGCGCGTTATTGTTACTATTGTTGTTGTGCCGTCGCCTGTTATCCTTGCCCCGCCTACAGTAAAGCTCATGCCTATGGCGAGGCTGGTACTGGCATTGAGGGGGAGGCTGCAGCTTAAAGGGCTTCCTCTGGGTCACCAGGGTGTGCAGAACCCGCGACTTAAGCGTAGCTTGCGAGTCCTTGAGGCTGTGCAGCTTCGTGTCTGTCTGGTCTGAGAAGAGCCCGGACCCTTCGAAGGTGAGGTCCTGGAGTGTATTCTTGAACTTGGGCTGCAGGCCTGACTTCTGGAGCCTCACCGAGCGCCTCATGACCATCCCTGATGTGATTGTTCTAGCCGCCACATCTGTCGAATCCAGGGAGGCCTGGAGACAGGTCTTGGCTACTGCCTTGCCCTCGTCCACCAGGCCGTGAACTCCTATTGGGAACCTTGCGTGAGGTTGTCCTTAAACTTCCCCATTGCAACCCAGGAGTTGAAATTGTGCCTGTTGAGGTTGGCTTGCTGGTTCGCAATCCTCAACTGAAGGCCCCCAGATGAGTACACCTTTCTGCCAAAAAGGTCCAGGCATTTCGTCTCCTTGGCCTTAGGGGCTGGGGCCTGCTGTCCATGGCGCTCCCTTTCGTTCACCGCCAAAACCACTAGGGAGCAAGGACTCGGGTGGCAGAACAGGAACTCATAGCCCTTAGAAGGGGCAAAGTATTTATGCTCGACTCCCTTGGCCGTTGGAGCGCTGGAGGCCGGTGTCTACCATATGGTCTTATAGTTGGACTGAGTGGTCTTAATGAGCGGGAGTTCTATTCTGGATGGATCTTCGGGGCTCAAAATGTCCACCATGGGGTCTTCCTGCTCAACCATCTCCTCGGCCTGCAACCCCAATTTCTGGGTGACCCTTCACACCAATTCCTGGTGGGCTCTATGGTCTATAAGTGGAGGGCCGGACACCTCTGTGCCTGCCACCACCTCATCCAGGGAAGACTAGGAGGTTAGCTGCTGCTCGACCCCCTCCGGTTGGTCCTCCTGCTCCCCTTCTCCTGTGGGAGGGGCCTCTGGTTCAGGCCGGGGTGGGAGTCCATGGGATGGCACCGGACTTGGTGCCAATTTCTCCCATTTATCCTGGGGGGATGCTGGAGGCCTGGAAACTGTAGCCTTTGGCACTGTCTGGCATTGGTGCAGGGACCGGGACCGCTGCACCGAGTAACTTGCCCCTTGGTGCTCCTGATAGGCCCAGGGGGTCCAGAAGGGCCAATGGCCTGGCGGCCCCCATTGGGGTTGCCAACTCCCTGAGGGTCCCTGCTGTCCTAGGCCCAGTGCGGGTAGCTATAGCGGCTGGAGTCGGCGCTGGACTGCGGCAATGCCAATTGTGAAGGCCACGGCAGTGCCAATGATCCGCGCCGGTGGGAGAACGAGTGGCTCCTGGCTGAGCGGGAGTGGGAGCAGTACCGGTATCCCCAGGACCGGTGCCAGCGTTCCCTGGACTGGGACCGTCTGCGGGAGACCTCTGGCGAGGGCCGTCTCAACTTCTCCCGGTGCTGGTCTCTGAGTGGTGCCGGAGAGTGGCGTGCCCTTTGCGGTGCTTCCTCATGCCAACCCACTACCAGTGCCACAACCTCCTTCTGGGCCGCTGGCAACTGTGATTCCATGGAGTCAGAGCTCGACCGGGACCAACTCTGGGAGCAGCATTACCCCTCGATGGCACCCGAGGCATGGGTGCTAGAGGGTTCTCCCCATATGGGAAGGAGCTCGCCACTGACAGCTCGATGAGGTCCTTTGCAGCCTCAAAGGTGCCAGGCATAGAGAGCTGATCCATTATGCTCTCGAGCCCATCATCCGCACTGAGCTCACTTAGGTCTGGGCTTGGTGGGGCTTTGCTGCCGGGACCGCCGGTGTCAGCGCCGGTACTGTGGCCTTCCCGCTCTTATCGGCACTTGGGGCCTTGGGAGGCGCCGGCCTCCTGTGCAGGGAACGACCGCGCCTTTCTTTCGGCTGCGCCGGGAGCCGCACCGGGGAGGACAAGTGGTGCCGGGGCCTAGCCTGGTGCTCTGGGGCCGACAGTTTACGGTGCTTAGCCGGTGCCGGGTCTCTCTGCACAGAGGAAGCCTGAGCTGGCGTCGGGCACTCCGGGCCCGGCGGCTGCAATGCAGCCTCCATCAACAGCTGCTTTAGACGAAAGTCTCTTTCTTTCCTTGTCCTTGGCTTAAATACCTTGCAAATCCTACACCATTCAGTTTGATGTCCGTCCCCCAGGCAACGTAGACACGAGTCGTGGGGGTCACTAACTGGCATAGGTTTGCGGCACGTGGTACAGGCCTTTAAGCTGTGGGCCTGCGGCATGCCCCACAGCCCGGGGTGGGTGCTGGAAGCCTCCAAGCACCTAATGACTTAAGTGTCCACAATAGGTATGTTAACAAACTGATAACAGCTACTCTAAAGGTTAAGGGAATGCTCTTCTATGAGAGAGAGAGAGAGAGGTTGTTCCAACACCGCCATGGACGGTAAGAAGGAGCTGGAAGGGGTCGGGCCGGCAGCGGTATATATGCACTGCACAGTGGCGCCACTTGGGGGGCCCTGCTGGCCTGATGGGAGCCGCTAAGGGAAAAGGTTTCCCATGCTCATGCACGTGGCGCACGCACACCTAATGTGGAATGGATGTGAACAAGCACTCGAAGAAGAACAGCAAGAACCAAACCAAGAGACCAAAACCTCCCCCCACTATATCTTTTTTTGCACCACTCAGGCTGTGCAAAGCCCCATAAAGCTGGCAAAATCAGCCCCTTAAAGATTCTGCTTGAGCAAGGAGAAAACCCACATGATGAACAATCACTGAGCAGCTCTGTACCAACACCCTTCTCAGTCCCTGGCATAGGTAGCACGGCTGGTGTGCCCCTGCCCTTTGGTAATTTCCAATTTCACAGCCCTTTGGTGCTGCTGGGCTCTGGACCTAATTTAAAATAACCTCGAGGCTGATTTAAGTTGTACCAGAGAACAAGTCTGGATGGGAAGGAAAGAAAAGAAGGGTGTAAAGCTGACTTATTTTTCCCACCCAGAGTCGTTCTGAATGCAGCTCTGGCATGGCTCAGGATCAGGGTCTAGGAGTCTAACTTCAAACCATTCCATAATGAGTTAGTGTGATCTGACTGGCATCCTTCTTTGAAGTATAAAATATAAAAGCTTTCATTGGTTAGTTCAGATCTCTGCTAAGAACTCTCCTATTTCTGACCCCATATGGAGCCCTCTTAATTTAGTCTCACTGGGAGCACCAGATGCTCTAATTATATCATCCTTGTCTTTTAAAAGTACTATTAGACAACAAATGGGAACATTTTAAATTTAACATTGACAAATATTTTTTAATCAGATCAGCAACATTTTTTATATCACAGCTCAAGAATCCTCTTCAGCGGGACTATTTTATGTTTTAACACTACCCAGGAGTGTTAGTGAGGAATTCTTAGGATGCACACGCCTGTATCTGTTTTGAAAAGATTCAGGCACATAAGGCCATGAATATATCTTGCCCATCTGCTCCATAAATTTTTCTGTAAGGCTTATTTGCAGAACACGGTAAATGAGTTATACTTGGTCAGCTGTTGCTTTCCATTTTTGTTGCAGTCACTTAATATGTTGCAGATAGAGCCCATTTCTGCATCAGCCTGTTTGATTTCATTTAAATCTAAATTAAATGGTTAGATGGGGCATCTGAATTTCTGTATCTGTATCATCTCTTAATTATTCATTTATTTTAGTAATATTAACAGCTTCCGGGAAAGGACCCATGAAGCCTTTACATGTTATTTTCCTAGAACATTATATGAAAGTGAAGTTTTCCCCAAATCAGAGGACTCCAATACAGTATAGCAAATTTAAAAATCACAAGTAGTGTAGAATGATCATTGCATTCTTAGCCAGAGTTTTCATCGCTTCGTGAAGTTGCCCTTCTTTTGTTTTCATGATTGAAAGATGTTCCTTTTCTATTCTCTTCTACACCCTCTGAAGGCATGCGAGCAACTTTTGAAAGTTAGTCTTAAATAAGGATTTGGCTTAAGTGCTATCAGGAATAGCAGACAACAGGGTGCATGGCTGTTGTAAGATAAGCACACATCTGAGGTGTGTGCTGAAGTGTAAGACTCAATGCCATGTGCTTTCAGCATCTGAGAAGTGCAGTTTTCTCACAACCATTGCAAATGTTGGAATGTGTTTTTTTAGGCATGTAAAGGAATAAATGATTTTAGCATGGGGAAGAAAAGTGCTAGCCCTAGTTCCAAGAAGTGCGGCTGTTGTCCCATATCATGTGGACTAAGAGCTTAGCTTGCCAACCTAATGTCTTTCTTGGTCCTGCCCATTGTATAGTGTTCACTATGCAGGGGAAGGCATATGAAAAACAATGAAATACGCTGGGAGAACAGTGAAAGTATAACCTAAAGTCCAGGGAGCTAACTCAAGTTTCAGAATGGAGTCAGCACTTCCAGCCATTCCCTAACCACCATAAACGCAGACTCCTACCCTGAACAAAACATTTTATAAACTGGATTTGGGCAAATAAAAGGAAGAATAAGCTCGTTTGCCTTCTACTCGACAAACATTGCCAGTCTCTGAAGACTAGGCCGCTCTTTGAGTGCTAAGTTGGAATACCCTTCCTGTTACAGCACGGTAAGGAAGAGGATCCCCCAGTGCTCTCTTCCCCCACTAATTCATTTGCACAGCAGAAGATCTAGCCAATACTCTGTTTCTCTGTCTCAACCTTTCTGCCAGAGATTTTTTTGTTGTTCCTTTAAATTATTAATTTACTCTGAGTATCTTGCTCTGGCCATCACTTGTAAACAACACTCACCATTGTCATCAGGAAATTCATATAGTAAATCCTTTGCCCAACTGGGATCAGAAACATCTCTTTGTGCTAGGAGTGAGTGAAGGAAAACTCAGATGTTAAAAAATACCTGGCTTGCACAAGCACTCTGAATATTAGCTAGTATACAGGGGGGAAGGATCCTTTAAGTCTATTCTGTTCTCGTGTTTTGGCATTTACCTTTCTGCTTAATTATTTCTGAAATGTTAATTTTCTATAACTCACTTGTTTTACTCTTCTTAAATTCTCCTTTCACTTCACTCCTAGCTCCTTCACAATCAGTGTGATCTTACTTATTGAAGACAAGGTCGCCAGAATCTAGCTATTTAATAATTTTCAAAAAATATGTAGGGTAAAGGGTCCAATTATTCACAGAATGGCTTTGTTAAAGGCATTTTGCATCTACTACAAACAGTATGACAAAATGAGTATAAAAAAGAAGTCCTGATCCTGGGAGATTGGAGTTCAAGTCCCAGCTTTGCCTCAGACATCGTACATCAATGATTCTCAACCAGTACGCGTACCCCTGGAGGTCTTCCAGAGGGTATATCAAGTCATTTAAATATTTGCCTAGTTTTACAACAGGCTACATAAAATGCACTAGCAAAATCAGTGCAAACTAAAATTTCATACAATGACTTGTTTAGACTGCTCTATATACTATACACTGAAATATTTTTAATTTTTAAAATTAAAAATATAAATTACTATAAGTACAATATTTATATTCCAATTGATTTATTTTATAATTATATGGTAATGAGAAAGTAAGCAATTTTTCAGTACTAGTGTGCTGCGACACGTCTATATTTTTATATCTGATTTTGTAAGCAAGTAGTTTTTAAATGAAGTGAAACTTGGAGGTATGCAAGACAAATCAGACTACTGAAAGGGTTACAGTAGTCTGGAAAGGTTGAGTCACTGTCCTATGTTATCCTGAGTAAGTCATTTAGTCTCTCTATGCCTTAGTTCCCCATCTGTAAAATGGGGATGTTTCTTTACCTCACAGGGGTGATGTGAGGATAAATACATTAAAGATTGTGAAGCACTCAGTTACTACAGCAATGGGGCCAGATCATTATCTTAGAAAGATACCAAGAAAAGAATGTGTCAACTACAGGATCGATCCAGACAACTGTGGCACATTCACTTTCTTGGAATTAAGCATTGGTAGTTGGGGTGAGATTTCTGACAGAGGAGATCGCTGTTTGGGACCATCTCTGTTCAAGGACTGGTGTACAGAATGTAAATAAACCCATTGTGTACACACACACACACACACACACACACTCCACATTTGAAAGGCATTCAGATGAATGGTGCAATCCATTCATGAATTAATAGTTTGGGTAGTGGGGATGATCAGAACCTGAGGAATTACCCTTAATTTGATTTTATTCAAGATGTGGAGTTCAGGGAAATCTTGAGTTTATGAAGCTATTTTCAAAAACCTAGACTGGAAGTTACCTTTGTAAATTAAATCTATGCAGAAACATAATGTTTGATCTCTGCACTCTCTTTGTGTTTAAGCCCTATGAAGCCTGAATTCATAACATACTTTTATCCACTTCCTCATAGGATGAAACCCTTCTATGCAATCTACATAATCTAGTAAATGTAATGTTCTCAATTATACATGTAAACAAGTGAGCGCAGTGAACAGAATTTTTAAAAAGCATGTATCCAAGATATTTTGTCTTTTGTTTTTATTTTTTTCATGATGTACTCCCACATAATATAACATTAGGGCCATATTCAAGCTTTTGTTTTGAGAAGATGATGTGCCTATGTTTAAGCAAATTTGGTACATCCCCTTGGGTTATGTGTCATTCACTGAACTGCACTTACAGTCTGAGCCAGATGGCTGATGCAGAAGTCTTTTGGAAGAACACATCTCTACAGAGGATGATGTTGCACTGTACGTGGTGGCCAGGCTGTTACTGAATGCAACTCCGTCACGGTATTTAAATCACATTTAAAGCTTTCTTTTATTTATGTACCCCTTTGTGATTTTGCCTGGCTACATTCTAATTGCTAGCTTCACTGCAGTGCACTGATCTGCTACAACTAGCTCGGTTTTTATTCTATGACCTCCATCTCCTGCATAGATTGTTCACGATCCTGTGATGAAGTAACTTAGTCTTTCCTTATTTTACATTGTCCATTCCACAGCACAAGTTTTATTATGAGAGCTGCCTTGATATTTACTCTTCATTTTTTAGGTGCTGTAGATAGACCTGCTAATGTTGGGGCAGGTTTCACAAAGTACTATTTTATTACTTTGTTGTGTTTCAAATTTATTGACAGATAACATCAATCAGTAACTGAGGTTCTGTAGAGAAGTCAATCAAGGAAGTCAGTTTCTATTGCTTTCAAAAACATATGCACATTTCTATTAAGTTTTAAATGATCTATTCCCCCTCAGCAATGGAAAATATGTCTAGAAGAATTGTTGAAAATAAGATGTGTTTCACGACTTCTGATGACTGATTTTATAAGAAAAAAAGTCCAGCAAAAGTTAAAGGTGATAAGTAGTGTAGCGCTATTCCATCTATTACCCACTCTCCTGCACAGTCTGGATACAGAAGGGCTCACTGGAGTTTAAAAGGAAAGTGGAGAATGTAATGATTATGAAGGCAAAGGATGTGAATCAGTAGTCCAGTCCCTCATACATCTCTGCCATTGCTCTTCAATCGTAGCCTGGAACAATCCTTGCCCTTCCAGTCTCAGATCTCTCTTGAGTAATATGTCAACCATACTAAACTGTGTGGCAGTTCCATAATCTGTTGACCATTCCATAGTTGCCTATTTGAATGAGATACCCAATCTCATTTGGACTGGTAACCAAAGCAAAACTCCAGTGTGGTGAAAGGTCAAGTGTGTACTTACATTTTCCCGGGTTTTCCCCCTAAGAATAAAATTGAGATGGACAATGAGAATGAACCACAGCATAGGGCAATTTCAGTCTAGAAAGTGAAAATTTCAGACCTACTTAGAGAAAAAGAGGAACAAGAGTAAAGATCTCAGCTACACAGTTATATCTGCACCAAGCCTAGACCTTTCCAGAGAACCATCTTCATTACAATCCACACAACTAACACCTCTCTTGAGAGCAAGGTGCTAAAGAAGAAAATCCTAGCTACATGGTGACAGTTTCATAGTGGTGGCAAATTGAGATCTTTGTGGGATAGTAATCAATACAAAGCATTGACTGTATATAGACAGCAAATGCCAATGGTCACAGGCAGTTGCCACATGGAACAGTTGAAGCTCTGAATATACCTGCTTTAGTGTTCACTAAGTACACAATTTCATTTTGATTCTGGGAAGCTCAAACTATTCTACCTATGCATAGTAATAACAGTAACATCACTGGAGGTTTGTAAAATTAGGCCAAATTTTTCAGATATTGGGAGTCTGAAATGAGAGACCTAAGTAAGTTGCCTGATTTTCAGAGATGCTGAGCCCTCACGGGACATGAACGGGTCTCTGAAAAATCAGGACCCTTTTGAGGTCGCTAACATTAGACATCCAAGTTTGAACATTTTTGTCCAAGAACTTGTGTAGAAGTGAAATAAGTTATAGATAAACTTGTGAATTCTGAGACAGCAATGTAAGAAAACTTACTGCTTCAAACTGAAACAAGTAAAGAATCTGCCTGTTGTAGGCATAGCTGCTGTGGCAGTAGATACTCTATACATCTATCTAGAGATATAAATACCCTGCCTTTACAATATGCTAACTACTTTACATTTCTAAGGCAATACACACTGCATTTCCTTCACATCTTATCTCACCATTCATAAACCAATCCAATGCCCAACACGTTACAGCAAATGTAGACTTCAAGCCATTGCCCCCACCCCACATCTTATTAAATTATGTGCCACCTGTTATGTACTGCAAAGAAATTATGTTAAACTGCAGGTTGCTGATTTTGTTTGCTGCTAGCAAAGTGGGGTTCAGACACTTCTGGCACATTTCCAGATAAAATCTGAAATCACAGTTTAATTTTGTTTGGAGATTTTCATTACATCTATTGCATTCATTTTTAACAGATTTACATGCCATGATTCAGGCTCTTCAATATATTTTTACACAACCTATTTTCATTTAAATCTCCCTGTGAAGTATCAGTTTGTACTTGCTCACAAAAAATCATTCAAGTCGAATACTTCATTTCCCAGTTTTCCCCATTTTAAATTCAACTTGCCAGCAAAGCACTTTGCAGTTACATTAGGAAACCAGAAACATGACACAGGGAAAAGAGAGTATTCCATTCATGTGGACTCAGTTCATTCTATGTAAAATAATTCAGCAGAAAAGATATTTCAATCACGAAACCAAATAGAAACACAAGTGCATTTTGACCATCAAGATTTGGGAGGAATTGGTACTGCTCCTAGTTTCTCTCATCTGGTCAAAAACATATTTAAACATTAATAAAGACACCTGGGGTCTATTTATAGGGGAGACACCACCAACTTTGGCTTTTAGCAACAAAACACAGACCATGTGATAGTGAAAACAGGTACTTACTATTAATTTACAGGTATTCACACTACATATATCCTGTCAGCCTTTTTCAATACAATTAGGAAGCAAACCTTTAGCTCTGAGGTGGCAGAGGTAAAACAAGACCCAATAGGACAGGAAGATAAGAAAGATCAAACACTGCAGAAAAAGGAAAATGACCAGAAGTGGCCCGAAGGCCAAGTGGTAGGAGAGGGATATAAGCAAGAGCAAGAAGAGTAAGAAACGATACATGAGGAAAAGACAAGAAAGGAGGAGGAAAAAGCAGATGATAGGACTGGAAAAAGAATATGAGAGAAGTGAACAAAGGATGAGGGAAGAAGAAAAACAACAGAAAGACAGAGGAAGGGAAGAAAGAAGAACAGGAAATAAAAGTGATAGCCATGTTATTGGCCTGGTGAAAGCATATCTCAGTCGTGTGTGTGTCGTGGACTTGAGAATTAAGGGAGTCTTCGTTTCTGGAAAGGAGCTTAAGGGGAAATATAGCTCTGGAGGAATTTAGCACATAGTCTTAAAGTCCTCTGCTGCCTAAATCTAGAGCCACCTTGCATGGGCACCAGGTTTGTATAATTTTTGGTGGTGCCCAGAATGGGTCCAAGCAGAGCCATCCTGTCCGTAGGACAGACTGGGGCAACCACCCTGGGCCCTGCATTTTGTGGGGCCCTGCGCTTCTGGGGGACATGGAGTCCAGGCAGAGCCATCCTGTCCATAGGTTGGGTGGAAGCAGCCACCCCAGGCCCCACATTTTGGGGGGGACATGGGGTCCAGGGTGGCATGGAGGATTAGTGGGGGGCTGGCGCCGGCAGCAGAAAGCAACCTGGACCCAGGCTGCCCCGCTGGCTCCCAGCATTGCTTGGGAAAGGGGGTGGAAGCTGGAAAGAGGTGGGGCGGGGACTTTGGGAAAGGAGTGGAATGGGAGCGGGCGGAGCAGGGGTGGGATGGGTCTGGATCGCTTGCTGCTGCTGGCGCCAGGCCCCCCTCTAATCTCCCAGACTCTGCATCTCCCTGAAGCATGGGGACCCCGAAAGCACAGTAAGCTGAAACATTGGTGGATCTGGGCACACGTTGCTAAATATTGGAGGTGCACGGGTACCTGGGCCCATATAACTCACTGCCTATGCCACCTTGTCTTTTGTCGAGGGGGCTGCTTCCGACTGTTTGTTGGAAAAAAGGACACAAAATGGCAGATGTGTAAGAGAGAGACCTTTAATAAGGAAAACAGTAGATCCAATAGGAAGAGGAGTTGGAAAGTTATCAGTAACAGGCTTGTGATTGAGGCTAAATATGATGAAGAGCTCATATTTATTCATTATGTGACTAATCATTCATGTCTGCAGATTGAACCATCATTTTAAAAATTGACAGTAAAATTAATTCAGGTGGCAAAGTGGAACAGTAGCTTTTTATCTATGGTAATTTGGATTCAAAGGTTGTATTCGTTCCTGGCACAAGCCTATTTCTTTTATATATTTTATTTGGACAATTAGGGGCCACATTAGTGATCCTTGCCCTATAAAGGCATTTGGAGAAGATTTGAGGAGTGTGGGAAATTCAGCAATCAGATTTCATGGAACATAACAAAATAAGCAGCAACTTTAGGCTAACTTTATTTTCTGCTGTTTCTCTCTCAGAAGCTGGGGAAAACCTAACAAAAACTGTCTATGTCCAACTTAGGACATTGTTATTTTACATCCTATAATTGGCTTTTTCAGAAAAGAGGTAGATGAAAGTCTTATTTCTAGTGAGCAGGGTTTATACCTGGTTGACATGCATTTCCTCATTCAGTTAAAATGTAGCTTAATCTTGTTAACTCACACTCTCTTTGTCAGTCATATCTCTTACACTGAACAAGTGCAAGAAATCATGACTTCGGCATTCATTATTGCAGTGACTTAAGTTATTAAGTTGAATTTAAATACGTTTCACAAAGACATACATGAACATGATTTGTATTTGTAGCTGTCTAAAGGATCCATCACCAATACTACCTTATGTAGATCCCCAAATATCTGAAGAACAAGCACACTGGTAATTAAATTCCAAAGAGCACAGATCATTACAAAAATAAACAAGTACAAAGATCAGTATACAGCACTTTCCCTAAAAGGTCATGCGGGTGCAGGAGGAGGGAGAGCAATGCTGCAGGTCTCTCCAAAACAAAATGCTACATTCATTCAAAGGTACAATTAAGTGTCAGTTCACTTTTGTTAAAAGACCCAGTTTTGAGAGGTTAAAAACTTAGCTTTTTACTTGGATACAGGATGCTGAAATACACAATGCTACATATGCTATGGGATTGGTTCAAATGTTTTTGGAAGGGAGGGGTCTAGCATTTTGCTATCCCTTCAAGTCTCACTCACAACAAAGCTGTTCATATAGGGGCAATTCCAAGGTGAGTCAATCTCACAGCTACCAGGAATACTTCTTTCTGTGACCTTGTATATATTAGGGAAATTTACCATGACCCTGTGTGTAGGTCTCCCTAGCACACCTGTAACCTTGCCTCCATTCTAGCGTTCCCAGTGATGCGTATCCGTGCCAAACATCTTTTGAATTAGATATGTTTCCAGCTAGGTTAACCTCCACGTTTCCAGCTAGGTCAGTCTCCACTGCCACTGTGGACATAATCTGCTGCTGTAACACCACAAATGCTGCAAAGAGTCCTCTTCCATCCCAGAGCATCCTGGTGGCCTGTCTGGTCTAGGTTCTGTGCTCCACTGATTAGAAGTCAAGACGGTCAGACACCACTTACCTGTACAAAGTTGCACACACATGTACTGCAGATGCAAACTACTTAGACTGAATTATCATCTGCTTCAAGCACTTGAATATTACCTGCATGTCACAGATGAAGCCTTCTCATAAATGGGCTGCCAGCTGGCCTGAGGCCAATGTTCAGGCCTGGTCTCAGTCTGGGGACAGGTGGAGATGCAAGGTAAACTAGGCAACACAATTAGAAATACCCTGTTTTATGGCCAGGTGGTGGCAGAGTTTAGGATAACCAAGACTAGCAACCAATGCCAGGGGAGGGCCTTAAACTACAATATAGCAAGGCCAAGAGAAAATAGCAGTTAGTGGAAAACACGCTCTTTTTATGATGAACTTAATTGGCTTCTGGGCATTTGCTCCCCCAGTGAGCCTTAAGTGTTATAAGTCCGCAATGAATCACTTTATGGTGTGGTTGTGAGGGCTCAGGACTGCCAGCAGGGAGGATCAAGAGGCTAAGGAGATGCATGATATACTGCTAGGATCATAGGATCTTTTTCAGGTGGATTCAGTATCCAAACGTGACTGGTGACCCAATGGGCAAGCTAGTTCTGTGATCGAGGAGTTGGGGGATCTGGGACCCTCTATGGGAGATAGGTAGCTCCTTATGATAAAGGTACAAAGGAGGGTGGATTTGGCAGGCTTAGGGGAAAAGTTCTCCGGATTCTTATGAAGAGTGCCATTATTATTTTTGAAAGGATGGATATAGCCTCATATCAGGGCAGAAGTGTCCACACTCTCTCCCTGCTCCACCAGTCTCCATTCTCCACCTGCACCACTGTAGCACAAGTAACACCTGGCTGGACCCTCCCTAGCTCCCCCAATTCAGGCCCCTCAGAATTTCCTAGGTCTTGTAATTCTCTTGGCCCTGATTTTAGCTGCATAGGGCAGTGTTCCAGGTGGAAGCAGAAGGGCCTGGTTTGGCATATATGGCAGCTCACTGAACCAAGCCAGGTGGCTGAAATTGGAAAGGAGGACCAGTTGGAAAAAAGTTTCAAGAAGTCACACAAACAGCAGTGTTAAAAGGCAAAACATAGGAACGTTTTATTGCAAGAAGTTACATATTGGGCACTATGGCCAAAATGTTTCTATTACATTGACTCTGCTAGCCCACATGCCAGGCAATGGCATCTACATTGCATGCTGAGCTTATACACCTGAAATCACACGAAATTAGTCCGACTTTCTAAGAAACACTATCCTAAGCAGATTCTGTCTCGCTGTTTAGGTAATACCTTTAAAACTGTATAAAGCACAATTCTGAAATGTAACCAATGTGCAAGTAACAGTCCACTGATTAGTGGGGTACAAACTAGAGTCTAGTGGAGAGATCTGTTAACTATAGCCCTTATTTCATCCCAATCCCTAATTACTGTTTCCAAAAACTATTTATAAGAGCAATCACCTTTCTGCCCAACGTACACCTGAATTTTCTTCTATATATGTTTGCATACTCAGGAAAAGGCTTAATCTCTGAACAAGCCTTGGAAGATAACACCATTAATATCAAAATAGTTTGGTGGATTCCGCACTGCTCACTCTTCTGAAGTTCTACATTTTGAAAATCCTGGAATTATCCATGTTTCAAAGCTTCAAAGACTTCATGAACTTAAAAATAAACTTGCATAAAAATCCAAGAAGGCCTACACCACCATGGAGAAGTAGCCCTTCCAGTTAAGTGTATTCCTGAGCTTGTTTGGGAAGATGGTGGAACACAGAAAGAATACATGGATTCTTCCACCAACAACTCATTAAACTCAACTGTTTAAATACCTTGATAAACTTAGGCACATTAGCAACTTGATCACACACTCCTGCAATACATTAGGTTTTGTCTTGCACACTTTCACCAGAACAGCAACTACCATGGACTTCCTGATCCCAGACTGACTCTCTCCAGATGACTGGTAATGAATCTGGGGTGGCCAGATTCCAAGGGTGACGACTACTCTTTTCCACAGAAGTCTAGCACTGCAGTATTGGGGCCCAGTCAGTATAAGAGTTCCAGAACAATTTATTTTTTCATCCCAGGGTTCTGTAGGTAGCTGACCATCCCAAGTCACCAGAATAACTCTGTCCCACAAGCTTGTAGTCGTGGTTCACTGGGTGCAATTCATCCAAGAGTTAAAACACAGCTATACATGTGACAAGCAGCAATAAGTGCCTGATGTGTGTTTGTCTCTCTAGCTCTCTGCAGGTATTGTCTGAACCATTTCACCACTCTGCAGCAGCTCACTCAGATGCCTCCTAACGGCTTGTCAAAAATTTGAACTTTTTCTCCATAATTCTCCTGTGCTTCCAAGGACATTCTAGAAGTCCTTCCACAATCTTCCAGAAGCAACTGCTTGCGAGAGCTGTACCAGAAACTAGGATAGTTATTGGGAGGTCAGTGCAACTACATTGCTGTAGAAGAGCATAATATAATGAGACAGAGCAGAACTGCAACAGTCTTTAGCCTGAAACATGGCTAGTATGGACACACAGTACCACTGGTATTTACATGAGTGCAATTCGAATGGTTCAACTCCCTAGTGAAGACTCTGCCTAAAGCCTCCGAAGCACAGCAAACATGTACAGAGTCAACATCTCTATGCTTAAAGACTGGACTTAGAAATTTTGTCATTTGCAGCCTCAGGAAGGGTGGCTAACAAAAGACAAACATTTTGGAAAATGTGTGTGGCCTGATTTTCAGAGGTTTTGAGTACCTGTAACTCCCATGGGAGTCCATAAAATCTAAAAGATGGCACCTCTGAGAAATCAGACCAATCAGCCTCATTGCTTTACATCCATGATAAATGATCCACTGTAAAACTGTCTTGCACTTCACCCAACACCCTATGTACCATCCATCCCTTTTTTTTGTTTGTTTTTCCTGTCAGTTCTTTACAGGACTGTAAAAGCTGTAATCCCTCTTCTACAAATTATGTATTTTACCTAAAAAAAATCCAACAAACTCTTTTAATCGAAAAAAAAATCAGCCTTATCAGTTCAGGCTGAACATGGACCATTTGAATTGGCCACAAAACAACATGTAAAAACTAGTCAATGATTTATTTAAGAGATGCAGCCGTGTTAGTCTGTATTCGCAAAAAGAAAAGGAGTACTCGTGGCACCTTAGTCTCTAAGGTGCCACGAGTACTCCTTTTCTTTCAATGATTTATGTTAAGTCAGTCATCATCTCCATTCAGTTCCTAGTGGAAAAAGTATGTGCAACACAAAAACAATCCATCACAATTGGCACCCTTTTTGGCAATCTCATCGGAGAGGCCAAGGCATGGGGAACCCAGCTGGTTACCAATAAATATATTAAAGTATAGTAACCAGTAATGGCTATAAACAAAAGAAAAGACCAAACAAAAGACCAAATTTTTCAAATTGGATGCCCAGCACCAAGTGTGAAAATCCAGATTTTGGAACCTACATAACATTGGCTGAGATGTACTGAGCACCTTACTGAATCAATGGAAGCACTAAAGTCAGTGGGAGCTGAATGGGCTCTGAATGCTAAGCACTTCTGAAAGTCAGGCCACTTATTCAGATGCTTAAATATAGAATTAGGTGCACAAGTTTGAAAATTGTAGATCTCTGTGAAATGAAAAAGGATACGCAATTTAACTAAGCCTGTTCTATCAGATTTTTCATTACCTCCATAGAACTGGACATAGGGATTTATGGAATCTGACAGCAAATACTGATGGGGATCAAGACTCCCAGCAACACTTACACTAGGAGAGTAGAGAAATCCGAACATCTTGGGTCAATAGGGTCAATAGCAGGATGCCGCATTTTGAGACAGATAGGGATTAGCAGTGAGGGTATATCTGAAGAATTGTGCAGCTCTGGCTCACACTATGCAGAATTCTAGCCATTACAAACAGTCCATTTTCTCAAAATTTAAGGGCCTGATCCTGGAAGTTGCAGAGCTCCTCCTTCAAGGATTATAGGACTAGACCCATATGCTCTTCAAACTTAACTTTACAAGTGAAGATGTTATATAAAGTGATTCACTCAGCAATATTACACACTGCCTGGTTTGAATGAACTAAATAAAATTGAAGTTATTTATCTTGTTGAAAAACTAGTTAGATTTTCTACTACTGCTAAATTCTGCATGATATGGTTTTACTCTATCAGCATATTTAGCAATGTTTAATTATCAAGTGTATCTTCACCAAATTTTTCATAAGTTAACCAGCCACAGAATATGTCTAACATCTTTTTGTGAAAAGAATAAACAAATATTCTAATAAAAACATTATGAATGTTGTTTCTAATCCTCCACTTTCACTCACAAAGCAAGTTTTCCACCACAAGAGCTCAAAATCCCACAGGTTGCTTGCAAACATCTACTTATTTTTCAGTATCCACAACTAAACCAGCTCCTGTGCAGACAGAAAATAAGGCTCTGATCCCACATTGTCTCATGTGTGGGTGTACTGCTGCACTTGAGCAAAGCCCAACTAATGTAGATGGAGCTTTGCATGGGCACAGCAGTCCACCGTATGCTACACAATGTAGGATCATTTCCTAAATGATGACAGACACTCAATTTTTCGATCAGATATAAAAAAAAATCAAGATTAAATGCAATTTTAGTATATCAAACCAAAAACATGTAAGGAAATGCTCAAGAGTATTGTTGTGAGATTTTCCTCTCATCCTAAAAATATCAGGAGGCAGACTCTTTTTAAATAACAAGAGAAGCCCTACAACATTATAGTAGGATGTTTTTGTACTATACATAGACATATTTCAGTTATCCTATTTTTAAAATTTTTCCCACAGCCAAAAATCCTTTGAATATTTTGAGGTGTATTTTTGATTCAGACAGGTAACAATAATGGACATGTTAAAGCTTCAAGTTATCCACAGGGAGTTACACTAAGAATACATTACAATACCTCTCTAATGACATTAGCCTAGACATCTAGAGAGCTACTTTTGCAAGATATTAGTAAGCCCTAGTATGGGGATTATTTCAACTTTATACAAAAAAAAATCATCCTGACATTTACACCAATGAAATGTAATGCATCTGTGAACAGATCATATTATGTTGTGAACAAATGTATTCTACTCTGGATCACTAATGAGGAGATTCTAATCTCAAGCAAGACAAATCAACTTCTCATGAACTGTTATTTCATACATAACGCAAATAAGAAATGCTTCACATTATAGACATTTAGATTTTGTTTAAACCTTTTTATTTAGAGATTTTTCTGGTAAGGAGATATACCATAGGAAAGCAATTTCACTGGCAGTGAGGTATGTATATACTCTACCAAAATACTCCTTGTTTTAACTGCTTTTAACTTTATTTACATATAAAGAAAATATCAATGCATATTCTTGATTTAACTACAGTTTTAGTTACCCTACATGAATAAAATGAAATGTTACTTGCATACAAAACTGATTTGTAGAGGAATCTCATTTACTGATTAAAAAATTAAATCACGTTTTGATGACAATTTAAATGAACAAACACAATTTATCATGACCAAGACACCTGCACCATATTGTCCATCCTCACAGCACATTTATTTCAGTAATTCCGTACGTAGGTCCTTAGCATGAGCATAGTGTTACACAGTTTTCATACATAGAATCACATCCAAAACAAGTTCTAAAATTTAAATTGTAAACATTCTCTTCATATGTAGAAACATTTCAATGTGTTCAAATTTTTTAAAATGATCAAAAAAATTTAAACAGAATTATAAATGAAAAGTCTAGTTCTAAACCGTGTAGTGAGCAGTTCTTAGTACATTTCTACAGTGTTAAATAAAGTAGTAGAGAGGCAAACTGTTCTGTAAGCAAGTCAGACTTTAAGTAAAACATCATAAGGAAACAAACTTTAACAAAAAAAATGCTTTGCAATAAAGAAAGTTAGATTTGAATCTACTATGATACAAAAATGTAAAGGGTAAATAACATCTTTGTTGACAAAGTAGGAGGTAGCATGGATGCACCACTTTATTGTCAGTGAGAAATGCAACTGAAGTAAAGAATACTTCCTTACCACAAATAATTTCCAGTACTATGTACATATTTCTCTTAGAAATATTTGTTTAAACAAGTTTCCCTCCACTTTTTAGTACAAAAAAGCCTCATATGATTTAAAAAAAAACACTTACACACCTAGATAGAATAGTACTAATTGCCCTATTTGAATGAAACAGTCTCTTGAACTATGAAGTACATGATATTTAATGCCCTAAGTTGAGTAAGTTGTATTAGCGGTTCTTGGAATTATACAAAACACTACATACATACAAACAAAATATAATATCTTATTTTACTATGCAAGTGTTTTTTTTGTGTGGGTTTTTTTTTGTTTTTTTTTGTTTTTTTGTGGGTTTTTTTGAATAAACAGAGCCTTGATTCTGGTAACACTGCAGAGGGCATGGTTTGTTTTTAATAAAATCTGTCTATAAGTACCCATGTGCAACAATTTAAAAATGGCTGCTTACATGTAATGATCTTGTATTGATAGTGAACACAGTAACTGACAAAAACATAGTAAACCTTAAAAACACATCTGCCACCCTATATAAAATATAAAGACTACTTACTGTAACTGTTAAGTACTCAATTTGTTTTGATGTTACTGTAATTCACTTTCCCTACTTCTCTGGCTTTAGGATTTATAAACATAATTTAGTGTAGCAATATTTTTTAAAAAATGACAAAGTATTTCAAATTTACATCCAATTCAAATTTAAAACATTTCCTTGTTCTATGATGCTGCTTCTGCCATCAGTAAAGAAAATGAAGTTTCAGTAATTGAAGCAGGCTTTTTAAATAGCGATGTGACCTCAACCATGCCAGCGCCAGTCCGTGGAAGATTTGCATTGACGATGTGTCTCTGCAAGTGCTTTATCCAATCTTCCTGAACAGACAATGGTCCTCGAAAGACCAGACCACAAAACCTGTGCAAATTTTAAAATCATTCCATCAAGATATATTAGCATTAAACACAGTACAAGTCAGCAGACATTGCTAAGGGTTAAGAATTATACTGAAAGTAAACTTTTCTCCTAATATTCATTTTAATATATTTTTTAACCATGAAACCATTAGGGTTTTCATTTAATTCAACAATACTTGATAACTGTTTCAAACACAAGATTAAAGTTTATACTATACATTATACCTTCACAATTGTAATGCTATAGTTAATGGCCCATTTCCATTAATAGGCTTTTGTTTGTTTTGTGCAGGGGAAGAACACTGCCCAAATATGAAATATGGAAAACACATTTTCAGCCAGGGGAGGGGGAAAAAAATCTATTCTAAAATGTAAGACTGTTTCAGGTTCTTTTTTGTTTAGCTTACTGTAATATTAAACTTAGTTATTTGTTTTGCTCAATACTGACTTTTTAAATCAAATGTAATTACAATATATACTTCTGAATATTCTTATGTAAAGGCAACAATTTATAACCTCTTTTAAAAAAAGAAACCAGACACTGTAATTTCAATTAACCAGTTATAAAAAGCCTGCATATACCTGCATCGGAGTATGTAAACTTCATCAGCACTATGAGGTAATGGCAGCATTTTTTTCTTGCTTCCAGATCTTGATCTTGACTTTTTTTGCTTACAATCTAAGGCTAAGAAGGAAGGAAGAACATTTTCCATATATAAAAGTGAACAATTAAAAGTTAGTCCTAAACCAAAACAGAAATATTCAACAAACCTTCATTTATAACCATGGTGAAAAACCCATTTATTTTCTCTTACTGTGCCATGTTAAATTGCAATCTAAATTCCAAAACTTTCAATTACCTATCAAACTCTAAAAAATGATTCACAAAGAAGCAAAGATAGCCTTTTCCTATGTTTGGTTATTATAGTGTTTGTTCTCCTCTAAAAACCATAGGACAATCATTAAGCTAGATACATTTTAGTTCCAGCAAGCTCTAATAACTGTTATTGTGGAATTACCTGGAATTACCCAATGACAGTTTGAAATTCTCTTTCATTCTTAAAACTTTTTCGGTCTTGGAAGATCTGTTGATAACTATAGTTCAAATTATGTCATAAAAATACAGTTACAGTTTCAAAATGTTGACGCATTCAAGCTAATTTGATTTAAATCCAAAACGTGAATGAGAACTTCTATCTTCAAGGAAGTCTTGTTTACATCTGCTACACCAATGAGGAATGCACCATCATCTGCTCACATCATACAAGTGCCAAACAGAAGCAAAAGTTTTGGTCCTGTCCTATCTCTGGGACTCTTAGCTGAAGCTTTCTTACCATTTGTGTATTTGATGGTTAAAAGGAGTAATAAGAAAACAGTGATTATGAACTTCTTGTAATAGGTTGACAGACTTTATGACAATGCATAGAGATGCAGAGCCACTTGCTGAATCAGTGTCTTATCAGGTATTTGAACTATGCATGAAGGTATAGCGTAATTACTGCTGAAGCATACTAGCGTGTGGATTTAGGATTGGGAGGGGCTGAGCCCTCTAGGGGCAGAGGAAATTGAAGTTTGCAATAGAGGCTTCGCAGGGAAAAACTCTACATCAGCCATGGTTGGGAAATAACTTCAAACCATACTTTACATTGTGTACTGATTTATGCTTACCATGAAGCTAAACCCGAGGGAGAGTCTGGAGGCAGGTGGAAACTTTACCCATTCCTAAACATGAACATGAAACACTAACGACATAAAACTATCAAAGTAACAATAATGGAAAGGGCATCAGCAGCACCAGGGAGGGTCACTCTAGACCACAGGTTCTCAAATCATGAGGCATAGGTGCCAGTGGTTTTTTGGCCAGCAGTTAAGTGCTCCTGGAGCAGACCCAGAGCTCTGTTCTGCCTGGGGGCAGGGCAGAAGGAGCCAGAGCTCTGTCCAGAGGACAGTGCTGGGACAGGGGCCAGCCAGGGATCTGTGGGGGAAGCAGCTTGCAGGAGCTCCCCTGCTCCATCCCCCAACTTATCTCTGCCTGCAGCAACACAGAGATTCTCCTGATTCTCCAGTAAGACAAGGCCTCCCATCCCTGCCATTTTCCCTCTGTGCTTGGCTCACCAGCTCAGCTGGGGCTCCTCCATCTCCCGGGGCTCTCCTCTTTGGCTGAAGCACCCCCACAATATCCCAGGGGCTCCCTTCCATCCCCTTCCACCTAGCCAGCCCTCCAGCATATCCGGGGCTCCCCTCGACCCGTCTCAGCCCTGCCCTAAAATATCCCCTCCATTTGCTACTGAGCTACTGTTATCCCTGGGCGGCAGGGCTGGATGAATTGGGCTTAGCAGAAGGGCTCTCTTTCCCCAGCTGCTGCAGCTGTTCATTTCCAGCTGGTGCCCCTATCATGGCAGCACCCCTTATGCAAAGTGGGCTCTTAGCTCTGCAGAGGCTATTGGCACTGCCTTCCTCTCCATCCCTGGTGCTGGAGCTTGGCTGCTTGTGACAGGGAGAAGCCACCATGGAGTTCCTTGTGGCAGAGGGGAGCCAGGACCTTGCATGGTTCCTGCTCAGCGTGACACACCACCTCCCCTATTGCACCAGTTCAGCTAGACAGTAACCAGCTGGTCCTACCCAGCAGCAGCCCAGCTCAGTCCCGGCTACCAGCTTAGTATCCTGATAGACTTCCTGCTGCACCAGACCTATGCGGAACTCTTAGTGCTGGTGAACCTCTGACTGCCATGCTCTGACCTGTCACCCCCACCTGTTGGGCCACCTGCACTAAATGGGGGGCCCTATTCCCTGCCTGTAAGCCCAAGACAGCTGAGGCGTGAGTCAATGGTGTTATGAGTTCCTAAAATGTTTGGGAAGTTTTATTTTAGTTGCTACAGTTTGTATTTTTTTGGAACACAACTGTGAGATAGCACAAAAGATAATTTATGCAATAAAATTAGTACTTTTGATACTCATACTTATTTTAACTATATTGAGCATACTCTTCTACATTATTCTTTGTGTTCTTGCAAAGTATAGGATTTTCAGGTTTGTGTTGTCACTATAAACGATGGGGGCTGGGGAGGTTCAATTTTTTCTCTCTCTGAGCTTAGGGAGGCTCACTGTGACAAAGTTTGAGAATCCCTGTTCTACACTGCTGTTTCTGAGGTGCAGAAACATTAAGATGTAAAATCTTAGCTAATGTTTGCATTCTCTGATATACCAGTCAAGGATCTGTCTCCTCTAACGCAAGAATAATGACACAAAGACAACAGCTCTCAGCACTCAAACCCTCCTCTGCTTAGGCATTTATACCAATTAAGAGAAAGGACAGAGCATCATACTGCACCTTTGCATTTTTCTTCTACCGTGGATGAATATTCTGGGGAGCAGGGGATCCCTTTAGATTAACACTTGATCTATAGGTTTTAATCCAGTGGGCCAAATTTATTTTCAGAGGCCTTGTCTCCATCCCTGATTCTCTTCAACAGAATAACTATTTAAAGATTTCTGTTCCTCTCATTCTTTCCAGATAGAACCTCAAGGCCATAGTGTTCAGAGGCTGCCACAGAAAATAGCTCCTGACTAAGTACCAAAATGTTCCCTCTCCCTCCATCATCTTATTGTTGTGGAAAGAGAGTAAGGGAGAGGAGATAAAGAGACAGCTGCCAACTTGCTGATCCCTTTTCTGGAAACAATATTATCTAGAAAAATGACTAAAAAGCCAATAGAAAACTCACTGACACTTCCGCGTCTTGAAGGTAGGAGAGAACTAAATTCAGACTCCAAAATGGGTACAGAACAGGTATCCCCAGATAGGCTTATTTACAAAAAGTTGAAGGAAGCCTTCTATTAGCAGATGAGGCTGAATGATGTTCTCTTTGACAGCAGCGAGTGAAGGGATCTGGACACAACAGGTGCTGATAGCAAGGATTTTGTCAAGACCCTCTTGGAGAAAGTGAAGGATGTGATCAAGGGAACAGGAATTGGCCCTAATGCTTTATGCCAACATACAAAGAGCATGTTCCATTTTCTATAATGGGGAGAAGACCATATCTTCCAAGCTTTAGGAAAGTATGGATTACACAGGAGTAGAAACCATTAAATTGGTGGCTTGGCCTTTCCCACACCACTGGCACCTTATCTTTGGGGAGGATCATAGGACATGAGACTGTAAGGGACCTCCTGGGTCATTATGTACAGCCCATGGCTATTGCAGGCAACCCCATTATATAATCCCATTCACAAATTTAAAAAACTAGTTGGGATGTTCATCCTCACCGCTCCGCTAAGGAGCTTTGAGATCCTCAAGTGAAAGGTGCTCTCAGTACAAGGTACGAATTATCATCACTTTGTGGCTGCTCATAGGTACCAAAGATCCTTTTCAACCTCATCTATCTATATACGTTTTTAATGTAACCATCATAAACGCAGCATCTGAGCACCTTCCACAAGAGATACAATCACCTGCACAGAGATATAATCTCTCCTCCCAGTCAGGAGGAACTGGGCTTAATTCATTTTGTATTTTTTCCCATTTTAAATCTAGTATTATTGATGGACATCTTGGTCAAAAAAGTGGGGTTTGCATTTTGCCTGGAGGTACTGAAATTTATGGCCATCCTTCTCTCTGAGAGAGGAGACAGGGTACCTGAGCCTGGATATCAGTGTGCCTGTAGAGAACTATTAGCATAAAAGGAGATCCATGTGGCCAGGTGGAAATTATTCTACAACAATGGCTTTGCTTCTGTGGATTTTGCAGAACACCCCATTGAGGAAAATTGGAGGAAACAGAGACCACACCTCCATTAGATTGCCAAGGCATCCATTTGAGGTCCTTCTGAGATCAGTTAGTAGTTACAAAATCAATGACATTAAAGAATGTGAAAAACGTCTACACAATGGTAGCCCTGTATGTACAGCTGGCTCCAAAAACCAGAAGGATGTCATTCTTGTGAAATAAATGCTTTGTGGCTCAGAGTCTCTTAGATCAGTTTTTCTCTGTATTCAGACAGACTTCAAAGCTAGATTCCCCTCATCCCCATCAAAAAATTGGACTCTTCTCACTCAGGCAAATACTCCAGTGTTTCAGGGAGGCTATACCACCACTTGTGTCCTAATCCTAGCTTTTCTAATACAGGGTTCCTGAAGGCTAGCAATTCTAGGACACTAACTAATGTGCAATCTTCTGAGGAAAAAAAAACCTCCTTGATCATCCCACACACAACTGGACCCTAACACAGGAAAATGGAGTCTGGCATAATGTACCAAGAGAGGTGACTTTGCAATAGTCAGACAGGGGTTTTATGGAGTGTAGAGGGAAGGAAGGAGAGAATGGACAAGGATTTTTCTGATGTGTTTAGTATAGAGGCTCTAGATAGAACAACTGTAAAAAACAGGACTGAAGAACTCAGCGCAAGACTTCCAGTGAATGCAGCCCCTCTCACACAGGGTAACAGGACTAAGACTGGAACACAAGGACCAGTCCACATGAAGCGATATTAACAATAGACTTAGAAAACAAATTTGCAAGAGATTCAAATGTTAAAACTGGCCGTAAGTTGAAGTAGCATTCCACACAACACGTTTGTCCCCTTTTCTTGTGGTTTTTGACTTTGAGTACATTTATTTACTTTTAAAGGCACAAACCAGCATGAATGTGCTTTCAGGTCACTGTAGGAGAGAAGGTAAGACCAAAACTTTTGGTAAAATTTGACTGATGCTTCTGTTCAACATTCAGATGATTCATTCTCCAAACAGATTGGTATACGAGTAACTGCAAAACTGTCATCAAATTGCTAAAACTCAGGAGTAGTAAGCTCACTTAAATTAAAGCTATGTGTGCACAAACACTTCTGATGCTCACATCCTGTAGTGACAGGATACTAAAACAAGCAGCACCATCTTAAGAACAACACAGTCTCACCCCTGTTCCAACCCAGCCCATGTTATGACCAAAACCGGTTATTTAACATCTGTCTGGTGGTTTCAATCCAGTTCCTAGTGGACAGTTTCCAAATGACAAAGTAAAACTCCCACAAACAGCAGGCTCACTAACACTCAGCAAAGAGATCAAGAAAACTGAACCCCATCCAGCCTCATGGAAATTCCTTAAGATTAGGGTGAGGCACATTGTTAAAGTGTAGGGAAGCTTAGACTGCCTACCTATGCCCATGTTGTGGATAGCGGGTATCAGTCTCCACAGCTGTCAATTACCACCTTTCATGAGCACTATATTCAGTACAAAAGTCTCTCTGATAGAAGACTTTTCCCCTCAACCTTGATTACCCACTGTCTGCTTAGCTGCTGCTTCTGAAAGCTGTGTGTGACTGACTGGATTCACTGCTCATCAAAAGCTCTGATTCAGCATGGCAGAGTAGAGGAACAACCAATTTAAAATAGAAGATAATTGAAAATCTTTGGAAAGATCACTTGGAGGAGCTCAAGTTCCGTTGAGAACACAGTATTTAAAAAAGCATACACACATTAGGTAAACAGGCTGCATAGACACAATTTCACAGCAGTGTCAGCATGGAGGTGGCAGATTAAAATGTATGCCCAAAATGAGTGGGCAGCAGCATGGATTAATGTTGGAAATTGTAACTAGTGGTTCTTTGTTGCACATCTTTAGATCCAGTGAAATTCCCAAGCTGTGAAATAAGTGTGCAACTACACAATGACTTAAATTTGTGCTTTCTGCTAATCCACAGTCCCCAAAACGGGAGCGGTCTCTACTTCAAGTGCTGAAGCAAGTATTCTTACTAGGACTTCATTATTTTTGCTACAGAACATTTACTAGTACACTAAACTCAGGCAATATTACAATTAAATGATATATGTTATCCTTTAATTGTATTTGTTTGCTTACTTGCTAATTGGCCACACTCAATCATTTGCAATGTCTCTCCCAGTCATTAGTGCAAATTTGTAGAGTTTAACTATACATCAAAATTTTATCTACAGTAATTTTTATGCCAGGGCACTTTATTGTGTATTCCTGAAGATATTAATTCATTTTCTTAAGTACTGCTTGATCAGTTATGGATGTAAGACTGCAGAATAAAGACTTCCAGGCTCTATTTCTTGCTCCTCCTTTTAGCTCCAAGACCAATTCCCTTGTTATGTGCCTCACTGCAGCAGGATGCAGTAACAGAGAAAGCATGTTATTTACAGGGGCGCAAAAGGAAAGGTAGGATGGTAAAGACAAAAAAAAGGGGGGAAATGCCAGGGTGCGAGAGAGATCAAAGAATCTTAGGGGACAAAGAGAAAGTTGGGGAGGTCAAGGAGAGAGAAATTGGGGACTCTGGAATACAAGACCTTAATAGGGAAAAACCAAGTGGGGAAAGATACATTTTGAAGATGGTGGAGAGGTCTGTCCTTAAAGTTACACGGTGAAAGAGAAAACCTCTCATCTGCTCTGCAAAACACCAGAAGCGTACAGCAGTCCACTAACCCTTTCACCAAAATAGGAAGAAGGAAGACAACTGGTGTCTTTTGGGCATGGGGGAGTAAAACAATCATGCAAATCTGTGTTGTACCGCCCGAAAACTTGCACTAACTTCTGGAACCAGACTTGCAAAGTTAGATGTGGAATTTCACAAGCAAATTGGTTAACTGTGCACGCAAATGGTCATTTATGCATATAATTACAGTGAACAGTGGATCCATATTGCATAAATAAAGTTTGCAATTACACACTACACTTATCATAGCCAATGGCCTAGCAAATCTTGGCCTTGCTTGAAGATTTGTTCCTTGAACTATTTTTCGAATATTGGCAGCTACATTTCATTTTTTTCTTGTTAAATCATAACACATGGCGGCATAATACTCCTGTATTTTCTCAGCATGCAAAATTTGGTTACATACCCCGTAAGTTACTGGTTGTGAAACAGCATGGAATCTACTAGAAAAGTAATGTTGTAATAGTTAATACTGAAAATACGCATAGTCAAAGTAGTGGGAAAAACATTAATTGCCTAAAAGAAGGATACTTAAGCTAACGCAGCCCTGGGAAAGCTTTCATTTCCGCTTCACTGACTTGCATAGATGATTCTATTTCTTTTATTGAATAGCAAAGTATAAACAGTTCCCATAATAACTGTCACATCACATAAGAATTACAGCAATCATGTATGCATACAATTATGTAATTAGAGCAAGGAGCTGGGACAAGTACTGAACTAAAAGAATTTCTCTGACTAATATTTCTTTACAAAGATGTAAGGAAGTAAAAGAGTAAGTTCAGGGCTTTTTTAAAATAGGAAAAATTACTAGATACTCAAGGCCTCTACACAGTTTAGAAGCTGAGGTCAATAAATTTCAGGGCTGAAGACCCCATTATAATAATTTTTCTAAAACATAGTCATCTTCATCTAACAAGATAAGAAGAACTTGGATCTTCCTAATATGGGAGATGCTCAGTAAGACTTGCACTCACACAGAGCCATATCTTCTCACTTCTCAGAAAAATAGTAAGAGCACAGTGCTTGTAGTGTGATATTAGATCACCAAGACCACATCCTACACAATGTATTACAGTGTAGTAGATTTACTGCTACACTATGAATCATCAAATAATTAAAACCACAATTTTTAAAGTACATTTTGTGATCCATTATCCTTGCCTTATTTATTCACTTGCCAATTGACAAAACTCACTAATTTGCAAAGGGTCTCCCAGTCATTAGTGAAAACTAGCAGCGTTCTAGTATCAGTTACTAGGGATGAAAGAAATACTAAATACTGATTATGTATTCTAACATAATTTAATCCTCCTATACATTATTTTTGACACACCCAACCCATGGACTTCCTCTAGCTGGTTTAATGTATTTTATCTGTTCTCTGTGACCAGATTCAAATTCTGAAGTTAAAAATTAAGTTTCTAGCTCTTCCAGATGAGAAGAAAAACTTCCAAATGGGCATATGTAAATTAAGAAATACTCACAGAATTATCATTCTAAATTTGCAGGCAGCCTGAAACAGCTCTAAAAAACATGATCTGCCCTCAATCTCAGAGGAGTGTTATATAATAAATAATAAGAATAATACCACCTAGATTTTTTCATAAGTAATCTCAAAGGACTTTAATAAGTTAGCATCATCTCCGTTTTACAGTTGGAAAACTCCATTTTACAGAATGACCTGTTCAGTGTTACCAACTTTAGGTCTCCTGAGCCACAGACCAGAGCTCTACACACTAAGTCACAGTGCCTCCTCTGTCATCTTTTAAGTCTAATGAAAATATTTTAAAAGTAATAATTTCCAATAACTTACATATGCAATTGTGCACCTATCTTGCACAATTATCATAACTGTGTGCATAAACTGAATAAAAGCACTAACAAAGTCTAAAACCTCAAAAACAGCAGTGATGGTAACAAAGCCCTGTGCATCATCTTTTCCCTACTGAGTGACACTGCAAACAGTAACCTTAACAACAAAGTTAATTATTATGTAAGGGCAGATTCTATCATGCAGTCTTTGTTCAAACCTCCCATTGTTACCAGTGGGAGATCCACTGTGAATCAAGAATCTTTTTTTTTTTGCGAATACAGACTAACACGGCTGCTACTCTGAAACCTGTGAATCAAGGGTAACACATAACCCAACCTTCATAGACTCTGCCCACAGACTAAAATTAAAAACATATCTTGGCCCTCCTCACAGAAAGTTTGAAACCCTTGCTTTACATATGACTTATACTTCATATAACTAGCAAGATCTATGGCTAAGAAAATGGAACACTACTTTTACCAAAGTTTACTTTTTCCTGTGCTTGTTTCTTCTTTATGTAGTGACAGACAGTTGCCCTCCCCAGTTACCTAGTATGTCTATTTCAGGCTCTCCACCTCCCAATTGCCATATCATCTTCCCCTTCTGCTCCCCAACTCTCATTCTGCCTCCTACTGTAGACCATACAGATTCAGATCACACTGACTTCAGTGATACTTCATGTGGCCACAAGGGATTGCCTGCAGATAGCAAGCTGCAGAATCAGGCCCTCTGATATTATTCCAGATCACAACATAAAATGGTAAGACACACCAACCTGAAATCTAGTTTACTTTAATATGAATGAGTTAAAAGTAGTGTCAGGACAGTACTACACTCACCCCATAGTACCACTACCAAATTATTTTCGCTTTGTGAACCACCAACACGAACAGAGAAAACCGTGAAACTGACTATACACACAAAGTGCTGTCAGATGCAGAGACTGAAAAATTAGTTATTTTTCGCTCATCTATTTCAACTGTAGTACTCTTAAGGGTTATTTGTTACAGTAAGTAGGTAAAAAGTGTTTGGACAGGCATGATTTTTTAAAGCTGTCATATCCCTTTCATAAAAAACAAATAGCTATTTTGATTTTGGGGTGAAGAATGAAAGTTGCTCAGCTTGCAGCTTTGTTTACATACCTGAAATGCTGGACCAAAATGAGTGAGTAAGAATGAAAAACAAACATGAAAAATGGACAACAGCAACACCTATATGTTTACAAGTTGCTGAAGTTCAATCTCTTAATTCAACTTGTTTACCAGAGAAAGCGTCAAAATTCATTTGGATTAACATATAAGTTTGTGCAGTCTGATGAGGAAAATGCATCACACACAAACTTGCTTTTACATCTGTAACAAAACATACCTGTCCCAGTCAAAAGTCCAGCACTCTTCTTTCGTGCATAAGCGCGTAAGTGGTTGGACAGACTAACAGCACTTGTAAACGTCGTATTGCAATGCACACACGTTCTAAGCTTCACAGGCATACCTATCATTCAAAAGAAAACTATAATCCAGTTCTCTCTTCAAAAAATGAAATTCTCAAAGCGTTGTAAAAAGTTTTCTGTAATAAAGATGTTTAAAATATATTCACTGCATTGATGCAATCGTTCAGTATATTAGAAGGATCCAAATTAACCATTATTAGTTTTGCATGTAGCGTTTAGAGCCAAACCATATTATTTTAAAAGAAAAGGGGGGTAAACCTTGAACCCCCAAGCTTCTCTGGATTTGATACCTATTATCACTTTCCTGCAGATCTCCACAGTATGCAGATCATTCCCTAACCCCAAAATACAATCCTGTGATTTGAATAGCACAATTCTGTTGAGAAGTTTCAAAGCCTGCAACATTCCCAATAAAGAGAATTAAAAAGTCTAGTTGACGAAGTGGTAATTAAAGTGTTTTACCCACAAGACTGTAAAAGGCTCACTACTAAATTAGGCTGCTGCTGAAGGCTGGGAGAAAAGGTGGTAAAACACACCACTGAACAGCTGTTAGACAAAACATTTTATTCAGTGCATTTTATGTTCATTACTTTGGATGCGCAATCAATAATGAAAGTTAATGATTTGAAGTTTTTTGCTAAAATCTTTGTGCTAAATAAATGATCAACAAACTAACATCTTATTTATCACAGGAAAGAAAACATAGTGAAACAATACTAAACTCCTCACTTACCAAAGAAACCATTATAATTGGTTTCTTCTCAAATTTACTGTGATACCACATCAAAGAGCTTCCCTTCCCCTTTGTTAAAAATACATTATCTTGGTCAATGATGTCAACTAATATAATAGAAAACTTAAAATATGTTAGTTTAAAAATGTCTAGAGCTATTATGTTGGAAAACTTCTGTATGCAGGATAGAAAGAATCCTATTATCCAGCAGCCCACAGAAGAAAGACTGCTTTTCAGGAAAATTACAGAAGAAGAATACCTGGTTGGTAGACAATTTTTTAAATTGAAATTGTATTAAAGATATTTGGAATAACTTAATTTTTGCTTGATAAACAACTTATGGTTACAGAGATTTTATTTTCTTTTTAACTCAACAGTCATAGTGAGTTACTTGTCAAATTCTATTATCTTAGCCACAGCTAGCTTAAGGGCTTTGTTTATAACTATTAGTATTATGCAAGTACATGTTCATTTTCACTTGATTTTTCAGTACAGCCAAATAGATACCACCTAACATTCAGAAGTAAATGTATTAAATTTGGCAAGCTATACTTCAGTATGTTTTTCCAAATATAGTGAAATCTGTCAAAGAGACACTTCCCTTATTAGGCAACTTCCTGTTTGAAGTGACCACCAAACTACCCAAATGTATTGAATACAATTCTGTTCCACCTTTGTTAGGCCAAATTAGAAAGTCACCTTTGTTAAGAAACTGATTTTTGTCAGACAATTGTGTGGTCACTTAAGACAGATTTTACTGCACAGGCAAGTTATTTTTTAAAAAGGCAAAGATACAGGTGAACAAGCACTGAGCACTGCCAGATACGCTATAATGCACTGGAATATTGGCAAGAGAACCAGCAAAATCAAACTGTTACGGGAATAAAATATGATCCTGTACTTCAGTATCTAGGATATTGCAATACCAGAAAGCGGTGTCCAATCTAGGAGCAGAAACATACTAGCTATAATTCTGTTTACACAAAGGTGTTATCAAAAGATACTAGTAATTTCCCTGACCAATGGAAACAGATTTTTTTTTTTTTTTTTTGGCAAGAGTTGCGTTAAGAACATCATTCTAGAACGAGGCTAGAGACTATCTAGCAAGTAGTCAAAAATTACAGAATTGTTTTATTAGCACAATTCTCAAAGAAAAAAAAATAAAATCTTTGCCCGCAACAGTCAGGGATTGTGCGTTAGAATCCTGCTGGCAACCACTGTGTTCAAACAGAGCTGTAACTAGCACAGTTCTTCTCCCAGCATAGACAGGGCTAAAAGGAGAACAGCAGTTTCCCACATCAGCCACAATTATACAACAAACATGCATTCATTTATGCTGAAGAAGCATGTTTGCCTAAAATGTTGAAATTATTCAATAGTTGTTCATAGTTTTGAAATATTATGCCTTTGTAACACTGAGAATAATTCTGTCAGCTTGGGTAAATGCTACTTCTGCACAAGTTAGATTACTCTCTGGGAAGTCTAAGGGTTGCACCCAGCTACTTCAACTATTTTTGTTAAGGAGCAGCATATTTTGCTATCAAAAGTTGCACTTTGGTCTAACCTTTTGCTTATTTTCTGGCTCCTTTTAAATCACACTCCAACCAACTTTTTCTTTGAAAAAGAACTATGTTTTGTGCAAGAGAATTTACTGCTGATGAACACTAATGCTAGGCAAGTTACACTAGAAGTTTATTACACTTTCTTTCCCCAATCAGTACTTTGCAAAGGAAACAAGAATTAAATTAACTGTGTTCTGGGAAAAATATTCTACACTGCAATACCTTTTCTAATAAATGAAAGAATTCTTTGGAAGCATAGTTAGACAGCTATAAACAGCCTCTTACCTGACTGCATAGTCAAGTCCATCCTTTGCGGCTGATACATCAATGGATTGTCTTCATTTAATGGAAGAACACACTTCTGAACAAACCTCTTTCTTGCAGTTTGATTATGGATCTTTTGAGGAGAGATATCAGGATTCCTTTCTTCTCCTAACCTTTTATTTTTCAGAAGTTCTATCAGTGTAAGTGACTGATTTTTTTTTTCATCATGTAGTACTGTTTTTGTTTCATCACATTCATTTAGGAAACTCAGACCTTCTTCCTCCGATGCAGACACTGAAATATCTTCAGTCTTTAGGCCATTACGGTATGCTTCAAGAGGTATAACATTCTGAGATAAAAAGTCATCATTTGAAGCAAGTTTCTGAGCGACAAATGGCCTGGGAATAATACGGCGACTGTTCAATGCTTTTAGGATTTTTTCATATTTTTCTTCATTTTGCATCATCTCATTTAGAACGCAGATTGGAGATTTATGTGCATCCCACTTGGTTTTGCCAAGCCTTTTCAGGTGTCCTCGCACATGATTAGACAATCCAATTTTCGTATCAAACCAACCTCCACAGAGTTGGCATGTGTGTTCAGAAGACGTTTCAGATTTCTCAATAGCTAAAAAGAAAAAATAATGATTTATCAATTTTTCTAAACATTTTTGAACACCTTAACTGTACTTAATGCTATAAACTTTTAATCACGAGTACAAGAAGCCACCTTTTTTAAAGGCAAGAAAACATGATTCACCCTCTTTTATGATTAATAGACCATTATATCCTCCTCTACCCCCCATTGCAGACTCAAATTAAAAAATAGTACCTTTTCTAACTCGTTTAACAGGGGTTCCTGTTCCAGTTCTTTTGAAATGCTGCATTTTGTCACTTGTCGCTATCTGCTCCGGTGAAACAACATGGCGGGCTTCATAGCTTAATCCAGCTCTGTGAAGATGCCCACGGACATGATTAGACAATCCAACTCCTGTTTCAAATGTTGCTGGACAGTATGGACAGGACTTCTTCTCAAGTGATAAATCAGTCCAATGGAAAACTGAGTTATGCTTTGGCAATGCTGTTCCTACATTTTCTAAATTTTGAGGATCATGTAATTCATGCAGAAAGTTACTACTCTCTGCATCTTCATAATACTCAAAATAAAAACCATCGTTCTGCTCATAATGAAGAGAGGATTTATCACCAGCTTCTTGATCCTCCATTTTACCTTTGAATAAAGGGAATAGGTTTACATGATCCTGATTAATATCACTGTAAGATTCATCCTCCATAGACTGTGCAGTGTAATCACATAGTTCAACATTATCCCATGAACTTTCATCCTCCGTTTCATAGCTGTCTTTTTTTTCAGCAGAGTTAAGTTTCTGTAAAACAACAACAGTCATTTTATGTAGAAAATCTGGATAGCAATCCAAATCATCTCCTGTAACAGAGCCTTCCCTCTTAGACTCTTTAACCACTCTTTTTACAGCTACACGCCTACGGTCTTTATAGCCTTCTGGCCTTTTGGAATCAAGATTATGAGAATCCATGATAAAACAATTATTATGGGGACTATTTGATGATGAAAATAAATGTAAAGAACTAACAGAGCTGGACTCTTCCTTTTTAAAATGTAAAGGATAAGGATCACTAGATTTTTTAATCATCCTGTAGTTTTCATATTTGTGCCTATATAAATAATTATTGCTTGTTTTGACACTAGCTTTTTGTTTTGCTGCTTGATGGAAATATTTAGGTTTTTGGTCAATGCTATTTTTAATCAAAATAGTCTTGTTTGTAGAGTTTTGATTGCACACACTTACAGCTGACTGTGAAACGCTTTTCCGAGCCTTCTGTATCCTGTGGGGTCTCTTGTGAAGTTTCGCAAAGTTACTGGATTGCGAAGCTGAGCCAAACGATCTTTTTACATCTTGCTTTAGAACTGAATTCTTTGGAAATGTAGATGATTGTTTGATCAATTGTTTAGTTCTGCTACCAAAATCTAAAGGTTCTTCAATTATGCTGCTTTTTCTTTTTTCTAATCTAAGGTGGCTACCAAACGGATCAATGCACGATGTTGGATGCAAGTATTCCATGTGTTTTTTTAAAATGCTTCTGGCTGATGTAGTAAATGGACACATCTTGCACATATATGTGGTTGATTTTTTTGATGACCCTATATATGGATCTTTCATTGAAGTCTTTTTCTGTGTTTTTCTCTGGGACATATCACTACTGATAATTGAACACTTCACTACTGCTCCATGAGCAATCCCTCTATGGCATTCCAGTTCATTTTCTGTCACAGCCATGAAATTGCATTCCTCACAACAGTAATATCTTTTATCCTTTTCATGGGTTTTAGCATGTTGCACAAAAGTTTTGGGACAATTGGTACCAAATACACATTGTGGACACTGTAATCGTGCACTTCTACCCTCATCCTGAAGTTCTTTCAACTCCCGGATTTCTTCCATCAGTTTCTGCCTTCTTTCCTGGTGAATTATCATGTGCTTAAGAAGTGAATTACGATCTCGAAATGTCCGTCCACATTCCCTACATGCATAGGGCCTTGGGACATTGAGATGACGGAAGTGACTGTTCCCATCCAAATGATACATCATATGCCTATGCAAGTGTTTCTTCTCCCTAAAATTCACATTGCACTTTGTACAAGGATAAAATGATGGCTCATCCGTACTAAAAGTAGATGGTGATTCTGAATCATTCTGTTCACATTTGTTTTTTAAAGTACTAGAAAGAAAAGTGCTAGTGTGAACTGGAGAAGAATCTTCTGCACATTTGTTAGTGGGACTATAAATCAATTGTTGAATAGCATCAACAGCTTCTAACTCCTCATCTGTGGATTCAGGCTTCACTTTTGTTAATGCATATTTCTGTGGTTCTACTACTTCTAGATCCTCACTCTGCTCTAAATAGTCAACATTTAGTAATTTTGATTTACTGGGAATATAATCTGTATCATTAAAACAGTCCTCTGTATAACGTGTTATCTTGCTAACATCCATTTTTCTTTTTCTCTTTTTCTCTAGACCTACTTTACAGTGAACTGGAGACTTCTCTATTGTTTCTTCATTTGTCATAAGAAACTGTATGAACTCTTTTTGTGGATCCCAGCTTGTATCATTTCCTGATCTGAAACCACCTGTACCTGAGGAAATTCCTGTTAATGTATTGACACAATCATCGTCTACTAGTAAACTGCTATCCTCACATACTTCTACTTGGCTTATTAAAGTGCTATCTGATTTCACACTATTTCCTATAGATTTCTGTGTATCACAACCAACTGAAGCAGAGGTAGGTAGATTTTTAATGGAATGAGTCAGGTTCTTAGCCTGTGCTACATCAGGTAACAAAAATAACACTTGGTGTTGACTTGATTTCTGTGTTGTACTCTTTGCAGGCAGCTGGAGATCATGCACCACTGGCAAAGTTGAGCAGGAATCTGTATGACCCACAGGTTGTCCAGTGGTTAATGAAACACTGCCTTTATTCATAATGGAAGTTTTAGTTAAGGTGGAGTGTGAAACTGGTCCATTAACAGCAGTTCCTTTAGGCAAGATAAAGTTTTCGGTAGAAACAGTAGGAGCACCAGTATGTATAAATAGAGACTTCTGGCCTCCACTTAAGGCTTTTTCGGATCTGTCCCTTGACAGCTCTTCCGGCAGAGTCAGTATATTGTTTTTCTGAAAAGATGTTTCACTCTCTTGTGGTTTAGGAATGCCACTTTTCCCATCAGAGATGAAATTGCTGTCATCTAGAAGTCCTTCTCTAGCACCAGTAATCTCAGTATTTATCTTTGAATCATCCATATTGCTGGTCTGTCTATTAAGCACATTTATACTAAAAATAAAAAGAAATACAGTAGTTAGACATTCACAGAAATAGCTGATAAAAGCAGTTTTAAATTGATATTATTTCTGCAGCAATGTACTGTATTATGATTGGCTGTTTAAAGCTGAAAAATCAATCAGTTTGACTGTGTTAAAAACAGTTCATTTAGGACATTCAGGGCAGACTGTTTTCTAAATTAACTTGAAAAATAAAATGAATCCAATGCACCTCTCCCCCTAATTTGTGCAATGTTAAGGTTGCAAGATAAAGCATTAAAAACAAACTGAAAGTTCAAAAAGTTAAGTTTGAGATAACAATATTAACTTAGCCACATTACACAGCCTGTATACTTTTTGATACACATTAACAGTTTCCAAGGAAAAGAAACAGTATTTCCTATGTATTTGCAATGGGCAGACAGTAACCTTAATTTGTGGAATTTCCAAGACTGCTTACAACCTGATCTTACATCCTTAACACCATTTCCCCCTTCTAATGTCCTACAGTTTGTATTTGTTTAAAAGGGAAAATATGGTGGAAACTGGAATTTATTGGCTCGTGCAGCTTAACACCAGCAGAATTTTTAAGGCCCCCAATCCTGCAAACACACATTCTTAACTTTACTATGGGGAGTAGTTCCACTAGTTTCCAGTGGAACTACTCACAGTAGTAAAGTGGTTGCAGAATCATGGCCTAAATACCTTGTTCCATATCTCTGGGTTTGCACACCTTACAAATTTTCACTGGATTTGCACTTGTCAATTTACAGAAATTTTCTATTATATTCAGTGTGTAGTTTTCAATGGTTAGATCTTAATTAAATCAAAACCAACTTTAAAACAAAGGAAGAGCAACAGTGCTCAATGAGGATATTTGCTAGTAATTATTTTTAAAAAACAGAAAAAAGGATCTCCCTCTCCGCCAAATTGTCCGCCAGTCATCTATTTATACAATATTTAATCTCCCAATTAAAAAATTAACATACAGGTAAAAAGGGCAGGAAAGAATTATTAACAAAAAATACTGAAAATACAATTTATAAGTACATTAATGTGGATTATAAAGCCAACGGAGAGTTCATCTTTAGCTGATTACTATAAATATTGTAATCTACACAGTAATGGTTACAGACATAAAACTACAGTTGGAAAAGAATAAAGGCTTCCAAGATCACTATGTTAGAATCATTTCAATGAACTTGCATCATCAGAAAAGTCAAACGCTTCCTTTAGCATCTGCAGAGTTAATCAAGAGAACTTGTTCTGTATCAAGGTATTTGCCACAACAGACCCGACACTTACTATGGAACAACTTATTAAAACCTTTGTTCTGGTGGTCAAGGAACTCCCCAGTACTAGAAAGAAGAAAACAAAAACCTAATTTCTAGTCTATGAGCATTGATGTAAACATGGCAAAGCACACTGAATATATAGACAGCCTTAGGTTATTTGAATCAGTTAATGAATTTAAATGCGTCTTGCAAGAGAGAGGAGAAGTTGGGTGTCTGTCTTTCACTACTTCCTTATGCTACGTAAAGTTGGCCTGAAAGATTTTTTTCCTCCTTCCTCCGCACCCTCCCTCCTCAACTCCAAAAAGATTTTTTCTTCTGCTTGGTTTAACATTAGAATTTCCAGCCCCATTTAAAATGGAACATTATGCCAACTGGAGAGCAAGTGTAATATGACATCTCAAGGGTACAAACAGTGAAAGTTAAGCAACAAAGTGAGAGAGAATTTTAAAGGTGTATCAAACTGGGCACCCAAAACTTGGGTCCAAATCATTAAGCACTTTTGAAAATTTTGATCTTTGTTATCTGTTTGTTGTTAACACGTATTAAACTTCAATTACTAATTAACATTTTGAATAAAGAAAGCCTCTGTTAAAGTCATCACCTAGTCTCCTTCAATTAAAGCGTCACAACAAACATCCCTGGCTCCTCCCAATGGTCCTTCAACAAAACCAAGGAAGATCACACTTGACATCCCTTTTTCCTAAAATTAAAATTAAAAATAAAAATCAAGCAGTAAGTTAAAGAAAGCGCACTTTCATCTTATTAACAAATCAAAAAGTAGTAAAATGGATGCATGCTGTCTTTTCTTTTTTTTTTAATCCTTTACAGTTCACTCTAAAGACAATCTCCTCCTTCTAACACAAAGCCAGCAAATGCCAGGCCTCATGGAAAAGGAGCTGCTATACTACTTATATTGGAGCCAATTTACAGAGAAGGAAAAGCACAGATTTACCAAGTTACACTTAATTTTCTCCCTCTCCCCCCAACAAGGCTTTTTTATTATCTTATTTTCCTGGCGTAGTTATTCTGTACTACCTTATAAAAACTAAACTGGGCTGAAGAGTGTGAAGAAGAAAGGATGATACAAGTACTGTTGTATAATGCTTTCCATTACAAGCAATATATATCAAAAGCTTTTCTTCACTGTATCAATATTCAGAACAATTCAATTTAAGTAATATAGTATTACTCATATCAGTGTGCAGTCACAAATACATATAGTATACTTTAATGACACATCATTTAAACAATGTAAGACAAATCTAGTTTAAATGGATTTATGCCATATCCTTAAGTAAACCTATCGAGACAAAACATCAATTTTTAATCCTTCCATTTCTCCAGTTTTCAAAATTCTATTAAATGTTGAGATTAGCAAATTTCCACAGTAATTAAAAGACTTATAATAAGATCATATTCAATGTTATCACCCTAAAATGGTGATAATGCAGCACCCAGCAGGAGTCTTTACATCACATATACAAGTTAAAAATGGGTAGCACAAACATGTACTAAAAAGCAGTAGTGCAAATGTCAGTTAAAAGAAAAGCAAACTCTAAGGATGCACAACAGTTTCCCTGTCCATTTTCTGACGGAATAAGTATAAAATATTGAACTCTCAATCGTATCAGGTTATTCAACTATCCTGAAATAGAGTTTAGAGATTTCATCTTTTTAAGTTATTTATGCTGAAAAGATTTGTATTTTTCTCATCTTATTATATTCACAGAGGTAGACAAACGTATGCTCAGTCAATTTGAGAGCCTATATTAGTTTTTCTCAACAGGAAGCAATGTTGCTAACGAAGTGGTAAATTCAGTGTTAATGAGTGGCTTCACTGTTACCACCTCTTGAAGTAAAACCTTCCATGTTCCATGTTCCATCCATCTGTTCTGGTGTTAGGGGCTCAGAGAAAGAACAGACGCTTCCCATTTAAAGCAACTTCATTGGTACCCCCTGAACAGCAGGGTGGCAAACTGAGAATATCATGTCTGCTTGGAGATTGCAATTCTCATTATCAAAATGGCTTCATGAAAACTTTCCACAAGTTCATATGAAGACACAAAACCATACTGTTGCACAAGTGAAATTGTAAATGCATAAAGATTTTAGTAATCTATAAGGAGTATTTAATTTTATTAAAATTATGGAATATGGAAATATTACAATCCAACCACCTCCAGCTAGAAATTTACTGTAATGCCATGCTGAACAACACTTTAATTATATCAGATATTTTTATTTTTCATAAATTACTTCAGGTGTTATAGGTTTATGAAGATTGATAATGAGTCAGAGAGGGCTCGATCAAGACTATCAAAACTGATAAGAGTCTTTCCACAGACTTCAGCAGGCTTTGGATCAGGCCCCCAATGCATACTACTCCAACACTAAGATGTATCAGATCATTTTAAGCTAGTTGTAGCATTCTCCCACCTATGAAAAAAGTGTTGGTGCCAATTAGCTGGCACCAAAGGATGAAGTAACTATATTTGCAATGATTTTAAATGTCTTTTTGTGAGTGTATTGGGAGGTGGAGATTTGAGGCCGAAATTCAATACTTAAACCTATTGGATTGTACTTGAATACGACAACATACAATCACCCACTATGATATCCTGAAATGGATGCAATAAAACAATACACAGGGCTAGATGGTTTTAAGAGTGTTTTATACCGGGCTTGGAATGTCCTTATTTTTAAGAAAATGTTTATGTTTGAACCTCAAGAAGAATAGCGACCTACTGAAGTATAATCTGACCCAAGGCACTTTCAAAATTAGATGAATCAATAGAGCAATTATGATTTAGCCAAGATTGTATATTATTCTTAACATGCATTCATAGCACACACCTTTAAAAACTTCATGCTGTACACTGTACCATGAAAGCATATACACAATACAAACTGATCCAAATGCACAGTAGTAATCTTTAAATATACTTACTGTACTTCCACAGTACTAGCCACTTTAATGTGTCAGGATTTAAGTCACCTATTTCTTTGCAAATGCTGAATGTATACAGTATTTTGCCCCCTCTCCCTCATGTTAAGCTAAGTTAGAGAGCTGAGCTAATTTCAATTTTTTTTAAAAAAAAGGTACAACTTCTAAGTAAAATCTTGTATAACAAGTCATTTAGATTGCAGCAATGCCTAAAATATAGTAGTATTTTACAAACACAGAATGACACAGTCCCTGCCTTGAAGAGCTTACACAATATATACCTACAATATCTGGCTAATAAATATTGATAAATTACTACAGTAGTGCTATCATCCAACTGTATATAAGTACAGGGCCAAATTCAGATACATCAGCAGAAGTCTGGAATAACTCCGCTGCTAGCAGCAATGTTACTCCAGATTTACACCAGCACAACTATTTATTATATTGAGTTACTCAAGATTTGCACCAGTGTAGCCAAGAGTAGAATATGATCCATTGCTTAGCTAACCAAAACAATTTGTCCCCCCTACTTTATTTATAAATGGACATTTAAAAAAAATAAAACCACTAACTCTTCTTAAATATCTTGTTTGCAATATTTAACATAAAACATCTCATTTTCTGAAAAATCCTAATGAGTTCTGCAGCTATAACTGCCTGTAGCTAGATACTATAAGCCTTTTTAAAAAAAAGTGCAAAGGTCAGATCTGTCTTCAAGATGACAGATCATCACTTAAATGCCTCAAGCTAATCTTATTGTCTCAGAAATCTCAAACATCAGTATTTTTGCAAACTATCAGCACTTGCTATAACACCCTTACTACACTACATCTTGAGGTTACTACAGAAGAAATGAGGTGATAATTGCATATTAACATAATTATTCTGTAATCCCTCTGAGCAAGCTTCCTAGGTCACTCAGTAATTCAGATTAGATGCAACCTTCCTGTCATCAAATCTATGCTGTCCACTTTCTGTTCATTAATAATTCGTTTTGATAGAAAATGAACTTAATTCCATTCTTTTATGTACATTATTAATTGTATTTATTACAAGCAGGTTAATATTTCTTGAGTACTTATTTCATAATGACAACCTTTGCCATGTAATACTGTCACACACCAAATTATAATATTGCTCTCATTCAAGGCTAGCTCACTACAGAGCTAAATATATTATACTGTTGCCTGCTAGCACCATTATAGTTAGAGGCTTGTCAATTTCAGTTATAACCCCTCTATTTTACAGGCATTTGCAATATACTCAAAAAAACACTGGAGCTGAAAGTCAGAACAACAGGATTTAACTGAATTTGTAAAGAGCATAAAATGCTTTCCCACAGCTAATATAAAATTTTCATGCAAAAGCTACAAGTACAAACTTAAATGAGATAAAACCATGTATCTTAAAGTGACATTAACATTATACATTTTTAATAAGGCCATTGGGTTTGTTTGTTATTTTCTGAAACCCTGATTAAAAGGGACACTGGAAAGTAGGTGGCCCCCAAAATTGAGCCAATTTAAAGGTGAGCTAATTTTCTTCATCCTGGTTATTCAAAATCAAAGAGAGAAAACAAGCTTTTCAGCACAGTTTTAATCCTATATAAACCCAGCACACTGTTTTTTTAAACAGACACATGCACAATCTTTTCACAAGAAATATGGATCCAACATTTAGCAACAGGAAAGGCATTTAAAATTCTGCACCAAGTTTTCGCTTGTGCCTCTGTTGTCACCCAAGAGTGAAGCCTTGAAGAGAAAAGACTGCTGCCTAATATTTATATATATATATTTGTAACTGTCTATTTTGAATGTACTTACTAAAATGCATAATTTTACATGTAGAAACAGTCTCTCTCTCACACACAACCCCTATATGACTGGGAGACAAGATGGAAGAGCCAAAGAACAGCTTTTCAAGAAAGGAAGGGCAGAAACAGAAAATGTAGTCTGCTGGCTCTTTGGTTCTGGGATCAGACAGGACCGCAATCAGGCTAGTGGATGGTCCAGTAGCCAGGCAGAAGAGGGGCCATATGCAGCCAGAAAGCATAAGCCTGAAGTGAGCTGTAGCTCACGAAAGCTTATGCTCAAATAAATTTGTTAGTCTCTAAGGTGCCAAAAGTACTCCTTTTCTATAAGCCTGAAGACTATCAATGAAGACAGAAAAGTAAAGATGATAGGTGAAAGAAGAGAAAGAATGACCAAGAGACGCTGTTCTAGGCTGGAAGCTATTTTTTCCTAAAGAAAAAAGCATATAGGAGAACTGGGGAAGAGGGAAGAGTCACAGCAGGCAAGAACTCATTACTCAGAGAATGAAATTAAAAAGATAGGATAGGAAAAACGAAAAAATACAGGAAAGAGAGGAAGAAAAGATGCACAATTTTGGGGTTGATTTTTTGGGTTTTATATTTTCTCTCTGGCCAATGTACCATCTCAATCAAAGTAAAATTTGAGACGACGGGAAAAAGAATGTTAAACTTATGCAAACAAGAGTCATTACTTCATACTGTTAAAGCTGAGCATGTAAGAACTCATATTGTTTGAGGGGGGTTGTTTCAATGAAGCTAATTGCCATACCACACATTCAAGCACTGGTTTGAAACAAGACTGAAAGTTTAAGACCTTTTAAAAAATGAAAGGGCACAGAAAGAAACAGAGATGATGAGAAATTGGTATTAACTTGCCGCCAACAGTCAGCCTGGAGGGAGACAGCCTGCTCCACCAGTCACCAACAATGTTAGCAGAAGCCAGCCAGTCACTCAGCAAAGCATCCAAATGATGTAAAGCAAGAACAAAATCACTTGACTTTAAGTGGATTTTTTGGATGCTAGCAATTCTGGATATTCATATTGTTGGATATATAACTGATTATAAGTTTTAACTTGTGCTTTTGAAGGAACAGTTTAGCAGTTCTGGTTCTCTGCCTTTTAGAGCAATTCTGACCGCTCCCCGAGACAGAAATTTACTGTACCTTATGTAAGGCTTCACAGTGCTTCTCCCCCTTTTCTGCTTGTACTTGCAAAGCAGATTGTTGAGAGTGTGCTCTCATACTCATGGCATAGCACGATGGATCATATCATCTCCACTGTTTATGGGCTTGCTTTGTTTAGAAACCCACAATTTACAGAATTCCAGTAAATGCAGACGTGACTTTGTTTAGCACATGGTCTGGCCCTCTTCTCCCTTGGCTACTCATGTTGAATTTAAACAAACACACAGAGAACATTCTACAACATTTAATAAAAGAGTAATGGAGGAAGGCTCCTGTAAGCCCTTAACAAAGCTCTCTTTTTAAAAGGAAAGAAAAAAACGGTGTGCCAATGGTTCTTCCTGATATTTACATGGATTGACTGTTTTGAGTATACTTACTAAAATGCATCATCTGACACAAAGGAGTGTTCCTAAAAATCATTCAGACCTTCTCTACGTGTTTTTCATTTGTTTTTATAAATTCACATGGGTAGAGTTTTGAACCAATTATGATTACTGGTTTGGAAACAACTCCAACTTAACTATCACTATAATGAAGTGCTAACAATAAGTTTTCCTGGTGTCTGGTGTGGCACTACTCTAGTCAGAGAGCAGAATCCAAGTCCTTGCATCTGGCTCCTTGAGTCAGCAAGGGTTGAAAGTGCTCTAGAAGCAACATAGCCACAGAAAGAAGGAAAATGGATAATTGTTCAAGTCATTCAACTGGGACAATTGATCTGTTAACACCATTGACTCTGAAATCTTGTAGTACAGTGGTTGTAACTTGAGTCCTTAAGACATATTCTGGCTTTCTGGAGGCAAAATGTCTGCCAGAGAGGAGGCTGTAGAGACGCAAAGTGTTCACAGTATTCCTTCTGTTGGAGATATACTGGGGGTGATCACAGCCCACAAAGTGGGTAGTACAGTCATTGCAGGGGTTTTGGCATGGCAGCCAGGAAATGTGTCAATTCAGTACACTACCATGACTGCCTCAATTAGCAGAATTTGTGAGATTAGACACCAAGCACAAAATAAAGCTGGCCCTGGTCAAACCATGACCAAAATTCAAACTGCTCCTGACCACTGGACTCCTCCCAAGGTCCAAGGTGGAAATAATGTTTATCCTCACTAGGTGTTAATTCTCACTGAAGTGCAGTGGGCCTTGCTAGTGTGGAGAAGTGCAATTTACACCTCCATTCATCCATCAGAATATATCCAGCCCACTTCTGGATGCGTGATCTCAGATTCAGATAAGCATACCAAATGCATTTACTTGAATATGCACTCTTTCATACCTGGTGACATACAAACTATCACATTACATTTAAGTACAACAGAGTCTTCGGAGTAATTAAGGTTAAAGATGACCAATCAGGCAAATTACTTTACACCATATTTGACTGCATGATGATTCAAATTTCTACCGAAACTATTTCTGAAGTATGTCATCTTCGTATCTAATTCTGCAACAAAAGCATCACATCTTAATGTATTAAGTTAATAGAAAATTATAATCTCAAAGCACTTTTCAGATAAACAATGCATTAAGACAACACTCTTGTGAGGTACAAATATCATCCCCATCTTACGGAAAAGGAACAGATTTTGCCTTGGCCAAAGAAGGGGGTTGGGGAAGGAGAGGAGACTGCAACCAACTGTGATTTGGTAACCAAAATCCTTTGAACAAGACAGAAAGCATTAAAAGTCAGACAGTTTAAGAAACACAGAAAAAGTGATAGAATGCCAACACCTCCGCCCCCTCCAAGTTTCTGAACTGGTAATATACACCATATCCTCAGGCTCAGATCTTTCAGGAATGCCAAAATGGCTTTTTACTAACCAATCAAACAATAAAAGAAATTCACCTTTCAGTGAGAATACACATGAGAAATTTATAAAATTATAAAATACTGTTTCATGTATCATTATTTGTACTACCATAGCATGTAGGAGCAGTAGTCACGGATCAGGAACCCATTGGGATATTAAAAAGATCATATGATTTCATTATGAACGGTAAGACTTTTATAGCGAGTTTAGTACCTATGAAAGATGCCTGATTGACAACACTGTAATCTGAATTCCTATTTTACTACAGTTTGGATGGCAACAGTGCAAGCTGCCCCAAGCTCCCAGAGTGTTCAATTCTGTTCTATGGAGGGACCATCAGGTGTCCACATGTATTCGGTGCTTGATGACTCTACTGAGATTGCCAACGAGTGTATCAATTGCAGTGGAATTTCACTAAAACTCCTGCACTAGAGAGTTAGATACTGCACTAGAGTTTACAGCTGCGTAGCTATACCAATACAGCTGTGCTGCTTTAAGCTCTCTAATGTAGCCACTCTAAGCCGACGGGAGAGAGCTCCTGGAAGCTTAACTATTCCAGCCCCCGTGAGCAGCGGTAGCTATGTCGGCAGGAGAAGCCCTCCAGCCAAATTAGCATTGTGTAACTTATGTCACTCACGGGGGTGATTTATTCACACCCTTGAGCGACATAAGTTATGCTGATAAACTACAGTGTAGACATAGTCTAATTCTCACTAAGGACTGGAAGACCATATTTGAATCACTGAATTTTCTAAGCAGCCCATGCATAAAGCAATCAATGCAAGAGGAATGAGTACATCTATAAACGGCAAGATAGAGGTCTGGAAATACCATTTTTGAAAGCATTTTTAATTAAAGCATATGAGAAGCTGTTTCTTTAGAAACCTTGGAGTATTTTGTCTTACCAAAAAAAAAAAAAAATTGACTTTTGGTCTTTATTCAGAAATAAGTAGTAAGAGACAATGTTGTAAACTCATGATTATAACACAAGTCTCAGTATTTGGTGATTTTCTTAAAATCCCAGTAGTTGGACTGCATGAAAATCTTGATATTTGAATGCTTAGGATTGGTAATACTTAAGAACATATCCCCATCCTGCTGGGACAATAAATTGGTAACCAAATTAGTTGTAACATAGAAAACTACTTCTAAAAGCCTGAAAATCTAAAGTTAAGTACAGCTAAAGCAGCTTTTTTCACAATAAGTACAATTGCTTTAAATTTTCTCCAGCATACTCTCAACGAAGTCAAAGCCTTTAAAGTTTTACTCTAAAAAGAATGAATTCTTTTCAGCTTAAGCATGTATTATGTATGCCCCATTAAGAAAATCAAATTATTTGTAAAGGTAAGAGAGCCTCAAGCTAATCAACACTATGGATTCAGTTTAGAATAGTGAAACTCCAGAAAGAGGAAATTTGCTTGTCTGCACTGAAACTTGTTTCGTATGCACCTTTGTCACATGACTATCTTTAAAATGAATATATTTTTGCAGTGGCAAATAACCAGCAGTTTCCTCTAGCTGTGATTCAACACTCATTAAAGCTGTTAAGTTTTTGCTTATTACATACTCAGTTTTAGAGTTTCATTTACTATTGCAGAGACATCCGTTTAGTATAAATTTCAATAATTTAAAAGCCACATTAATATATTACAGAACACGAAGCCCATATGTTATATAAAGCTTCCATTTTTCAGATTATTATTTTTTTAAATTACCAATGAGAGATGGAGTTTTGTGGTATTTGTCAGCAACTGATAAACACCACACAATAGCAAAAGAAATTAAGAACTCAAGTTCTCTCAAGAAAACAATATACTCCGAACAAGTATAATACAGTGTTCAAGACCATACAGACTATCTAAAGTCAGAGAGGTTGTATGCATTTGGGGAAAAACTGGTGGAGAGGGGATACACATATTTTAGTTTGATTTTTTTGGTCCTAAAATAAAGTGCGGTTTTCCAGGACACAGTATATTCCAGCCATTCTTCCAGCTGCTGTGTGTCAATGCTCTCTCCCTAATGTCTACACTACCACTTATGTTGGCAAAACTTATGTTGCTCAGGGGTGTGAAAAAAACCCCTCTCTCCTGAGTAATGTAAGTTTCACCAGCGTAAGTGGTAGTGTGCACAGTGCTATGCTGGTGGGAGAATTTCTCCCCGCAGACTATAGCTACAGCTGCTCGTGGAGGTGGTTTTATTATATACAACGAGAGAGTTCTCTCCAGTCAGCATAGAGTAGCTACATGAACGATCTTTGTAAGCTGGCTAGTGTAGACCTGTTAGCCAGCCTGGTACTGTGTTCTGGTCCATGTGCTCTTGTCAGATGGCAGGCCAAGCACGACAGAAAGCCTCAGTGGAAATCTCAGTCACCAAGAAAAGTTAAGTACCTATCCTAATCTTTCTTACTCTGCATCTTCTATTATATCATTGACTTACTACCTCAGTTGACACTACACTGGAAACCTACCCACTGCAGTCTTCTACCATCTCATACTTCTGATTCTTCCAGGTCTTACACTTAAATGAGAGCATGCTGCAGTGCAGAACCAAACAATATGGATATCAAAGTGTCAGGGTGGCTGATTTATGTATCTCTTACTTCAGTCCTCCCATTCAGTTTTGTGTTTGTTTGGATATTTTTTTTAAAATTCCTTAATCTAAAAATAACATATTTGGGTTGACAGCTGCACAGCCCAGGATATCATTTTAAAAGTTAGAAAAAAAAGGGCCCCATTATTATGGAGCAACACTAACTAAGGTGAAAACAAGCTTTTTAGAGCATTTTCTTGTGTATTTCATTGCCACTGAATACGCTGCAGAACTCACTCCTTGACAAACTATGCTTCAAAATTTAAGTTTTCATCTAAAAGGAGTTTTGTTCCTAGCCTTCATGATAGCAAAGGAAACCTTCCAAAAGTGAAATGAATATAAATTATGTAATGTTGTTGCCTTCCTCAGTTTTCAGGCAGTCTGAAGCAACGTCTTTAAGATAGATAAGAACTGCCCCCATTCAGCATTATGGGGTATTATATAATAATCATAGAAGTGTAGGGCTGGAAGGGACCTCAAGGAGCCATCAAGTTCATTCTCCTGTGTTGAGGCAGGGCCAAGTACACCTAGACATCCTTGAAATGCTTCTCTAACCTATTCTTAAAAACCTCCAATGATTCAACCTCCTCATTCGATTTCAGAATCAAAAGATCAACATTTTTAACTGTCACTGCTGAACATTTCAGCAGAAACATCCAGTTAATATGTTTATCCCAGCAACTCAAACGATCCTGAGTGCTAAAAGCCCCAAATCTTCTCTATCCAGCTGCCAAAATGTCTAGTTTCCCAATGATCCCTGCTGAAATTACATGGAAACTCATGAACTTTCTTGTGTAGAGGATGATGTGTCCCACAAACAAATGAAGTTATCAAATGGTTAACAGAGAGGCTGAAGGTTTTGACAGCTATAGTCTAATATTAAAATACAAAGATGTGAACAAAATACATCTAAGTACTGTTGACACTAAGAATATTAGAGAATTGTGAAAGCCGCTTCCTGCTTTCACGTGCATTCAAATGTTAAGTAGCACTACTTTTAACAAAAATGACATCTGACTGGCAGAACAGAAACTTTATTTCTTCGGTATTTGCAATAAGGGCCAGATTTTCAAGCATTTTCAGCACCCAGCAGTGCCTACTGAAAAAAATAGGAATTGAACACTTCTGAAAAATCTGGCCTAACCCTTCTCCTGAAATACTGGTTCAAACTGGTGAGGTGGAGTGCTTTTGAAAATCCAGACACTTTTTATACAGCAGGTGGATTTTTAAAAAATACTGTAATTATTTAATTATGAAGCAGCTTCAAATGTTCTATATCAATGGCACACAGAGAATAAAGGAGAATTATCTTCTATGTAGCAAAAATGTTTAGTCTATTCAAAAATTTATTTTCCACCTCAACCCATGCCCAACCAAAAGCTGATAATTCTCAAATGGTTTGGGGCTTGTTTGTGTTTATGTTTAGTTCTCACCTTCATCAACTGTAACACTTTCTCAAGATAAACTCTTGTTCTCTTCACTATTATTTCATAAAGAAAATGAGTACTTGTGGCACCTTAGAGACTAACAAATTGTTAGTCTCTAAGGTGCCACAAGTACTCCTTTTCTTTTTGCAAATACAGACTAACACGGCTGCTACTCTGAAACCTGTTATTATTTCATAGACATATAGATTTTTCAGGCCAAAAGGGACAATCACAATTTAGTCTGATCCCACCCCGCATCTAAACACAGACAGTAGAATTTCACCCAATTATTCCTGTATTGAGCCCAATAACTTGTGGTTGAACTAGAGCATATCTCCTAGAATGTCTTATTCTGTCTTTATTTAAATATTCCAAGGGAAGGAGAATTTATCACGATCCTTAAACTGTTGGCTAATAATCCTTATTTAAAATTTATATCTTCTTTCCAGTTGGAATTTATCCGACTTCAACTTTGTGCCACTGGATCTTGTTATGTCTGACTGCTTGAGCTCTCTCATATCAGACTTCTTCCCTCTTTTGAAGTACTTAGCAGGATCAAGTTGTCTCAAATATCTCTTCAATACTCTAAATAGACCAAGCTCCTTAAGTCTCCCACTGTAAGGTTTTCCAGACCATGAATCATTCTGGTCAATTTTGACTTCCATCCTTCATAACTCTTATTTGTACACTTAATTTCTCCTCCAAACCTTTCTCTTATGCTCCCCTCTGCCTAGATCAATTCCTTTCCTTCATGCTAATTTCAAATGCTGAAGCATCCTCTTTATTTAAAAATCTAAAACCTTGATACCATATCACCTAGGTTTTCCTTTCCTCATTATCACCTGGCTCCTTTCATTCAGCCTTCAAATATTTTTTATTTCACTTATGTGTAGAGTAACTGACAGACAGATCAGTATTTTGGCCACAAGTGACTTTTTATCATTAAAATTCCATTTTATTAAGTATTTGCATTTCAAACAAAAATGTTTGGTATAGACTTTTTTTTTTTTTTGGTGTACATTCTTCTCTTCCAGTAAAATTCTCAGCCTTTTCTTTCTTCCTTCCCCCCCCCAAATTAAAACTCCACATTTTATCAGTCGCTAGAAAAATTCTAGGTTTTAACGTACATATGTAGATATACAGGGGCCTGATTCTGATCTCCATTATAACTCTACTTCAGTGGATGTGTCCTGCAGGCTCAGATTTTGTCTACAACTTTTACCCATTCTCAAACCTGGCAATATACAAATTAAGAATTTTACCAAAAAAAATGTCCACTGATGCTACCACCAGATGCAGCCTCAGCTAAACCCCCTGAGCAGGTTAAACCCTCTTCACTGAACACAATATTATAGGTGCATTTAGAAGATAACTTTTTTCTGTCCCGTTACACAATGTTGCTATGAACAGCATCATGCCCAATATGCTGCCCATCATCCCCTCTAGGTCTCTTTCACCATTAGTGTTTTCCAGATATGTCTCATTAAATTGCTCAATTTGGGATTACTCCTCTGACACTGCATTAACTTGCATTTTTCCAACTTGCAACTTGATATTTTCTATTAATAATTCTAATATTCAAGGTATTTATTATTTCTCAATTTCATGCAATTTAAGATCTATAAATTTCACTACTGTTCTGTGGATTATACCCTCCTCTAGGTCAGGACAGCTTATCTGGACTGCCTTCTTGATTTATCATGCTTAAAAGGCGCCTATGGGAGTCAGGCACTCCACCTATATCAACTTCTGAGGTGATGAAAGAAAAGAATGAACTTCCTTCCAGCAGACTTATTTGTTTTGGTTTTTGGTGTGTTTAGGGGTTGCTGGGGGTTTTTTTGGGGGGGGAGGGCACACACAGCAATAGCCAATTCTAGTCCCTGTTACAAGAGATGAGAATTGTCCCAACAGGAGGCGCTTTTATAAGAGTGCCTCCATGGGATGTGTTCTCCATTCCCTGCACGCCCCGGCCCTGCAAACACATAGTCTTCATGAAACAAGCAATTCTGAAATCAGTTTTCCCTCCAAGCCAAAAAGTGCTGCAATCACAACAGTATGACCGGACAACATTAGGAAAAGAACAGGTGAAAGTAGTCCTTGTCCCACTGCCTGGAGCCATCATCTCCAAAATATTAAATAAGTTATGCTATTTCAATTGAAGTGACTGAATGAAAACTAAAAGAAATACTGTAAATGAACAAGTGAATACAAGACTAAAGATTCCTTAGGTGATTAGCTGATAAACAGAAGAAAACATATTGTACATTTAGGGAAATGTCATCATGTTAGTAGCAAAATTACAGTAGGTTAGAATTCCTTCAAGTACACCATCCCCAATAAAAATAAATTAATAGGTTATTACACAATGAAGGGCACACCAGTTCTTTAGCTTTACAGTTAAACATTGCCTAAAGTTAACACTTAAAAAAAAAATCACATCCCTTTAATTATACATTTTAAACATTCTAACTAACTTCTCCATAAAATGGTCTTTGGGACATAACAATTAAAAGCTTTTATTTACATGAAATAAAAGCCTCTTGCATTTCTGAACACATTGCCATTCTTTCCTATTTTAAAACAAAATTAATACAATTCCTGTATCCTCTAATCTGTAATTGTAAAGAGAATTAAGGCCGTTTTCCTTTTGAAGCCAAGTACTGCCACCAAGTGGTGATCAAATTCTTTAACCAACAATTTGACAGAGTACACAAAAAAACAGAATTGAAAACACTTATTTTTTCAAAAGGAGTACAAAAAATTATTAAAACCATGCAAGCAGCTCAGGACAAAATGGATTTAAACATTTGCTTGATGTTCCAAAACTGAACTTTCCTTTCAGTCTGAATAACTAAAGCTTTTTTCTAATACTAAAGTAATCTTTTACATATAGTACTGTTTACTGTAGCCTTTAACCAGTACTTCCATAGCTATGAACAAAAATAATTTAAAATCTTATATTCATACTGAAAGTCGCTAATGTATGATAGAGCAGTTATGTCCTTCAGAGTTTACAGTACATTTAATTTTAGTAGTTTGTTGAATTTTGATTTCTGTAAGAATTTAGATGTTAATCTCCATGGGACAGACACCGTCTTCCTCTGATCTGCACAGAGCAACAAGTATATTGTCAAAGTTTAAAAAGTAATAAAATTAAGATGCTCTAGTAAATCTATATCTTTCACTGGAATTAATCAAGTCAAACAACTCTGAGAGGGGTTCAATAGCTGTGCTCTTCAATGATCATATGTATTTTTAATTTATAAATAAATGCCAATTCTAGGCAAGGCCAAGAAAGTAGGAAGCTAAAAATTTGGCAGTTGCGGGGGTGGGGGGGGTTGGGTTTCCCTTACAGTACGATCCAACATACTGAATGATTAGGAAAGGAACCAAATTTATTTTGGAAAAAAAATTGAGAACTATCAGATGTCCAATGTGCAAATTACAGTAAAAGAGGAATACCAGGTTGTAAAAGAGGAATAGGATAAAAGACAAAGGGAATTGTGATACATAAGAGCACCCAATGTGTCTCTTCATTGTCCAATAGGCATTTGGACTATATTTAGTTTAAGGTAAAATAATTGCATAAATCAGTTTGATTTTAAAACCATTTTAAGCTTACCAGACACTTCAGTTCTCACACACACACAATCTAGTTGAAATCTTCCAGAGGAAATAAAAACCTATGTATTACTTTAAAGTTTTTTTTTATTGCTCAAGTAAAAGAAAAGTTGGAAATTTGGAATTCTACAACTTCAGACTACAACAATCAAAACTTTAGGATACATAAATGCACAGAACACTAATTGTTCACCAAGTCCATTCTCTGCTTTTTAGTAAATATATCTTGCTATATTTGACAAGTATACCAAGCTAAGTCTTTTGATGTCATTACTGTACACTGTATCAGGTAAGCCAAATCTGAGAGAGAGATCTAAGAAAGAACAGTTACTTACCTTCAGTAGCAGTGGTTCTTCAACATGTGTTGTCCACATTGATCCTACCTCTGGTGCGCATCTGTGTTATGGATGTCACACCTGTGTTATGGATGTCCTCGCACTCGCCCCTCAACCCCCTCAAGGGCATAAAGGACAGAGCTGGCCCAGCTATTTCTCATTTCCTTTGAGGATACAGAATTCTGTAGCTCTGAGATATGAAAGAAGCAGGGAAGAAGGGCAAGTGGTGGAACTCTATGTAGACAAAGTTTTACTTTTTCCCTGCAAAAGTTGTTAAGAAATTGTTTGGTCCTAAATTGGAGCAACTTTTCACAGTTTAAAATAAATGTAATAAGTGTCTCAATGTCTGTCACCAAAAATGAGTGTTTGGGGAAGTTAATAACGTTCTTGCAAGTTCTGCTGGTTTTAGAAAGAGACTTTAGAAGAGTGGCTAACAGTTCTACACATGACAAACATTTCACACAAGTAAAAAAGTGGAGGATGTCTCCCATTACAAAACTGAACCTCAAGCAGCATGCTACTTAAACTTACCCCCAAAGCCAATTTGTCCATGATTTTGATTGCGACTTTTTCACCAGTAAGGAGCTGGCGACCTAACTTGGTGGTTGGCCACTCTCAGCTGAAGGCTGGAAGACGAATAAACCTTTCGCCTGAAAAGATCGAGCCTTCTCGAGTCTTTTTTTTTGGGGGGTGGCACCGGGTTGTCTTTGCCTCTCCTTGTGGTTAACCACCTCCATCACAAGGGAATTAGGGGCTGGGTGGGAGTATAAGTACTCATGCCCTTTGGTTGGCATGCAGTACTTGTGTTCAGTTCTTTTAGAGATAGGGGCCAGGGATGAGGGGGTCTGCCACAGGGCATTAGTGATCTTAGAAACCCCTTCATCAAGGGGTAGAGCCACCTTGGCAGGAGCTAAGGAACAGAGGACATCAAACAGGGAGTCCGAGGGCTCTTCCAATTCCTCTGCCTAAAGCCTGGGGTTAGAAGTGACCCTCTTCAAAAGTTCCTGGTGCATCTTGGCCTCATCCTGAGGAACTGGACGAGGGGGCCCTGTGAAAGCCTCATCTGGTGACGACGAGGATGATGCTGGTGCTGCGGGAACCTCCATGTCCACTGGTGGTCCAGGAGCTTGTTCCCCTGGTTCCTCCTGGGCCTGGGGGTCCTACCCCCCAAAGTCTCCAGCATCAGAGGGAATACCAAGGCTGCTGGCCTCTCCGAGGCTCCCAACACAAAGATACAGCCTTTTCTGTCCATCCAAACAGCTAGAACTCTTGTTCAATCTCTTGTCATCTTAATTACTACGTTTTCTGAGGCCTTGAAAAATACAGTCTAGCCCTGCTCAGATCCATTCAGAATGCTACTACAAAGATCATTCTCTAAACCCATCACTTTGACCATGTCACTCCCTCTTTAAATCCCTCCACTAGCTCTCCCTTTTATATCGTGTCAAACATAGGCTGGTTGTCTTCACCTTCTAGGCTCTTTACTGCCCACTCTTACACTGCCTATTATCTTATTCATTATCACAACATGAACCCCCGCCTCTGATGCTACCCTCCACAGCCCACTTATTGCATTTTCAAACAAGCACCTTTGTGTTTTCTCCCATGCTGCCCAGTCACACTTTGAAAGAGCTCTCCATAAACATGCAGAAAACTACCTCATTATCTTCCTTCAAATCCCTCCTTTTGCCACAAGGCCTACAAAATACTTGACAATGGTTAGGCCACCAGTATGCTGAAATCACTGGCTATCACACTGACCAATATTGTCTCATTGTTTCCTTGTACTCCCGTCTGTCTACATCTGTCTTTTGTCTTATGCTTGAATAGTAACCTCTTTGGGGCAGTGACTATTTGTTCTGTGTTTGTACAGCTCCTAGAACAATGGAGTCCTGGTCCATGACTGGTGCTCCTAAATACCATGGTAATACAAATTAATAAATAATCTCACAGAACCGCAGTTACTGAAGGCAAACAACCATTCTTTCATCTTCAGGTGACTGTCCACATGGATTCCATTTCTGGTAGTTAAAGCAGTGATCTCATAGTTACAGTTGGGTAACTAGACATCCTACTTCAAAAGGGACTGTAGCATAGCTCTACCAATGTGGGCATCTGATCCTGAAGCCTCAGCTAAGGAGTAGTGCTAGTAAAAGTGTGGACTGATCCCCACACAGCCACCTTACACATTTCTGAAATAGGGATGCTGCTTGGAGAAATCACAGAAGCTGCGTGAGCCCAGATGGAAGGAGTCCTAATCTGCCTGGGTGGATTTAATTTAGCTACCTCGTAACAGGATTTAATTCAGTTGGATGCTCATATAGACAACCTTTAATTGGATATGGCTTGACACGTAACCTTGTCTGCAGAGGCTACAAACAAATCTGGGAGAGCTCTTGAATGGTTTTTCCTGTCCAGGGAGTATTTCAAAGTCCCAGGGTATGTGGTTGGCTTTCCCCTACTTTGAGTGGAGCTTGAGGAAGAAAACCAGGAACTGAAACAACTGATTTAAATGATGCCTAAGAGTCACTTTGTCTTTATGGAACACCTATCAATTATAATTAACTAGCCTAACAAATAATTACACAATATATATAGTAAGAGGACACTGCAGGGGTTTCTCTTGGTGCCACGGGCAGTAAGACAGAGCCAAGGGATGGCTGCACCTGCTATGCCTTTTATGCCATCAGGTGGATGGACACAAGGACATCCAGGGTGCAGGCAGAGAGACCCAACAGACACTGCTGTCGAACAAAAATATAGTCTCCTACACATGGGATGTACATGCATCAGAAGTAGAATTAATGTGGACAATCACTCAAAGAACTACCGCTTAATTCTGCTTTTGACTAACTATGTAGCCTTGGGCACAGCTTCCCTACATATGAAATAACAGACATATTTACCGCACAGAGTGTTGTGAAAATACTTTATAGAGTGTTTTGATGATGTTGGGAAACATAGGTACTATGTGCAATGTAGGTCACCATACTAAAGGAAAGGTATTGTTGCCTTGGAGAGGGAGCACAATAGAGAAAACAAAGCTGATATCAGGTGTCAAGAATACAAGTCTAAAGAAAAATTAAAGCGTTTGGACTTACTTTCAATAGAAAGAAAAAATTTGGAGGTGATCCAGTAGATTTTCAAATACATGAAACTGAGTAGTAAAGTTGAGAGGGAACATTCTTCACAATGGTATAGAGATCAAAGGCTTGGAGACAATCTATAATATTTTGGATACTAGGAAAAGAAGGCTCCAACATTCCTATTTCAGATTAAAACACATACACACGGAAATATTGACAGGTTTCAGAGTAGCAGCCGTGTTAGTCTGTATTCGCAAAAAGAAAAGGAGTACTTGTGGCACCTTAGAGACTAACAAATTTATTAGAGCATAAGCTTTCGTGAGCTACAGCATCCGATGAAGTGAGCTGTAGCTCACGAAAGCTTATGCTCTAATAAATTTGTTAGTCTCTAAGGTGCCACAAGTACTCCTTTTCTTTTTACACGGAAATATTAAATACCTAAGTGATTCTAATAAACTTAAATGTGTTTCTGGAAAAGAGGGGGATTTGAGAAGTAATGTGAAAAAGGTAGAGTAAAATTAAAATAAGCCAGACAAAGCAGACAAGCAACCGGGCCAGATGTTTTTTGCCAGCTGCTGAAATTTCGCATGTAATTTTCTAATGTATGTCATCCCTTCTCCCGGGACCATGTGAGGTGTCCCATAATCCCAGCTGATTAATGCAGTTAAGTGTGTTCAAATAAAATTCTGATATTATTCAACCAGAGAGCTTTCTGAAGCCAAATATCTTCACTCAGATCACCTTGAGAGAAAAAAAAAAAAAAAAGGCACTGGAATCTAGATGCCTTCCTTCTCTAAGATTACAGGCCTGCAGGAAGCTTTCATCCAGAAAGCACAACTTTGTACAGTGCAGGTGAAGGTCAGAGCTCACTACTTCAGACTTTTCAACAAATTTGCTAGGAGTCAAAGAGGATTCTGAATACTTTGATTGATTGTGCTCTCTGTACTGAAAATATCACTGCACCAGTCTATCCAAAAATAAAAGAAAAATCGCCTCCCACATTTAAGCTATGAATACACTGTATCTACCCTATAAATCACGAAAAAGCAGTTAAGATAATCATTATCAGGCATGAAAATTACAGGTAACAAGGGGCCCAAAAGACTTAAATAGACACTATCCATGGCCCAACAAAAATCGTCTCCCCATCCATGGTTCTTCTATTATAAACTCAGTCTGGGGGGTAAAGATGAAAAACTTTGTGGGCATAGTTTTGCAGAGTTCTGACTGCTCTACTTTTCAAAGTCCAGCTTGAAACTGTCATCAGTTCCAGTGTTAAACATACACATGCCACTAAGATAATTGGAAACATTCTTCTCTAGCTAAATATCAACATGATACAATAACCCGTCTGTTTATACTGTTTCCTCCAAACAACAGAAGATCACACTATTCAGCCCAGAGTTACCTACTCCAGTACACAAACCTACCCCAGCAGACAAATTGACATTTCAAATTCTCAGGAAGCGTTCTCCTTCAATCAGTGCTGTTAGGTCCATACCTGTGACTCTTTCAGAATATTAGGACAAAAGAGGTGAAGAGACAAAGCAGCTCAAGCCTATTTTAAAATGTGCATTTCAATTTATTTTTAAAGCAATTTTAACTCATTTTAGGTCTACATATTAATCACAGATCAGAGAAACAAAGCAAGTTCAATACGTGTACATCAATCCCATCCAAAATAGCAAGCTACCTATTATTTGGTTCAAAGATTACATGTTAGTTGAACAGCAGGCAGAAAATGGGATGTAGAGCCTAAATAATCAGATAAGTGATGAAGTTTCTGTACATACAATGCCATCATGACCAGGTTTCAAGCACAGAAAGTTCCTTGAGAAAGGGGTCCTTAACTAAAGCTGCCATGCTTTAGTAGACAAAGCAGTAATACAGAGAGCTTAAAATTAGAGGCTCAAATTTAATTTCATTACCAGAGAGAACATTTTCTATAATCTTGACTTTATAAATCTGTGTTTATAACAAATGGATCTCTATAGACTGTAGGTATATTTAGGTCTAAAATGGAGTGATGTCTCTAATAATGTGGGACAGTTGAATGCATGGCTAATTTTTGGTAATGGAACCTAGTTATTATTGACCAGTGACCCATGTTTCTTAAGTCACCAATATATGCAGATATCTTTTGAACAGCATAGATATCTACAAATGTTATTCTTGATAGACCCTCAAACCTTTTTGTACTCTATCTTCTGCAGTGTTATCTACACCTGTCTCCTCCAATTCCAAGCCACGTCAATTTGTTCTAAATCATGCAGCACACTTGATTTGTTTGGCCCGGGAGTTATCTTTAGTTAAAAAAAAAATCAACCTGTTTGCCTGCTTTATTTTACCATGGGATTTCCCACTTGCTGCATAGTCAGAAAGGGTTCTCTTTGAAGCAGCATTTCAGTCCAACACGTTTCAGAATACAAATGGCCCTGGTCATGCCCTAGAAAAAAAAAAAAAAAAAAAAAAAGCTTCTCTTACATGATTCTTGGCCAAACTCCTAGTACTCAACCCTGCTGCCTTAGAGACTCGCCTGTTTGGCCCCTTAATTCCCTCCCGCGCCCTGCAAGATTTCATATGAGGCCATCGGTCAGTTTCAGAAGCCAGGGCAACACCTTAGCAAGAACTTAATGCTGGTGAGGACACCTTTGATTGCAAACTCCTACACACCTAAAAATGTATAAAGGAATGCCCACTGATAATCAAAAGAGGTTTTAAAAAGATCTATGTGAATTATTTGTTCTTCAAAGTTAGATTTGCTTAACAAACTTTAATGGGAAATAGAAGAGAAGGAGAGGTTGTCTGACTACAGAAATAGTCTGAAATCCTCCACAAACAGAATGTCAAGCAATAAAGAGAGGCCTAGAATCCAGCTTTAGTTAGAATTTCTTTGATCTGAAAATATTTATTGTGAATTGTTCCTTTTCGGCAATGCTGCAGTGGAAAAAAAAAATTCTCCTCGAGAACATATATTTTGCAGTTTCCTGAGAATGCCCATGTAATACTCTGAAGAATATCAATGCTTTATAGTAATGTCTTTACTAGCTTGTCAGTCAGTCTCATGCCATCTGATACAGTTCCTGAGGACAGGAAAACCAAAGAATATAGGTAAATCTGATGTCCTCTGGTATTTCATTTTGTAAAATGTTAAATGTTCTGGGGGCCACTCAAATTTTCTATGTACCAGTTAAGAGAGCTATGAACTGAATTAAATCTGAAATACAAATCTAAACAATACTTCTGCAGCACAGCAAACTACATTGTCAGTCTTTAATAATCATGTGGACAATTTGTGGATAGAAATTCACATGAATGAAGCCTTCACTGTTTTTGGTTCACCACAGCCAGCACAAGTGCAGGTTACTTTCTCGGCTAAGGATCATTTGACAGATTTGTCATCGTAATGTTAAATACACAGTCAACACAAAACAGCACAAGAATTTCATTTTTTTAGATCTCAGAAGAGGAAAAATAAGCTATTACAAACAAGTAAACATTAACTGATTAATTTATTCCAAATTCTGTAAACCAGTGTTTCTGGTTATTTAAAAATAGGTGTTAACAGATAAAAGATTTGTTACATACCATTTTTATAAGCTGGTTTTCTACTTACCTTTGTCTGTTTTATTTGTATCAAGCTGTGAGATCTGATTTAAAACAAACCTGCAAAATAAATAAACAAATGAGAATCTTAGAGCCATCATCCTGCTTAGGACCCTAACCATTTGACGACATATCAGCAAAGCACCAAGTATTTTGTCTTGCCCCAAGTTGTAAGGATCAAAATCCAAAGTCATTTTCCCTCTCACATGTACAGATATCAAGATGACTGGATAACTACTAAAAAGGTGGGGAGAGACCCTGAGTATCTACAGACCTGACACTCTTGATACAGTAACAAAAATGTACACAAGATATTTCTTGGATAAACTGTGTGAGCAGAGCAGGAAAATCATAGAAAAAAGTCAGGGAAAACCCCCTGCCAACATCTTCAACATCTGCTAAGCTATTTCCCTTGACTGCAGCAAGCAAGTAACTGAAAGAATAAATTCAATACCTGGATGTAAATGGAAAATGGGATGAAATGCAACATGGGTTTACCAAAGGTAGATCATGCCAAACTAACTTAATATCTTTCTTTGAAAAGACCTGACTTTTTTGAGACAGAAATGCAGTAGATCTAATCTATCTGGACTTCAGTAAAGCTTTTGATACAGTCCCATATGGGATATGGGATATAATTAGTTAAACTGGAGCAGATGAGGATTAGTACGAGAATTGTAAAAGACAAGTTGTGCCTAAAGGAGAACTATTAGGCTGGAGGGTGGTTACGAGTGGAGTTCCTCAAGGGCCAGTTTCGGGACTGATCTTATTTAACAGTTTTATTAATGAGGTTATTACAAAAAGTGGGAGCCTGTTAATGAAACTTGCTGATGACACAAAGTTAGAAGGTACTGTCAATACAGGAGGATCACAATATTGTACAAGAAGAATTTGGTTGGCCTAGAGTATCTGTGGGATTGCCTGTGCTGGTGGGGGACCGGACTCAGTGGTCAAGGGAGTTCCAGTCCTGGGTCTTATATTCCTAAATCTCATGTTTAGAGCTTTAGCCAGTTACTTGCAAGAGAGTCAGAAAAGAATCTGTCCCTCCCACCCCACTCCCACGCAAATGCATCTTAGGCGGTTTGTTCCCCCCCCCCCTTTACTTTAAAACATCAGAGATGGTCACATCTGGAGATGGGACACCAGACAGGGTGAGCCTCTGCTCTTAGACAGAAAAGAGAATTCTCTTTCAGATGCTCAAACTGATTACTATATTCGGGATCAGAAATAAATTTTTCATAAGGCCATGTTGGCAGGGATCTTGGAGGATTTTTCACTTTCCTCTGCAGCATGGTGAGCTGGGTACTTGCTAGGATCACCTCAGCATATCTCAACAAATCAACTCCCTGTCATTGCAGGGGCTTTAGTGCATCTCAGTCCCTCCTGTTCTCTGCCTGTGGCACACAATATTTTATTCTAATCCAGGTTATTGTTGTCAATATAGGCATAACTGGGTGGGGTTTAGTAATATACAGAAGGTCAGACTAGATGATCTGGTGGTCCCTTCTGGGACTCTATGAATCTGACTCTATTAGAGAAGACAAGGAAGCAAGTGGGAAAAGTGAGAACAATTTTTCTAAATCATTTAGAAGAATCACTAACCTTTTTTGAGACCAAGTGCTGAAGGACATCAGAGCTGGGTCACACTAAAGTCTTGTCTTCACTAGGAAAAGTGTGTTTTTAAGGTGTTGGCTAACACCCCTTAGAGTTTTATTCTTGACCAGTTAACCTGTTAAAATCCTAGTATAGACCAGGCAAATTGTAGTCTTAACACGTGTTGGTTAACATGTTTTACCTAACACATTAAAAATACTCCTTCCCCTCAGTAGACGTGGTTTCAAAGGGCTTTGGCTTGGCTGATCTAATTAAAGTGCGTCAGATAAGTCACTTCTCTTCCCTGCTCATCCCCTCCAACCCCAAGTATAATTTTATGAACCCTTGTGATTTGAAACTGGGTCATATCCCCTTTAATCTCATTTTGGACTGCACAGATTAAACAATTCTACCAAAAGAGCTCTAGACAGGGTTACCATACATCTGGGTTTTCCGGAACATTTCCTCTTTTTTGATCCTCCGCTCTCTGTCTGGGCAGATTTTTCGAATAAGAGGAAATGTCCAGGATTTCTGTGGAGCAGACACTGCAGCCACCCACTCCCACCCACCCAAGCCCTGGCTCCCAGCCCTGGAAAGCCAAAGAGGCACTGATGGACAACTGGAGATGTGTCCCAGGCCTGCACCAGTGGCCCTGCCTCTGTGCGACAGGAAGTGCCAATGCCCCCCATCTCGAGACTGAGACTGCAAGTACCCGCTCCAACACCCCCAGGTACCCCTCCCAGTACCCAACCCCTCCTGCACTCCCAATACTCCCTCCCAGTACCCACACCCCAAATACCCCCTCCTATACCCTCCAAAACCCCTTCCAATACAGACCCCTCCAGCACCCCCCAAATACCCCATGCACCTCCAAATGCCCCTCCCAGTACACACACCCCTCCAGCACCCCCCAAATGCCCCTCCCAGTACACACACCCTTCCCATATCGTCCAAATACCCGCTCCCAGTAGACACCCCTCCAACTGTACCTTCCTCTCCAGCTCTCCCTTCCCCCTCCCCTCGCCCCCCGACAGCGTCCTCTTTTTGGGAACCTGAAAGATAGTAACCCTAGACGTAGAGTAAATTAAGACAGTAATGAATATGAAACATTCCCTCTCTTCAAATCCTATGGCTTGACACTGTTACAGCCTGTCTTCACTATGAAGACAACTGAGTTTAAAGGTGACAAACAATATTTTTAAAAATTGAGCTTATAACTTTTTCTTCTTTTATGCTATATGGAAAGTCCAGAAGGCTGTTCTCTCCCTTTTTTCCTGCTTTATATTGTTTGAAATGCTGATATCTTGTTAGATAATATACTCTGGTTTCACTAGTGGGCCTTTGAGAAGACTCAAGGACATATGTGTGAACTCTCACATCTTAACTGGAGAGCAAAGGTGTGGAATATTTAGCAAAGACTTACCCAAAAGTATAAAGTAAGTCACTGAAATTAAATAAAAACACAAAACCAGAGTTTTAAGGATATATCTTTACAGCACAGTTAACTTTGGCTCTTACTTGGGTGTTGCCCCTAACCTCCCTCCCAGCCACACAACTCTCTCACCCGAGTTTAGTGATGCTTTAAACCCAGCCTAGCTGGCCTGACTAGTGAGGATATAAGCTACAGCTCAGGTGCTGCTTTCGCTCAGGCTGGTAACCCAGTCACTTTGCAGCGAGAACACAGGCTAAATCACTCAATTGCTGAGAGTCATCTAATGTCTTACCCCAGTTCCCCCTGTATGCCCAGAAGGACAGAAAAGTTCTCCCACAATTCACTGGGAAAAGAATCAAAAAGACTGATTCAATTTATTGTACCATAAAAAAAACATGTGATGTGCCCCCAGAAGTCCTAGCAACACACACCATTGAGGACACATTAACTTGGGTATGGCTTTGCAGTGTGGCTCCTCACACCAGGCTATGCTTACCTGGGTCCTCATACACAGGTGCTGATCACTTCAGCTAACTGCAGTGAAGACATCCCTTTAGGATATGTCTACACAGCAAATAGACACCCACGGCTGGCCTGTGCTCGCTGACTTGGGATCACGGGGCTTAGGCTGCAGGATTGTTTCATTGCTGTGGAGGCTCCTGTACTCCAACACCCTCCTTTCCTCTCAGGGTCTTAGAGCCCGGGCTCCAGACCAAACTCGTATGTCTACACAACAATGAAGCAGCCCCACTGCCCAAGCCCCGCGAGCCTGAGTTGGCTCTTGCAGCGTAGACATACTCTTGGAAAACTTAACTGAAAGTCCCTTTCCCCTCAGATCCTTCATGCTCTTGGTTCTTGTGATGTCACCAGTTTCAGTTCCCAATTATCTCATCATACTTTCCTCAAGGCTGGACAGAATTTAATTCCTAATGATAAAAAAGGAGAGGAGATGGGGAGGTGTTTTTGTTGTTGTTATTAAATTAAAAACTTTTCAGGCTCTGATTATCCATCATAAAGCAGCAGGAAAGGGCACTAGCCTTGCAGGTTATTTATAATAACTCTTATGCTCAACTGTGGCCCAAAAATGTTATTAGCAAGTATGATCCACTTGTGTGGATACAATTAACTTAGGCTTGAATAGAGACTGGGAGTGGATGGGTCATTACACAAAGTAAAACTATTTCCCCATGAAAAAAAGACTAGAGACTAACAAATTTATTTGAGCATAAGCTTTCATGAGCTACAGCTCACTTCATCAAGTACTCCTTTCTTTTTTGCGAACATAGACTAACACGGCTGCTACTCTGAAACCTGTTATTTCCCCATGTTATTTCCTCCCCACCCCCCACTGTTCCTCAGACGTTCTTTTCAACTGCTGGAAATGGTCCACCTTGATCATCACCACAAAAAGTTTTCTTCCTCCCCGCCCCCTTCCTGCTGGTAATAGCTCATCTTAAGTGATCGCTCTCCTTACAGTGTGTATGATAAAAGCCATTGTTTCATGTTCTCTGTGTGTGTGTGTATATAAATCTCCCCACTGTATTTTCCACTGAATGCATCCGATGAAGTGAGCTGTAGCTCACGAAAGCTTATGCTCAAATAAATTTGTTAGCCTCCAAGGTGCCACAAGTACTCCTTTTCTTTTTGCGAATAAAGACCAACACGGCTGCTACTCTGAAACTCGTGTAGACAGTGAAACTAGGTTATAATCAGATTTTTAAAATGCTTTAGTCCAAGTCTCTTGCTTTCATAACATGAATGTATCTTACACATTCAGAAGCCAAACAGCTGGCATCAAAATAAGTAGACACTAAAGTAAAACTTTGCACTTTGGCCATGTCCTCGAAGAACCACAGTAGCTCCAACCATGTTTCTCTGACCAGTGCAAACAGGAATTTTTATTGCTAAGAACCATACAATAGAATACTGCCCCCTTGTAGTCAACAGCATGGATTTACCCTTCTCACAATCTTCAAATCTTTTGACTACACTACTTAGGAAAACATTAGCAATAACTGTACTTAAAATGCACCTGTAAGTAGCAGGATTCTGATCTAAATGTGGACAGAACATAGTCCTCTGAAGAAAGAGAATATAGTTTAGTTCTCAAATTAGCCTGTATAAAATAGCAAAAAAGGTATGTAAAATTAAAATGCATACATTTCTCTTGGGGATTTTGATTTCCCTTATAAGATAGAAGAGCTTTTGCAGTCCCCAAATCAAAAGCACATTAGAAGTCTTTCAGGAACAAAATGAAGTACTATAATCTGTAATGTATTGGTATAATACTACAATAGGAATATTCAACCAGGAAACAAGGGGTCTGCAGAGAAATAATGCTAATAAAAGCAGAAAAAACACACCTACAAGCTAGAGAAAACAAAAAAATCCAGGATTCACAACAAAGACAAATGTTTTAAGACAAAAATAGAATCAGTACCTCACCAGAAAAGCTAAAAGATCATTCATTATGCTATTTGTCCACAAACTGCAGTCCACAAAGTAGTGACTGGTCATTTTATAGAAAGATATCTAATCCTGATGTAAAGATTTCAAATGATGGAGAATTCACCACAGATCTTGGTAAATTGTTCCAAAAGTTAATTTCCCTAACTTAAAAAAATGTGCATTTTGTTTCTAATCTGAATTTATCTTCTTTCAGTTTCCAGTCACTGACTCTTATTATGCCTTTGTCTGCTATTATCAGATATCAGATATCTCCCTGTCTACTTACTTACAGGCTGTGATCAAGTCACCTCTTAACCTTCTCTTTGATAAGCTGGCAGTTGAGAGTGGAAAGAGAAGTCATCCCTGCAACCATGAATGGGAGGGATGGTAATTCACAAATCTCTCTACTAAAAACTGTTTCATGCTATGAATTTTTGAGAAGCACTGGACTATGCTATTGTGGCCTGTGTAAAGGCTACGATGAATCTACATTGATTAAATAGAAGCCTGCAGTGCTCCGGTCAACACTTTATATTTTTTCTGAGGGAATCATCTATCTTCATTTCTGTTTATTCAATCAGGAAGGAGCCCTTTCCCAAATGAATTCTTGTCATTTGCTAAGGAATCTACTGCTGCATCCACCTGTGATATTTGCAACTGCTGATCCTAGCCATACACTACAAACTTTTTCTGAATTATATTGATCAGGGGCGTGATGAGGTGTGATTTTGACTGACAGCTGAGCTGGCAAAAACCCTGAGCATAGACACAGCTATACCAGCAAAACTGCACTTTTGCCAGTATAATTTATTTCACTTTGAAGGAGGGGGTAGCCCAGAGTAAGTAATAATAGGAAAAGCACAGTTTTATCAGTATAAACTACATCCACGCTAGGAGAGCTTTGCCAGCATAGCATACCAGTGTTGCTATACCAGCAAAGCCTTCCAAGTGTAGTCCTGATCTCAGACACTTTCTGGAGTTTACAAGATTTCATTATCTGTTAGGTATGACATTTACACTCAGTAGGATGTTCCCATTCCAAAATTATAATCAGAGAAATGCAAGTTAAAAAACTTATCAGAAGGAAAAGATTTCACCATGTTCACTTTCTGGCTTTCACTTGTTGCAGACCTGAAGTATTAGAGTCTTATCATGATCTTAAAGAGATCTGAAGACCTTAAGAACTAAGGTGAGAAGGATTGGGAGAAAGAACAGAGTATGTACACACTAGGAGAGTACTAGCTAAATCCCAGCTTCCGCACCTAGGGAAGTATGAAGTATATAACCACCTCATGAGGTACTCCTCTTCCCACTTATGTAATTGCCTCTGAAATGGATTGAAAAAAATAGCACTTATCTGAGGCCAGTCATTTCTGAGTCAATTACTATAGCTGACTCGGCAGTTGGACTGAGTATGTGTACTCATCAGATTGCAATCACTCACATAGGCAATCAGCAAGGCTAACTAGCTCAATATGAGGTACATAGCTTCCTGTTCCTTTTAAATGCTTGCATAGGGAGGGACCCTGGATGATCTTTATGGTTCCATTCAGGAGTCTGAAATTACTTTATCCACATCCAATTCCTAAGAGTAAAACTAGCACCCAGGGTGGAGCAATTTAGATCATTGATTTACATCATGATTTGAACACATGGTTTTTTAAAAGTTGATTTAAATCAGGTTGAGGCTTTGTAAAACTAATGTGATAACCTGTGCTACTGAAATGTAAAAGTTATAACGAGCTAAATTATAAATGCTTTTTTAGGGCTGTCAAGCGATTAAAAAATTTAATCGCACTGTTAATAATAGAATACCATTTATTTAAATATTTTTGGATGTTTTCTACATTTTCAAATATAATGATTTCAATTACAACACAGAATAGGCTCTAAAGTTTTCCATTGGTTTGTTTTTGAGTGCAGTTATGTAACAAAAAAAAAAATCTACATTTGTAAGTTGCACTTTCACTACAAAGAGATTGCATTATCATACTTGTATGAGGTGAACTGAAAAATACTATTTCTTTTGTTTATCATTTTTACAGTGCAAATATTTGTAATAAAAGAATATATTGATCAGGGGTCTGATTTCAATTACAACACAGAATACAACATATATGAAAATGTAGAAATACAGCCAAAATATGTAATAAATTTCAATTGGTATTCTATTGTTTAACAGTGCGATTAAAACTGCAATTAATCACGATTCATTTTTTTTAATCGTGTTTGTTTTGAGTTAATCACGTGAGTTAACTGCGATTAATTGACCGCCCTAGCTTTTTTATTTAAATGCCAGGAGTAAGCTGTCTTATTTCAATTTTACAAAACTGCTAGAGGCAAAACAAAATATTGAAAATTAAAACACTGATCCTGCAAGCACTACAGGGGGTAAGTAACTTTATGAATTAACCCATTGACTTCAATTGGACTACTTGAGCTTAAAGTTAAGCATGTGCACAAAAGTGTTTGCAGTATCAGGAGCTAAACTGTATTTTTATTTAACATTTCTCCTAGAAGCCTTTGGCCTCTACATTTGCTCAAGAAACCTTCCCTTATACTAAGGAGAAGAAAACCAGACTTAGACTAGGTCTACACTATAATCTTACACCGGTATAACAATGTCACTCAGAATGTGAAAAATTCACACCCCTGAGTGACAGTTATCCAGACCTATTCCCCTGTGTAGAGGGCACAATGGCAGCTATGTCAATGGGAGAAGCCCTCCCATCAGATAGGTGTACATCTGCTCTTAGCTTCCTGAATCTGCTGCTAGATTTGGCCAGTCAAATGAGCTTTGGAGTCTAGAAAAAAACTAATCTCAGAGAAGTTTCAGAGTAGCAGCTGTGTTAGTCTGCATCTGTAAAAAGAAAAGAAGTACTTGTGGCACTTAGAGACTAACAAATTTATTTGATCATAAGCTTTTGTGAGCTACAGCTCACTTCATCGGATGCTCAGAGAAGTTGCATTTATTCTTTTGTCCAATCATCCTAATCGAAGAACCGATAATACACATACAAGCCTCACCACGGTTTTGGGGAGCTCTGCAATCTCTCAATTTTCTGGTCTTAGAGAAAGTTTTTATTTACTGATAGTCCTAATCATAGATGATGAAACAGTTCAAACAGATGCCTGATGAGCACAGGAAACAAATAGAACTGATGGTAACAAAAAATAAAATAAAACAAAGTACACCACCACCCAACTTCACAGCCTATACAGTCCAGACAAATAGATTACAAGTCCCCACATGCCAAAAAAAGAAAAACAAAGCAGTGAAGAATTGTGTCTCTCAGTGAGAGGGGAAAAAAGTAATTAAAGGAGCTAAAATGAGGAATGAATGAAAAGATACAGAACAAGGACATGCACTTCATCAATTAAGATACTTACAGATATGGATATTTTTTCCAATTTATACAATGCTAGTAAAATGACTAAAAGAGCCCTCCCTCATGTCGGAAAGAAAGAAATCCCCAGTAGGCTATAGACTCTTGGATGGACAAACAGAATTTACTATTAAAAATAGAAATGGTTATTTTTTCCCTTCCACATTCCTAAACAAGCAAAAATATTCAAATTTTAAGAAGTTTCTGTTGGGGACGGTGGGGGAGGAAAGAGAACAGAATTCAAATACTATTTTTTTAAAAAAATGTTTGGGCAGTATACAGTCAAAGCAATGAACAAGTAAATGATCAACTGTAAGTGTACAAATGAAAATGGCAAAGTTTTGAAAACATTTTATTGCCTCAAACCCTTAACAGATTACATATGTGTATTTATTACTTGAAAATTTACTTACTCTGCAAAAGAAAAACTGCAATGATTGGTGGTAAAACTCCACAGAGTTAATACAGTATTTATTAAATAAAAATCTGTTTGCCACCTCTTGCTATGTCAGCGTTTGGGGTCTCTTACAATAAGAACTGCCACGTAGTAGGATTACATCAAAGACACAAGAAGCAATGCAATTCAATTCAATTCTTTACCTTTACCTCTGCCATCCTAAGTTACAAATGAGAGATATCACGCTGATACTCGGTTGTATGTCTTTAGTGAGCTGTAACTCACGAAAGCTTATGCTCTAATAAATTTGTTAGTCTCTAAGGTGCCACAAGTACTCCTTTTCTTTTTGCGAATACAGACTAACACGGCTGCTACTCTGAAACCTTCTACCTTAGTTATCTTGACCAAGTAAACTACCTGTCAATTTCCTTCATCTATATATCTCAAAACTAACAGCTTCTCTTGAACAAGGAAAGCTACCTCAAACATAAGGCAAGTCTCTCTCTCCATTTCACTCCGATCCACAAGTTGCTTCCACTATATACAAGCTTGGCAACATCCTTTGCCCTAACCTTCTTTTAGGTCTGTATGTCAGCAAAATCTCTCCAACACATTAGCAGTATGATACTGGTGTGACATGTCATCTGCTGAAATTTTCTCTCCTGTTTGAATTATAGAAAATTCCTTTTTCTATAGTATCTCCAAGTCAAAGCTCTGTAATCTCCAGTATGCACCAACTACAGCTGTCCATCATCTCACATTTACAAAGCTGCATGAACATACAAACTCAACATAGAGAAATACTTGGGCTATAGAGATCCTATTTTATTTCATGGACTTCATTCCATAGCAACAGCTATTATTAGGGTACCGTAAGTGTTTCCATTCCAAAGCCCCATTTTCAGCTGCGTATAGGCTGAGAAGTTTTAGACTCAACCTCTGCCCCAAGGTGAATATTTCTGAAGGTTTTAGCAAGAATAGTTCAGCCATTTTTGAGGAACAGACATTTTCCCCATTACAGAAAAATTACATTGCAAGTACTTATCTTAGATATTTAAAATCTGAAAAAACTTTCTTAATTAAGTGCTTGAATGTTTGCAAAACAGTGCATGAGAAACGAGTACTATCCAAGGGACAAGCTGGTACCTACAAACTGCTGCCCACCTAGCTTCCACTCCCCTCACTCTTGTTCTTCTTCCTGCTCTGGTTTATATAACTGAGAGGCTAGGGCGGGGCACAGTCTTGTTGATTATCCCCAGGCTGCAGGTGACAGGCTACAGACAGTCACTTAACAGGATATTAGCCTTTTCTCATGCACTCTTTCCCAGTGTTCCAGTGAAAAAGTTTTTATTTAAAAAATTGCACTTCACGCTTTGTTTTTTAAAAACAAAAGTGCGTAAGTCAAGCTTATATATTCAAGCTTAACTTTTCCATTTCCTGACTTGCAGGCTTCACAGTTCAACTTTAAAAATATAAACTCCTCCCCCCCGCCAAAAGGGGAAAATGCATTTTACTTATAATAGTTTGAGATCTTAAAACAGTTAGTTCTTCATCAGGGACTATACTTTCACCAGGTGCTTACCCTATACATTTCAATCCATTCTGTCCCAACTATGCAATAAGATACATTCAGGTAGAACCCTTCATGTTTCAGTTACAGGATCTGGCTTAAAAAAAAATCCACTAGACATTTTTAGATTTTAATATTAACAATGAAGGCTTTGTTGGACTAAAGCCCTCTGAAGGCTCATTCTTTGAAAAGTAGAATTATATTCTAGGTACCAAATACATTCTGGAAGGATATTGGATTTTTTTCAATACTACTGGAGAGAGAAGACTTTTCTTTTGGGATGTTGTTTTCATTTGTCATTTTACAATGTGGAACTAGAAATAACTGTTTTTCTACAAAGAATGAATGACTGATTTACTAAAATTATATTTAGAACAGTCCAATATTATTAAAAGATTCTAAGAATTCAAACTCTGAAAGAGCAATCCACTTACAGAAATGTGATTATAAAATAAAATTCTACTAACAAAGATTAAAGTTTATAAATAACTATATGGGAACGTACATTCCCATTAAGCATCTCATTGTAAGGCAGGCCTTACAAAACATTTCAAATGATATATGAAAACAGTACATTAGGAGTCAAGTCATGTTGTTGCTGTAGCAGCAACGATTTCTAGTGGCCATTTTCTTTTCAGTTCTAATATGTGCCAATTCCAACACTACTTGCTGCAATCTCTGTATAAACCCAAAGGTGGCAATTGCTTTAATGCATGGTCTCTTCAGCTATGTATACTCAGATTCCTTCTTCTACACTACCTTCTTAAACCTAATGTACATTCTTAATGTATTTCCTAATCACATATTGCATATCTGTATTTCACATGTAAAAATTATTTGCGTCAATAAATGTCTAAAATTACTACATTTTGTGGACTAGTTTGCATCATACCAGTCAAAACTGCAAGACAATTAGAGCAGAATGATGGTTATTTTAAATCTATGGCCTACAAAAATACAGGAAAAAAAAGCCAATTGAAAATGTGAACTAGATAGAGCTGAAATTTCAAGTCAAAGGCATTGCTACAACATAAACAGAACGGAGTACTACTATAATATAAACTGTGTGTTATCTTTCCACCTGTTTAGGTTCTTATATAACTGCACCACTGTTTCCCAAACATCAGAGTATCAGAAGGATAGCAAAGGCAGGGAAAAGAAAGTTACTAAGGATGTTTAATTAAATGTTTATTGCACTTGTTTTTATTAGGAAAGATTTTTAGCCACCAATTTATATATGTGCATCACAGCAGCACTATAGTAAGAAGTGGTTATAAGATAAAATACATCCACACTAATCCAAAGTAGTGTCCACAGAACTGGGCATAGTAGATTGCAAATGACTGAAATTGAAGCTATTGCAGTTTAGTAATCCAGTATATATGTACACTACTTTAAAGGAGACAACAGACAGAGGCTGGAGAAGAAGAAATAGGAAGGCTTAAGTAACCATTCACTTAAGAGAACATAATGGCATCTTCAGCAAGATAAATGTGTTTTAATTACAAAAATGCATGTAATCTCTGTCTCTCATTTTACCTTTTATAGAAAATTTCTGAATAAGGGCAGGAAATTAAAATCTTCAACTATGGCCATGTCTATATGTACAGAACTGCAGCGATACAGCTGTACTGGTACAGCTCATCTGGTGAAGACACTCTATGCTGACGGGAGAGAGCTCTCCATCAGCATAAAAAAAACCACCTCCACTAACAGTATAAGCTCTGTCGATGTGAGAAACTCACTCAAGCGCTTATGCTGATGTAATGTATGTCGCTCATGGAGGTGGATATTCACACCCCTGAGCAACATTAAGTTTTGCCAACATAGGCTGTAGTGTAGACATAGCCTAAGACTCCATATCTAACTCATGCAGACTTGACTTCTCAATATGGTGATTTAGAAAGATAAAGTCTATTGTCAGTTTCTTACCATCTTATCCTTTAAGGATTTTTAAAGTGCATTAGCTGTACATGTGAAAATGTTGTTTTCCATGTTATTTTAAAATTCTACATATTTTACAAATTGAATAGAAAAATGTGACCTAACAAACTTGAATACAAGATTAATATAATTCACACTGTCAATCAATTTGGATTAACTTTCCTGAATGTCCCCTTCTAGACAAGACTTCAACTTGGTTTCCTTTACAGAAACTACCTCCTGCAAAAACCAGTACAAATTCAGTTTTACTACCTCTACAAAGTAGTTACATAGTTACTTGTTGCTGTAAAGAATGTTTCAGAATTCCAACAGATAATGCATAATTTCAAGAATCAACTATTAGATCATTCTTCACTGAGGAAGTATTATTACAACTTATTTTGCAAAGATCTCTGTATAGGATTCAATCACTATCTAGCAACAGTTTTAAAGATAGCCTGCAAAAAAATTTTTTTTTTTAAATTCGTCTTGTATAAATTCTGCTCCTTTATAACTTATATCTAGTCTTCCCTAGTTTTTACAGGAGGAGACGGTCAGAATATGTTGAGAGCTCTATCATCTTAATAGAAAGAGTGCAAGTGTTAAATGTTTAAACAGACATCTTTTATCCAAAAGATTAGTCACTGAGGTGAAACAGGTGTTGAGTTATTAAACATGTCAAAACCCTTCCTCTCCTCTCAGCTGCTCAACTTTCACCATTGGTTCTTGCAATATTATTTCACAAGTCCCCCAGGTGTCTCAATTTCTAAACCTGAGGTTAATATTGAATAAAAATACATTCATATCTTTTTTATATATCACAAAGTGGTAAAAAAGGTACAAGCCCATTTTTTCCCCTTTTGCAGGTAACTTTTAAAATAAAGATGTTAGCCCCCAGCAAAGGTTAAAAAAAAAAAAAAGGTGAACAGTAAATCAAAAGGATCAGTTGGTCTTATTTCATCAAAGATACGTAAAACACACACCATTCTAGATTTAAGGTCTATATTTTACCCTAGTCTTACCTTCAAAGTTCAACTTGGTTTCTAGTGAAGTTTCAAAGACAAGCTTTCTTTACCACTTTTTCAGTGTGTGCTGTGCATGTCAGTCTTGCTCATCTCAAGGTGCTTTTCTGACTTTTCAATATAATACTGTGTCCTCTGTTTCACTTGCAAATAATTCTACCAGCCAAGCAATCCAACTCAATGAAGACTATGTTATTTACTTGTAAAGCCTCCTCTACTCAGTGAAGTTATACCGGTATATCCCAAGGTACAGTTAAACCATAAGCCTGTTTGGACACTTGTTTCAGTTTAACTTAAACTGAAATAAGCCACTCAAATTAAAATAAAGTCTTGTCTGCACACAGAAGTGATACCACTAAGTATACTGATACAGTTAAACAGTACAATCCCACGCCATTATAGATGCATTTACAGCGGAATAAAAAAGTTTATGTTGTTATAGCTTATTTCCATATGGGAAGGGGAATAAGCTTTTCCAATATAACTTTATATCAATATAACTACATCCACACTAGGGGTTGTTACTGGTATAAAATTAAATCCCTAACCAAAATAATTATACCTGTACAAAATCTGCATTTAAACCAGTACAATATCATCTAAACAAGATTTGTACTAGTTTAACTATATTGGTTTAAAAAACAATTTATGTTAAACCAATGAAACTTTCCCATGTAAAGACTACCTACGTGACTATATTGTCTCATCGTCTAAAAAGAAATGTCAAATAAAGACAAGAACTCAGATTCAAGCTTCTGATCTAGTCATTAACAAGGAATAACAAACAGGATGAAGTATGATAGAACTTAGACATACAAGAGACCATAGAAAGCCACAGAAAAGTGATTGGTCACAAGATCCTGGATCCATTAACTTGCATCAAGATAAACTAAAGACATATTTAAGACCTTCCTACTACTACTTTCCTATATAAGTCATTGCTGTACTCACTATGTGAGACTGCAAATAGATGATCCATGAGATAACTGTTCTATTAAAATGTTGACCTTCTGTAAACATTTGGGAACCCTTACACTAGATCATTTTGTCCATCTCCTTGTAAATACAGGATTGTTTTATATAGTACATTTTCTAGTGTTTTGTCCAGAATAGTTTTAGAAGTGCTGAAAAAAGGAGCTTTTACCACTTCCTTTGGAAATTTATTCTACTGCCTATACATTTCACCATCAGGAAGATTTTCTCATTCTCTGAATTTCCTCCTAATTCATAGTTATATTGCACACTACTATATAATAGTGAAAGTTTCTCACTCCTCCAATGAGCTTCACGGAGGCAGATCCCTCTGCCCATAGTGTCTCTTTGACTTCAGTGGTGCTCCACGTGGTGAAGAGGTCTTTCTGGGGAGAGTTCATTGGAAGATCGCAGACTAATTAATTCTTCTCCCTCTTTACTGTTTACACCTTTCAAGTATTTGTAGGCACTGTTCCCTTCAAATCCCCTTTTGCTTAGTCATCACTTAGACAAGCTATTAATATTTAGCTCTTTTCATTTTTATTCAAATTAATCCCTCCAGCCACATGATAAGAGATGAACAACAAATTAACTCTCTCAACCTTGCCAGTATCATTATGTTTAGTTCTGGATGTCAAATTAACATAATATTCCAGGTATGACTGTGCGAGCTGCCAGCTTACACTGCAAGCTCAGGCTGTCCAGCTTGCTTTCCACTACCCATAGGTCTCTTTCAGAATTACTGCTTCCCAGGTTTCTTCCCACTATCAAGTATTTGTTTCTAATAATTTTTCCTTCCCTGTGTATACAGCTGCATTTTTCCAAGTTACAGATATTTATATATTAGCTAGGTTTTGGTGAGGAAATTGATATCCCTCTTCCAATTTATGCATGATAATATCCCATTATGTGAAATTTACATAGGATGTTTCAAAGAAAAACATGATTGAGATGGGACAGACAAGAGACAAACTTCCACATCTTTCTGGCTAAGGTATATTACCAGAAGGCAATCGCGGGGGGGGGGGGGGGGGCTGGGGGGAAATTAGTGGCTAAGCGAAGAGAAGCTTGTCACCTATTGGATTAAGGGGAGATAGCAACAGACACCAAAATAACTCTGCTAGAAGAATGTTTCAAATCTGCTTTAGCTAAGATTGACGAAAATCCAGAACAGATGGGGAAAATCATATATTTTGCACTTCATTTTAGCTGTTCCCAGAATAACCCAATTAACTTCAGATTGCCAGGTTTTTAACTGGAGGGAAAGTGATTCCAGATGAAGAATTATTTAGGTAGAAAATATTCCAGTGTCTGTTGAGAGTACCTTGTCCTACCAGTATATAGCTTATGTAACCTGTGCCAAATGGACCAGAATCAAGAATCCTTTTGAAACAAACCAAAATGAGCACTCAGATTAAGAGAAAGGGCAACACTCACTTTGTCAGTGAGGCTTTTGACCACCTAAGGTTTAAAAATTGACTAAAAAGGCAAATCAGACGACAGTTCCAAGTAATTTATGCAGAGACATTATCTGAAATCTCCAGCCTGTACCCCTAAAGTGAACCCAATCCTTGCAGGACATACCAGGACCCATAAAACAGGGGAGTTCATGGGAACACTAATGTAGCAAACACACTGACTGGCAGAAAGAAGGGAAAGGGCCCATCTTTTTAGTAAAAAAATCTGAATGGCTTCTCTTTCGGGATAGGAACAGCAGACAGCTCCTTTCCAACAAGAGAGGAAACACCTCTCCTTGTCCAGACAGAATCCAGATGAGGAATGGAGTACAGGGTGGAGAGGGTAGGAGGCAAACTGCCCAATGATGGATCAGAAGGCAAAAGAATAAAAGTTCTGAAGGGCAAAGATGATGAAAACAGCCTCAGAACGGCTGAACATGATGGCTGAAAATGTGTTTAGATCATCTGCTGGCCCTGAAGTTGCCACCTCAGTATTTTCACATGGGAATTTTGTAGCCCTAAGTTTGACTGTTAGTTTGTTAGTGTTATAGCACTACAAGTTAAGATTTTCAAGGGTAAACGTAGCACTCCATATTATAGATTCATAGACACCAAGGTCAGAAGGGACCATTATGATCATCTAGTCTGACCTCCTGCACAACACAGGCCACAGAACCTCACCCACCCATTCCTGCGTAAAACCTCTCACTTATGTCTGAGCTATTGAAGTCCTCAAATCATGGTTTAAAGACTTCAAGGAGCAGAGAATCCTCCAGCAAGTGACCCATGCCCCATGCTACAGAGGAAGGCGAAAAACCTCCAGGGCCTCTTCCAATCTGCCCTGGAGGAAAATTCCTTCCCGACCCCAGATATGGCGATCAGCTAAACTCTGAGCATATGGGCAAGATTCACCAGCCAGATACCCAGGAAAGAATTTTCTGTATTAGTTTCTGGGTAGGGCCCAGAAGTATCATATCTGATACAGAATGCTCAGAGAATGCTTCAGCAAATTAATCCTTCCTGTTTAAACACTTCAGGGATGTAAAGACTCCAAAAAACATTCCAACAGTATCTGGAATGTATTTTAGAGCAGGTTACTTTGTCAATCTGAAACCAGAAATAGGTCTGAATACTTTTACATTTCCCATTTATTTAAGCACAAAACCTTCTGCAGAGCCAATGAAATCCTACAGTTGCTATCTATAAGTCTGGTGAAGGAAGAATACAGAAAAGCTTAAGGAATGTTTAGGGACTTGATAAGTCTGGCTTCTTCACTAAATTCATAAAACCAACTGAAACCAAATCTCCTTGAATAAGTCAAAGAAGTGACATTAAGAGGACAGGCCAGCTTCTTTAAATCTTTTTCTGATTTAAGAATATTATAAACAAAGGTACAGCCAGGGTACTAGTATGCCACCTGAAAATTTCTTGAAGATTGACAATATTTAGAAAAGAAGCCGACATCCAAGTGTCTTTCTCAACTCTATTAGTTAGTATTGCTCCCAGGTGTGCATCCTTAAGTTTAACACCAGGTTTTGTGTCTGTGTCAGAGGATAAAGGACAAGACTCTAGACAGAAAAAGAAGAAAGGTAAGTATCTTTGAATGGGTAGTGCTGTCCCCAGATGACATTCAAGGGAAGCTAAATTTGAGCAAAGAATGTCACTGACAAATGCTTGTGTTTCATAGCACCACTTTGATTTCTCAATACCCTCCCAATTAAGCTGTTCCTTAACATCAAGCATTTTTCTTTACTAGATTCCTTGGATGACACAATCTACTTTAAGAATAAGAATTAAGGCTAATGAAGCTGTATGAATTGAAAAACGAAGATATGAGCATATGTTGTTTCAATTTAATTTGCTGGTTCCTTGAATTTGTTGCAAGAAGCAGCTCTGAAAATCTGACCTGGAACAATACTAAAAAACAAACTGGAAGCAAAGACCCTCACCATAAAGAAAAGTTTGCTCAAATTTTCAAACACAGCCTGGTCTGAGGCAACAAGGAAACATTTTTGAAACGGCTCCTCTCAAAGCTATTTCAATTTTCTCCTAGATTAGCCTAGAACCTTGTTCCATCACCGTCATTTTGAAAAAGCTCAACCTGAGGTGCCCACAACACTGGCAGACTACTTTTAAAATTCTTCCAGGTCTATCTGCACTGGGCTTAAAACCAAATTAACTTACAATGTATAAATAATGTTCCACTTGGTCAACTTTCCATCAGTTTGGCCATCCAATGTTAAAGACCATTTTAGAGCCCAGAACTATTTTTAAAACAAGGTTTTAACAGCTGAACTTACCAACTAAACCAGGTCAAAACCAATTTAGCTGAAACAATGTTTAAACAGTTTATCAATTCTTCAGTTGAGCTATACAGTGTCTTAATACTTCTTCAAACATCAATCCTTCTAATCTCTTGGTCAACTTTGTTGCACTTGTCCAAATTCTCTCTAGTTTCTTTCTAATATGAAGTGCTCAGAAATGAACATATTAGACTATACCTAGAATAATCATTTCAGTTTTATCTATATTCAAGAGTTAAGACAAATTAACTAACAGTGTGAAGTTAATACGCATAAATTAAAGCATATTAGTTCACTGTGGCTTAATCTCAAAGAAGATTCGTTGGTAACTTCAACTCTGCTTCTCCCAGGGCCCTCAAACTTTTAAAACCTCCTGATTCTAGGGCAGAGCTAAGGCTGCACACAAGTGGAATCAGCCTTCTCAATCTCCCCCACATCAGTCAGATCTAAAAAGAATCAACAGTACACCCATTATGGAAGGTTGCAGCCACTTTCCTTCTAGGAGGATCAGGCTGAGATAACAACCCCTTTTGACTGGTAGGTTATTAGTCCATTAGGGGCCAATTAAATTTGATCACTGCCAACAAAGAAAGCAAGCTGCAGGGCCCCTCCTTCTGGCTGCAGAGGGATGAGTAAGGCTCCCTCCAGGCCCATTACTCAAGCTCCAGAGACTGACCATGCAGAATTTGGACTGCAAACCTCTTCTTGATACTATGCCCAGGTGACAGATCTATAACAATAAATAAACCAAAAATTTGGGCTTTAAGCAGGAATTACTGGGTGAAATTTGGTGGCCTACGTTATACAGGAGGCCAGATTATATGATTGTAATGGTCTCTTCTGGCCTTAACAATTTATGAATGTACTTAAGTACCTGTATGGTATTTTTGTAAATATTGTGACACTTCAGTTCTACTAGAGCTCAGATGGTGTCTTCCAAGTTGTTTCCATTATTGATTCTGTCCCTTGTGCAGATCTCTGTGTGCATGTTGAGTCACACTGTTACTGGTGCAATGGAGGAAAGCAGTGATAACCTTCCAGAAAACTATAGCTGAGTGGCTGTGCTAAGAAAGGCAAATTTTTATTTTGTAGGTGAACGCTATTTCTTTAACTGCATTTTCTTCCTAGGATTCACGTTGGCACTTGTCCAGGACACAGTCCAGAAGGTTCTCTCTAGCCCATCAAGTTTCCTCAAGTTGCCTGTGCCATCTCTGTAGCAGTGGAACCCACAGTGAATTCACCAGGCAATCAAAGGAAAACCAACTGGTAAATATTACCTCCTGGAAAGTTTAGATGTAAGGCCTTTATGGAGGAAGGGATGGCTAACTCTGCTTATGGTGGTTGCAATTTGGATGTAAATCATGTTCCTTCTTTTCTCCAGCTGGGATCTGGCTCATAGGAACTACTGCTAAGGCAGCTCCCTGAGAAGTCTGCCAATCCCACCCCATAGTATTCACACTGCTGTAGTGTCCAATACATCCTAGGCTTTGTACAGACATATAGGAAGACAATCCTGTCTCAAAGCATTTACTATCTAATAAATTTAAAAAAACCAACAGACAGACGAAAGTTGTGGAAAGGATACTACAGTCAAAACTGTCAGGATGATGATTGGCACTGTCTTATTTGATTATACACAGAAAAACATGGAACGATCACTAACTATTTTGCTGCTTTGACACAGTTAGTTCTTAAGTTTGATTTAATTTTTAAATACACAAAATATCCCCAACTACTGTTATGTCCATTCCTATGGAATATGGTCTAGATGAAGCTCTGTAAAGTGGGTGCATAACTCGCTGAAAGACCGTGCTGAGTAGTTTTCAATAGTTCAGTCAAACTAGAAGGACATATCAAGTGGGGTTTCTTAAGGGGTCTGTCTTAGGTCTGGTACCAATTCAATATTTTCATTAATGATTTGGATGATGGAATGGAGAATATGATTATAAAATTTTCAGAGGACACCTAGCTGGGAGGGGTTGCAAGCACTCTGGAGTTAATGGGATTAAAATTCAGGATCATCTTGATAATTTGGAGAATTGCTCTGAAATTATAGTAATTGAGACAAGTAGTAAACTAGCTGGGAAGCAGCACTGCAGAAAAGGATCCAGGTTATAGTGCATCACAATTTGAACAAGTCAACACTGAGATGCTGTGACAAAAAAGGTGAATGTATTAACAGGAGTATCAGATGTAAGACATGGGAAATAACTGTTCTGTTCTGTTCAGCATTGGTGATGCCTCAGCTGCAGTACTGACCTATTTTTGGGCACCACACTTTAGGAAGGATGTGAACAACTTGGAGATCCAGAGGAAAGCAACAAAAATGGTAAGAGGTTTAGAAAATATGGCATATGAGAAAAGGTTGAAAGAACTGGGCATTTTTAGAGAACACTCAAGAGAAGACATAAGTCTTTCAAATAGATAAACAGTTGTTATAAACTGTTCTCTAGGTCCACCAAGGGTAGGACAAGAAGTAATTGGCTTAGTTTGCAGCAAGAAGATTCAAATTAGTTATCATAAAGTTTTTACTAACTATAAGGATAGTTAAGCACTACATCAGGTTACCTAGGGAGGTTGTGGAACAGGTTAGTTGTAAGAACAGGTTAGATGAACACCTTTCAGGGATGGTCTAAGTATACTTCCTAAGTATACTCCCCTACACTGAGGCAGGATTGACTAGAGATGACTTCATCAGGTCCCCCTCAGGCCCTATATTTCTATGATTCTCCAACTCCAATCCACCTGTTCTTTAAAACTAACCTGGGCTAATTCACCAATGCCTTCTTTCTTTCTTCTACGTCAGGAAAGTGGTGAGAGTACAATATCAATCTCTTGCCAACTGCTCTTTCTATGCCATCTATCTGGTGACTTGTTTTTCATTTCACAGAAAACAGTTTTCAAAGCAAAGCTTAGAATTTGTCAGCTTCAGTGCAATGTTCTTATAAAGTGTACTAAATCTGTCTTATTGGGTTCCGCAATTTTTCAGAGCTCTAATCAAGTACAGAAAAGATCAGGAGGACAAAGTACACAAATGTGGGATAGAACTGGGAAGAAATAAACTGCAATAACCATTGCTGCCATCCACAGATTGAATGCACCCCGGTGCACTGCATAAGCACAGAGGGGGAGATGATATTTCTTTTGTTGTTGTTGTGCTTTTGCACTCAGACCAGTACTGGCAATGTTTATACAATACCTGAAGCATTTTTGTGTGAGGACACAAACCTGATCTACATTAGGAAAATTTTCTAAAAATTCCCACTATGCTCAGAACTGGTCTTAGTAACATTAGGACAAAGTTTCATTGATATGGTGGTATAAAGAGGTCCAGCCGTAGGAACTGTGTCTATACAAGGGTTCCACTCATGCCAGTGGTAACACCGGACATTCAATTTTTGGTAAAATTTCCTACAAGTATACAAAGCATAAAAGCAGTGAATTAGTCTAAGTGAGGAACTGTCCTGAAAAGTTTGAATAAGGTTAACTACATGCAACTGGTGAGAAGGAAGCTTTTGCTAGTGAACATGAGTCAAGTCATCTCTCTTGCAGCTTTAAGATTTTGCTTTAAGAAGTTTCTAACCCTTAAGGTTTGCAAAGAAACTTTCAAATATGAAATGAACGTACACCAATTTATTTTTGAGTCTGCAGAGAGCTCCAAATCTGCTGTCCATTGTGGCATTCTAAAATGCCACAAAGTACAATTAACAATACTGGTCAGTTACCATTCCCTTCCAACAGCTACAGAAGACAGAACTTAAATTTTAAGAGACACCCTCTATTCAGAAGCTAACACAAAAGATGGAGCCCCGAAAAGGGTCAGCCCAGCATTCCTGGAACCTCAAGTTGTGGGGTAGGAGCGCAGTCTGCTTTGGACAGTTCCTAGGTAGAAATCCCAGCATCCTCCCTTACCAGGAGCTGGATAACACAAAGTAGCTCAACTTTTCACTGGATAACATAAGGATCATCTCTTCAGTTTACCACAAATAATTATTTTAATGTTATACAGATTGGCTTTGTTAATGAATACCTAATTTTTCTTCCATTTTTAACATATAAAAGTTTAATAATCCACATGTACAGCAGAGAACATTACTTAAGAAACACCTACAGAACCAATGAAAGCTACAGAATTTACACTCATTTTACCCTTTGTGTTCAGTGAGCCATAGATCTGTAAAGTGAGGTATTGCCATGTAGAACTGCCAATTACTGATCCACAAAATGGGTGCCCCTACAGAAAAGCTGGGATAATCCTGACTGTCATCAGTGACTGTACGACAGCTGAAAAGCAGCAATTCTAACTTGTCCTCCCACAAGGCTTTCTGATTAATATCCTATTTGCTTGATTTCTTTTGCATTTGGAAGTCCCGTAACATTATCCAATAGTGGCTTCATATGAATGAACTAAATAGTGGTAGTTGAAAAGATTTATAAAAATAAGTGTCCCTCAAAATTATTTGACAGCACATATTAGTTTATAAAGTCAATTTAGATCATTTTACTTCCCTTATTAAAACTGAGTAAGGATGCAAATTTGAATGGCAAGACTACATTTAAAGAATTGCAGTTCCACTTTTAGAAAATTTAAACTTTTACGAAGTCATAGACATGTTGCTAGTTAGTTTAGGCACCTTGGAAGTAGTCATCCATACACTGACGCTATATTAGAAGTTCTAGCATCATAGGACTGGAAGGGATCTAGTCTAGTCACCTGCACTCATGGCAGGACTAAGTATTATCAGACCATACCTGACAGGTGTTTGCCTAACCTGCTCTTAAAAATTTCCAATGATGGAGATTCCAGAACATCCACAAGCAATTCAGTGCTTAACCACCCTGACAGTTAGGAAGTTTTTCCTAATGTCCAACCTAAACCTCCCTTGCTGCATTTTAAGCCCATTACTTCTTGTCCTCTCCTCAGAGGTTATAAAGAAAATTTTTCTCCCTCCTCCTTGTGACAACCTTTTATATACTTGAAAACTGTTATGGCCCTTCTTAGTCTTCTCTTTTCCAGACTAAACAAACCCAATTTTTTCAATCTTCCTTCATAGGTCATATTTTCTAAACCTTTAATCATTTTTGTTGCTCTTCTTTGGACTTTCTCCAATTTGTCCACATCTTTCCTGAAATGTGGCGCCCAGAACTGGACACAATACTCCAGTTGAGGCCTAATCAGAGTAGAGCGGAAGAATTAATTCTCGTGTCTTGCTTATAAAACTCCTGTTAATACATCCCAGAATGATATTTTCTTTTTTTGCAATAGTGTTACACTGTTAACTCACATTTAGCTTGTGGTCCACTATGACCCCCAGATCCCTTTCCACAGTACTCCTTCCGAGGGAGTCATTTCCCATTTTGTATGTGTGCAACTGCTTGTTCCTTCCTAAGCAGATACTTTGCATTTGTCCTTATTGAATTTCATCCTATTTACTGCAGACCATTTCTCCAGTTTGCCCAGATCATTTTGAATTATAATCCTGTCCTCCAAAGCATTGACAACCCCTCCCAGCTTGGTATCATCCACAAACTTAAGTGTACTCTCTATGCCATTATCTAAATCACTGATGAAGATATTGAACAGAACTGGACCCAGAACTGATCCCTGCGGGACCTCACTCATTATTCCCTTCCAGCATGACTGTGAACCACTAATAACTACTCTCTGGAAACACGTTTCAGAGTAGCAGCCATGTTAGTCTGTATCTGCAAAAAGAAAAGAAGTACTTGTGGCATCTTAGAGACTAACAAATTTATTTGAACATAAGCTTTCGTGAGCTACAGCTCACTTCATCGGATGCATGCAGTAGAAAATACAGTGGGGAGATTTATATACACACAGAAGATGAAACAATGGGTGTTACCATTACGGTGTGTATGGTAACACCCGTTGTTTCATGGTCTCTGTGTATATAAATCTCCCCACTGTATTTTCCACTGCATGCATCCGATGAAGTGAGCTGTAGCTCACGAAAGCTTATGCTCAAATTTGTTAGTCTCTAAGATGCCACAAGTACTCCTTTTCTTTCTCTGGGAACAGTTTTCCAACCAATCTGAACTTCATACTGATTTAAACCTAATATTAACATTGCCTTGACGAATTTCAAGAAATGCTGAAAGACTAAACATCGTATCATCATTTATTTGGTCAATTACATACAAGTAACTGCTAAAACTGCTCAAAATCAAAAAGTATAAATAATCCTTAGAGCTACCATTTACAGATGGAGCTGGTGAATTTAGTCATTTCTAAAGTACTAACTCCCATTCCATAAATATTAGCATCATGCTTATGTTTGTTTAAAAGGGAGTTTTAAATATTATCAAGTTCACTAAGAAACATTAAATAAGCTAATTAACATTGGGTGTAGAAGAAAACAAAAATGCATACTCACTGTTAAGCCAGTTTCTTCCCCCTAGAGCCTAAGTGGCAATAATAAACTGTGCTTATTGATCACAACAGCTGCTGTATATTGTTAACCAGTCAAAGTGCACACAACTACTCATTTGTCTTACACTTCAAATAATACAAATCAAGGGATCAGAATATAATCAATAATCAAAATATTCAAAGAACGACTATTTAAATTTGAGTATTGTCCAATTCTGAGCAAAACACTACTAATACCAAGATCTAGGATGACGGCTACAAACTGAACAACAAGTAACATTACTCTTCCTAAAGAATACACACTCCTGTCAACAATCTGGAAATCTTATATTAAAGTCTATCCAAAGTCATTGATCAATGCCTTTTCTTGGCATGCAGCAGGAGCGGATTTACCATGAAACAAACCGTGCAGAGGCACATGGCCCCCAACGACAGGAGGGCCCCCAAAATGCAGGACAAATATCTGTCAACCTGCTCCCGAGTCACGGCTGGTGGCACAGCAGGGCTCAGGCAGGCTGCCTGCCTGCATGCTGTGGCTGGTGGCCCCACAGCCCTCCCAGAAGCGGCCAGCTGCTGGCACATCTCTGCATGCCCCTAGCAGGGAGGCGACTCCGCACAGTGCCCTCACCCCCAGCAGCACACAGAGAACCGCTGCCCCCTTTCCCACAAGGGGCACACAGAGACATGCCAGCAGCAGGGCTAAGGCGGCTCCCTGCCTCCCTCCCTCCGCACTGCTTTGCTCCCGGAAGCGGCTGGCATATCCCTGTAGCCCCTTGGAGGTGTAGGTCTCTGTGTGCTGACCCTGCCCTGTGTGCTTAATCTGCAGCTCCCTTTGTCCACGAACTGCGGCCAATGGGAACTGTGGGGGTGGTACCTGTGGGCAGCATGGCGCAGAGATCCTGTTGCTTCCCCCACCTCAGAGCCGCTGCCAGAGGGGTGTGTGTGCCAGTCGCTTTGGGAGCCAGGCCACCAGAGGTAAGCGCTGCACCCCTCCTGCACCCAAACCCCCAGCCCAGAGCCTGTCCCCCACACCCAAACTTCCTCCCAGAATTGCACCCCTCCCCCCACACTCCAGAGTGTGCCCTGTCCCAGCCCAGAGCCCCCACCCAGAACCCAAACTTCCTCCCAGAGGATGTCCCCTGCAGCCCTTCCTGCACCCCAACCCTGTCCCAATCAAGGTACTTCACTTTATTTTCATTTACTTCCATTACTTATAATATAGGAGGAGGATGAAGAAAAAAAGAATCAAAAACAGGGCAGGGGAGATGAGGATGTTCTTTTTCTTGGCTAGGTCACAAGGGGGGGCTCTGAAAATGAAGCTGTGCATAGGGCTCCACTAATTCTAAGTCCACCAGTGGCAGGCAGCTGTCATCTCAGAAACTAATCAAATCTTGCACAGAAAGTATTACCATAGCTATAGTCTAATTCATGGAATTTTAAAGAGGCGAAGAAAACTATATTAACTATGTCAGTGTCCTTGCATAGCAAAGACAGGAGGCATATTTCTATGGCCTATGAATAATACAAGTAGTACACACACACATGGAACAGAAAACATTCAGAAGTTTTGAATTTTAAGTGGAACAGCCTGTTCAAGCAAAGAAGTGCATGAAAAAGGAAGCTCTCTCCCCCCAGCCCGCCTTTTTTTTTTTTTTTTTTTTTAAATAGGGAAAAGGCATTCCTCCAAGGATACTTCATGTGATTTGACATCCTTTCAAGTTCATTTTTGGGACTAGCTAGCTTAGTAGCATCCATCTGAGAAACAGTTTATATGCAAAACATATTTCTGTACAATTTTAATTATCCACCCAAAGTTTTGCATACTTGGCCAATAACCTGAAGAACTTTTCTATAACTAGGACATGCCTATAAGAGAAAATTGTACGGGCTTAATGAAAAATGTGATTTAAAACCAATTTATAGTTAACGTAGGTGGAAAATGATGGGAACACTTATTTTGGTATAAAACTAGCTTATTATGATTTTAAATTGATAAATCTATTTATGCTAAATCAAAATAAGCAGCTCTTAAACTGAAGTAAATATCCACACTGAGGTTTGCGTCAGTTTAAATCAGTTTTTTAAAAAAAAAATCAATTTAAGCTAAACCAGTCAAAACTTCCTTAGACAAAGCCTAAACATTTTCAAAGTTTCATGCCTTTGAAAAAGAACAAATAGTACTGTATTTCTACCGCAGACTACAAAGCAAACTGCCTTATATTCAATTTCATTTAGCTCTTTAAAGTTAGTTAATACTGGATACGCTACCTTGAGATACCAGGCAGCAAAAATCTTAGAAAGATGCCCTCTCCTAAGAGCACTACTCATTGTGCTTATTGTTGAAGACCAGGAATTCTTTTCTTCTTTAAAAACTAACAATGGGGAGGGGGAAAGGTTTGAGTTCCAAAGAGTCCACATACTCTTGTTGTGCTATAATCAATAGCAACTGCCATCTGGCTACTGAATCAGAGGTCCAAGTATTTTCATTGAGTCCTACTAATTGTGAAAATGATTTCTTCATGAAACTGCAATGGGAATTATGTAACCACCCCATACTCCCCCCCCCCTCCCATTTTAAACTTAGGCTTACTTATAGACTTGCAAAAGCTGTTTATCAGTGCTCAAAATTAAAAACCTACGGGTCAATAACTGTATAATTAATACTGTCCATCACTTTAGTATTTTTTCAAAGTGTGTGTTTTCTAGAGGTGATTTTGAGGAACTTGAAGCAAAAATGCATGTGCATTAGTACATTCAGTTTATACATACAGCTATATACACAAATCTTCTTGATGATAAAATGCAGTCATCCCTTAAATTCAAGAAATATCCATAAATAAATTCAGAATGCAGTTATTTCAAAATGGAAAATATTACTACCATTGTTCAATATCCTGTTTATTCAACTGCTGATGCTAGCACTCTGACACATGTTCCAGTCAACTGTTACATTGCTAGAGAAGACATGTAGGATGCTCAAAGTCATCATCATCTTCTCTTCTGACTACCCAGGTCAGCTAAATAGAAACAGCAGAGACAGGTTTCAAGATAACACTGCAAGAAAACATTGCTAACTCAAAAACTGTACCAATACTTTGTATTGTTTTGTACATAGCATCTAGCACTACAGAATCTAAAGATTTATAGATCTTGCATATTCTGGAGAGAATTCGGAGAGGAGGAGGAGAGGGGAAGGTGTTGCACTGAAATCAGAGGAAAAGCACTGAAACGCAGAGTTTTTATATTAAAATGTATGAAAGGAGTACACAGACACAGTATTCTGGCTTTCCTTTAGTTATTGCCATTACAAGAAAAATTTTTTTGTGAAATTAGTGACCAATTTTTTTTTCCATCCCTTCTCTCATACATGTTTATTTGAGAAACAGTGTCACTTTTTGACGCAAGACAAACATCCAGTTTTAAAAGCTTTACTGGGATGGCTGTGGAAATAATACATAAATTAATATTCTGAAGCTGATTGCAAATTCTGGTTATAATTCATGAATATTTCTACACCACATCACTTGGCTATCTTATTGACAGGTTTGCAACAACAGCTCTGATTATAAATCAATGTAATAGGATTGTCACACTGCACTGCTCCTCCATGCACTCTGCTTAAACTCTTCTCCAGTAAGGGAATTGCTGCATGCTCTCTGCATCTAAGTGATCCGTTAGCAGCTTTCCAAGATTTATTTTCTCTGTCTAATCACTCCACTCCTGCAGTCTTCAAAATCAGCTGCATCATGTAATCCTGGTAGTGAAGAATTTTATGCAGAAGGGTTAAATTAAATTGTGGAAGTCTGGAAGCATCTTACTCATCTTAGTGTAGTAAGATTCTTCTGTTTAAAATTATTTCACCTCTTGAACAAAACAACTAATTTAGAACCTACTTTTAATGGAAAAATTATTATGAAGAATTCCTGATATAAAGCTACATACAGTTATAATCCCATCATGGAGTTTGATAAACACGACTATTCAAGTGTTGCTCTTGTAGCTTAGGTCCTCATTAAGCTACCCAAGATAAAATGGTTGCCTTGGTTGGGTGCATATGGTTTCTAATATGCTTCTAACTACTAAATTCCATGATGCAGCCTTCATAATTAAATTAACTGCTAGAAAATCAGAGCATTACTTTTCAATATTTCTAGTGAGATTTTGCTGAAAGTGTTATTTTTGTGCCATGCCAATGGGAACCTATTTGGGCACGTTTTTATTAATGGCATGTCTTGTCAGCTTACAGTCCAGAGCCACAACGCATGCCTTTTCAAAAGACGTAAAATACATATAAGGCATTCAAAAAAAGAAAACTTATTTTGGGATTTTGAACAAGTGGCACAATGGCAAAGGGGTTTCAACTTTAAACAGAATCTGAGCCCACAGATATAATTTTAAACACCTGAACTACTAACTTGTGGTAAGTCAGCGGCATATTGTGAAGCATGTGCCCAGAAGACAGTGACGACGCCACCATATTCATAGCACAGGCTTCTCAGACTCCACAATGGGCCACAGACTTGCCAGCTTCGGTAACAATGACATACGTTTTGCTGACCTCCCAGCTTCATGCGAACGGGACAAATGTCGGAACAGACTAACACCACACCCAAGTGGGGACGCCATTCTCTGTCACCATGACCATGCACCCAGCTGGGCACCGTGTGTGGCAAGCCCCACTCCACTACTCCGCCGAGAGGTGGGCACCATACCCGGCAGAACCCACCCCACGGATTTCCACACCCAGGGACCTCGGGCCTGCCAGACATCCCGAGAGTGACCCCGGCTGCCCTGCAGCTTCTGCATCCTCCTATCCCAGTCTCCGTGTGGGCGCCCCAGCGGGCAGCAGCAGCAGCAGCAGGCCGGCGGGGGCCCGGGCACCGCTGTATGGGGGCTTTACCTCTCCTCCCCGCGCCCCAGCCTCCTCTCGGCTCTGCCGGCCGGCAATCCCGCGCCCCTGAGGCGACGCCGGGCTCCCCCAGCTCCTCAGCGCCTGGCAATGGCGGCGGCCCCACTCCCCCTCCCAGCTCCTCGCTCACTGGCTGCGCTGCTTCATGTGACCGAACAAAACCCTCCTCAGCGCAGCCCTTTGTGTCCGGCCCGGCCGGGGCAGCGGGGAAGCCACCCGCTTGCCCGCGCGGGGCTCCGGGGGAGCCCGCTCAGCCCGGCCGCAGCGCCGCCTCCCCCGCTTCGCCTCTCCACCTACCCTGCGAGGGCAGCCGGGGCCGAGTCCCTTTGCCGCACCAGCTCGGCGACGGCGGCGGCCATGTTCCCTGATGCGGCAGGATGGAGGGGACGCCCCCGAGCCGCTAGGGCAGTCGGTTGGCCCCCCAGTCGGGTCGTCCCCCCCCCCTCCTCCCCGCACGCGCGGTCCACCCTTTCCCCGCGCGCCCCCTCCTGCAGAGAACCACCCTCCCCTCCCCCCACTGTCAGCGCCGGGGAAAAATATCCATATCGAGAAACTCACGGGCTCGCCAGGGTGTGCGTCACACCGCGGTTACGTCCCACGCTCAGCGTCATGACGTCATCGCGTAACCCACACCGCCCTCTCCCGTCTTGTGGTGAAGAAACACGCATGCGCGTAACTTTCCCGCTTCAGCACATCGTAGAGTCCCAGAGGCATCGGGCGAAGGGCGCCCCTGTTTGGCTGAGGTGTCAGTGGGACGCACAATTCCACACTCCCCCAGGCTTGCAGTCGGGGCGGGGGTTACCAATTTTGGCTGGACAAATTCCTGGAGGTTTCATCACATGACATGATCTTTAATTAATCCTGGAGGGTTGGCAACCCTCCCCCACCGGCTGACCAGCCCTTTCAAGAGTACTTCTTATACGGGGCTAGCGGCCCTTGGGAGCTGGAGTTACCTGCACTTCATCATCCCATGGCATCCTCTCACTTATAGGGGTGAAAAGTAGTTACTTCAGCCATATAGGTTGAGACAGCAAGGTTGGAACAAGAGTTACCCACAGGGCTGAGGCCCTCAGCAGTTTGTTTCTTGCTTGAGTGATTTTTTGTGTCCTTCATTTTGGCTCTTTCTTGGGTGATCATATGTCCCATTTTGGCCAGGGTAGGCTCTTTAGTAAGTCCCGTCTTGGCCATCCTGCCTTTTATTGGCAAAAGTGGATATTTGTCCTATTTACTCTTGCCAACTTCATCAGTTGGCAAGAACAAACTTTTGTCAAAAAAGTGGGCTGTGGAGGAAAGTGTGGGGAGCAAGCAGAGATGCCAACCACACGCGGGGGGGGGAGAGTTTCAGCACGCAGGGGGCTGACAGGGTCTAAGCGACCAGCCACAGGCTCATGGAGAGGGGTCCAGCAAGTGCCTGAGGCCAATCCCTTGGGGAGGGGTGAGGGAGGCAGGAGAGGAAGAGGGCACTCAGGCCAGCCCCGCACTGTGTCCCATTTTCCCTTTGGAAAGTATGGTCACCCTAGCTCTTCGTCAGAGCTGCCAAGTTTTGTACAGCTCCATGGGCAGTGGCATTGGAACAATTTGTATAGTAGGGTTGCTGAAAGCCATTGAGCAAAACTGTAAACTCTGTAGATGATGATAACCACTTAAGCCAGGGGGTATTGCTGCACCCCCAGCATGCATGTCCATGGATGACAATTTAGGCAAATTATTGAATGATCTAAATTGCATATAAGTAAACTCCATCTTCAACAAATACTGTGTTTACTTAGTGCTTTTGTAGCCCCAGTGGATTAAGCTCTGTGTTCATTTACAGGGTGGCAGCAGGGAAGCATAGCTCTGCCAGTCTGCCTCAGCCCAGCTCTGCACAGAACTTCCTCTTAAAGGGGGACAGACAGTTCAGTCTCCATAGCCCACCAAGCTCCTGACCTGCTTGGGGAAGGGGATTTGTGAAATAGGCACTGGAACTGAGACTCAAACTCATTTCGTATGGGGACAATTTTTAATCTCTACTGAGTTAGGCTGAATTCAAACTGGAGGCCTGCAGTTGCCGGAGGCACCCAACCCTCTGCTAAATTCTGGCAGTTTTGTTTACTTACACAAAACAGCTCTTCCGCTAGCTGCACACACAAGTAACAAACATCTCACACACACTACCCTCCATCTTCTTCAAATATTTCCTATAATGTGTATTCCACCCTATTCTTAGAAGGACAGCTTCAACTAACCAAAATACAGCCACTAAAAATACAACACAAATATTAACACAACCACCACACTCATCGCTAAATATATTATTTTGCAATATAAAATCATTTCCACAACTATTTGAAGGTCATTACATTTGCTCACACATATTACTCCCAGGATCAGTTGCCAGGTATGATCCCATAACTTTCAGCTGTATAGCACCAACCCCATAGCTCTAGATATAGAAGCAACACGTGGGGAAAAGATAGTTACACTTCAGGAAAATCAGCCTTTTGAGGAAAAACACAATACACTTTATCACTGCTACACAGTTATTTGTGAACTAGAATGTTTGGTATTAATATTTCTGGGTTCTCAGTATTGCCAACTCTCACAAATTTATCACAAGTATAATAATATTTGGTGTTTTTCTTAAAGCCTCAACTCATGGCCACTAGTTATTACATGAGAATCTCATCATTTTTTAAATAAGTTACTAGCCTTCATGTTTGTAAAAGAAAAACCTTGAAAATGTAGCCTGAGTATGCCTTCCAGACCAAAAGAGAAAACAAAGGAAGCAAATAAAAAGAATGCAGAATCTTGTTGGGTTTTTTTTGTTTGGTTGATTTGGTAAATCTCATGATTTTAGATTTCTTAATTTTAACAGGCCCTGAGTCAGAATTTTTAAATGTTTCAGTTTGGCAATACTGTACTCCTCGCTCTGGGAAGAGAGTAAGGATTAAATCAATAGAAATGCCTATTTTTAAGTCATGTGCAGAGACTGAACTTGGAATATCAAAGAATAAGCCACAACCACTTGAGCTAAAGGACCAAGCTCAATTCAATAGCAGACCCAGAAAGCTCTCTCTGTGGCCTACCAGCTAGAGAGGAACAAAGATCCACTATGTTAACATGAGTTAGACAAGCATATAGTTGGAGCTAGTTCATCAAAAGGCAATGTAGTAAATGATTGAGATGTAGGCTTGTCATATTAGAAATCTGGGTTCTCATACCTAGAGGTGCTTACAGTGACAGTCCTGTATCTCAGCAGAATGAGCAAATGATAGTCTTCATGAAGGTTGGGGGTGGAGGTAGGCCTTGTTTAAGAAGGGTTGATAAATACACAGAAATATTAAGAACTGTTAATAAAAGAGCTAGGAGTAGTGCATGGATTCTTCTCATGTAGTTCAATACACCTTCCTGTAGGCTATAGGGTGTTGTATGAGGGAGTTTCTCATCAAAAATGCATGAGATATGTGACACTTGGAGAGGTCTGGTAGTTGTTGCAGATTTCATCCAACATTTTGGCCTTCACTGGTGGAGAGCTATGGGCAGGTTTGGGGATTGCTGCCCCCACAAACAATGAGGGAGACACTTAGCACTGTGGCCGGAGAGTTCCTCTCTTATCCTCAGGTCAATGGTCTTTTCTAAAACAAAACAGTCCATGAGGAAACTGTTTTTCCAAACAGATTCAATTAGCAGTTTAGGGTGACCCTTTCCACACATGCATCATCAGGCTACTCTCTTCTTTGGCATCAAGTTCTATTCCAAAAGGCTCTACCACACTGTTATGTCAGATAAGAAAAGTGTGTTTGGAAGTAAAGGATCATAAATCATGACTCCTGGAAAAAAGTTTTAAGCCATGCAGAATGGTTTTCCAAAATCTTAAAACAGGTGCAGAGAAAGGCTATTAGGATGAGCTGAGGAATGGAAAACCTGCCTTATGAGAGGAGACTCAAGCATTTGGCTTGTTTAGCCTAACCAAAAGAAGGCTGAGAGGAGATACATCAGAGAGATTAATACCAGGGAGGGAGAAGAGTTATTCAATTAAGTGCCAATGTGGACATAATAACAAATGGATATAAACTAGCCAGCAATAAATTTAGGCTTGAAATTAGATGAAGGTTTCTAACTATCAGAGGAACGAAGTTCCGTAACAGCCTTCCAAGAAAAGGGGCAGGGGAACCTAACTGGCTTCAAGACTGAGCTTGTAAGTTTATGGAAGGGACGGTATGATGAGACTGCCTACAACAGCATGTAGGCTATCTGCGTCTGCTAGCAGCAAATATCACCAATAACTGGTGATGAGACACAAGATGAGGAGGGCTCCCAGTTACTACAGAGCATTTTTTCCCAAGTGTTTGTCTGGTGAGTCTTGGCCACATGCTCAAAGTCTAACTGATTGCCATATTTTGAGTTAGGAAGGAATTTTCCCCTGGATTGGATGAGCAGAGACTCTCGGGTTTTTAACCTTCCTCTGCAATATGGGGTATGAGTCACTTGCAGGTTTAAACTAGCATATATGGTGGATTCTCTGTAACTTGAAGTCTTTAAACCATGATTTGAGGACTTAGCCAGAGGTTAAGGGTCTATTACAGGAGTGTGTGGGTGAGATGCTGTGGCCTGCAATGTGCAGGCGGGTCAAAGTTAGGGTGATCAGACAGCAAGTGTGAAAAATCGGGACGGGGGTGGGGGGTAATAGGCACCTATGTAAGACAAAGCCCCAAATATCAGGACTGTCCCTATAAAATCAGGACATCTGGTCACCCTAGTCAGAGTAGATGATCATGATGGTCCTTTCTAATCTTAAAGTCTATGAGTCTAAAACATATTAAACGCATTCATAGTGGCAGAAATATGTGTTAACAAACTAATTTTAATTTTTAATAGATTCATTTTTGTAGAGAAAGCCACTGAGGGAAAATTGGAACAGGTTTAAGCCGAAGCATTTTGAATGAAAGAAGATTGCAACTGTATCCCTCTAACACACACACACAGCAAAATCCCCTATGACTAGAGAGAGAAACTTTATAATGATTTTTTTTACATTTATATAGCACCTTTCATTCCCATAGGATCTGAAACACTTCATTAACTACATGCAAACAGCTTCCCCAGTGTAATGCAGCTGCTCACTGCACCATTCTTTGAAAGTCTAGTTTATAGTTAATACATTTCTTTCAATAACAAAATATTCCACTGCTTCTGTATACATGCACATAGAGAAAAAGGCAGATTAAAACAATTCAGGTGAATGTGACTTTCAAAATAGTGATGCATTCTTATAAAATGGAGACCTTATACAAATCTCTTCTACTTCCCTCCCCATTCATTCCTTACAGGTTATCCTTATCACAAACTTGGTATATTAACTAACTTCTCCTGCCATGCAATTTTCAAAACTGATCATACCCCATTTTGGATTAATACCTTGATGGCAAAAGCATAAAAATATATGCAGTGGTGTTGTAGCCGTGATGCTCCCAGGATAGTAGAGACACAAGTGGGGAGGGGTGAGGTAAGATCTTTTATTGGGCCAACTTCTGTTGGTGAGAGAGACAAGCTTTTGAGCTCTGTGTAAGCTTGAAAACTTCTCTCTCACCAAGAGCAGTTGGCCCAATAAAAGATATTGCCTCATCCACCTTGTCTCTCTAAAGCATAAGAGGACATTCATCCAAGGAAGCTAAGAGGCACTGCAACTATAGCATGAAAGATTCCCGTGTCATTGGTTGCGGTTTGCAATAGAAATTTTATTTGCAAATTTCAATGCAGGAGGGTCAGATGCATTTCCATGTTCTTATCTGTTCCTATGTAGATAAATTACTTATTTTACCAGTTCCAATGTATTCAACAACTTAATGCGATGGCCACCCCACCCCCCAACAGCAAATACGAGGTTTCTACAGACAGACATTATGGAAGAACTGTAATTTTAGTTAACTGGGAGATTTCTATTTCACTTAAGAAACTTAAAATTTAAAGGAAAAAAAAATGTCCTTTCTGAGAATTTTTTTCAGCCATTGGTCCCTCTGCTATTGCCCTGCCTCCCTGATAATTACCTTTTTAAGAAGAGTGTCAAACATTTCAAGCAAAGACAATTCCATTCTCTTTTTTTGTGAACTAAACAAAAGTTTTATTTTAACTTCAGTTTAGTCCCCATTTTCACAATTGGTCACTTATATTTAATTGCCTGTGATAGGCATCTTTGCTCTGCATCAATTAAACTTGTGCACTCAGAGATATAATGGTGCAGGTATAAGGTACAGTAGAAAATTATAGAGAAGATCAGATCAAATTCAAATCTATGACTTCCAATACTTGGAATCCCAGGGATTCTCAGGTTAGTCGTAAAATAAAGTGCTTCCCAGTAGCAAGATTTCTAAATATTATTTGCTTGCCATTGCAAGTTGCCTTTAAAATGGATGGTCTAACAAAGGTATGTTGAAAAATAAAAGATTCCTCATATTACACAATAAAGATAATTGACATTTTAATTTGCTGCTTCTAGGATTTTGTCCTTGGTGCTAGGACAGGCTGACAATATATCTCCTCCACACTGAATCCTTTACCACCGTGACACTATACTAGCACGTTGACAAAACACTATTTTGTAGCAAACATTAAATGTGCAACTGGAGCTTCTATAATTCGTTGATGTTTTTGACCTCTTCAGTGGGGACTATCATTATTTGCCGCTGAGTGCAGAGGAATGGCTTCTGGACTTCCTGGAAGATCACTTTCTTCTAGCCCTTCTTTTTCTACTTCACACACCACAGTGGTATCTTACTAGTTTAAGTTAATCAAGTAATATATTTATTTTTACCACAACATTTTCTTCAGAACTATTCGTTTCTAAGGCTAGGAATAACTTTAGACACTTGCTGATCTTCCACAGGTTAAGCCATCATCTCTTTATCTCTTCACCTCCTTCCGAAAGGTCAGCCATACCTTGAGCTACAGGCAGATATTTAGGAAAATTAATCCTAAATAATTAAAGGTGTGGATTAGTTAAACTGTATTAAACTCCTGTGTAAACACTTTTTCAAAATTAAAGTGGCCTTAGTTCAGTTTAGCTTAATTTGCTTTCCTGAGTATCCCCAACTAAACAAGCCCTGAGAGACTTAAGCTCAAGCATGGGGAATGGATGGCTGATCTTTCAGAAGGAGCAAGGAGGTTAAGATATAGAGACGAATTGGTGACTCAACGACTTGCTGACCCTCAACAGCAGGCTGTTATACTTATCTCTTTTCCTATAAGAGTTCAAGGAGCATAGGAAAAAAGAGATGCTATACTTAATTGACTTTCTTTAAAACAATATGTTGCCTTGGATAAATGCCATATTTGCATCAGACAGGAAGTATTAACAGGAAAATATGCTATGAGCAACAAAACTAGTCTCCTGATGTATGATAATTTAGTGGAAAAGGAGAAAAGTGGTGGTAATAAAGTGAAAAGAAAAAGGACCACAGTAGATGAGAAAGGAAACAAATATTTCTGTTCCAGGTACAAATGATTGAGAACAAAACACTGAAAGGAAAGACAACTTTGGGTCACATCCTCAGCAGATATAAATTGGGTTAGCTCCAGTGAAATCAAGTTGAAGAACTGATGCACTGTATATTACTGCATTCAAACATGAAGAGTGGCTACTATAGGAAAGAATTCAGAGTAGCAGCCGTGTTAGTCTGTATTTGCAAAAAGAAAAGGAGTACTTGTGGCACCTTAGAGACTAACAAATTTATTAGAGCATAAGCTTTCGTGAGCTACAGTAATGCATCCGAGCTGTAGCTCATGAAAGCTTATGCTCTAATAAATTTGTTAGTCTCTAAGGTGCCACAAGTACTCCTTTTGTTTTTATAGGAAAGAAGTTGGTGCTCACCATAACTACTGAGTGGTTATGATGCTGGACGCAGGCCATTCCTGATTGGTCTTCACTAGTTAATTGCTGTAAGAAAGAAGTTGCATCTCCTTGATTCAGGGCTGCCCAGTTAGGGCTACACAGCAGTAGAGGGCAGGGCATAGAGAAGCTCAGCTCTGCCACATCCCACTGCCATATTGGCCCCAACATCCCTCTCCTTTTTTTATGCCTGGGGTGGTGGCAGCTGGCATGGGAAGCGAAGAGCCACTTCTGTCAGTTATATACACAAGTAAAAATTTTCCTTCACAGGGAGAAATCTCAACTGGCTTTTTCAAAGTAGCTGTAGCAGACTAGAGAGTTGGCCTGAGGTCTTCTTACTGACATTTCCTTCATAGACTTATCTTCAAAGGGATGTACCGTGTGTTTTACCAGCATCTTTCAAAATGAACCAAACCTCTTAGATGGCATCTTTACTTCCAGTTTATTAGTTTCCATGTAGTACATAAGCAAGAAATAATTCAAACTTCCCTTTTCTCCCCACTAGCTCCTGCTGATCTGCCCTCTTATTCATATACTTGTATTTTGGGATAGCTGTTATTAAATCAGCTGGACATGTGTTCTATTATTCTGACGTTTATTCTTTGCAGTATGCAAACTACAATTATATCTAAATACCAAGTAATGAAAACAAAATATATTTTATTAGTATTAATAGTAAAGTACTGAGGTGCTTGTTTTGTCTTCAGGTAAGATCACAGCAACAGAAAATCTGTTTGATATGCCACTATCTTCTGTTTTGTTTCTTAATTGTAAGGAGTTTGTTTTTGATCAAGACAATTAATTATGAATACAGCTGAATTTTAACAGATAAAGCTTAGAAAAGCTACAAAAGCTTTTAGAATATACAGTATTGTGTGTATATGTATCTACAATGTATGAAAAGTGACACCTTTGTAATGGAAACTTGAAAAGAAAAAAAAGTTACCTAAAAGAAAAATCACAATTTTAAAAAGATTTGAGTATAGCATATATCATATGCATGTACAATAATCAACATAAAATATAATGCGTTAGTATACATAATTTCAATGTATTGAAATCATTATAAAAATCTATTAAAAGAAACAGGTCAAAGACATTGGGAATGTAATGTCTCGTTTTGTGGATGAAAGCACTGACAGAGCAGAGATCCTCAAAAACATCAAAAAGAGATTGAGAAATCAAAACACATAGTCATTAAATGGAAGTGGTATTACCTAAGGATTTTCTTCCTCTGTTCCAGCCCACAATATTTGGTTTGTTCCTTTCTATGCAAATATAGGACTCCTGGGCTTGGCCATATCTACACCCACCTGCTAGAAGAGTCTCTCCAATGCTGTAACCAAAGCTGAATTAAAACATTTCCTTTATCAGTAGAGCAATCTAAAGTTCTATCTGTTTGGAAGGTAGCAAGCAGCAGCAACAGCAAGAAAGATCAGTAGAGATGGAGAAATAAGACAGGTACAAGAGAAGAAATGTTTCCCTTTCTGTAGAGATTGTAAGCAATAAATAATTTTAGGGACACATGCTTGAACACGTTCATGCTGAAGGAATTTTCAGCAAAGGACTGCAGGTTGAATCTGTGATATTTGATAAAGATATGGATGAAATACCACATAGAAGCCTCATAGGAGTTCTGCAGATGGTGCTGATCAGGGAACACAATCCATCAGAAAATTCCCACAGGAGTAGAGAAAGTTGGAAAGCATGGTGGGGCCATGGAGGAAAAAGGAGTAGACTCACTCATTTTACCACGTAATTTAACATTTAAAAGCTGTGAAGTAAAGATAGGAATGCTGTCTGCACCACTAGTGCTGGTAGAAGAGTCGCAAGAGCTTGGTCAAGTCCCAGAGCCCTAGGGTTAAGACTGAACTACAGAGGGAAGTGTAGTCTAAATAGTCCACAGAAGCAGGTATCAGTATCCAGAATAAACCTTTTCAGTAAGCAGCAGCAGGGGTGAAACATCCACTGTAGAAAAGAAAAAAAAGTGAGATACCAGCAATAACATCACTAAAAGGTGGCCAAAACATTCATAAATATGCAGCATGTTTTTCTGAGCCCTTTCCTGCTGAAGATGAAGCCCACCTTTCCTCCTCCCCACTCTAACATTTGTTGATGACCCCTCCCCATCTATGCTGAGAAATCCTCTATATTCAGATTATGCCATTCCACAATGAGAAGGTCTTTTTTCAGTAAGTTATAATGGTATCATACTTGGTTTCGCTCTGGCTCATCCCAGATTTCCAGGCAAACAGCCTAACTATGCTTTCTGAGGATTGTAGGGTTTTGGTGTTATCAATGGATTGCTATCATCCCACACAGAAAGTGTGTCTTGTGTTTAGGATTTAAAGGCAAGTTTTGTGCTACATTGCTACACTTTTCAGCATGTCACGTATGAGAGCATAAAAGTCTTGATTAAAAGCTTGTTGAAATCATTGTAAAGACTCCCATTGACTTTAATGAACTTTTGATCAAGCTCAAAGAGGAAATTTTTCCTTTTTCTTTTTTTCTTTTTTTTCTTCTGATAATTGAAATCTACATACTTAAAATAGCTTTAAAATAATGTCGTCAATATACTGAAATGCATGTAATATATGTCTACTGAACTTCCATTAGACAAAATAAAGTCTGAAAGATCTGACAGAGCTCTTATGTTACTTTACTTTGTTCTTAATTTTGTCCCATCTGAGCAGTCAGGAAGGGACTAGTTTCCACAAGTACACCATATAATTGGTGGGAGAGAAGTGAGCAGACATAGACACAGGATAATCTTTCAAAATCTATTTTTATTTACAAAATATAGATAGTTCATTGAGTAAAGATGGATAAAGAGCAAAGCTAGCTCCACTTTCATAACTCTAGCAAAAAAATAGCTATGTTTGAACTTCAGCCAGTGCTCAAGGCTATTATGATGCAAAATTTGTAACTCCACCCCAAAAAAACACATTAAAATTCCTTTATAAGAACTTGTGTTTGGCTTGTCATTCAAAAATACTCTGGGGTCTGAGTCATAATGTCTGTATTTCTTCTTTAAAAACAACTATTTTTTATTTCAGAGTAGCAGCCGTCTTAGTCTGTATTCGCAAAAAGAAAAGGAGTACTTGTGGCACCTTAGAGACTAACAAATTTATTTGAGCAGTCTCTAAGGTGCTCCTGCTTTTGAAACAATACAGAAGTCAATGAGTTAATTGTCTAATATTTCACTTAAATAGCGAGACATTACACCCAATAGATGTAAGATTGGGGTACCTTGAATATGTCCTGTTTCATGCATTTTGTTATATTATTGTATTTATCACTCAATCAAATACAACTTGGGTCTTATATAGTACATATCTAAATATCTTTATAAAAAAGGCAAGTTGGGATAAAGATAGATGGTGAAACTGGGGCAGAAGATGGAGATGGATTGGGGGGGAGATGGATGGGAGATGTCCAGAAAATCTCCACGCCAGATTTTAGCATTGAGAGGGAAGAAGATGAAGTAAGAAAGGATACAGCCGTGGGTAGGAGAATGTATATAAGGAGCGAGGGCGGTGTGGATACTAGTCTAATAGGTTATACTGGCTGTAGAATGACTGTGCCTAATAGGGTACAAAATGTGAGCGAGTCCAAACAGCAAAAATTAACATGTTTGTACACCAATGCGAGGAGTCTAGGTAACAAAATGGAGGAACTAGAGCTACTGGTGCAGGAAGTGAAACCAGATATTATAGGGATAACAGAAACATGGTGGAATAGTAGTCATGACTGGACTACAGGTATTGAAGGGTATGTGCTGTTTAGGAAAGACAGAAACAAAGGTAAAGGGGGTGGAGTAGCATTGTATATCAATGATGAGGTAGAATGTAAAGAAATAAGAAGCGATGCAATGGATAAGACAGAGTCCGTCTGGGCAAAAATTACATTGGGGAAGAAAACTAGTAAAGCCTCTCCTACGATAGTGCTTGGGGTGTGCTATAGACCTCCGGGATCTAATTTGGATATGGATAGAGCCCTTTTTAATGTCTTTAATCAAGTAAATACTAATGGAAACTGCGTGATCATGGGAGACTTTAACTTCCCAGATATAGACTGGAGGACCAGTGCAACAGAACGCCACTAGCCATCACCTTCAGCCCCCAACTAAAACCCCTCCAACGCATCATCAAGGATCTACAACCTATCCTGAAGGACGAGCCATCGCTCTCTCAGATCTTGGGAGACAGACCAGTCCTTGCTTACAGACAGCCCCCCAATCTGAAGCAAATACTCACCAGCAACCACACACCACACAACAGAACCACTAACCCAGGAACCTATCCTTGCAACAAAGCCCGTTGCCAACTCTGTCCACATATCTATTCAGGGGATACCATCATAGGGCCTAATCACATCAGCCACACCATCAGAGGCTCGTTCACCTGTGCATCTACCAATGTGATATATGCCATCATGTGCCAGCAATGCCCCTCTGCCATGTACATTGGCCAAACTGGACAGTCTCTACGTAAAAGAATGAATGGACACAAATCAGACGTCAAGAATTATAACATTCAAAAACCAGTTGGAGAACACTTCAATCTCTCTGGTCACTCGATCACAGACCTAAGAGTGGCTATACTTCAACAAAAAAGCTTCAAAAACAGACTCCAACGAGAGACTGCTGAATTGGAATTAATTTGCAAACTGGATACAATTAACTTAGGCTTGAATAGAGACTGGGAATGGATGAGTCATTACACAAAGTAAAACTATTTCCCCATGGTATTTCTCCCTCCCACCCCACCCCCCACTGTTCCTCTGATATTCTTGTTAACTGCTGGAATTAGCCTACCTGCTTGTCACCATGAAAGGTTTTCCTCCTTCCCCCCCCTGCTGTTGGTGATGGCTTATCTTAAGTGATCACTCTCCTTACAGTGTGTATGATAAACCCATTGTTTCATGTTCTCTGTGTGTGTGTATATAAATCTCTCCTCTGTTTTTTCCACCAAATGCATCCGATGAAGTGAGCTGTAGCTCACGAAAGCTTATGCTCTAATAAATTTGTTAGTCTCTAAGGTGCCACAAGTACTCCTTTTCTTTTTGCGAATACAGACTAACACGGCTGCTACTCTGAAACCTGTGATTATGCAAGGCACTGAATTTAGCCGTATAGAGTGGAAATCTGTCAACTTCATGAAAAAACTCGCACAGATACAGACAGACATCATCTTCCTCTCCAAATGCAAACAGATGGACATCATACCGAAAGGACTGAAGGTAAAAAATCCATTACAATCTACATACCACACAGACTATGCTGACAGCTTGTGCCACACACTCTCAAGGAAACTGCGGAACCACCTGATCAACATCCTCTACAGCAAACAGGGAAAGATTAAGAATGAGCTCTCAAAACTGGATACTCTCATAAAGAACCAACCTTCCACACAAACTTCCTCGTGGCTGGACTTTACAAAAACTAGACAAGCCATTTACAAAACACACTTTGATTCTCTACAAAAGAAAAAGGACACTAAGCTATCTAAACTACTATATGCCACAAGGGGCCACAACAATGGTTCCCGTAACCCACCCAGCAATATTGTTAATCTATCCAACTATACTCTTAGCCCAGCGGAAGAATCTGTCCTATCTCGGGGCCTCTCCTTTTGCCCCTCCACCCCCACGAACATGATACAGTTCTGTGGTGACCTAGAATCCTATTTTCGACGTCTCAGACTCAAGGAATATTTCCAACACACCTCTGACCAACATATTAACCCACAGAGACCTTCCTGCCAACACTACAAAAAGAAGGATTCTAGGTGGACTCCTCCTGAAGGTCGAAACAGCAGCCTGGATTTCTACATAGACTGCTTCCGCCGACGTGCACGAGCTGAAATTGTGGAAAAGCAGCATCGCTTACCCCATAACCTCAGCCATGCAGAACACAGTGCCATCCACAGCCTCAGAAACAACTCTGACATCATAATCAAAAAGGCTGACAAAGGAGGTGCTGTCGTCATCATGAATAGGTCAGAGTATGAACAAGAGGCTACTAGGCAGCTCTCCAACACCACTTTCTACAAGCCATTACCCTCTGATCCCACTGAGAGTTACCAAAAGAAACTACAGCATTTGCTCAAGAAACTCCCTGAAAAAGCACAAGAACAAATCCGCACAGACACACCCCTGGAGCCAGGACCTGGGGTATTCTATCTGCTACCCAAGATCCATAAACCTGGAAATCCTGGACGCCCCATCATCTCAGGCATTGGCATCCTGACAGCAGGATTGTCTGGCTATGTAGACTCCCTCCTCAGGCCCTTCGTTACCAGCACTCCCAGCTATCTTCGAGACACCACCGATTTCCTGAGGAAACTACAGTCCATTGGTGATCTTCCTAAAAACACCATCCTAGCCACGATGGATGTAGAAGCCCTCTACACCAACATTCCACACAAAGATGGACTACAAGCCGTCAGGAACAGTATCCCCGATACTGTCACGGCTAACCTGGTGGCAGAACTTTGTGACTTTGTCCTGACCCATAACTATTTCACATTTGGTGACAATGTATACCTTCAAATCAGCGGCACTGCGATGGGTACCCGCATGGCCCCACAGTATGCCAACATTTTTATGGCTGACTTAGAACAACGCTTCCTCAGCTCTCGTTCCCTAATGCCCCTACTCTACTTGCGCTACATTGATGACATCTTCATCATCTGGACCCATGGAAAAGAAGCTCTTGAGGAATTCCACCATGATTTCAACAATTTCCATCCCACCATCAACCTCAGCCTGGACCAGTCCACACAAGAGATCCACTTCCTGGACACTACGGTGCTAATAAGCGATGGTCACATAAACACCACCCTATAACGGAAACCTACTGACCGCTATTCCTACCTACATGCCTCTAGCTTTCATCCAGATCATACCACTCGATCCATTGTCTACAGCCAAGCGCTACGATATAACCGCATTTGCTCCAACCCCTCAGACAGAGACAAACACCTACAAGATCTCTATCATGCATTCCTACAACTACAGTACCCACCTGCTGAAGTGAAGAAACAGATTGACAGAGCCAGAAGAGTACCCAGAAGTCACCTACTACAGGACAGGCCCAACAAAGAAAACAACAGAACGCCACTAGCCATCACCTTCAGCCCCCAACTAAAACCCCTCCAACGCATCATCAAGGATCTACAACCTATCCTGAAGGACGAGCCATCGCTCTCTCAGATCTTGGGAGACAGACCAGTCCTTGCTTACAGACAGCCCCCCAATCTGAAGCAAATACTCACCAGCAACCACACACCACACAACAGAACCACTAACCCAGGAACCTATCCTTGCAACAAAGCCCGTTGCCAACTCTGTCCACATATCTATTCAGGGGATACCATCATAGGGCCTAATCACATCAGCCACACCATCAGAGGCTCGTTCACCTGTGCATCTACCAATGTGATATATGCCATCATGTGCCAGCAATGCCCCTCTGCCATGTACATTGGCCAAACTGGACAGTCTCTACGTAAAAGAATGAATGGACACAAATCAGACGTCAAGAATTATAACATTCAAAAACCAGTTGGAGAACACTTCAATCTCTCTGGTCACTCGATCACAGACCTAAGAGTGGCTATACTTCAACAAAAAAGCTTCAAAAACAGACTCCAACGAGAGACTGCTGAATTGGAATTAATTTGCAAACTGGATACAATTAACTTAGGCTTGAATAGAGACTGGGAATGGATGAGTCATTACACAAAGTAAAACTATTTCCCCATGGTATTTCTCCCTCCCACCCCACCCCCCACTGTTCCTCTGATATTCTTGTTAACTGCTGGAATTAGCCTACCTGCTTGTCACCATGAAAGGTTTTCCTCCTTCCCCCCCCTGCTGTTGGTGATGGCTTATCTTAAGTGATCACTCTCCTTACAGTGTGTATGATAAACCCATTGTTTCATGTTCTCTGTGTGTGTGTATATAAATCTCTCCTCTGTTTTTTCCACCAAATGCATCCGATGAAGTGAGCTGTAGCTCACGAAAGCTTATGCTCTAATAAATTTGTTAGTCTCTAAGGTGCCACAAGTACTCCTTTTCTTTTTGCGAATACAGACTAACACGGCTGCTACTCTGAAACCTGTGATTATGCAAGGCACTGAATTTAGCCGTATAGAGTGGAAATCTGTCAACTTCATGAAAAAACTCGCACAGATACAGACAGACATCATCTTCCTCTCCAAATGCAAACAGATGGACATCATACCGAAAGGACTGAAGGTAAAAAATCCATTACAATCTACATACCACACAGACTATGCTGACAGCTTGTGCCACACACTCTCAAGGAAACTGCGGAACCACCTGATCAACATCCTCTACAGCAAACAGGGAAAGATTAAGAATGAGCTCTCAAAACTGGATACTCTCATAAAGAACCAACCTTCCACACAAACTTCCTCGTGGCTGGACTTTACAAAAACTAGACAAGCCATTTACAAAACACACTTTGATTCTCTACAAAAGAAAAAGGACACTAAGCTATCTAAACTACTATATGCCACAAGGGGCCACAACAATGGTTCCCGTAACCCACCCAGCAATATTGTTAATCTATGCAACTATACTCTTAGCCCAGCGGAAGAATCTGTCCTATCTCGGGGCCTCTCCTTTTGCCCCTCCACCCCCACGAACATGATACAGTTCTGTGGTGACCTAGAATCCTATTTTCGACGTCTCAGACTCAAGGAATATTTCCAACACACCTCTGACCAACATATTAACCCACAGAGACCTTCCTGCCAACACTACAAAAAGAAGGATTCTAGGTGGACTCCTCCTGAAGGTCGAAACAGCAGCCTGGATTTCTACATAGACTGCTTCCGCCGACGTGCACGAGCTGAAATTGTGGAAAAGCAGCATCGCTTACCCCATAACCTCAGCCATGCAGAACACAGTGCCATCCACAGCCTCAGAAACAACTCTGACATCATAATCAAAAAGGCTGACAAAGGAGGTGCTGTCGTCATCATGAATAGGTCAGAGTATGAACAAGAGGCTACTAGGCAGCTCTCCAACACCACTTTCTACAAGCCATTACCCTCTGATCCCACTGAGAGTTACCAAAAGAAACTACAGCATTTGCTCAAGAAACTCCCTGAAAAAGCACAAGAACAAATCCGCACAGACACACCCCTGGAGCCAGGACCTGGGGTATTCTATCTGCTACCCAAGATCCATAAACCTGGAAATCCTGGACGCCCCATCATCTCAGGCATTGGCACCCTGACAGCAGGATTGTCTGGCTATGTAGACTCCCTCCTCAGGCCCTTCGTTACCAGCACTCCCAGCTATCTTCGAGACACCACCGATTTCCTGAGGAAACTACAGTCCATTGGTGATCTTCCTAAAAACACCATCCTAGCCACTATGGATGTAGAAGCCCTCTACACCAACATTCCACACAAAGATGGACTACAAGCCGTCAGGAACAGTATCCCCGATACTGTCACGGCTAACCTGGTGGCAGAACTTTGTGACTTTGTCCTGACCCATAACTATTTCACATTTGGTGACAATGTATACCTTCAAATCAGCGGCACTGCGATGGGTACCCGCATGGCCCCACAGTATGCCAACATTTTTATGGCTGACTTAGAACAACGCTTCCTCAGCTCTCGTTCCCTAATGCCCCTACTCTACTTGCGCTACATTGATGACATCTTCATCATCTGGACCCATGGAAAAGAAGCTCTTGAGGAATTCCACCATGATTTCAACAATTTCCATCCCACCATCAACCTCAGCCTGGACCAGTCCACACAAGAGATCCACTTCCTGGACACTACGGTGCTAATAAGCGATGGTCACATAAACACCACCCTATATCGGAAACCTACTGACCGCTATTCCTACCTACAAGCCTCTAGCTTTCATCCAGATCATACCACTCGATCCATTGTCTACAGCCAAGCGCTACGATATAACCGCATTTGCTCCAACCCCTCAGACAGAGACAAACACCTACAAGATCTCTATCATGCATTCCTACAACTACAGTACCCACCTGCTGAAGTGAAGAAACAGATTGACAGAGCCAGAAGAGTACCCAGAAGTCACCTACTACAGGACAGGCCCAACAAAGAAAACAACAGAACGCCACTAGCCATCACCTTCAGCCCCCAACTAAAACCCCTCCAACGCATCATCAAGGATCTACAACCTATCCTGAAGGACGAGCCATCGCTCTCTCAGATCTTGGGAGACAGACCAGTCCTTGCTTACAGACAGCCCCCCAATCTGAAGCAAATACTCACCAGCAACCACACACCACACAACAGAACCACTAACCCAGGAACCTATCCTTGCAACAAAGCCCGTTGCCAACTCTGTCCACATATCTATTCAGGGGATACCATCATAGGGCCTAATCACATCAGCCACACCATCAGAGGCTCGTTCACCTGTGCATCTACCAATGTGATATATGCCATCATGTGCCAGCAATGCCCCTCTGCCATGTACATTGGCCAAACTGGACAGTCTCTACGTAAAAGAATGAATGGACACAAATCAGACGTCAAGAATTATAACATTCAAAAACCAGTTGGAGAACACTTCAATCTCTCTGGTCACTCGATCACAGACCTAAGAGTGGCTATACTTCAACAAAAAAGCTTCAAAAACAGACTCCAACGAGAGACTGCTGAATTGGAATTAATTTGCAAACTGGATACAATTAACTTAGGCTTGAATAGAGACTGGGAATGGATGAGTCATTACACAAAGTAAAACTATTTCCCCATGGTATTTCTCCCTCCCACCCCACCCCCCACTGTTCCTCTGATATTCTTGTTAACTGCTGGAATTAGCCTACCTGCTTGTCACCATGAAAGGTTTTCCTCCTTCCCCCCCCGCTGTTGGTGATGGCTTATCTTAAGTGATCACTCTCCTTACAGTGTGTATGATAAACCCATTGTTTCATGTTCTCTGTGTGTGTGTATATAAATCTCTCCTCTGTTTTTTCCACCAAATGCATCCGATGAAGTGAGCTGTAGCTCACGAAAGCTTATGCTCTAATAAATTTGTTAGTCTCTAAGGTGCCACAAGTACTCCTTTTCTTTTTGCGAATACAGACTAACACGGCTGCTACTCTGAAACCAGTAATAATAATAGGGCTCAGATTTTCCTAGATGCGATAGCTGATAAATTCCTTCATCAAGTAGTTGCTGAACCGACTAGAGGGGATGCCCTTTTAGATTTAATTTTGGTGAGTAGCGAGGACCTCATAGAAGAAATAGTTGTAGGGGACAATCTTGGCTCAAGTGATCATGAGCTAATTCAGTTCAAACTAAATGGAAGGATTAACAAAAATAAATATGCAACTAGGGTTTTTGATTTCAAAAGGGCTGACTTTCAAAAATTAAGGAAATTAGTTAGGGAAGTGGATTGGACTGAAGAACTTATGGATCTAAAGGTAGAGGAGGCCTGGGATTACTTTAAATCAAAACTGCAGAAGCTATCGGAAGCCTGTATCCCAAGAAAGGGGAAAAAATTCATAGGAAGGAGTTGTAGACCAAGCTGGATGAGCAAGCATCTTAGAGAGGTGATTATGAAGAAGCAGAAAGCATACAGGGAGTGGAAGATGGGAGGGATCAGCAAGGAAAGCTACCTAATTGAGGTCAGAAGATGTAGGGATAAAGTGAGAGAGGCTAAAAGTCGAGTAGAGTTGGACCTTGCAAAGGGAATTAAAACCAATAGTAAAAGGTTCTATAGCCATATAAATAAGAAGAAAACTAAGAAGGAAGAAGTGGGGCCGCTTAACACTGAGGATGGAGCGGAGGTTAAAGATAATCTAGGCATGGCCCAATATCTAAACAAATACTTTGCCTCAGTCTTTAATAAGGCTAAAGAGGATCTTGGGGATAATGGTAGCATGACAAATGGGAAGGAGGATATAGAGGTAGATATTACCATATCAGAGGTAGAAGCGAAACTGAAACAGCTTAATGGGACTAAATCGGGGGGCCCAGATAATCTTCATCCAAGAATATTAAAGGAATTGGCACCTGAAATTGCAAGCCCATTAGCAAGAATTTTTAATGAATCTGTAAACTCAGGAATAGTACTGAATGATTGGAGAATTGCTAACATAGTTCCTATTTTTAAGAAAGAAAAAAAAAATGATCCGGGTAACTACAGGCCAGTTAGTTTGACATCTGTAGTATGCAAGGTCCTGGAAAAAATTTTGAAGGAGAAATTAGTTAAGGACATTGAAGTCAATGGTAAATGGGACAAAATACAACATGGGTTTACAAAAGGTAGATCGTGCCAAACCAACCTAATCTCCTTTTTTGAAAAAGCAACAGATTTTTTAGATAAAGGAAATGCAGTGGATCTAATTTACCTAGATTTCAGTAAGGCGTTTTATACCGTGCCACATGGGGAATTATTAGTTAAATTGGAGAAGATGGGGATCAATATGAACATCAAAAGGTGGATAAGGAATTGGTTAAAGGGGAGACTGCAACGGGTCCTACTGAAAGGCAAACTGTCAGGTTGGAGGGAGGTTACCAGTGGAGTTCCTCAGGGATCGGTTTTGGGACCAATCTTATTTAATCTTTTTATTACTGACCTTGGCACAAAAAGTGGGAGTGTGCTAATAAAGTTTGCAGATGATACAAAGCTGGGAGGTATTGCCAATTCGGAGAAGGATCGGGATATTATACAGGAGGATCTGGATGACCTTGTAAACTGGAGTAATAGTAATAAGATGAAATTTAATAGTGAGAAGTGTAAGGTTATGCATTTAGGGATTAATAACAAGAATTTTAGTTATAAGTTGGGGACGCATCAATTAGAAGTAACGGAAGAGGAGAAGGACCTTGGAGTATTGGTTGATCATAGGATGACTATGAGCTGCCAATGTGATATGGCTGTGAAAAAAGCTAATGCGGTTTTGAGATGCATCAGGAGAGGCATTTCCAGTAGGGATAAGGAGGTTTTAGTACCGTTATACAAGGCACTGGTGAGACCTCACCTAGAATACTGTGTGCAGTTCTGGTCTCCCATGTTTAAAAAGGATGAATTCAAACTGGAGCAGGTACAGAGAAGGGCTACTAGGATGATCCGAGGAATGGAAAACTTGTCTTATGAAAGGAGACTTAAGGAGCTTGGCTTGTTTAGCCTAACTAAAAGAAGGTTGAGGGGAGATATGATTGCTCTCTATAAATATATCAGAGGGATAAATATAGGAGAGGGAGAGGAATTATTTCAGCTCAGCACCAATGTGGAAACAAGAACAAATGGGTATAAACTGGCCACCAGGAAGTTTAGACTTGAAATCAGACGAAGGTTTTTAACCATCAGAGGAGTGAAGTTTTGGAATAACCTTCCAAGGGAAGCAGTGGAGGCAAAAGATCTATCTGGTTTTAAGATTCTACTCGATAAGTTTATGGAGGAGATGGTATGATGGGATAATGGGATTTTGGTAAGTAATTGATCTTTAAATATTCAGGGTAAATAGGCCAAATCCCCTGAGATGGGATATTAGATGGATGGGATCTGATTTACTATAGAAAACTCTTTCCTGGGTATCTGGCTGGTGAATCTTGCCCATGTGCTCAGGGTTTAGTTGATTGCCATATTTGGGGTCGGGAAGGAATTTTCCTCCAGGGCAGATTGGAGAGGCCCTGGAGGTTTTTTTGCCTTCCTCTGTAGCATGGGGCATGGTTGACTGGAGGGAGGCTTCTCTGCTCCTTGAAGTTTTGAACCATGATTTAAGGACTTCAATAGCTCAGACATGGGTGAGGTTTTTCATAGGAGTGGGTGGGTGACGTTCTGTGGCCTGCGCTGTGCAGGAGGTCGGACTAGATGATCAGAATAGTCCCTTCTGACCTTAGTATCTATGAATCTATGAATCTAGAAGGCAGTGAAATAACTTGCCAAAGGTCACCCAGAAATCCAGTGTCAGAGACTAGAACCCAGGTACCCCAAAACCCGGGACCCTGTCCATCATGATCAGGCTACACTACCTCTGACCAAGATTGTTACCATACTATGTGTTGAAGAAAATAGCACAGTTTGGTTATGATGAATTCCTGAAGAAATAAATTTCCAACTCTTATCTAAGGCTTTACATAATAACATTTATTAATTATTCTATTTCTGGATTTCTGGTTGCTTCTTTAAAACAATGACTTACTGAGCATAAAGTTTATTTACCCACTTTCATAATTAACTTCTGATCTAGAGTAAGTCTCATACCAAGCACCAAAGTCAGTACATACTTAGGGTTCAATTCATCCAATTCCAGGAGATGCTGGAACAAAGGCTACAGGTTCTTGGCGGTAGAAAGCCAGTCTGGAAATACGTCGAAGCAGCACACGGCATTAGCAACTCTTGTGCCATAGAGAATTCCAGAGCCAGCCAGCGCAGCAAAATGAGCAGTTCTGGGCAAAGACAGGGTGTGGCTAAGATGGCTAAGAGATGAGCCAGTGTGGTTCACTCAAGATTTATCAGTACCTGTCTGATGGATGAACAAAATCAAAGGAGAAAAGTGTTGTTACAACCAATATGAAATCTATGTAACATTTACTTATTGTTAATATTAAATTAGACAATGAACTAGATTTAGTCCACTTTATAGCATGAGAAAGCTTACATAAGGAAAATCATCAGTATTAACTTCTATGTTAGACGTGCCAGTAGCTGACAAAACAAGTATAATTACTTTGCAGAAGTTTCAAGGTGATAAATGATAGAAAATACTATTAATAAAGTGTGTATTGATCAATCAACGCTATATTATGCCCTCCTCCACTATGAACAGAGGAGATAAAAACCCTGTGGCTCCAGCTGAGAAGACACAGTGCCTTTGCTGCACAGTTATCTCTTTCATTGACCCCACAGAAGCCCTCCATGGTGGTCTGTGAGACATGGGGTCTGCTGTTGTAGATGGGGCAGGGCTGGGAGAGATGGTGATCCTTCAATGCCATGATTAGACCTCTGTCTCTAACTCCATGGGATCTTAGCAGGCAAGTTACTGCTGACCCATCTACAAGCTGTGGGACTCCTCTGAAACAAAGTTCTGGGGGGAGCAGCCAGTGATAGAACCCTTGAGCTGAGGGTAGCTGGGAGTGAATGCCGATGCACCGGCCCTCCAAACAGATAGCCCTGGCCTCTCCAGCTCTCAAGCAATCCTCAGATTGGGTGGCTGAATGGCCTGCTGCTTCCATTGGGCCCAAGGAACAAGCCTTTCTTCAGTGGAAGCATGGGAATGAATCTCCATAGGAAATCTTGTGGCACCTTAGAGACTAACAAATTTATTTGAGCATAAGCTTTCGTGAGCTACAGCTCACTTCATCGGATGCATTCAGTGGAAAATACAGTGGGGAGATTTATATACACAGAGAACATGAAACAATGGGTGTTACCATTGTAACAGTGTTAACACTGTAACAAGAGTGATTAGGTAAGGTGAGCTATTATCAGCAGGAGAGCGGGGCAAGGGGGGGCAAACTTTTGTAGTGATAATCAAGGTGGGCCATTTCCAGCAGTTGAAAAGAACATCTGAGGAACAGCGGGGGGGGGGAATAAACATGGGGAAATAGTTTTACTTTGTGTAATGACCCATCCACTCCCAGTCTTTATTCAAGCCTAAATTAATTGTATCCAGTTTGCAAATTAATTCCAATTCAACAGTCTCTTGTTGGAGTCTGTTTTTGAAGTTTTTTTGTTGAAGAATTGCCACTTTTAGGTCTGTAATCGAGTGACCAAAGAGATTGAAGTGATCTCCGACTGGTTTTTGAATGTTATAATTCTTGACGTCTGATTTGCGTCCATTTATTCTTTTACGTAGAGACTGTCCAGTTTGGCCAATGTACATGGCAGAGGGGCACACTATCAGAGGCTCGTTCACCTGCACATCTACCAATGTGATATATGCCATGACGTGCCAGCAATGCCCCTCTGCCATGTACATTGGCCAAACTGGACAGTCTCTATGTAAAAGAATAAATGGACACAAATCAGTTTATCACTACAAAAGGTTCCCCCCGCCCCTGCTCTCCTGCTGGTAATAGCTCACCTTACCTGATCACTCTCGTTACAGTGTGTATGGTAACACCCATTGTTTCATGTTTTCTGTGTATATAAATCTCCCCACTATATTCTCCACTGAATGCATCCGATGAAGTGAGCTGTAGCTCACAAAAGCTTATGCTCAAATAAATTTGTTAGTCTCTAAGGTGCCATAAATCCTCCTTTTCTTTTTGCGGATATAGACTAACACGGCTGCTACTCTGAAACCATAAGAAATCTTGTGAGTTTCCTGTTACCTGATTGGGAATAGCCCATGTAGATGATGATGATTTTGGCCCTGGAGAAGAAGCAGTAAAATCAAAAGTACTGTGCATTGTTTCCAACAATGTTTTAAACTAAATCAGAACAGAGACCCATGTGGGTAAATCAGTGCAACCCAATGTGTGGACACGCAAAATCAGTGCAAGAATACTTTAGCTCTATACTACTATAAATCAAGCTGAATTGATACAAGATACTCATACCAATTTAAGAGTGTACTTGATTTAATTACATCAATTTCTACACTGCTTTAGTTAATGTTATAATTTGTGTGTAGAGAAGGCCTAAGTGTCAAGAGTGATTTAAAGTCTATTGAAGTCAATGGGTGTCTTCCAGCTGATTTCACTGAGCTGTTGATCAGGTTCTAGAAGCTAAAAGAATAAAATAATGCATACTGAGAATGACACCTGGAAATTGCCTAGCACAATGGGGATTATTGCAATAAATAAATAAATAAATAAATTGGTGCCAGTAAACTGCTGCTGTTTAACATATACTGTAATTAAAGTTATTTATTATTTCAGTTTTTATGACAATATTCTTGTGATAAATATTTCTTCAAGTTCTAAAATCAGAAATAGGCTGGAAAAGTCTGCAAACTCTACATATTACCATGAATCCAAGACTTGTCAAAACAGAACAAGCAATAATAAAAAAAAAAATTCAGACAGCATCACTTTCATTAAACACCTAATGATGCCACAGGCATAATAGTGGGGAAATGCTCAGGAGAATCATGAGGATTTTTTTAAAAAACTGCTCCTAAGAACACTTGTCAAGCTGTTTGTACATTCTGCCACAGGCATTTTCTTGAAAACAATGGACACACAAGTGGAGGGAGTCAATGGCTATTAGATGTTGATGAGGGAGAGAGCAAGCAGAAGCACTGATGCTAAAGATTAAGGGTTGTACTCTGCTTTTGGTTATGTCTCAACATTCATAATATTTAAATTAATGACAGGTTTCAGAGTAGCAGCCGTGTTAGTCTGTATTCGCAAAAAGAAAAGGAGTACTTGTGGCACCTTAGAGACTAACAAATTTGTTAGTCTCTAAGGTGCCACAAGTACTCCTTTTCTTTTTGCGAATACAGACTAACACGGCTGCTACTCTGAAACCTGTCATTATGCAAGGCACTGAATTTAGCCGTATAGAGTGGAAATCTGTCAACTTCATGAAAAAACTCACACAGATACAGACAGACATCATCTTCCTCTCCAAATGCAAACAGATGGACATCATACCGAAAGGACTGAAGGTAAAAAATCCATTACAATCTACATACCACACAGACTATGCTGACAGCTTGTGCCACACACTCTCAAAGAAACTGCGGAACCACCTAATCAACATCCTCTACAGCAAACAGGGAAAATTTTTTAAATTTGTTAGTCTCTAAGGTGCCACAAGTACTCCTTTTCTTTTTATTTAAATTAATGTTACACAAAGCATCTTTCCCATCTAGCTGTTGAGTGGCCATATTCTCTTTTCTGGTTTAGTTTGTTACAGGAAATATGCCAAGTCATGAAAGTGCTAGTGTATGCAAGGGGATCTTTAAAATCTGAAAAGCTCAAGGTGAGAGAGAAAGGCAACAGGTGAACTGATTCGGTGGAGTAATATATATAATCGTTCCCAAACTACATTAAAGGTGAGCTGAAATGCTTTTTAAAATAAATACACAAGGCTATTTAAGATCCTGAACCATTATGTTCATGCTCTTATGAGGTGCTGAGTGCCTCTAGAATGGTGCTGAACAGTTAACTCCCGGGGGCTTCAAGGGGATTTCAGGATGCTGAGCACCTCGTAGGACTGGGCTTTAGCAGATTTTTTTAAGCATCAATTTTTAAAAAAAATTATATAACTATTGTTTCCAGCTGAGGGGCCTGTTCTTGCAAGGTGCTGATCAGTTTCAACTGTCAGGGTAGCCTAAGCACCTGGATCAAGTTCATATCTATCTGCCAAAACCTGACTGAAAGATCCTATATTTCCAACAGATTTCAGTTGGGTGCTTTCAGTATTAATAAATACATAATAAAATACTACACAGCTCTTTTCTTCAGTAACTCTCAAAGCTCTTTAAAAAAGGAGGTCACTTGACAGTGGAAATATAGGTCTACATTTGGGTCATAGCAACCAAAAAACCTTTCAGCTCATCTTTTAAAATGTACTTAGTTGTAATTCTTTCATCTAGAAATGTGCTCTGGGAATTAGTCACAAATCTTAAACAGTTTATTAAAAAGTATTTCAGTTCAACTTTAATGAAATAAAACAGATACAGGAAACTATATGGACTATCCTGAATGGTGCGTAGTCCTTTCTGAAAGATCTTGTGATATCTCATTCTTCCTTGAGGTTAATGGGAAACTAGTGAGTTCAGTGTGTCTCAGGATCAGATCCGTCATTAGCACACTACTTGTCATTGCACCGTATTGTATATTGCACCCTTGAAAAATTCTAAATCACTCATTGGCCAAAGGCAAGATTTCCAACATATACACCCTTGTGATATATGGGGGGAGGGACACCCAGACAGCCAGTTATCTGTAAAATCCCTCTTGGTCTGTTCTCTGCTTGCTTTACCTGTAAAGGGTTAACAAGCCCACAGGTAAAAGAAAATGAGTGGGCACCTGACCACCAGAGCTTTGTGGTAGGAAGGTAGAACTTTTTAAAATTGAGAAAGAAACTTTCCTTTTGTCTGTTGTTCTCTGGGCTGCAGGGACGGAGCAGCAATGCTATAAGCAGCTTAAGCCAGATATGATTATAGATTATCAATTCATACCTCGAACCTACTTATCTGAAGCCTCAGATATGTAAATAAAATTAGGGAATGTCTAAAAAGACATGATTAGGGTTATTTCTTTTATTTCTTATTGGCTTGTCAACTCCTCTGTGCTAATCCCAGATGCTTTTGTTTGCTTGTAGCCTTTAAGATGAACCCCCAAGAAAGCTATTTTGGGTGCTTGATTTTTGGAATTGCTCTTTTAAAATCTAGCAAAAGCCTAAATCCCAGATTATTTTCTTTCTTTTTGTTTTTAATAAAATTTACCTTTTTTAAGAACAAGATTGGATTTTTGGTGTCCTAAGAAATTTGTGCATATGCTGTTTGACTAGCTGGTGGCAACAGCTAATTTTCTTTGTTTTCTTTCTCAGCTGTTCCCTGTGGGGGCTGAAAGGGCTTGTGGGTACCCCACAGGGAGGAATTTCCAAGTGCTCCTTCCTTGGTCCAAGGGGTTTTTTTGCATTTGGTGGTGGCAGCATTTACCAAGCCTAGGTCAGAGAAAAGCTGTAACCTTGGGAGTTTAATACAAGCCTGGAGTGGCTAATATTAATTTTTAGAATCCTTGTGGGCCCCCACCTTCTGCACTCGGAATGACAGAGTGGGGATTCAGCTTTGACAACCACATTTTCAATCATCATGGTAAAGGAGAGGTGAGTAAGTGTTGTGCTTGGGCTACTAAATTTTCATGGCAGTTCTGTAAGGCTGAAATACCAGGAATTTTTGTCTACAAATATAGTCTGTTAATGACTTGCATCTCAAACAGACATTTAAATTTATTGTTTTTAAAGCATTTCATAAAAATTAACATTCATTCATTCTTTCATAGTGCGGCAGAAAGATCTTTGATGTTGCTAGTCACATAACTGAACAATGTGAAAAATAGAAACATTTCTCATTTAGGCTTGAGTGAGAAGGGAATGAAAGAAAAACAGTTTGCAGTAGTAATGATTAACAGAAATGGGGCTACTTGCTAAAATTCAAGGCAGTTTCTTAGGGCTCTCATCGACCCTGAAACAAGTAACACGCATGGTCACATCCAAGATCTTTTAAATATCTTAGGCCCTGATTCAGCAAGGTTCTTAGCACCTGCCTAACTTCAAGCATGCAAGTTGTCCCATTGACATAGTTGTATAATCTTGAAGAAAAAAAGCAGTATAGCAAAGAGAAGGTTACTCACCTTGTGCAGGTTTCAGAGTAGCAGCCGTGTTAGTCTGTATTCGCAAAAAGAAAAGGAGTACTTGTGGCACCTTAGAGACTAACAAATTTATTAGAGCATAAGCTTTCGTGAGCTACAGCTCACTTCATCGGATGCATTACGATGAAGTGAGCTGTAGCTCACGAAAGCTTATGCTCTAATAAATTTGTTAGTCTCTAAGGTGCCACAAGTACTCCTTTTCTTTTTTCACCTTGTGCAGTAACTGAGGTTCTTCGAGATGGTTCTCCCTGTGGGTGCTCCACTTTAGGTGTCTTCTAATCGGAGATTTGTAGTAGCAGTGCCCCGGTTGGCCATGTATGCGAGGCAGCAATCTCGCACCACTCTAAGCGGTTACTCGGTGTGCGCAGCCAACTGCCCTCCTTCCCACTTCCTTCCCTAGGCCAGAGGATTGACGTGAAACTCCGAAATAGTGGGGGAAGGTGTAGTGGAGCACCCACAGGGTCAACCATCTCAAAGAACCTCTGTTACTGCACAAAGTGTGTAATTTTCTCTTCTTCTTCTTCTTCTTCTTCTTCTTCGAGGAGTGACCCTGTGGGTGCTCCACTTTAGGTGATTGTAGAGCAGTGCCCATTAGTGGAGGGGAGGGACTTCAGAGTTGATTTATGTACGGTGGAGAGCACCGAGAGTCCAAAGTAAGCATCTGCAGCTGACTGCTGTTGTAGGGCATAGTGTTTAGTGAAAGTATGGGGTGATGCTTAGGTAGCTGCTTTAAAAAGATCAGTGGTGGGTATACCTTTGAGAAAGGCTATCGATGTGGACATACCTCTAGTGGAGCGTGTGCGGAGTCCAGAAGGAGCTTGCAGATTGTATTTTTGGTACCATAATTCAATACAATTAGAGATCCATTTAGAAAGTCTCTGTTTGGAAATGTTTTGACCATTCTGTTGTGGATATGAATAGTCTAGATGATTTTCTGAATGTTTTTGTTCTCTCAATATAGAACGCAAGTGCTCTGCAGATGTCCAGCATGTGAAGGTACACCTCCCTGATGGGGAAGAATACAGGTAAGTAAATGGGTTGGTTGAGATGGAAGGGTAGGGCGACCTTGGGTATGAATGTATGATGTGGTCACAGGACTACTTTGTCCTTGAGGAATTTGGTATAAGGTGAGTGTGACATTAGAGCACCCAACTCTCCCACCCTTTTTGCTGACATGATCGCTACTAGAAAGGCAACCTTCATGGATAAGTGCAGGAAAGAGCAGGTCATTAGTGCTTCAAACGGTTTGCCCAGAGGGCATGGAGAACAAGGTTGAGGTCCCCGCCAAGTTGTCCATGAAAATCTGGACAGTTTTGTTGCGGATATTGGGGAGAAAGTGGTGGCAGGCATTTTGGACTGCTCGTAACTCCAGTAGATTTATGTGGAGATTGGATTCCGCTAGGAACCAGTGGCCCTGGATGGTGTTTTCGGACAAGTGCTGAAGTGCCCCCCATCCCACCAGAGAGGCATCCGTGGTGATAGTTACTGATGGGGTTTCCCATTGGAAAGGGACCCCAGAGCAAACATTTGTTTGTTTTGTCCACCATGTGAGCGAGTCTTTCACTGTGTTGGGCATTGTAAGATGTCTGTTGATCGAGTGTCTGTGAGGAATATAGACAGTGAGTAGTCAAGTTTGTAGACATCTCATATGAAGCCTGTCATGTTTCATGACAAACGTCGTAGCTGAAGTGCCCTAGAAGTTGTAGAAATGTTCCGGCAGATGTTTGTGGGCTGTATCTTACTGCTGTAATTAGGTTTGTTAAGGTGAGAAAGCATTGTTGGGGTAGCCGTGCTGATGCTGAGATACGGATGAGAGGTGGCCCTATAAAGTCCAGTTGTTGGGTTGGAGTTAGGGTGGATTTATGAAGGTTTATTTGTAACCGTAGGTTTCTAAACAGGGTTATAGTGGTGTGAGTGGCATCGACTGCTTCCTGGTATGCTGGTGCTTTTAACAGGCAGTCATCTAGGTAGGGAAAGTTTATCACACCCTGCCTGTAAAGACATGCTACTGCAACAGCGAGAACTTTGGAAAATACCCTTCAGGCCTTGGATAGTCCGAAACAGCGGACCCTGTATTGGTAATGGAGGTTCCCAAGAGTGAATCAGAGGAATCTCCTGTATGCCAGGTGGATGGTGACAGGAAAGTAAGTGTCCTGTAAGGTCCTGTAGCCAATCTCCTTTCTCCAATGCTGGAATTACGGTTGCTAGGGTTACCATCATGAAGCGCTGTGTTCTCATGAACTTGTTTAGTTTGCACAAGTCCAGAATGGGTCTCCATCCACCTATTTTCTTCTGAGTGAAGAAGTAATGTGAGTAAAACCCCCTGCCCCTGTGCTGAGCTGGTATGGGTTCCACCACTTCTAATTGCAGGAGATGGCTTATTTCCTGCTGTAACAGGTAGTCATGAGATGGGTCCCTGAAGAAGGACGGGGAAAAGAGGGGTGGGTAGGTGGAATAGAGACAAAGGGGACAGAATAGCTCTTCTGTATAACTTCCAGAACCCACTTGTCTGAGGTGATGGCACTCTAGACTGAGTAGAAAGGTGTAAAGATGGTCCCCAAATGGGCTGGAATTTAAAAATGACTCTGGAATTGGAGAATGTGGGGCTCTCGTGTCCTTGACCAACACTTCAAAACATTTGCCTGGAAGTGGATGATTGAGACATAGACAACTGCTGTTGCGTTTGTTGGTGTCTTGTCTGGTGCTGCTTGCAGTATTGGTCATAATGTCTTTGATGCTGGGTGTATGTGGCAATCCGGAATTGTTGGTTATACAATCTGCCCTGTTTCTTTTTGTTTGCAGGGACATATAGTCCCAGTGTCTTTAATGTCACATGGGAGTCCTTCAAGGTATGTAAGGATACATCCATGCTCTGGGAACAATTTTTGGCCTTTGAAAGGTAAGTCCTCTACAGTCACCTGAACTTCCTGGGGAAGCCAGAGAGATGCCAGGAAATTCTCCACATGATGAGAAGATGTGGCGATTGATCAAGCTGCCGTGTCAGCAGAATCTAGAGAAGCCTGCAGGGCCATTCTGGTGATGAAGAAACCCTGTGTTATATTGGCTTTATATTGTTCTTTTTTGTCTGCTGGAAGGTGTTCAATAAAAGTTAACATCTGCGAAAAAATATTGTATGTGTACTTGGCTAGTAAGGCAGAATAGTTGGCTATGTGAAATTGGAGGGTACCCAATGAATAGGACTTGGGATCGGAGGCAAGTCTGAGGGATTTCTCCATCATCAAAAGTTTTAGTTGGAGATCCCTAGCCTTCCTTGTCTTCGACGTCAGTTTCTTGCAGTGGGGACACTTTTGGGTAATATGCGTCTTCCACAGACAACGGACACACTGCAACGTGTGGCCATCTCTGACTGGTATCTAAAGTCTGCAGGTCAGGCAGCATTTGAAACCTGGAGAGCCAGTTATGTCTGAGAGGCTGTTTTGAATAAAGAGTGGGAATAGTCCCGTTCTAATGTCTCTTTAGTTGTTAGGCGATTGCCCATCCGAGGCAGGGGAAAAGGGAGAAAAAAGTTGTTATTGTTTTTTTTTTTTAGAAGAAAAATGAAAGGAGAAATTAATAAAAGAAGGATAATAACCAAGAAAGGGCTGAAATAAGAGGAATATGTAGAGTTGTGAAGGGTGCTGCTGTCGTTCCGACCAAAGCCAAAGATGGTAGAGAAGGAACTGGGGGACGGTTGGCTGCGCACACGTGGTAACCGCTCAGAGCAGTGCGAGATGGCTGCTGTGAGTGCGCAGCCAGCCAGGGCACTCCTACTACAAATCTCTGATTAGAAGTGCAGGGGCACCAAGACGCCTAAAGTAGAGTACCCCCAGGGACACTCCTCGAAGAAGAAATGGCTATTTTGCAGCCAGGGGGTGGTGGGGAAACAGAGTTGTTCCCACAGAGAGTAAAACACTGATCAAGTTCATAAGATAGAGCTATCTAAATAGTGAATGGCAGCCCCTTAGAAGGAAGGCTGGAGTCCAAACTCTACTACCCTGCAAGGTGGGAGGTTCCCATACCCTGAGCTCCAGCCCAGCCCAGACATCTACATAGCAATTAAACAGCCCCTTAACCAGAGCTCTACAAGCCAGCCACGGGTATCTAATTGCAGTGAAAACATACCCATTCTGCCCTCCCATGTGAGATAGCACTAACATAACTGAGAACGTGGCCTGCAGAATCTTAGTGTTCATTGTGCACAAGAAGGAAAAAGCTCAATGTGACTTTCAGATCTCAGGTTGTGTTTGCAGCCCATTAGAAAACAACATTTTGCTTCCCAACATAGATAATCTGATATGAACCCATTGGGACACGAACATGGAAACACACAATGCCATTTTTACAGAGCTGTTTTTCAGAGGAGAACATGAGAACTAAAATGCAAATGATCTTGTTTGACTTTAATTGCATTTTAGATTCAACACTACAATCTTATGAAACTCTGCAAACTTCAGGTCATTTTTTAATGATTAAAAAACATCATCTGTTCTCAAGCCCTGGTATAACTCCATTGAAGTCTGCTGTTAACTTCAGTGGAGTTGTGCCAGTGATGGATTTGATCCAGTATCTTAAATCACAGACTATAGATGCAGAATTAATAATGTAGTTAGCATTGCTATATGTAAATGCTACGAAAGACACAAAGATGTACATTTCATATTAATATTTTAAACGAACTTTGTGTGTACATGAAAAATGAGTAAATGGAGGGACATAAGGGTGTGTGTATCGTGTGAAAATTGCAACTGAATCCTAGTTAAAAAGAAAAAGGCATAAAACTAGTGACAGAGGTGATGTGCAAGAGTGGCTCTGGAGAGCCTAATGGAGTTTGTCAAAATTATGTATTATACATATAAAACCCAACCTGCAGATTTTCAAACCCCATGCACAAACAGCACACCACCTGCAAATGAGACACTCAACCCTCCAGGTGTTTCTAGCTTTATATACTTAACGGTACTTAGGGTATGTTCTGGTCAGCATCTGTTGTAATTGCCATATATTTGCTTTGGTGTATTTATAGATGTGCTGAGCAGTAGTGTTTAGAAAAGAGTGCGCCCCCAATACACTCTTAGGGTTGTCTATGCTTGAAATGCTACAGCAGCACAGCTGCAGTTGTGTCGCTGTGGCACGTCAGTGTAGACATTACCAACACTGACAGAAGGGGTTCTCCCATCAGCGTAGGTAATCCTCCGCCCCAACAGGCAGCAGCTGAATCAATAGAAGAGTTCTTCCATCAACCTTCCAACAACCTTCCACTGTTACACCAGGGATTAGGTTATCTTAATTGCACTGCTCAATTTTTCACACCCCTGAGCAATGCAGCTTGGTTGACCTAACTTTTTAGTGTAGATAAGTCCTTAGTCTGAAAGAACTACAAGTTGTTTGACCACCCGAGAAGTACAAGGAAACACATTCAGAACTAGAACCCTGATCCTTAAAAGGGATCCCTACATGGAGATATCTACACCCATCTGGGCCCCTTTGTAGAGCATCATCCAACCTAGTTTTGGTAGCTCGTAAGAAAAGTTTAGGTAAGAAATAACCTGAGCACTGATCATTGGTATAGTTCAGTTGCCAGTGTCCACACTGTCTTTCATTTTACAGTACATTTTTCTAGCTGGCTGCTTAAAAATTTGAAAAAAAAAAAAAAAAAAACCTTTCAATTTTGTTAACCAAAAAAACCCTCTCCTTATAATAAAAATGCATTTTATATTAGAGCTAATTCTCTTTCTATCTATAAATCTCTCTTCAAAACAGAGAGAGAGAGAGAGAGAGAGAGAGAGAAAAAACAATTCAAATTACCTCTAAAATTATATTAAATATCTTTTCTCTATATAAAAAATAATTAGTTTAATGTCAGATCTCAGCCTCTTCCAAAGCTAGAAGCGAGTGCTGTATATTCCATTAGAAAACTGGGAATCTCCACCTTCCAGTGGTATAAGGCTTCTCTTTTCCTCTTCCTCTCTCCCTTCTTCCTTTCTCTTCTCTGCTTTGTAGCTTATATGCTTTATAGGCCCAAGCCACCATATTACTTGTGGTAAGTCCACAGAAAATATAAGGCCTAATATTACTATAGCCAAAGGTCTCGAGTTCTGCTCCAGGTAATGACTGTGTACTGCTGTGTGATCACAGAATTGTAGAAAGCTTCTTGGTTTGTAGGGAGACAGCCCACATTGCTCTCAGGTAACTACCTCTGGACAGCTCAGGAAGTAGCATAGGGAGTCAACGAAACATGGGAAGGAAAGATGGCATTGTGGTTAGGCATCAAGGGATTCTGTGTTGCATCTCTAGAAAGGGCAGTACAGAATTAATAGCACAAGCTGTTGGGGGATCAAGACAGCTTGAAACCATCTTTGCATCCTCCTGGTTCTGGGCTGCGTCAGGTGCTCCCACCACAACTTAGACGCCCTGAGGGCCGTCTATGTTACAGCAGCTCCCAGGGTTTCCCTAATGGCTGGAATTGCCCAGAGTCTACAGAGCTACATGCTGTGGCCCATGCTGACATTCCCCTCCTGGTCTCAAATTCAACCCTACCATCAGCCCCTTATGCCAGAGCTTGCAAGTGGGGAGGAATGAATGGGGTCCAGGGAAGACAATCTTATAGCTGTGCTGGGGGAGTCCTCTCTGGGCCAGATGTGGGGCTTTTGGGGCCCCTTCATATTGCTCCATCCCTTTCACTCAGCGTAAAGGGTCCAGAGCAGGAGTGAGATTCTCACCTATGAGATCAGAGGCCTGATTCTCGTTAGTCCTGTACCTTATGTAGTCATTTACACAAGCACAAAATGGGTGTAAAACTCACCAAATCAGAATGGTAGTGTTTGCACACACTTTGCACTCATTTTGCACTGGTGTATATGACTGCACAAGATTCAGGGCCATGGAGAATTAAGTCCCCTGTCTCTTCCACTGACTTTCCATGTGACCTTGGTCAAGCCATCTAAATGATCTCTACTTCAGTTATCCCTCCAGTATTAGCCTCAGTTTATAGATCTTCACATGGGTATTCTGAGGCTTAGGGTATGTCTTCATTACAGTGGCACAGCCACAGACCAGACCAGACGCTCACTGACACCTACATACTTTGAAAAACTGGCCCTTAATTTTAAATGCTTGCAAATGCTTGGAGGCTCCTGGATTGAAGGTGCTACAGGAAAGTAAAATATTATACAATTGTAATGAAACAAGAGGAGTGAATAATATTCTTTGTGTACCTATTCCGTTTTCAATAACTACCTGCTAATGGATAATCAGTAGCAAAATACCAAGACATACAAAGCCAGAGCTAAGAAAATGGAAGTGTGGAAAAGATGGGCATAGAAAACAGGGGGTTTGGGCTTAAAAATAGGGCTTGGATGGCAACAAGGAGCTTGATATTTTTGTTTTTCTCTTCCCCCTACTACTTCAACTATTGGATCACTCCCTTCTCCCCATACCAGATTGCGTTTGCGCTCTAGATTTTGCATACTTTTTTTTTCCAAAATGGAAAGCCATAGAGCTCTCTCACACTTTAACTAAAGGTTTCAGAGTAGCAGCCGTGTTAGTCTGTATTCGCAAAAGAAAAGGAGTACTTGTGGCACCTTAGAGACTAACAAATTTATTAGAGCATAAGCTTTCGTGAGCTACAGCTCACTTCATCGGATGCATTTGGTGGAAAAAACAGAGGAGAGATTTATATACACACACACAGAGAACATGAAACAATGGGTTTATCATACACACTGTAAGGAGAGTGATCACTTAAGATAAGCCATCACCAACAGCAGGGGGGGGAAGGAGGAAAACCTTTCATGGTGACAAGCAGGTAGGCTAATTCCAGCAGTTAACAAGAATATCAGAGGAACAGTGGGGGGTGGGGTGGGAGGGAGAAATACCATGGGGAAATAGTTTTACTTTGTGTAATGACTCATCCATTCCCAGTCTCTATTCAAGCCTAAGTTAATTGTATCCAGTTTGCAAATTAATTCCAATTCAGCAGTCTCTCGTTGGAGTCTGTTTTTGAAGCTTTTTTGTTGAAGTATAGCCACTCTTAGGTCTGTGATCGAGTGACCAGAGAGATTGAAGTGTTCTCCAACTGGTTTTTGAATGTTATAATTCTTGACGTCTGATTTGTGTCCATTCATTCTTTTACAGACAGCCCCCCAATCTGAAGCAAATACTCACCAGCAACCACACACCACACAACAGAAGCACTAACCCAGGAACCTATCCTTGCAACAAAGCCCATTGCCAACTCTGTCCACATATCTATTCAGGGGACACCATCATAGGGCCTAATCACATCAGCCACACTATCAGAGGCTCGTTCACCTGCGCATCTACCAATGTAATATATGCCATCATGTGCCAGCAATGCCCCTCTGCCATGTACATTGGCCAAACTGGACAGTCTCTACGTAAAAGAATGAATGGACACAAATCAGACGTCAAGAATTATAACATTCAAAAACCAGTTGGAGAACACTTCAATCTCTCTGGTCACTCGATCACAGACCTAAGAGTGGCTATACTTCAACAAAAAGCTTCAAAAACAGACTCCAACGAGAGACTGCTGAATTGGAATTAATTTGCAAACTGGATACAATTAATTTAGGCTTGAATAGAGACTGGGAATGGATGAGTCATTACACAAAGTAAAACTATTTCCTCATGGTATTTCTCCCTCCCACCCCACCCCCCACTGTTCCTCTGATATTGTTAACTGCTGGAATTAGCCTACCTTGCTTGTCACCATGAAAGGTTTTCCTCCTCCCATCCCCCCCCCCCCCCCCCCCCGCTGCTGGTGATGGCTTATCTTAAGTGATCACTCTCCTTACAGTGTGTATGATAAACCCATTGTTTCATGTTCTCTGTGTGTGTGTATATAAATCTCTCCTCTGTTTTTTCCACCAAATGCATCCGATGAAGTGAGCTGTAGCTCACGAAAGCTTATGCTCTAATAAATTTGTTAGTCTCTAAGGTGCCACAAGTACTCCTTTACTTTAACTAAAATAAATGTAATATTCTATTTGTCCAAAAAACTTACATGAGTAGAAAGATCCCTGAAAGGATATTAACTGCCTGCCACTTATCACTGATGGCTATTCTCAAAGACAACACTTCTGTTTAATCTTTATGCTCTCAACAATAACCCTTCTCTCTTTTGATCAAGTGTTTAATTTTCTTGAAAGATTTTCTCTGACTTTAGTTATTATTGGAGGGGATTTTAACTTTACCCCAACTCTTTAATGGCTAAATTTTGCATATCCACTGTTTCAAATAGAGGTATTTCAGTTTATCTAAGTAAACAGTTCAAGGATTTGATCTTGATAGGTAGGTGGAAAATTTCAAATCAAAATAAAATTGAAATTGCATTTTCTTTCCCATCTCAGAATAGAGATTTTAGTCTCAGAATGACCTGTAAGTGTATTAGAATAAGAAATTGATAATATTACAGAGAATATTCCAGTGTCGTTACAGTTTTTATCAATCTAAATGACAGCACTGTATGTGAAATTAGTTAAATGGTTATCTTATTTCACCTGCAAATGGTCAATGATAAACAAGATATAAGAGGCAAAACAAAGGGATGTTTTGTTATTAACTATATTCTAACTTTTCTAGATTTCCCCACTGAAAATAGATATCATTCTAAATTCTCTTATTTTTGTATGTTTAGAACCTTTAAGAAATAAGATGAGAACAGAAAACAGCATCACCTCTGCAATTAGCAAAGCCAACTGCTGCTCCCCTGTACCCCAAACTCTGCGTGACTACCCCTTTCATAAGGATTAAGGAGTCCCAGACATTTCACACTGTTACTGTGTTTCCAAGAAACCCATAGGAATTTTATATCATGGACAAATATTTAATGTATACAGTTCCACAAATCTGTTCTGAGTTATGAAGTTGGGGAAAAGATACAGCTGAATGAGCTGGTGTTTACCAACTCTGCAGGAAAGAAGTTGTGATGGATGGGAGCTTGACTTTATATTCTAAAGTATGTCTCTTAGAATATTTAAATGGAATCATTACAATGGACGTTTTACACACAGAGATATGAAAACAAGACAAGCTTAAAAAGCGGGGACCTACACAGCCTTGAGCATATCCCCTTAACCTCAGCTAATGCCTCATGAAAACTTTGAGATTGACTAGTGTTTCAGTGTGTGTTCCTCAGCTCTGTTTCCAATGGGACAGCTGAACTTGCTACGCTGTTTCCTTTCCCAGTATTGAGCGTAGACTTGGATCAGCCGTACCTATGGGGGGGAAAAAACAGCAAGTAGTGTCCTTAAAGAAATGGAGCATCAGGCTTAAGAAACAGTGTGCTTCTCTTGGCACCTCAGTTAAGGTTGCCGGCATGTGCTTTTGTGCTAGCAGCAAGATACATTTCCCATAGCCTTACAAGTTCCTTGCAGCTTTTGAGTTTATACCCTTTGCCTACAATATAAATATTTTTTCACAGTTGTCACTTTTTAAAAGTCCTAGTCAGCCTTAGCATAGGACAAACTTTCTCTAACACTTTATTTTCTAATCTCAAAGGCTCAAACGAGACTTGTGGAGAATCTTTTCATACTGTCCTTCACATTACATTGAGTTTTTAGGCTGAATAAGCCATAGGCTGTTGCTCTGAAACAGAGGACATTAATAGCTCAGAAAACATAAATCCCAGCAGATTAATCACCTTGCTTCTTTCATGGGCCAAATACAAATCAGCAGCCAGTATGTGAGGCAGACAATCTTGTACACATAGTCTGACTGATAAGGATATTAGTCATTCATTAAGTCTGGCTTTGACAACTGGGTCCTACTCTGTTAATAATTTCAAATGCTACCAAGGACTCTCAATGTTAATATTCTCATGAGAAAAAAAACTCACCATTGGCAGATACAAGTCATGTATCGGCGGTTGAATCCATCAGCAGCATCTCAAGCCACTCACTGTCTGCCAGTCTCAGCTTCCTAGTGAAGAGTATCTATTTCATGCATTTATAAATATGCTTTATAAAACTGTTTTACTTGATTCAAAAACTGCATTAAACCATAATCATCACATCAGAATCAATGTAATAATCAATGAGGAGGTCAATGAATTCACATGTATTAGAGACCCAAACCTTTTGATAATTCATAGTGCCACTCCCTTTCACTAATGACCCTTGCCTTTTCTTGGAAAAGCTATTTGAGATAAAAAGTGCCATGCAAGAGCTAAGTATTAATTTATCATTATTTAGCAAGTTAGCTGGCTCTAGACCCAAATCATCCCATCCGTTTACAGTGCAGGGGGGATAGGAGAAGGTGGAGAAGCAGTGCTAAATGTAGGCCAAAGGATGCAAAATGCCTCAAAACTCTTACTCTATTGCTCCTGTGAGGGCAATTAGCTATAGGCTAGCTTTATAGCACTTACTGCTCTGGAAGTGCAGGCGGAAGGTGAGTGGCTTCAGACAAGGAGATGTGGATGGATGAGAAACTACATTATGTCTCTCTTCCCTCTCCCCAACAGAGCATGCTCAGAAAAGACACAAATGGACGTGTAAAGTTAAGCACAGTTCAGCTTCTCAGTTGCTCAGATACTTGGTTGATGAGCATGCTGTACGAACCTATATAGAATAGAATACTTTAATTTATGGAGTTGACAGCATGCATGCAATAGCCATGATGGCTCTGTAGGAAAGTTGCAGTGAATTTCAGCATAAAAAGGCAGCAAATACCCGTTCTTTTGGTCACCTCTCATTCATCTTCTTCCTTCTTACTGGGTAACATCCTGGTACTCCTGAAGTCAGGCTGTAGTCCATTAACAGGGAAGGAGTTGATGAAATCCAGCCTCATTCATTCTCTTCACAAATCCATTAGCTCCAATAGTTTTGTTTTTCTGGGATTCCTGCTCTTTATAGCACGTGCGTGACTGCAGAAGGATCCCCTTCATTTGCAGGTGTTTACAGGCAGCGGTATGTCAGTACTGTATCTAAGCAGCCTGAAATAACTAGTGGCTGCTTCTTTCAGTTACCAGTTATGCCCAATAAAGAGAAAAGGTTACCTTAGGAGAGATAAGAGATAAAGAGAGCTCCCACTTACTACAACCTATCCTGAAGGATGACCTATCCCTCTCACAGATCTGGAGACAGGCCAGTCCTCGCTTACAGAAAGCCCCCCAACCTGAAGCAAATACTCACCAGCAACCACACACCACACAACCAAACCACGAACCCAGGAACCTATCCTTGCAACAAAAGCCGTTGTCAACTGTGTCCACATATCAATCTCAGGGAACCACATTATAGGGCTAATCCATCAGCACACTATCAGAGGCTACTTCACCTGCATATCTACCAACGTGATAATGCCCATCATGGCCAGCATGCCCCTCTGCCATGTACATAGCCAAACTGCACAGTCTCTACGATGTAAAGAATACACGGACACAAATCAGAAATCAAGAATATAACATTCAAAAACCAGTCGGAGATCACTCAATCTTTTTGGTCACTCGATTACAGATCTAAAAGTGGCAAATTCTTCAACCAAAAAAACTTCAAAACAGACTCCAGCAAGAGACTGTTGAATTGGAATTAATTTGCAACTGGATACAATTAACTTAGGCTTGAATGAAGACTGGGAGTGGAGGTGTCATTACACAAAGTAAAACTATTTCCCCATGTTTATTCCCCCTCTCCCCCCACTGTTCCTCAAACGTTCTTGTCAACTGCTGGAAATGGCCCACCTTGATTTTCACTACAAAAGTCCCCCCCACCCCGCTCTCCTGCTGGTAATAGCTCACCTTACCTGATCACTCTTGTTACAGTGTGTATGGTAACACCCATTGTTTCATGTTCTCTGTGTATATAAATCTCCCCACTGTATTTTCCACTGAATGCATCTGATAAAGTGAGCTGTAGCTCACAAACAGCTTATGCTCAAATAAATTGTTAGTCTCTAAGGTGCCACAAGTCCTCCTTTTCTTTTTGCAGATACAGACTAACACGGCTGCTACTCTGAAACAGGTCAGTTTAGGTATTACTGAATGAAGGGCTAGCAACAAAGTAGTCACATGATCGTCTTTTTGTGAGAATAGTATGTCAGCTCCAAGCACTTAACTGGTACCCAGGGAAACCACTGCTTTCCGCTTGGCCATCTTTGTGGTCATACCAGGGCATTGCAGTAAAGAGTGCTTTGTATAAGCAGTATATGCCCCACCTAACTGTCCTGTGGGGCAGAGCCTTAGCTGCTGTCAATCAGCAGAGCGCCATTGAGTTAAGTGAAGTGTGCCATTTGCACCAGCTAAAGATCTGGCTCTGCGTGCACTGTTAAAGAGGTGGGGAAGAATGTTTTTGTTCTCCTCCACTCACTCCTCTACAGCTAAATTAGGGCTTAATCCCGGGGGAGGAGGGAGACGTACAATCATCGTGTCACAAGAGGCACTGAAGACCTGGCAGAATCAGGCCCTTACAAACAGCAATCCTGATTCCGCAAAAGAATCTATTCACAACTGAGGTCAATGGGATGCCAAGCAGGCATGACAATCTAGGTGGGGAGATCCCTTTGCAGAACCAGGGTCAATGCTGGGGTCCCAAACCTCTTTGTCAGGCATATTACCACATCGCTTCTTCCTAGAGCCAAATAGATTACTGCAATAGATGCAAGTATGCTTAGTTTTTAATGACACATAAAGACTCTGCCTAGAATCTGTCAAACAACCATACTGTCTCATTTAATGGCATGCAAACAGTGTGTGCTACACTGCTTAAAATGGAACTTAGGTTACTTTTTTATTACTACGAGAGCAGGTACCGTTGGAGATGAAAGCAGCTGTCTCAGAGGAGCAAGTATGACATCTGCTATGTAGTACCAAAAATAAATCTTTAACTTTCTCTCATACCTGCCAAACCTGCTCCAAGAAATAAACCTAGGAAGTATCAAATACACACTCACCTCTGATTTCAAAGGGAGAGCTGACCTATTTTTTTTCTACAAGATCTTTTTGATAAAACGAATGGAAGATGTCCTGCGTAAACAAAAAATTTCAAGGAAAACTGCCAATTTTGTTCAAAAACGAAAGGATGTGTGGCCCAATACTTGTATCAGGTAGTTATGCTATTATTACTGCCTACTAGTACCTCATGCTAGGCACTGCTCAAGCAGAATAAAAGGACAGTCTCGGATTTAAAGTACATTTACATTAGTGATTTTTTTAGAGATTGATTGTGTAATTCACACACAAACAGTAGGATATTATTAGATTCTTTTCTCCATGCATATTTCTGAAATAAGTATTCTATTTATCCTTTAAATATCCGCAACTGACTTATGAGAGGGTGGGACAGTCGTTTAATGGAGAAGATGACCCACTTACAGAAAAAATAATTAAATAATTTCTTCCCATTTATAAGCTAAGCTGAAGAAATACTCAGTGCATATATCAGACTAAAAAAATTGGAAATCTGTCTTGTCTATTGCATTTAGGTCATACTATAGGGTCTGTAGTGGCATAAAAAAAGGTAATAGTTAAAATACATTTTTAATAGTGTAAACAGGACACACTTGTTAATTGTCACTGGACTGATCACTCACCTGCTTTTATTACTTCTCATTCTTCATTCTCCTTGTCTTTGATTTCTTGCTCTTGTCATTAGTCAGTTATGTGTAGGTATCTACTTAGCATATTCTATACGAAAATGTAAATGCTGTTGAAAACAGTAAGACAACTGTATGCAACTTCTTTATCTCATGTACATTTGACTCTAACATATCAAATACAAAAGCTTTCCCATTGCATCTTCTTCAAAGCAATTGACAGTCTGTTTTTTTGTAATGTGCATTACATTTTTACCAGCAGGTGGCAGTTCACTGTTATTTTTAATGAGTTTCTTTGGGAATAAATGGCTTAAAGTTTTAAATGTTTCGTAAGAGCCTCAAGCAGTGCTTAATTTGAGCCCGGGCACCTCCAGGTTTGGCAGTTCATAGCCCTGGCACCTCTGGGCTTGCTGCATCAGTTATGAATGTAAAAAAATTGCTTGAGCCCGGGTACGTAAATGCTTAAGCCCCAGCACGTCGTTCATGACAAATTAAGCACTGGCCTCAAGTTATCATTAATTTCAAAGTTAATTTTTTAACCATCCCTGCTTACAATTCAAGGTTATAGCCATTCCTTTTAAAGACTGTTGTTAACCCAGCCCAAACATTAGTTGTGTTTGTCTGAGAATGGATTCATCCAGCATCTTTGGGCTTTATCTAGCCCCAAATAATCACCATTGCTGTTGGCCCTTAGAAGCATACTTTATGTGCTTCTAATGCTGTGCCTGCACTGGGGATTCTTGCACGGTGTTGCTAACACTGCTGTGTACCACTGGTGGGAGGAATGTGGAAAGTGTGAATGTATTTGAGAGGCCTGCTTCTGAGCAATGTTAAGTATCACTGTTAAAAATGCTGGCAGACACCTGACCCAGGAGCTGTACTCATGCTTCCACCACTGTTGTACATCACCTGGAGCTGATCCAGTCTTAGCAACAGTGGGAAATTTTTGCCAAAAAAACCTAGCGTGAATGCAGCCGAAGGGAGGACTTTCAGGAATTCTGAAGCTGCCCACCATTGCCAAAAGAACTAATGTGCTGTGGTGTAACCAAGGGCTAGAAAGCAGTGCATGCTGTTTCACTGATTTTTTTAAAGGCCAGGAGTGACAATTAGGATAATCAGGTCTGCCCTCCTGCGAGACAGGCCACAGATTTTCATCCAGTTGCCCCTGAATTGAGCCCAGTAACTAGTGGTTGACGAAAGCATATCTTCCAGAAAGGCATCCAGCTTTTAAAGATGTCAAGAAATGGCAAATCCACCACTTGCTTGTCTCATTTGTTCCAACAGTTAGTCACCCTTACTGTGATGCTGCTCCTTATTTTTATACACACATTCATATTATGTGCTATTTGAATCATGTAATACATAAAGGGCAAGTCTGAGAAAGGTTGGTCTGAATCTGCAAATTAGTCCTGGATACTGGCATTCCTAATTAGAAATTAATGGTTACGGACCATATTCTTCCCCACCACGGGTACTCTGGGCCCCATATGTTGGTCCAGTCACACTTCAAGGCCATATAGGGGGTCACAAGAGGCCAGAGGAAAATTCCCCTGCTGCAGGGGCAATGTAGGTTTAACACCACTAGTCATATATTTCCCCCTCACAGTGTAGGGGAATGGAGGTAGGGTGCTCATAGTGTTCTATGGGCATTCTGGATTGCAGGGCACAGACTACTCAGGAAAAATTGCCCGAAGCTAGCAATATAAGGATCTGATTAGAATTCCACAGATCATGCAGCTGGAGTGACCAAGACAGCTTCTCTTAATCTGCCTCTGCTCAGTACATTGTAATCCTTCCTATTGAACTTTGGTATGGTTATCCATGGCTTTGGCTCTTCAAGCCTGGATTACTACAATGTGGCCAGCATGGGGTGACACCTTAAATCAGCTCAGAAACTGAACCTAGTGCAGGAGGCAGCAGCCTATTTATTAAACAATGTTGCTTGCTGTGAGCTGTGCTCTGAATTTGCACTGGCTGACTGTTGGTTTCTGGGTAGAGACTAAGGTGTCAGTTCTGACCTGAAAATTAGGCACTTCATGTGGTAACTTGGGCACCCAAAAATGGAGTCTCCCAAAATAACTGGACACTTTTGAAAATGTAGGCCGTAGTGCCTATGCCAGAGCTGGCAATAAAATGTATTGTAGGTGAACAGGATTGGGCCATTTTTGTACAAGGGAAACACCACTCTACCAAAACATCCCTCAGATAGTGAAGAACCAGTGTTATAACAACTCACACGTTGTTGTTGGTTTTTTGGGGGGGAGGGGAGGAGAAGAAGGCATCATCCAACAGAAGTAGAGCAAAAGCCATCTTCTCTCCGAAGTGAAACATGAACATAGGACACAGGAGACAGTGCTGGTAGGGACCTCCTAGGTCATCAAGTCCCCTGCTATCAGAGGCAACCTCATCATGTAATCTTGTACATAAATTTATTAAACTCCATCTTAATACTAGTTAGGTTGTTTGCCCCCACTACCCATATGGGAAGGTTGTTCAAAGAACCTACAAAAACCCAATAGCCTATTGGCAGTCAGTGAAATACTGAAAAGTCCTTGTTTAACTTTTGCCCAATTAAGAGCTGAATAAGTACTTCAGAAGCTGGCCCAGTGTCAGAGAAGATCTTTGCACCAATACCATACTGGTCTATAATAAGGGATGTCTTTAATCAACCACGGGAGTTGGCCAAATTCAGGAATAGTTTCTCCACTAAGGATCATCTATTATATACAATAAGATGGGCATGAGAATATACTTAATGTAACCGAGGCCTACAGATTATAAGAGTTGCAAGGGTTACTAACAAAAGAGATGGAGATACAGAATATTTTTGGTTTCAATTCCTGCTAAAAAGCTGTTTGTTGAGAACAAGGCTCACACCCGTGGAGGTGAATTTTGCTGAACTAAACCCTTAAAGTTTATAAGCAAACACAAACACGTCATAAATGAAAAATGTGAAAAATAAACAAAATATCATTTAATTTAATTTGAGCAACTAAGCAACGGATTCACAAGTCAGTTTAGTGTTTAAAAAAATTTTTAGTGCAGTGTCTACAAATGGCTTTAGTTACTTCAGTGACTGTTATAGTCCCATGAGAATAACCTACTCCTAATAAGGACAATTGCTTAGATTTATTACCCCACTGAGGTCTTGTTAAAGATCTAACAAAAGTCCTATTTAAATGAAAAGGACAATAGGGCTTTTAAAGTCAGTTCAGGGTTTAATTAATACCTGAGAATAGAATGTGTGTATAGATATGAAAAACAAAACCAAATTCAAAAGTTGATTTGCTGCAAATAATTAGCATAAGCTATCCATTTGGCTAGAATAAAATAAATAGGATATTGCAAGAATATTTGAATCTGTTAATAAATAATAATTTGGTTATTAATTACATTAAAAACGCATCTTTGCATAAATTCTTAATTTCCCTAGTTTACGGAACATCTTTTAGAGGGAATGTGAGAAACATTATCTGCTAGATTGAACAAATCCAAAGGGTACAAAAAGGGCACTGATTTAAATCAATACATTAACATGCACCAGCATTTAAAAAACACTTTGTAATGTTTCCAAAGAGAACATGTACGCTGCAGCAGTGTCAGTGTAATGCTGCTATAATTCATGCTTCAGTGTAGTCATTATTAACACATGGGAGTACACAATTCCTACAGTCATTTTTCATGCATGAGTAGTTTTAAACCCCCAGATCGCTGGCATAAATACACAAGGCACATGTTTTTTTTTTAAAAAGTTAACATATTATTAACACTGAAAGGGAACTTGAAGATTATATTAATCAGCTTTGATTACAAACCTCTACTTCAGCAAATGTATGAATACTATTCTGTGATCATGTATCTATATTGCAGGTTTGCACAAATCCATTTTCAACCCCAATGGTCGCATAGGATCATTTGCTTCTTTCTGCTGTGCCTAGCCAAACATAGAGATCATGGGAGGGCAGCACACAGAATAATGGCACAAATCTGTCCCTCCTACTCCAAGACTGTAATGTGGGAGCTGTGTGCCATTGCCATGCAGCCTAAGTGGGAGAGGGTTTGGAGAGAGGTCAGGGGAACAATTGCTCTGGGTGGCTTGTTCCTCTCGCAGGAGAGTGTAAATTATAATACAAAAAGCCCAGTAACCTACTTCTGCCTTAAGAAGCAATAACTTTTCCTCCATTGCTTTTCCACACCACAGAGCATGCATTGGTTGGTTCGAGGTGGGGAGACAGCATAGATATAAGAGCCGTGCTGCCACTGGCACAGACAGTTTGGGAGAGGGAAGGTGCACAAACTGGCAAACTGGGACAGGGCTTTGTTATTCCTGTGGATCTGCAAGCTTTCAGCTACCACAGTGATAAGTGTAGTGTAAAGACTCCATAGGAAGGTGAGGAAATGGTGGCATCCCTGCTTGCTGACTGTTCTGCACGGCATCATGAAGCAGAATGGCAGCTGCCAAAAAACACGGATTGGGAAAATTCTTACCAATAACTTCTATTCTGCTAGTAGCATCTCCTGTAATTCTGGACATCTAGGGGCTGCTCTTCTGTCTCTGCAGCTCATGAAGGCAGATCATTTTGGCGCTAAAGTCAGGCCATGCCCTTTCTCCTCCTGCTTGCTGCCAGGTGAGTTATTCACAAGCTGTAAAACTTGCATAACATCATTATTGACAAATATTTCAGAAATCACAAAATAACTGTGTACATTAGGCCAAAGAACACGGTCATATGGTAATGATTCTACTTAATATTTGATCCTTGACTCATGACTCAAGGGTCAGATATTAAGTAGAATATCTGAGTCATAAATCATCCAGGTGGATAGAATTGTGAGAGATGCTGCTAGAAGAAAGGAAGTTATCAGTAAGAAATATTCTGTTTTGCAACCCAGTGTCTCCCACAATTCTGGATGTCTGGGAAGTAGTGAGCAGTGAACAGATGTAGGGAGAGTTATGAAACAAAAGCTTGATAGGAAAGAAGCATTCCCCCTTTTGTGAGCTCGCTCAAAAGTCTGTATTTCTTCTGGGCCACTACTTGCAGCACCTTCCTGCCAAAGGAAGCCTCTGAAGAAGATGGAAGGTCCACCTTGTAGTGCTTAATGAAGAGGTTAGCTTAGACCAAGCGGCCACTTTGCACATTTCTGAAGTGGACACACTTGCTTATTCCACCATGAATCCTATGAAGATTTGTATTAGGCTTCCCCAATACATAGTCAAATCCATCTAATGATGGAAGACTTGGAAACTGAGTCCTGGCTTTTTGAGTGGAAGGACACAAAGAGGGAGCCCGATCTTCTTGTGGATTCTGTACAAGTGAGATAATTTTCAGTGATCTTTGAGCATCTAAGGTATGCCATGTCTTTTCCATTTGAATGTTGTGGTTTTCGATAGAACAAAGGACTCACAACCTTTTGTGAAGTGTGGAAAGAGGAATTTCCTTAGGAAGAAAGGATTCTGGTGATCTGAGCACCATCTTGTCCTGGAACAGGCAGTAAAGCTCCTGTATAGATAAGACTGCCAGCTACAATGCTTACCTGATGGATAAGGTAAGTTCTATCCCCTAACTTCAGTTCTGGGTGGCGGCCTATACAATCTTTTTCATAAAGTGGATGGGGGGGCGAGGTGTACGGTACTTGACAGTGTCCTTTGAATAAATGGAGTAAAAATTTCACAGTTAAATGTGTGTTTTATGAGAGCTCAGACTAAGGGACTCATTCTGGTCTCACACCGATTTTATGCAGGAGTAACTGCTTTGACTGTGCTACTAGTGATGACTTGGATAATGGAGTAGAGAGTATGCTTATAAAATTTTCAGATGACACCTATCTGGGAGGGGTTGTAAGCAGTGATGAGCTGCCAAAAGCTGAAGAACCAGTTCCTTCAGTCGCTCCGGGTCTTCGGCGGCAGGTCCTTCAGTCGCTCTGGGTCTTCCGCGGCGGGTCTTTCAGTGCCGCCGAAGACCCAGAGCATTGCCGGGTGAGTAAACATTAAAAAGGAATTCTCAGGGGAGCCTCCCCAGCTGAGAGCTCATGCAGGCCAGACAGAACGGTCCTGTGGGCCGGAGTTTGCCCACCCTTTAACAACCGGTTCTAAACCGGCTTCAAAATTTAACAACCGGTTTGCATGAACCGGTGCGAACCAACTCCAGCTCACCACTGGTTGTAAGCACTTTGGAGGACAGGTTTAAAATTCAAAATGACCTTGACAAATTGGAGAGTTGGTCTGAATTCAACAAGATGAAATTCAATAAAGACACATGCAAAGTACTTCACGTAGGAAGGAAAAAAATCAAATGCACAACTACAAAAGGGAGAATCATTGTTTAGGTGGCAGAACTGCTGAAAAGGATCTGAAGTGGATCACATAAAATCTGAGTAATCAATATGATGCAGCTGCAATAAAGTCTAGTATGATTCTGGCGTGTATTAACAGAAGCAGTGTATGTAAGGCATAGGAGGTAATTATCCCCTCTATTTGGCACTGATGCAGCACCAGATGGACTACTGTATCCAATTCTGGGCATCACGATTTAGGAAAGATGTGAACTAACTGGAAGGAGTTCAGAGGACAGCAACAAAAAGTTTAAAAAACGTGACCTATGAGGAAAGGTTGAAAAAACTGGGCATGTTTGGTCTTGAGAAAAGATGACAGGGGTTGGGAGGGATGGAACACCTGATAACAGTCTTCCAATATGTTAAGGGCAGTTATAAAGTGGATGATAAGTTATGGGCTTAAACTGCAGCGAGGGAGATTTTGGTTAGATTAGGATAGTTAAGATCTGGAATAGGCTTCCAAGGGAGATCACGAAGTCCTCAACATTGGAAGGTTTTAGAAACAAGTTGGACAAACACCTGTGAGGGATGGTCTAGGATTACTTGGTTCTGCCAAATCACAGAGGGCTGGACTTGACTTCGCATAGTCCCTGCCTTCCCTACATTTCTATGACTCTACGAATCTAACAGAATGGTAAAATGTCCAAGATAGAAAAGGTCAAATAATTTGCATTTATGTTAGCAATTTATTTTATGGTTGCAATCCTTGAATAGCCAGAATTAACATATATATTTCAATTTTAGTTTACAATCCAGTCATACCTTCAAACAGCTGTCTGAAATTAGAAGGAGAAAAGGCTGTTTTAGTGAGTCTGTCCCACCTATGAAGGCAGTTCCTCCAGAACTGCCACTAAAACTGGCATTTATTTGCAAGGAAGCTCAGCTTCCAGGTCAGTGCTCTCATTCCAGGGGTGACAACATCACTCAAATTCTCTATAATATACCACCAGAATCGCGTATCATTGAACATTTATATAGAGCTGAAGAAGGGCTGGCAATGCCTTTATGAACTTGAAGGAATTGCCAACCCTTCTTCAGCTCTATACAAATGTTCAATGATATGTGATTCAGGTGGTACATTATATAAGGGAGAATATGTTATAGAGAATATAAGGGAGACCATAACCAGAGCACTGAATCAAGAAGCCATGCTAGGCAATCATGTGTACCTTTATCTTCCTGACATAGATGAAGATGTGTTGCAGGTTGAATATTCTCAGAAAGACTACTGGACCAGAATGTGCATTTCAGGCACATGCTGGAGGACAGTGGGGAAGTTCAGGCCTACTTCACCTTAGTTACAACACCAGGAGGCATTTAGCATGGGGGAGCTCAGCTTGCAGGGTGAGTGCACCTGCTTGAAACCCCTCAGTATATGCAGAGTTAACCAGTTGCAGGGTAGGGGAAAGAGTCATAGCCATGCCCCTTACCTCTTCTTTTCAGGTGGCTCATGCCAAAGTGGGTGATAGTAGGGAGCTGGCTCTTGGGATACAATAGCATAGCAATTGTAGCCAGTTTTTCTGGGCCAGGTGGAGAAGTGGAAAATCTTTGCCCTCTCGCTCTCCTTTGCACACTTTTACAGGAGCCAGCCATAATCTACCCTTCTGCGATCCTGAATGTGTAGATCATAAGATCTCTCCCCGAGATCCTCTAAATTCCTCAAGGCTTGATTCACTAAACTAAGGGTATGTCTATACTACGCGTTGGATTGGCGGGCAGCAACCAATCCAGCGGGGGGTCGATTTATCGCGTCTAGTCTAGATGTGATAAATCGACCCCCGAGCGCTCTCCTGTACTCCAGCGCGCGAGAGGCGCAGGCAGAGTCAATGGAGGAGAGGAAGCAGTCGACTCACTGCAGTGAAGACACCGCAGTGAGTAGGTCTAAGTACGTCGACTTCAGCTACATTATTCACTTAGCTGAAGTTGCACAACTTAGATCGATCCACTCCCTTCCCCCTCAGTGTAAACCCAGACCCAACTCTGAAGAGAAATTTTCTATTATCTAGAAGTCATATCCTTTGTGAAGAAGGTGGAAGTTTTGCTGGGAAATTGTGCTTAATCATTAATGTCTAGCTATCTCTGCCAACAGGGAAGCCACAAGTATAAATAATTTTTATTTAGAGTTTAAATAGTCACCTTCATATATAGTACAATATTTAGTAAGGAGGTTAACAAAATTCTGTCTCACCTGATCACTAAAATACAGTAAATTATTGAATCCATTTGCATTATTTACCTACTCAACCTCTTGTAGCCATCACTAGTCTACTGTAAGTGCTGGGAATTCTTGCAGAAATCCTGCTTTTAGCAAAAAAAGTCAGTTTCTGCTAAATTTTTAATCTACTTCATCTACACAGGAATGAAATGTCAATATTTTTAAAGGATTCGATAACATTGTTTTAAGAGCAGCAAAGAGTCCTGTGGCACCTTATAGACTAACATGTATTGGAGCATAAGCTTTCGTGGGAGAATACCCACTTCTTTAGATGCATGTAGTGGAAATTTTTCATGCATCTGAAGAAGTGGGTATTTACCCACGAAAGCTTATGCTCCAATACATCTGTTAGTCTATAAGATGCCACAGGACTCTATGCCGCTTTTACAGATCCAGACTAACGTGGCTACCCCTCTGATAATAGTTTTAAGAGTGATCTATAAAAAGAAAGGTGTCTATTTATGTAAATTGTCAGTTAATAACTAAGGTGGCGGTAGATGGCTCAAGAAAATCCACCATAATTCCTTGCTTCTGTAGTACCAATAAAGCTTTTGTTGTTGTGCACTGCAAATGGCTTCACGCATGCATCTCTTTACCTCAGATTTAAAAGTTATAGGAGCAGGAACTGTCCCCAAGGCAGCCAATGGAAGAAGCTGCTGCCCTGTTTGGCTTGCCTCACTTATGAGTAGCATATTGATTTTAATGGAGTTTCTCCAGAGATAAATATAGTCCACTGATTCAGAAATCTTGATCTCTCCCTCCTGTGGTAAAACCCATAGAAGTGGGCTAATAGGAACACCACAAGGCTCCTCCACATTGTTCCTCAGGTGAAGTGGGCTTTTTTTCTCACCTCTATGAATCAACCCCCACAAACGTGAGGATGTCAGGGCACTCGCGCACCTCCTTCTGCTCCCTGGCAGACCATGGCTCCAATGTAGCTGTATTGCCAAGGTCCTCCAGCATGGAAGAACCAGGCAGGAAAGGCAAAATACCTCCAAGTCACCTTTGTTACTATTCCTGGTGAACATAGCTTGGAGAGAGGTGCTGTACGTTTTCCTGCCACTGCCTCTGGTCTGCTTCCTCCTAACACGTTGGCCCCACCCCTACAGAGAATGCTCAGCAAAGTCCTGGGAAGGTGAAAACAGTGCTACAGCAGTTACTGGCTCCCCCGCTGGCCCTGAAGGGTGTAAGCTGCTGTCCAGGGATCCCTTCTACTCATAGTTAAAGGCATGATGTGGTCCTTGGTTTTCTGAAAAAAATGGTAGCTGGGGAAGGGAAGGAGAAGGGAGATCACACAGATTAGTGTGAATAAAACTAAATAAATACAAGTAACATCTATATAAAAGACAGTTTTTTGTAACACTACATTGTAATAACATGGGCAGTTTTTACTCCCATTCACATTTCTGATAGGCAGCCCAGAGCATCTGCTCTCATTATGTCCTGGTCTCATGTGGGACAGAGTGTGTGAGACTCTCAGAGCAGTACATGAGTATAGTGATGACATCCTCTTGACACAGATACAGAGGGAGCACAAAGATGCATTACAAAAACCATTTCCTCTTGCAGAATAATTAACACAGGGAAAACCAGCTACAAGTCTCCAGCCAGCCAAATTCAATTAGAAAATGAATTTCACAGTGAAGCTTCTGAGGTTCTATTAAAAACAAAACTGAGAGGGGAACTGTTTTCCAATATGATTTTAAGCAGACAGGATCTTTAACTCTGTAGTTTGCATTCAAAAAGGGAATCGGGCACCATCACTTAAGAAATTATGGGCCTTCTTTGTGTAAATTTTTTATCCACCATGGCAGATGGATGATTCTTCAGTGTGCCTCAGGCTGGAAACTGTTGGCATAATTAAGAAGGAGAAATGTCCAATATGAGACCTATGTGAAAGACATATTAAAACTCTTAGTGTGCAGTGCATCATGGAGGTTGTATTCCTCACTGACCTTTTAAAGAAATATGTTCTGAAATCTCGTCAGAATCTGTGTGCAGGCACAGATGTTTACAGATGTTAGTCAGTACTTGAAACAATATTACCAATTCCACTCTGTGGCAAACAACAAATTTCCCATTCCAATTATATAGCAACTGGAAATGTAAATTTAATTATCTTTTTTCAGACCTTACACTTGAGGTACAACCTCTCATGCTGTTAAACAGGAGGATTGACTTAGCAAAAGTCAATGCATCCTCTGTTTAGATATGGCATCTCCTTTGAGCGTTCTGTGATGGAGAGGAATAATTTTGGTGACTTTTGAAAAGACTTTGTTCTCTTGATGTAAAGGGCTAGCACCATTTGGATGTCCAGGATTTGGAGTGCTGCTTCTCATTTATTCCCATGGGGTTGTGAGAAGAACGACGGGAGATGAATGGGCTGATTCAGATGGAATGAGGAGGCAATCTTAAGAACTTGGGATGCGGTCTTAAGGTCACTTTATTTTTGAAGAATGTTGTGTATGGTGCGTGTGCCATGAGGACCCTTAGCTCCCACACCTATCTGGCAGACGTGATGGTGATGAGGAAGGCCACCATCATTGAAAGATGGAGTAATGAACATAGACTCAGACTTTAGGTCAGAAGGGACCATTATGATCTAGTCTGACCTCCTGCACAACACGGGCCACGAATCTCACCCATCCACTCCTGCAATAAACCTCTCACTTATGTCTGAGCTACTGAAGTCCTCAAACCATGGTTTAAAGACTTCAAGGTGCAGAGAATTCTCCAGCAAGTGACTCATGCCCCATGCTGCAGGGGATGACGAAAAACCCCCAGGGCCTCTGCCAATCTGCCCTGGAGCAAAATTCCTTCCTGACCCCAAATATGGAGATCAGCTGAACCCTGAGCATATGGGCAAGACTCACCAGCCAGATACCCAGGAAAGAATTCTCTGTAGTAACTCAGATCCCACCCCATCTAACATCCCATCACAGGGCATTGGGCCTATTTACCTCTAATAGTCCAAGATCAATTAATTGCCAAAATCATGTTATCCCATCATACCATCTCCTCATAAACTTATCAAGCTTAATCTTGAAGCCAAATAGGTCTTTTGCCCCCACTGCTTCCCTTGGAAGGCTGTTCCAGAACTTCACTCCTCTGATGATTAGAAACCTTTGTCTAATTTCAAGTTTAAACTTCCTGATGGCCAGTTTATATCTATTTGTTCTTGTGTCCCCATTGGTTCTGAGCTTAAATCATTCCTCTCCCTCCCTGGTATTTATCCCTCTGATATATTTTGAGAGCAATCATATCTCCCCTCAGCCTTCTTTTGGTTAGGCTAAATACGCCAAGCTCCTTGAGTCTCCTTTCATAAGTCAGGTTTTCCATTCCTCAGATCATCCTAGTAGCCCTTCTCTGTACCTGTTCCAGTTTGAATTCATCCTTCTTAAACATGGGAGACCAGAACTGCACACAGTATTCCAGATGAGATCTCACCAGTGCCTTGTATAACGGTACTAACACCTCCTTATCTTTACTGGAAATACCTTGTCTGATGCATCCCAAGACCGCATTAGCTTTTTTCACAGCCATATCAGATTGCGGTTCATAGTCATACTGTGGTCAACCAATACTCCAAGGTCCTTCTCCTCCTCCGTTACTTCTAATTGATGTGTCCCCAACTTATAACTAAAATTCTTGTTATTAATCCCTAAATGTATCACCTTACACTTCTCACTATTAAATTTCATCCTATTACTATTACTCCAGTTTACAAGGTCATCCAGATCTTCCTGTATGATATCCCAGTCCTTCTCTAAATTGGCAATACCTTGGCTTTGTATCATCTGCAAACTTTATTAGCACACTCCCATTTTTTGTGCCAAGGTCAGTAATAAAAAGATTAAATAAGATTGGTCCCAAAACCGATCCCTGAGGAACTCCACTGGTAACCTTCCTCCAGCCTGACAGTTCTCCTTTCAGTATGACCCACTGTACTCTCCTTTTTAACCAGTTCCTTATCCACCTTTTAATTTTCATATTGATCCCCATCTTTTCCAATTTAACTAATAATTCCCCATGCAGCACGGTATCAGCCTTACTGAAATCGAAGTAATTTAGATCCACTGCGTTTCCTTTGTCTAAAAAATCTGTTACTTTCTCAAAGAAGGAGATCAGGTTGGTTTGGCACAATCTACCTTTTGTAAAACCATGTTGTATTTTGTCCCAATTATCATTGACCTCAATGTCCTTAACTACTTTCTCCTTTAAAATTTTTTCCAAGACCTTGCATATTATAGATGTCAAACTAACAGGCCTGTAGTTACCTGGATCACTTTTTTTTCCCTTTCTTAAAAGTAGGAACTATGTTAGCAATTCTCCAGTCATATGGTACATCCCCTGAATTTACAGATTCATTAAAAATTCTTGTTAATGGGCTTGCAATTTCATGTGCCACTTCCTTTAATATTCTGGGATGAAGATTATCTTCATCCCATTAAGCTGTTTGAGTTTGGCTTCTATCTCAGATATGGTAATATCTACCTCCATATCCTCATTCCCATTTGTCGTGCTACTATTTTCCCTAAGCTCCTCATTAGGCTCATTAAAGACCGAGGCAAAGTATTTGTTTAGATATTGGGCCATGCTTAGATTATCCTTAACCTACACTCCATCCTCAGTGTTTAGTTCTTCTTTCCTTTTTTTTTCTTATTTTTTTTCTTCTTCTTCTTTATACAGCTATAGAACCTTTTACTATTGGTTTTAATTCCCTTTGCAAGGTTCAACTCTACATGACTTTTAGCCTTTCTCACTTTATCCCTACGTGTTCTGACTCAATAAGGTAGCTTTCCTTGCTGATCCCTCCCATCTTCCACGCCCTGTATGCTTTCTGCTTTTTCTTAATCACTTCTCTGAGATGCTTGCTCCATCCAGCTTGGTCTACAACTCCTGCCTATGAATTTTTTCCCCTTTCTTGGGATGCAGGCTTCTGATAGCTTCTGCAACTTTGACTTGAAGTAATCCCAGGCCTCCTCTGCCTTTAGATCCATACATGTTTCAGTCCAATCCATTTCCCTAACCAATTTTCTTAATTTTTTAAAGTTAGCCCTTTTTAAATCAAAAACCCCACAGATTTATTTTTTTTATCCTTCCATTCAGTTTGAACTGAATTAGCTCATGATCACTCGAGCCAAGGTTGTCCTCTACAACTATTTCTTCTATGAGGTCCTCACTACTTACCAAAACCAAATCTAAAATGGCATCCCCTCTTGTTGGTTCAGCAACTACTTGATGAAGGAATCCATCAGCTATCGCATCCAGGAAAATCTGAGCCCTGTTATTATTACTAGCACGTGTCCTCCAGTCTATATCTGGGAAGTTAAAGTCTCCCATGATCACACAGTTCCCACTAGTATTTATTTCATTAAAAACATTAAAGAGGTCTCTATCCATATCCAAATTAGATCCTAGTGGTCTATAGCACATCCCAAGCACTATCCCAGGGGAGGTTCTAGTAGCTTTCTTCCCCAATGTGATTTTTGCCCAGACAGACTCTGTCTTATCCATTCTATCACTTATTTCTTTACAGTCTACCTCATCATTGATATACTATGCTACTCCACCACCTTTACCTTTATTTCTGTCTTTCCTAAATAGCACATACCCTTCAATACCTGTATTCCAGTCATGATTACTATTGCACCATGCTTCTGTTATCCCTATAATATCTGGTTTCACTTCCTCCACCAATAGCTCTAGTTCCTCTATTTTGTTACCCAGGCTCCTCGCATTGGTGTACAAACATCTTAATTTTTGCTGTTTGGCCTCACTCACTTTCTTCACCCGATTAAACACGGACATTCTACCGCAAGTATGACCTATTAGACTGGTATCCACACTGCCATTCCTCCTTATGTCTTCTCCTACCCACAGCTGTATCGTTTCTTACTTCATTTTCTTTCCTCTCAATGTTAAAATCTGGCGTGGAGATTACCTGGACATCTCCCAACCATTTCTCCCAAATTCGTAGTTTAAAGCTAGTTTAAACATTTTTAACAAACATGTTAATCAAATTCCTAGTTTAAACATGTTGCTAATGGTTTAAAAGGTGGTCCCATAAAGCCCTATAACACTAGATTAAGGTCCCATGATGGAGTATGAGTTTGTGTTTCGGGGCAGATGTTAAGAAGGCCCTTAGAAAATGTCTGGTGATTGGGTGGGTGAAGATCAATAACTCATCCACCTCACGGTGGAATGCTGTGATAGCTATGAAATGTACTCTGATCAAGCTCAGGGAGAGACCCAATTTCTTAAGTTCCAGTATATAGTTCAGTATCAGAGGGAGAGGAGACTACCATGATTAGTTTATTTTGACACCATATAGTGAATCACCTCAATTTATGTAGGTATGTATGTCAGGTAGTTGGTATACGACTGTTTAACAGAATGTCCCTTACTTCCTCTGAACAGGTCATTTTGGCTTCTCAGAGCCCTGGAGTAGCCATGCCTTGAGGCAGAGTATTGTCAGGTTCAGGTGGTGAATCTGACCTGCATCTTGTGAGAGGGGACGAGGAAGAAGAGGAAGAATGTGTGATGGGCACACAGCCATCTTTAGGAGGTAAGGAAATCACATTTGCCAAGCCTATGTGGGGGGCTATCAAGATGACTTTGGAGTTGTCTGTTCTGATCTTGTGTATTACCTGTGACAGAAGGGAGGTAAGGTGTAAAGTAGGGGTGCATTCCATTTGATGAGAAAAGTGTCACCCAGGAATGGGGATCCAATCCTGCTCTGGAGCAGAACTGAGGACATTTGGCAATTTGTGTCATTGCAGAAAGGTCTATAGTTGGAAATGCCCACTCCATAGTAATTGGGGGTCCATTTCCCCTTTGTGGTCCAGGGAGAATTTTCTGCTTAGTGCATCTGCAGTGGTGTTCTGACATTCTGGTAGGTAGGAAGCTGAGATATCGATGTTGTGACTGATGCACCAGGTCCAAAGTAGCATGGCTTCCATACATAGGGTGTGTGAACATGCCCCCCCCCATTGATTTATATAGAATATGGAAGCAATGTTGTCTGTAAGGATCTTTATAGTCTTGATCTTGATCACAGATAGGACATGACAGCATGCATTGCAAACCACCCATAGCACCAGTAGGTGTATCTATAGGAGGGATTCCCCACAGGGACCAACGGCCTTGGACCACATGAGTGTGTAAGTGTGCCCCACAACCTAGTAGGGATGCAAGAGCAGCATGTGACTCCCACATTTGGGGAGGCTGGACATGAGCGCCAGAAGCTCCCTAGAAGTGGGGGGGCCCACCAATGCCTAGACAATGGCCTTGCCCCCTGCTCCACTCCAAGACCTTCCCCCACTCGGCATCCTCCCCCAAGGCCCCACCCACGCTCCAAACCCCCACTCTGCCCCAGACCCTGCTCCTCCCTGCTCCCCCAGAGTCCCCATGCCTGACACTTGCACTTCTTTGCCCTCTCCCCCATCTCTGTCTTTGTGGGGTGTATTGCCTGTGTGGTTTTGTGTAAGGCTCAGATTGAAATCTTTATGACACATAGTACTTGCCTTGTTTTTTTCTTATTCATAGGCATGTAGATGTCCAGGGACTTCAGTGTCACTCAACAAATGAAGAGACTCATCAGTTTTGGCTGCAAAGAGTTGAGGGCCTTCAAACAGAAGATTCTCAACTGTTGATTGTGCTTCTCTAGGAAAACCAGAGAGGTGTAGCCAGGATGCAGGTCGCATGACTACAGCTGTGGCTATAGACTGCGCCACAGTGTCTACAGAACCCAATGAAGCTTGTAATGCTGTTCTATCAAGAAGATGCCCCTTGGAGATGATGGCCCTTGGAGATGATGGCCCTAAATTGTTCTCTTTTCTTCCGACAGGAATTCAATAAATTCTGACAGATTTGAGTAATTTGTGTTGTTGTATTTGGCCAGTAATGCCTTATAGTTGGTGACTTTGGTGCAGGTTGTGATAAAAGGAATTCCATTCCCTTAGAGGGCACATAATAATATTTATCCGATCTTTTGCAGGTGGGTGAGATTGGCGCCGGGGTCTGCCAGATGGTTTTTGCTTGTTCCAGGAGTGAGTCATTAATTGGTAAAGCAATTCTGAAGGAGGTTGATGTATGTAAAATATCTAGTAGCTTCTGCTGGGATTCAGCCATTTCCTTCAGTGAAATGTCCAACAAGTCTGCCACTTTCTTAAAGAGCTGCTGAAATTGTTTAAAGTCATCCCCTGTGGTGGCAGGTGGGGGCATGATGTTTTCATCTGGGGAAGAGGATGAGAAACTGGCTGCTAGTGCATCTTCCCGGTCTGAAACCTCCTCCAACTCCCTGACTGCCTCTTCTGGGTGCTCAGAGGGTCCCAATACTGAAGATTAAGGGGAATGTTGTGTCCTCATCCTGGGTAGACTGGGAGGTTTGTGATGTTGTGGGGGGTATGCTTCTGGGGGTTCCAGTAAAGCCACTGTGTTGGCAAATGCATCGGTGGCATCCACGTCCATACTAACTCTGTGTTTCAGGCCCTGTATGTTAGCCCCTCTGCTGTGATGGACCCAGTCCAGTAGATGTGTGGAGGTGGGAAGAGTGGTGAGAGGAGCAGATTCCTCCTTCATCATCCTCATCACTTGAGAAAGGAAGAGATCTGGGCAGTTTGGGGAGATGGCTCGGTATAGACCAGGCTGGAGTGATGTCAGTACCAAGAAGAGAAGATTCTGGCATTGAGAAAACCAGCAAGTCCTTATGGTGCAGGAACTGCTGCTTCACCAGGAGCCTCAGTGCTGCTGAAGGTGTTGCTGGTGGTACTGACAGCTGCTGTGCAGTTGTCGGTGCTGAGGATTGTACCATGTGGGTTGTGCTGACAGAAGGTGGTGCCATGGTCTGCAGTAGTGCCAAGCTACTCAGTGCCGAGTGTCTCATTGGTTCCAATGGTGCCAAGGCAGAGGGTTTCAATTTCCCTTTGCTGCCATTGTCTGAGCTAGACCACTTAGGGTCTTTTGCTCTTGTGCAACCCATGATATTGGATGGTCCCGCTACCTCGGTGGTGGAAGGTCCTGGTGTGGGTAAGTACCGATGGGGGGGTATGCTGATCTGGGAAATGCCATTTCTTGGCAGATTCCCAAGAAGAAGTCGGAGACCACTTTTTAGTCACTTTCTTGGCAGCGTGCTCTTTTGCCTGAGCCAATAAAGGAGAGCCTCTGTCAGAGGCTACAGTGGGAGACAGTTGTTCAGGAGAGGTCCATGATTTGGAGTCGGATACCGGGCACAGAGATTTTCCAACATAAGAAGTTTCAACTGCAAGTGTCTTGCCTTCCTTGTGTGGGCTTTCAGGTTATGGCAACGTGAGCACTTCTTCAGGATGTGCATCTCACCAAGGCAGCGGACACACTGTGAATGCCAGTCTGAGACCGGGATAGAGAGTTTGCACATAAGGCAGCATTTAAAACCCGGGAAGCTGGGCATGCCCTTTAGAGAAAGGTTTTCTCCCACAAGGGAGAACAACTACTGTTCTCTAAAGGGTCACTAGCAACTGAAATTTAATTTTCTAATATGAGAGAAAAATGTATATTTTTTTAAAATAAAAAGGGAAGGGGAAAAATGGGGAAGGAAAGGCAATTTTAAGCTAATCAACAACTATCTATTCACTAAATAACTATGCTATTTAGGTTAGGTACAGAGGCGCTGCTAAGTACTTCAAGTCAATCCAAAGGTGGTAGAAAAGGAACTGAGGGGGGGGGTTGGTCGCATGTTGCTATGTAACTGCTTGAGGCGACACAAGACGGGGACAGAACATGTGTATGCCAGCCAGGAACTGCTACTACAAATCTCCGATTACAAGCACAGGGGCACATGGACATGTAAAGTGGAGCACAGGGACACTCATTGAAGAAGAATTTCCTTTACAGTTCATACATTCACGATTACCTAATCACAAAAGCATTACCAACAAATCAATGCTCTGAGTAGTTTAATTATTTTAGGGGTCTAATCTCTACGTGGATGTGTGTCACATTAACTTCTACAAACTTACAGAAAGAATTAACTGGTCAGAAAGGTGTTGTCTAGCAAAATGGACAAGTTCAAATGAATAGGAAGTACCTCAAAACCTTGGTTACCTACGTGTATCTCATAATACCTACACTATTGTCCAATCACATGCATGTTTCATTTTAACTGTGCATGTCAGAATGCTCTTATTCTTTAATCAATGCAAAGTGGAGAAAATCCCTGTGCAGTAACTCATTTTCAAAGCAGTAACTATGAAGGCGGCAGTATTTTGCTTGATGCTAGCTTCTTCTGTTTTTTAGTTATAAACTGAATTAAAATTCTTGGGCCAAATACGTCCCTCTCACAAAGAGCAGTGGAAGGGGATTTTTTTAAAAAAAAACACATGTAAATCAGACTTTCTGTGAGGATTCCTTTGCAAGCATTACCCCACCCTGTCTTGGCATAAGGGGCCGGGTTCCTGTCCCAAGGAAAAACTGGTGGATCCCAGGGCATATGCAAGTGACCAGGGCCATACACACAGTGACTCAGTGTAAGGGACTGCGGAAGACTTTGTTATGGCCTAGCCAGGGAACTTCCGCTTCCTCGAGCTAAGAGGTTACTGTGGGACATAGATAACTGCTTCGTTATTTTGGGATAGAGTTAATTTTTGAAGGACACAGCTGCTTTGTTATTGTAGGAGATAGTTCTTGAAGGACACAGCTGCTTTGCATGGCCCTTTGCCAGGTAGTAGAAAGTCCTGCTTTAAGAAGCACCTAACTGTATATTCATGAGCTGTTTTTGTGCAATGCTTATTAATGCTGACTGTCTGCCCCTCCATCAGACTCCATCCCAGGCAGAGCTCCGGTGTGCTGGGTTCCCCACCTCTGTGACTGCAACGCTTGGAGTCACCATTGCGGGTGGGTCACTAACCTTCAACTCACAGCTGTGTGCAAGCCTTGTTTTTCTCAGAGTTCTTCTGCCAGGCCTGTGGTGCTTTGAGCACCTGGGCCCAGAACACTCTGTTCCCTTGCTCTGGCCATGACCCCTGGTGGACCTTCCCCTGCTCCCTTGCAGTTCTATTGATGCACTGCCATGGATTTTCCCTGTGCTGGCTGTGGCAATTTTTCCAGTTAGCTTTTGTGAAGCCAAAAGTCGGGGTCAGGGGTCATATACAATCCCAGCCCATCCAGCCTCTATCCCCTTCCCTAACACTGACCCTGGATGGGTCTGGTACAGTATCCATGAATATATGGATTCTGTGTGGAGGAAGGGAAATCCACACGTCGAGGACACCTCCACTTACCAGTCTCTGGGGGACATGATTTGGCTCCTTATTTGCTAGGCGTTTCACAGTTCTTCATAAGTCTTCCCTTTTATGTCAGACGTTTATATCATGTACACAACTATTTATTAAAACTCTGTGTATCTTGAATGCACACCATCACACCCCCAAAGAGGAAATACTTGTCTTTACGAAGTGCATCAGGAAGACAAAGCATGGCCTAATTTTTAAACCTGGTCTACAATTTGGCAGGCACAAGTTTGGATTCTCAGTTAAAGATGGGCACAAATGCTAGCATTTTGGTGCCTACTTACTTCATTGGGTTCACATATCACATAGTTTTATTTTTAACTGGTAACATTTGGACTATTAAAACTGGAGGTCAAACTTGAAAAGCAGGCCCAGAGTGAGTAACACAAAAACAGAGGGGAAGTCACAAAATTTCTAAGATCCTCAGATCAAACCCCCCAAAAGAAATGCACTTTAAGAAACTGGCAAATCCTTCTGAGCAAGTTCCAACATATTTTCCAGAACAGTTTTGCTGACAACTAATATTATACAAACCTATTTTACACCTGGCACAATTTACTTTCTTACAAGAACACCACCAAGTTTATTCTGCCAAACAGTCCATACAGTGTATGAAGTATCACACACTTTCAATGCCAAAATGGAAAAAAAGTGAAAAGGACCAAAGAGGCTTACCAGGCTATTGCATGTATATCTATTACTTTGTGTCATCATCCTACCAATGTATAGCACAGAAGTGACCATAACAACTACATTGGCTGGCATTCTTGAGAACATATATGTAACTTTAAATAAAATCCTAAGAATCAACCAAACTTCAGCCCATATTATATAAATGTGCAGATCAATCTTTTCAGAGTATGAAATAACACCATGTTCCTTTTTAGATAATTGTTTGCTTAGTGCTGTATTTAAACAGAAAGAATTCTGCATCATTTTACCATTTTTATATTATGAGCTTAAAAAATTGTTATAATACTAAGAAGTGTTTTCCTTTTTTCCAAGCATGAGAGAGAATTATTCTCTAATAAAACTTCCATGAGGGCAGGCACTGTTGATAGAACATACATTTTAAAATGTGATGGCCTTGAATTCAACAGATAGTGGCATAGCGAGTGCCCCAGCTTTAAAAAGCTGTATGTGTATGCATCCGATGAAGTGAGCTGTAGCTCACGAAAGCTTATGCTCTAATAAATTTGTTAGTCTCTAAGGTGCCACAAGTACTCCTTTTCTTTTTGAGAAATATTACAAGTTCCATACGTCGATTACAGTAGATGCCAGTTAGATAAATACACTCCTACTCACACAGAACAGCAATCTCCCAAAACTTATGTCAGTGAAGTATTTACAACCGAATCCACTAGGAATTAGTGGTCCTAACATTGCTCCTTTTAATGAGAAAAATGTTAGTATACAAAAGCTATTTTTTTCTCCTTATCAAATCCTTCAAAAGCTGATAACTAGCCTTTATAGATTGTGGGAGAGTCAGCTATATCTCTTAATCTATTATTTTACTAGAACCCTGGGGGTCAATTTATCACCCAGAAACCATTTTACATGGACAATTTGACTTTCATGTGGAGCATCAGAACATACTCTAGATGGAAATCTAAAATAATTATATCAATTTATATGCCATCTTCCTCGTGCGTGACTTTATTGTTCCCACACTGTAATAATTTTAAAAATTGTATCCCTTAAGCTAAAAGACTGAGATTATTAGCTGTTTGAATTGAAAGAGCATTTCTGATTGGCTGATAGCAAATCAAAGGGTGGGGATTAATTTCTGTGGAACCACAAGCTTATCTGAAACGGTTTTTCAACAATCTAAACAGCCAGTTTTATCTTCTTCTCGAATGCAATGTCAATTTTATCACCATCATCCCAAATATATGTTGTCATTTCAGTAAAGCTGTTCTAGGAAGTGAGAATGTGTTTAATCCTCCACTGATATAATTGTCTGAGACAATCATACCCCAGAGAAAAAGGGAGTCATTCACTTGGGCCTCCTATCTTCCTCTTACAGGAAGTTTTCTCACTAAACAAGCCTTCCGAATCTTGAATGTATTCCTGCAGTATGTCACAAATTGAAGTGTGTCCGTTTCATTGGCTACATTTTGCTAATAAATTTCTAATGATATCTTTTAGGAGCAAAATAATTTTAACATGTAGTGGGGATTTAGTAAGTGCTGCTTTTGGGTAAAATTTTAAAATGTACCTAAATGACTTAAGAATCTAAGGGTATGTCTACACTATGAAATTAGGTCGAATTTATAGAAGTGGGATTTTTAGAAATCATTTTTATACAGTCGATTGTGTGTTCCCCCACACAAAATGCTCCAAGTGCATTAAGTGCATTAACTCGGCCGAGTGTTTCCACAGTACCAAGGCTAGTGTCGACTTCCAGAGTGTTGCACTGTGGGTAGCTATCCCATAGTTCCCACAGTCTCTGCTGCCCATTGGAATTCTGGGTTGAGATCTCAATGCCTGATAGGGCAAAAACATTGTTGCATGTGGTTCTGGGTACATGGCCCTCCCTCCCTCCGTGAAAGCAACGGCAGACAATCGTTTTGCGCCTTTTTCCTGAGTTACCTGTGCAGATGCCATACCACAGCAAGCATGGAGCCCGCTCAGCTCTCTGTCATTGTATGTCTCCTGGGTGCTGGCAGATGTGGTACTGCATTGCTACACAGCAGTAGCAACCCATTGCCTTATGGCAGCAGACGGTGCAATAGGCCTGAAAACCATCCTCATCGTGTCCAAGGTGCTCCTGGCCGCCTCGGTAAGGCCGGTCAGGAGCACCTGGGCAGATATGGGTGCAGGGACTAAATTAGGAGTGACTCAACCAGGTCATACTCTTTAGTCCTGTAGGCAGTCCTATTGTACCATCTTATGATGAGCAGGCAGGAGATGTGAATGGCTAGCAGTCCTATTGCACCATCTTCTGCCAGGCAGGCAGGAGATGAGGATGGCTAGCAGTCCTTCTGCACCGTCTGCTGCCAGCCAAAGATGTAAAAGATAGATGGAGTGCATCAAAACAAGAAATAGACCAGATTTGTTTTGTATTCATTTGCTCCCTGCTCCCTCCCTCCATTAAGTCCTGCCTAAAATACCAGAGGGAGGGATAGCTTAGTGGGTTGAGCATCGGCCTGCTAAACCCAGGGTTTTGAGTTGAATCCTTGAGGGGGCCATTCTGTGTGACAGTTGTTTTTGTTTCTCCTTGATGTAAAGCCACCCCCCTTTGTTGATTTTAATTCCCTGTAAGCCAACCCTGTAAGCCATGTCGTCAGTCGCTCCTCCCTCCGTCAGAGCAACGGCAGACAATCGTTGTGAGCCTTTTTTCTGTGCAGATGCCATACCACGGCAAGCACGGAGCCCGTTCAGATCACTTTGACAATTAGGAGCACATTAAACACCACCCGCATTATCCAGCAGTATATGCAGCACGAGAACCTGGGAAAGCGAAACCGGGTGAGTAGGTGACGCCAGCGCGGTGACGAGACTGATGAGGACATGGACGCAGACTTCTCTCAAAGCATGGGCCCTGGCAATGCGGGCATCTTGGTGCTAATGGGGCAGGTTCATGCCGTGGAACGCTGATTCTGGGTCCGGGAAACAAGCACAGACTGGTGGGACCGCATAGTGTTGCAGGTCTGGGACGATTCCCAGTGGCTGCAAAACTTTCGCACGCGTAAGGGCACTTTCATGGAACTTTGTGACTTACTTTCCCCTGCCCTGAGGCACAAGAATACCAAGATGAGAGCAGCCTTCACAGTTGAGAAGCGAATGGCAATAGCCCTGTGGAAGCTTGCAATGCCAGATAGCTACTGGTCAGTCGGGAATCAATTTGGAGTGGGCAAATCTACTGTGGGGGCTGCACTGTGGTGAAAGTAGCCAACGCAATCAAAGATCTGCGATATCAAGGGTAGTGACCCTGGGAAATGTGCAGGTCATAGTGAATGGCTTTGCTCGCAATGGGATTCCCTAACTTCGGTGAGGCAATAGATGGAACCCCTAATCCCTATCTTGGCACCGGAGCACCAAGCCAGCAAGTACATAAACAACAAGGGGTTACTTTTCAATGGTGCTGCAAGCACTGGTGGATCATAAGGGACGTTTCACCAACATCAACGTGGGATGGCTGGGCAAGGTACATGACGCTCGCATCTTCAGGACTCTGGTCTGTTTCAAAAGCTGCAGGAAGGGATCTTTCTTCCCAGATCAGAAAATAACCACTGGGGATGTTGAAATGCCTATAGTTATCCTTGGGGACTAGCCTACCCCTTAATGCCAGGCTCATGAAGCCGTACACAGCAGCCTGGACAGTAGTCAGGAGCTGTTCAACTACAGGCTGAGCAAGTGAAGAATGGTGGTAGAATGTGCATTTGGACGTTTAAAGACATTGGTGTCAGTTTACTGACTCGGTTTAGACCTCAGCAAAACCAATATTCCCACTGTTATTACTGCTTGCTGTGCGCTCCACAATATCTGTGAGAGTAAGGGGGAAGACATTTATGGTGGGGTGGGAGGTTGAGGCAAATTGCCTGGCTGCTGGTTATGCACAGCCAGACACCAGGGCGGTTAGAAGAGCACAGGAGGGTGCGGTGCGCATCAGAGAAGCTTGAAAACCAGTTTCACGATTGGCCAGGCTATGGTGTGAAAGTTCCGTTTGTTTCTCCTTGATGGAAACCCCCTGGCCCCTTGGTTCACTCTACTTCCCTGTAAGCTAATCACCCTCCCCGCTTCCCTTCGATCACTGCTTGCAGAGGCAATAAAGTCATTGTTGCTTCAACATTCATGCATTCTTATTAATTCATCACACAATGCCAAGGTATCCCAGGAGGGTGTGGTGGTGAAGGTGAGAAGCACCGGAGGATGGTGGAGAAAGGAAAGACACAGGCCACACTGCACTTTACAAGTTAAAACTTTAAAATTTATTGAATGCCAGCCTTCTGTTGCTCGGGCAACCCTCTGGGTGGAGTGGCTGGGTGGCCGGAGGCCCCCCCACCGCGTTCTTAGGGCATCTGGGTGAGGAGGCTATAGAACTTGGGGAGGAGGGCGGTTGGTTACACAGGCTGTAGCAGCGGTTCTGTGCTCCAGCTGCCTTCCCTGCAGCTTCAACCATACTGCTGGAGCGTATTAGTTTGATCCGCCAGCTAGCCTCAGCATTGAATCCTGCCTCCTCTCATCACGCTGCCATCACCTTTCAGCTTCAGCCCTCTCTTCAGGCCGCCACCTACTCTCCTCAGGCCGCCACCTCTCCTCCCATTTTGTGCCTTTCCTGCACTCTGACATTGTCTACCTCCATGCATTTGTCTGTGCCTCTGTCATTGTGGGAGGACAGCATGAATTCAGAGAACATTTCATCGCAAATGTGTTTTTTTTCGCCTTCTAATCTTCACTAGCCTCGGGGAAGAAAATCTTGTGATCCTTAAACACATGCAGTTGGTGGAGAAAAAAAAGGGACAGTGGTATTTAAAAGACACATTTTATAGAACAATGGGTACACTTTCATGGTAAACCTTGCTGTTAACATTACATACATAGCACGTGTGCTTTCGTTCCAAGGTTGCATTTTGCCTCCCCTACATGTGGCTAGCCCCTCCCCCCTTTCCCCTTCCCGTGGCTAACAGCAGGGAACATTTCTGTTCAGCCACAAGCAAACAGCTCAGCAGGAACAGGCACCTCTGAATGTCCCTTAAGAAAAGCACCCCATTTCAAACCAGGTGACCCATGAATGATATCATCTCCTGAGGATAACACAGAGAGATAAAGAACGGATGTTGTTGAACGCCAGCAAACATACACTGCAATGCTTTGACCTACAATGATTCCGAGTATGTGCTACTGGCCTGGCGTGGTAAAGTGTCCTACCATGGTGGACGGAATAAAGCTGCCCTCCCCAGAAACCTTTTGCAAAGGCTTTGGAGTACATCCAGGAGAGCCACAAATGCCAGGGCAAATTAATCATTAAACATGCTTGCTTTAAACCATGTATACTATTTAAAAGGTACACTCATCAGAAGTCCCTTCTCTGCAGGCGGCGTCCGGATGGACAGCCTTGGGTGGGTTTGGGGTACGGCTCCAGGTCCAGGGTGAGAAACCTGGCTGTCGGGAAAACTGGTTTCTCCGCTTGCTGTTGTGAGCTATCTACAACCTTCATCATCAATCATCATCATCATCTCCTCGTCCCCAAAAACTGATTTCCATGTTGCCTCCATCTCCATTGAAGGAGTTCAAACACATGGCTGTGGGTAGTGGTGGCTGAACCCCCTAAAATAGGCATGCAGCTCATCATAGAAGCGGCATGCGTTTGGGGCTCTGACCGGAGCGGCCGTTGGCCTCTCTGGTTTTCTGATAAGGAGCTGAGCAAGCCTAAGTTTAATGCGGCACGCTTTGGGTCCCTGTTATGCCTCTGTCCTTCATGCCTGGGGAGATTGTAGATAAATATTTTGGCATTTCAAAAACTGGAACGGAGTTCTGATAGTACAGATGATTCTCTCCCCATACAGCAATCAGATCCCGTACCTCCTCTTTGGTGCATGCTGGAGCTCTTTTGCTATTCTGGAACTCCTTCATGGTCACCTCTGCTGATGAGCTCTGCATTCACTGCAGCTTGCCACGCTGAACAAACAGGGAAATGAAATTCAAAATTCGCAGGCCTTTTCCTGTCTACCTGGCCAGTGCATCTGAGTTGAGGTGCTGTCCAGAGCGGTCACAATGGAGCACTCTGAGATAGCTCCAGAGGCAAAACGTCTAACTGCGTCCATGTATACCAAATTCGACCCGCCAAGGCCAATTTCAGCCCTAATCCCCTTGTCGGGGTGGAGTAAGGAAACGATCTTAGCCCTTTAAGTCGAAAAAAAGGGCTTCGTCGTGTGGACGGGTGCAGGGTTAAATTGATTTAATGCTGCTAAATTCGACCTCAACTCCTAGTGTAGACCAGGGATAAGACTCACTGACATTCAGTGGGACTTAGTGGCCTCAGTTCCACTGAAAGTCAGTAAGAATTGGGCTCTTAAATCATTTAGGCCCATCTGAAAATTTCACCCCTATCAGTACTGAACCAACAAGCTAGCTTGAGGCTGGATCAGCCACTGTGCTAATGCATAAACAGGAATGTAGCTGATATAGGGTCAATGCTGGTGGACATACATTCAGCAAAAGTCCCAGGGTAGGCAGAAAAATCCGTCTCTAGATGTGACACAGGAATGCTGCTGTGAGACAAGAGAACTGTAAATCCAGGCATAGTAAACTGGACTACAAAAGTTAATTCCTCTGTCACGATTTCAAATTTATTTATAAGGCAGTTTTTGTGCAATCAGAATAAGACCTGCTACCAATGTTAACTACATTCCTTCAAGTAAATCAACAGTTTTAAACACAAAAACAACAATATAAACAGGGCAGCTCTTATGTCTTCAGACATCCCTGTATCAGCTTTCAGTAGACACTTCCCTCTGTCTATTTCTCCCTAAAAGGACACTCAGCCCCTTCCTAAGGCATTCAGACTAATTAGACTTAGCTGCAACTGATTAACTCCTCTGTGGATTGGAGTTTATGGGTTCCTCCAGTGACACTCAGGCTTTGTCTACACTAGCACTTTTGTTGGCAAAACTTTTGTCGGTCAGAGGTGTGAAAAAAAATCACCCCCCTGACTGATACAAGTTTCACTGACAAAAGCGCCTATGTAGACAGACGCTCTACTGCCAACATAGCTATCGCCCTCATTGGGAGAGTGGTTAATTATGCCGAAGGGAGAGCTCTCTCCTGCCAGCATAGAGTGGTTACACAGGAGACCTTACAGTGGTGCAGCTGCAGCAGCACAGCTGTGTTGTTGTAAGGTCTGTAGTGTAGACATAGCCTCAGCTCAAGAACGTATTTGTAAGTAAGAACCAAAATTAGTCTGGACCGCTGCTGGGATTTAATCTCCTCCCCAAATCCCCATTTTCTGTCTCAGTAGGGTCATTCCCCTAGGGGCATAATTTAGCTAGGATTTGTCATGTCTGCAACAAGGGCCCAAGAAGTCCTTTACGAGGGGTGTATACTCAGATGCAACTCTCTCTACTTGCATGAAAGTGGGGAGGATGCTGACTGCATCATGTTCCTCTTCCCCCCATCCCAGCAGCTTCCCAAGGATGCTCTTCTGGAATTCTGTGGAGTTGGTGCTCTGCAGGGTTTGTGGGCAGGGCTGTGGAGCAGTGGATCAGAAGTTCTCTGCAGAATCTTGCTTTGCTCAGCTGCCTAAAACTCTGGGTGGGAGTTGATGCTGAAGCAACATTAGGTGCTGCAAACTCCCTCCCATGGCTGCTGTTCAGCAAGCTAGATAGGGACTGACTTAATGCGGCAGCATGGATCCTGTATAGAGTTATGAAAACAGCATGCAAAATATTCACCTAGAATTATAGATATATTCTGCAAATTGTTTTAATGTATTGGTGATGGGGTTGTGGAACAAATGGAATAAGCATGGCTTGTATAGTCAAATATTTATAGCTTTAGTTTGAAACAGGAGGATTTTTTGTTTAGGCTGACATCTGACCAGGTTAACCTTTGGTCCTGTGTGGATGGGAATTTTAGAGAGAAACAACCATATCCTAGATATTAATTATGTGCTCAGGAAATTGTTTTGGGGGGGGGGGGTATAAAATGAATATCACCTCTGTCCATTAGTACTTATTTGGACCTGTGAAATGACTGAGGTAGTTGGTAGGACTTCTTTCATCTTATCTAAAAGTAGTATTTTCCCAAAATCACAGGATTTTAGTACTGGAGATAAAGAAAAGTGCATGGTTTGTGGTTGGGCACTTGGATTGCTGATATTCAAACCATTTATAAACAGTTTAGATTGCTAACGTAAATGTTTTTAACCTATTTTAAAAAGTAATAGTTTAATAAGTTCACATTTAAAAATTCAAACAATCTTATCGTGGGTAAAACTGATACAGCCTGAATCCTATTGGAAGTGTGATCAGACAGACATCAACATGTAGCAGTTTAAAAAAAAAAATCACACATATGACCCTTAATGTGTGCGACTATCAGCTTTCACTGTAGCAATGTGAATTTTTCAATATTCCTCTCTGAGCTGCAATCATGTCATTTATATGCAAATGAGACTATATTCTGCAGCTGTTTCTTCACTGAAGCCATGGGAATTATTTGCACTTAAAGCCTCATAAATAGGTTTTGCCTCTAAACAGGGTGGGGGAGAAGCAAATATATCATATCCATTTGCAGTTACAAGCTTCTTTTTATTTTGAAATTTACATTAATCCTTTCATAGGAAGTTTCATAGTTATAAAAGAAACTGTTTCATTTATCCAAATAAAGCATCCTTATTCTGTTGAACAGGATTTATTTTGCCTTCTTTCCTACACTAAGGAATATTTTTTTAAACCCTTGAGTAAGAGCAGGAAGTGTCATTTAATGTTGACAAAAAGAATTGCACTGTACAAGTCATTACATGTCAGCCACATGTAGCATGCAGAAAAAACACTCTGGACTGGATCCTGTTATGGTCACCATATGTTTAAGCCCAAAAATTGATTTTACATGATGCATGACAACCCTACCTACTACCAATACCCCTGCTTACATTAACAACTGATTTGCAACTTGCTACAATTACAACATAGTAATTTTAACTCATTAAAATGTTTAAAACAGTATGAAAGCAAAATAATAATTAAAAACTAAATACTAGATGCAGGTATACGATTAAAATGGCACATCCTGCTACATTCACAGATTATATTATATGCATATACATACAAACACCTGATTGGTAGCATGTATAAGCCTTGAGGGCTACAGTCACAAAGGAATTAGGAGTGGAGTAGGGGGAATGGATCTTCGGTCTCCCATCTCCCAAGGTGAGAGCTCTAACTACCGGATACAAAGCCATGTCTCTCAATGATTCATTATTTCTCCACAGTGGAACAGCGTCAACAGAAGAGACTGAAGGATACCCAATCACAATATCTCATAGCCCAAGTGGTTAAGGAATTCACCTGAGAGGTAACAGATCAAATCCCTTACCTTTCCTTCAGGCAGAGGGGGGACTTGAACCGTAGGGGTTTCTCCCAGGTGAGTATACTAACACATGGGCTAAAAGTTATGAGAGAGATTCCCCTCCCCCAACCCAATCCAACCGTTCTGAGCAAGTTTGCATACCATGCCTGATTTCACTAGGCGAGCTCTGATGAGGCCTACTTACCAGATTGGGTACTGCAGGAGAGTTAGACAGAGCATCTGTCTTCCCTCCAGTCTGTGGATCGCTCTGAGGCTTAGGCAGGAGATAGATGCCCAGAGTCTAGGAAAAGGCAACCAGTGCACATACCCAGAAGCAGGAACTTGGGCACCTATGGAACTTTACTGCAAAACTTAGGCCAGAGAGAGTGAATTTAGGCACTCACAGTGTTTGGGGGCAACTGAGCAGGGGTTTTGTGAATCCCAGTGGGGACTGATTCTGGGATTTAGGCACCAGAAATGCTTAAATCCTTTTGTGAATTTAACCTCAGTACATTCTCGCACTAACAATTTTGAGAATCATGCTTTTCAAGTGCATACTGTAGATTTCTTTTCGGTTTTCTTCGTATTCAGGTGCAGCTCTTTTCAATCTCAGTTTTTATTTGGAAACCAATATATATGACAGGACAAGGCGGCACATATGGAAGTTGAAGTTAAATTAAAAGCAGGTATCGGCATGTACTTCTCAAATTGGTAAAATAGCAAAATTTGACTTCTTGTCATATTGAATTTTCTTTCACTACTCCATTATGGGAAGCAGTATTGTTAATAATGTAAGTTACATAGACTCTTCCACTGAATAATGACCATAGCATTCTCTTGAATCCTTAGAGAATTAGTTGTTTTATCCCTTTTATCCAAGCCTAGTCACTCATTTAATGCTACATTTCTATACTAGCAATCAAAATACTTGAATATACTCACTTTCAATGAAATTACAGACAAAAAAAATTGCATTTCAAGCTCATATTTTGTTTTTAGTAGCTTAGTAAAATTGCCCTTATTACACCTGTTATATTTAATTAGTGTTTTATTATCTCCCATATCATCTGTAGGAAAGTTGTATGTAGTGACATTAGTAAGGATGTAGCCATTCTATGGTTGGTTTGTTTTATCAGATTTCAAAGCAAAGCAGGATCAGGCATGGCCAATACTGAGAAAGGAAGTGTTGTAGGAATTACCACTGGTGAGTCAGTATGGGTCTGATCCAAGGTGCACTCAAAGTCCAGCTGAGTGTCTTTCCTTGACTTCAATGGGCTACAGAGGAAGGTTAGCATGCTTAAGACACTGGACTGGGCGCAGGAGAACTGGGTTCAGTTGCTAGCTCTGCACAGGCTCCCTGTGTGACATTGGGCAGATTGCTTAATTGCTTTGCCTCAGCTCTTTATCTGTGTAACAGAGTTTACTTACTGCTATGGGCCTCCTTGTTGCCAGGCATGGTGTAGCAGCTTGCTCAATTCTCTAGCACTCCCTGCCAACGGTTCGCTCCAGCAATTCTCTTGCAGTGACTTGGTCCTCCAGCTGGGCTATTGTCTTAAGTCAACACCTTCCGGAGGTCAAACTGTTCAAACTAAAAAGTCCTAAGAATGTCTTTAAAACAATCAAAATCCTTCTACCATGACTGGGTCTATTCCTAGCCTGTTTTGGGGACTTAACCTGCAGCCCCCTCCATTGGGCTGGGTAATCTTTGTGATGGGCTTGTATGCTCCCTTCCCTGGGGCCAATAGGGGAACCCAATTTCACCCTCTATTCTAGATTCCAGCCCAGGGCCTTGTACTGAATAGCTAGATATGGCCTGCTCCTTTATCTGTGCTATAGTTTTCCTGGGCCACTTCCTACCCAGCCTCTTAAGTTCCCCTCTGGGTCTCTTCATCTCTTCCCTGCTTAGTCAGTGTCCCTCAAGAACTCCCTGCCTGGAGAGCTTTCCTTACTGCTCTGAGCTTGCTTCCTGCCTGGCTCTTTCCTTACCCAAATTTTGCCATCACTTAAAAGCCTGACTCTTCCCCTCTCTACTGCAGTCCGATTCCTCCACGTGGAGCTAATGCTGTAATCAGGTTGCCTTAGCAATAGGCTCTCCAGCCCACAGGGCAAGCCATACTGTTAAAATCTACAAAAGAGGGATAATATTTTCCTACTTCCCAGGGTGTGGTCAGAATAAATTCATTAATTTATCAGATGCTCAGATATCATGGGGATGGGGGCTATATCAGTATGTATATTGATGTTTAGGTTTTAATCAGTTTTTACTGAATCAATGCCATTGGATGGGAAGAAACTGCTGCTGGAGGAGGTTGTCTCCTCTGATAAGGTATAGGACCAAGGTCCATTTGTCAACACTTAACATGCCAGTGCACTTTTTGTAAGAAAAGGTATTAATCTCTATATCCTTGCTTAATTCCAACAATTATATTTTACTTATCTAAAATCCACATTCAGCATCAAATGAATATAAGATTATTCTTCAGTTACTGTCCTAAACTATTATGTAGTATTGCTGTGTTCTGTTAAATAGCTATTTGCATTACACCCCAGTGTGGCGGCAGTTCACAAGTAGGCGAGATAATTTTAAAGTGAATAGTGTGTAAAAGGCACTATGTAATTGCAAGTTGATAATATTACTGATTTTCAAATTAAACATCTGCATGGGTCTGTGTCACCTGGTACTGGACCCATCCCTGGGAATGCCAGTGTTTTTCCACTGGAAGACAAAGGATTCACACCATACACAAAAGCTATATAAGGCAGGGGAGTGACATCATCAGGGTTCTCTTCCGCCTCCCCACCCAAAGAGACACTGAAAAACATCTGGAAGCAAGAACTGAACTGAGGGGAGAAGGGTTGAACCCAGGCTGGGAGGGTGTCTAGTCTGTGAGTGGAAATATGGGAAGTCTCAAACTGCAGGCCAGTGCAGCTGCCTTTCAAGACTTTCTGTAATCTGCCTGTGGCAATATTTACCTGCGACAATAATGAGAAATTACATTTTGTAGCCAGTTTCTTTAATGAATCAAGCTCAGTTTGCGTGTTTTATTTGCTTAGTAATCTGCTTTGTTCTGTTTGCTATCTACTCTTTCTAGTTAATAAACCTGTGTTTTGTTTATTCTGAAATCTGGTTTGTACATATCATAATGGGAGAGGGGTGGAAGAGTCTATGCATACCTTCCTCCACATTGAGGGAGGGGGTAGATTTCACAATATACCTTTGGGTCTGTACTCCAGGGGAGGTGGGCACCAGAGTGCTGGGTCAAGTCCCTTAAGCTGAGTCTTCCCAGAGCTGACCTCAGTGTCTGTTTTTCTGCAGCAGAGTGTGGCCCTGCCTGTGTGTGTGCTAGAGGAGGCTTAAGAGCCTGGCTCAGCAAGACAGGTTAAAGGGGGCCCATGCACGCAGAACAGGTGGGCTCAGTGGTATCTCAGCACATCAAGTGGCACCTTGAAAGGGGGCAACCCGGCAAAACCAGCACTTATGCCACTGTGCATAAGTCTTAAAAGTTCTTGAAGTAGCCTTGTGTATTTACTATAAGCAGTCCAGTGTTTTTTTCATGACTACCAGCACATTTGATATGTACACTGTAAGATAAATTTTACTTAGACTTGGCTAAGTTTTGCTGATACTGCAACAAACCCATTCCTTCTACCTTTATTTGCTTTAAAAAGGAATTATTACATGCTAGCATGAACTAAATACTGCTGAGAAGACCTACTAATCCTATGTTTGATCTGATCAGGTATTGCAACTATTTATAAATCAGAAAGCTGAACAATCAGAAAATGGATGTCAGCATATTAAAAAAAAAAACAACCACCACCTTTCCTTCTCCTGGGACTTCAGAACATTTCAGCATGTATTAACATTTCCGAACTCATTTTTTTTGAAAGGAAATTATACTTAAAGAGTCACAGAACTAAAATGAATAATGAAGTAGAACGGTGTCCAATGAAACAACCTAATGAAATACTGCAAGCTCTTCTATTTTTACCTTAAATTCAGCATTACTAAAACGACGCTGCAGTATAAAAAGGTTCATATCTTTTAAGATCTGTGAAATACTGTTACCATTAACAACAATAGCACAGTTTTGTTATTTCTAAGTATTTTATAAGGTATTGATTTGTTATGAAAAGAAAGAAAGCCAGGAAGTGATTAATATTTGAGGTGAAAAATAGTCACAATAGTCTTGAAGGTCGTAAAATGAGTTTATTACATGTGTTCTGACTATACACCAAAATGGAAATGAAAGCCTTTTCTATCAGAATAAATATGAACATGAATTACAAACAAACTGATGATATTCCCCAAAACATGGAGGACAGATTATTGATGAACAGCATATGAAATGAAAAATTCATATGGGGAGGAAAACCTATCAGGAGAAATCTGAAATTTGGCTATAGAAAATTAACCAGTTTGAAGATGTAAAAATTCCAGTAATAACTGCTAACCCCCTACACTTGGGTAAGCTTTAATTTAAGGGGAAAAGAGAATAACTTCAAAGATAATATCTTCAAGATAATATTCTCAATATAAAACTAGCAAATGTAGGTGAAGTATAAAGTCTCAAATTCAGGTGGTGTTCAATTTTGGGACACATACAGGCACATCTAATTTTGAAAAGGAGCAATAATACGGGCCTTGTTCTGCACCACTCACCAAAAAGCTCTTCATATTGACCTATATCATCTCCTCCTGTAGGAAAGGGCTACCATGTTTTCTATGAGGTATAGATCTTTTTCTAGTGTTTGGTAGGTTGGAAAGTACTTTGAATTGGCACTGTCAATTTAGATTTATTGTGTGTTTTTAGCTTTTTTGCCTTCCCTTACTGTTGGCTGTCTCCTAACAAGGAAGGTTACCATAATTCCAAAAAATGCTGATTTTTAAAAAATTCAGTTAAAATAATTTGCTATCAGAATCTGTAGTTGCATGTACAATCAGAACTAAAAATACTTATTACATAATAAATCTAAATTGACAATACTAATTTAAAGTACTTTCTAACCTACAAACAACTAAGATCTAGGCCCCACTGAAGACAACTCAATGGAAATATCTCACTCAATGTGCAATTGTAGCCAAAATAGTCAATAGCAACGGAAAGATAAATTATTAGAGAGGAAAAAAATTAGAAAATGTATCCTGCTCATTTTGGTCAGGCGCTAAGCACTATCAACTCTCACTGAAGTTGTCAATTCAGAGTGCTCAACATATAGGATCAAATCCTCAGTCTGTCAAAATGGGGAGTGTTTTTGCCTCTGTTTTTCAATTGTGTAGCTTTTGTTTGCTTGTCTTGATTGTGTTTTCTAATTCATAGTCTGTTTTGATTTATTCTCCAAACATTTTCTAAACTGAATATTATGAAGGATAAGAAAATCAAAAATACAAAACCAAAACAATGGTATTTCCTTACTTCTGAGTGGTTAACAGTGCAACTGTAACATTTTCTTAATATAGATTTTTATGTAATATTCTATATTTCCATAACTGTATTAATTTGGGAAGCCTAATATTCAAGCATTGGTGCTTTAACAGGATGCTTAAATCCAATATTAACATGTACAAATCAGACTTAAAATGCATAAATGCCTATTTTATAAGTTTAAGTAGCAATGTCAACACCCAAATACTACTTCCAGTCATTCTTTGTGGACATATTTTAAAACTGTCTTGTGGTGCATTCTGAGATATTTTGCATGGAAAATGCTATACAATGTTTTAATGTTGACAAATACATTACAGGTTTATAGCGCTTTAGAATGAAATACAGAGTACAGAATATATTAAATTATTCAGTCTATTTCTTTTTATTTGTAAATCTCATTGTTTCAGAAATAATCAGTATTATGAAAAATTCAGTCTAAATGGGATACCTAACAGACATCATAAAAACAAATAGCATAATAAGTTTGTTAATGAACAACATTTCAGTTACACAAAAATGTGTTCTGTGAGCAGATGCATATTACGAACATCTTTGTTCTTATGGTAAAATTACATATGATTTATACTAAAAGTGCTTAGCTTGAAAACTATCCCCTTTAATAAGAGACTGTCAAATATGTTTATCATTCCAATCCTAAAAACAGCAAGTTAGATAAACAAAGATTTTAATAATTTTTTTAAAAGATAAAACATACATGGAATTCTGTAAATAAATTAGCTAGCAATTTCATTATCTAGTCTGTGTAGCAAAGAGGGCTATTAATGAACAGCTATTAAAGAAAATCCTCTAACTATATTTAAAGTTTTCATTCTGGAAATAAGAGTATAATACGTTTCAGCACTTACAATATATCTTGTTTATGTTTTAGAAAATGCCATCAAATATTCCAAGAAAAGGCTTAACATCATTGGTTTCATCATCTGAAAGAGATCTAATGAAAATGAAGCAAACCAAAATAATTAAATTGTGAACAATCCTGCATACCAAAATTCATGAAATCAGATTATTATTTATAATACAGCCTGGAAAGAGCTGTATCTGAAAAATAATTTTAAAAAGTCTATTTGCATGAAAAATTAATTACAACTAGTAAAATAAAAACTTGTAAGTTAGAAAGAAGAGCTTGGTCTATGGCCTAAGATTGTGAGGTCCTCAGTACCTACAACAGAATATACAAATTATTTTTTATTACCTGACATCAATTTCTTTTTTCCTTTCTTTGTTGCCAATAAAAAAATTCTCCTTTCCAATGAATTGAGAAGAACCTGAGATTATTTCTGAGTTTGGAGAAAACTCTCTGTTTTTCAACTCTTGTGGAGGATTTGGATGTTTTCTTTTTTGGAAGCTGAACTGAAATGTATGGGTTCCAAAATAAATATGATTAAAAATAACAAATTTTAAGACAAACTTCCACATTGTAATAAACTCTAATATATACCATAGCATGCAATCAAAGCTATGCTTAATGTGATAGAATTGCAAACTCTAAAAATAAAGATTTGATATATAAAATTGATATTACACTAGTTAATGGGATATCCACGTGATTAGAGTTTAGAATGTGCTTAAGTGCTTTGTTGAATAAAAGCCTAAAAAAACAACTGGCTTGTTGAAATCAGTTCCAAAATACTGCAAAATGGAAACTATGGGTCAAATTCAGGTCCCATTTCTTTTTGTAGCGAAGGGCACACAAAGCCAAAAATGGATGAATATAGATATTTTAACTAAGATAGCTTCCACAAAAATGTATGTGAACAGACACGCCAGTCATCCAAATAGCCACAGAAAACTGAACATGCAAAACTGAGTAAGTTGAATATAGCAAACAAGTTCACCAAAAAAATCCCTTCACTGCATTGCAAGAAATCCTGTTATAAATATAACTTTACTTACAGTATTTGTATTTCCATATTGTACAGATAGTTTCTTTTCTGATGGTGATTTTAATGTGGAAGAGGCAGAATTTTGTAAATGAACATCAGACTCATCTCGTAACAGGCAAAAACTGAAAATGTGGAAGTTTAGATAATTTAGATATTTATGCATAAGCATAAATGGTTTTCTCAAAGTTCATTGCTTTCAATTTCTAAGTTATTTAAAATAATTCAAAAATTAACTATTTAAAGTACTTTTTTTTAAATGTTCAAACTTCTGACTTTAGAGCTTGTATTCCAGCTACTTAGTCCTCAAGTTTTCCCAAAATCTCAGGGACATATTGATACAAATTTAATAATACATATGTCCCTCAAATATAGACAATGCTTTTACTGAACTGAATAATAACTAGTGTTAGACATTATACTTACTTTTTTGAAATGTCACTTGTTACTTTGCTCTCTGAATTCTGAAACAGTGGTTTACATTCTATTGTACTTTGAAAGTAGGTGTTTCCAGATCCTATATTAGAATGATAATTTTAAAATATATCACAAAATAGCCAAAGAACTCCTTATGAATCCTTTCTGGAATTCCAGAAGTCATAATCTCACACAAGAGCTTTAATATTCATCAAGGTTTTAATTTTTGTTTGGCTTTTGATTAATTTTAAAATGTTGAGGGAAACAGTCAAACTATCAAACCTGAAGAGCCACATATCCTCCGAAAGATTTGAAGCTATTTCTTTCTTACTGTTTCATGAGTATTGGTCTTGCACAGCTATAGAAAAAAAAGGAATGAGCCAAATATTCTGTTGGTGTAAATCCATGATCTCAGTGGATCAACTTACTGATAGTCCATGTGGTTCCCTGGATTGGGACCTGAACTGGGGCTCAAGAGACATATGTTCTATTCCTAGCTCTCCTCTGTTATTTTCAGCAAGTCGCTTTACCTCTCTGAGCTTCCATTTCCCTTCCCACCCTTTGTTTGTCTTTAGCTGTTTAGATTTCAAGCACTTCAGGGCAACAACTATATGTGTTGTACTATATGTTTATACAGTGTCTAGGCACAATGGAACCCCAATTGCAGTTAGAGCCTCTAGGTGCCACTGTAATAAAATAATAACTAATAATAAAAAATTTGGACCTCTTGTTTGTCTATATTGGCAAAAATGGGACACAAATTCACCACAGGTAGCAAATCTGCAAATGGAGGTTGCTCACCTGTAACTGGGCATTCTCTGAGATGTGTGGTTATCCTTATGCCACATGTGGAACGCAGGTGCTCCATGTACCCGAGACCCGAGATTCCTAGCAAGTACTGTCATTGCCTGTGTAGCTGCTCACCTCATTCTCCATACTGAGGGAATATGAGGTGGTTTAGATGGACACCTGTCCAGGTCTTCCTCTTAGCATGAATTAGAAAGGATCTGAAGCAGAGGGGAAGGGGGTGGGTGGTGGAATACAGATAGGGACCACACTTCACAAACAACCTCCAGTTACAGGTAAGAAAAAAAAGTTATTAACCTTTTGTAACTGTTGTTCTTTGAGATGTGTAGCTTATGTCCATTTCATGCTAGCTGTGTGTGGACCATGTGCACAGTTGCCAGAGATTTTTCCCTTAGTGGTATCCATAGGACCAGCTCTAGCACCCCTGGAGTAGTGCATGTATGCCCTGATATAAGGGGTGCTGCAAGCTCTGCATCCTCTCAGTTTCTTCTTGCCAATAACTCCAACAGAGGGGTACGAGGGTGGGTCATGGAATGGACATGAGCAACACATCTCGAAGAACAATAGTTCCAAAAGGTTAGCAAGCATTTTTTCTTTGAGCACTTGCTCACATCCATTCCATGCTAGGTGACTCACAACCGATACCCTCAGAGGTTGGCTTGGAGTTTATGGACCTGCTGACTGAAACATCACTCTTCCGAAAATGGCATTATGACGGGTCTGCTGCTGATGGCACAGTGGAATGTGAAGGTATGAAGCGACGACCATGTTGCGGATCTGCAGATGTCCTGGATTGTTATTTGTGCAAGGAACACATCTAACACAGTGTTCCTTGCACTGAGCTTTCATGGAATGAGCAGTCACAATGGCTGGAGATGGAACCTTCACCTGCTCATAGGAAATCTGGATACGGGCGATTATCCAGGATGAGATTTTTTGGGATGACACCAGCAGCCCTCTCATACTTTCCGCTACTGCTACAAAGAGTTGTGTAGACGTCGCCGAAGGGCTTACTTCTCTCAATATAGAAGGCCTAATGTATGGAGCCGACATTCCTCAGCGGTCTTGTGAGGTTTTGGGAAGCAGACAGCAGAATAATGTCCTGGTTGTTACGGAATTGTGACACCGCCTTTGGTAGAAAGGCTGAATGAGGGCAGAGCTGGACCTTGTCCTTTGTCACTGTATAAGGGGGTTCTGACATAAGGGCTTTGATCTCGGAGACCCTTCTGACCGATGTGATTACCACCAGAAAGTGACCTTCCAAGACAGAAGCAGTAAGGAACAAGATACTAATGGCTCAAAGTGCCTTCCCTCAGAGACCATGGAGGAGCCATACCCGCATCTGCCTCCAGGTGGTGCCAGGGAACCGGTGACCAATGACGGACTAGAGACTATTGCAATGGGACCATAGAGGGCTTTCCTCTGAGTGGTTCTATGATGGTTGGTGCCACAATGGAGCTCACCGCCTCTTGATCCCTTCTATCCCCGGTAGCCATGGCTGTCAGGGAACCTTGGGGAGTGGGTGGGAGTGGGAGGGACATCAGATCCTTTGCCAACTGGAAAGCCTCCAGAGTTGAAGAGGCCTGCAGGCACAAAGTCCCACAACCGCTCCTGGGAGTTGGGGGTGGGTCCTGGACTGAACTGTGTCTAGGTAGAGTTGCCAGAGCCCACAGAGGCTCTGGGGAGGACAAGTGGCCCAGCATGGGTCTCAATGCACTAATCACTCCCTACTTGTTCCTCTTCAGCACCAGAGATTTCTTATGCTTATTCCTTAGCACCCGGGATGGAGAATGGTGCAGGGAAGAGCACGGTGCCGGTGGAGCGCTTTGCATGGAAGCAAAAGTACTCAGCGCTGATTCGGAGCAGCTCAGCTCTGAGGCTGGTCTGAGTGCTGCCTCCATGAGTAAGGCCTTCAGACGAATGTTTCTATCTTTTTGAATGCAGTTTGAACCCCTGCAGATCTGGCATGTCTCTGTAATTTGAGTTTCCCTGAGATACTTTAGATACTTGAATGTGGGTCACGTACTAGGCTTGCACCAAGAGGCACATGGCTTGAAGCCCAGGCACCGGGGCATGCCCTGCCCAGTCCCTGGGACAAAAGTCCCTCAACGACACAGACTACTATACACACTATATACATTAACACTAGGTAAGAACTATATACACTAACTACAAAAACTATACAATATAGTACAAAGTCCAAACCACTGGGAAAGAAGCCTTGCAAGAGCAAGACAGATTGTTCCAAGCAACCGTCATGGGAGGTAAGAAGGAACCGAGAGGACGCAGAGCCAGCAGCACCCCTTATACCAGCGCATATACACACAGCTCCATGCTGTGCTAGAGCCAGTCCTACTGATACCATGAAGGGAAAGATCTCTGGCAACTGTGCACATGACATACACACGTCTAGCATGCAATGAACATGAGGAAGCACTTAAAGAAATCTCCATTTCTTCTTTGAGTGCTAGTCCCTAATGTATATTCACACCTGGTAAGTGATACTCAAAGAGGAAGGGGAGTGAGGATGCAGTTGATATACTGTATGTAATACCGCTGTCCCAGCTGCTGAATCTGCAGAAGAGGCTTGGAATAAGGTGTAATACTTTGTGAAGGTATGGATGGAACTCCAGGTTTCTGTCTTACAAATATCCACTATAGATACTTATTGAAGAGATGTTACTGAGGTTGCCTGTGCTCTATTGGAGTGGATCCTCACTCCTTCCAGAGAAAGGAGATGTGCCAACTGATAACAAAGAGTGATACAATCAAAGATCCACTTAAAGAGTCTCTGAGCAAATAATACTTGTCCCCATGATCACTCTACTACAGTGACAAAAAATCTAGACTTTCTTCTGATTGGTTTTACCCTTTGAAGGTAGACTGCTAGAGCCCATCTAATGTCAAGGGAATGAAGGAAACATGAGGTTTTGGAAAGAATATGAGTAAGTGAATAGACTGATTTATGTGAAACTCAGAAAATTACCTGAGGGATGAACTTTGGGGAAAGGTGAAGGGAAAACTTCTCCTTATGAAATGTGGTGTATAGTAGATCATCCGTAAGTGCTCCCAGTTCATTCACCCTTCTGGATGATGTGATGGCAATGAAAAAGGTGACCTTCAAGTATAGGGACATCGACCACATGGCCAACAGTTCACAGGGTGGCTTGGTAAATATTGAAAGTACAAGATTGAGGTCCTATTGCAGTGTTGGCTTCACTACTGTTTGGAAGGTCCTTGCGATTCCCGTAAGGAATCTGATTGTTATTGGGTGAATAAAAATAGAATAGCCCTCTACTGGAGGATGGAAGGCACTGATTGCTGCAAGGTGGACCCACAGTGAGCTACTGGAAAGTCCTGATGTCTTGAGGGCGAGGAGGTATTCTAAAACATCCCCAGAATCAGCAGGCCTTCCTGCTAACTATTTATGTTGCGCTTCAGTAGAGAAATGCCTCCATTTAGCTAGATAGTTTCTGGTAGAGACTTTTCTGCTGTGTCTAAGAATAATTTGAACAGCCTCCACACATGAATGCTCTAGGCCTGAAGCCTATCCAAATACCAGGCCATGAGATGCAGAGGGTCCAGTTGGGATGTCTGATCCTGCCATTCTCCTGAGTTATCAGATCTGGGAAGGGCTGGACGCTGATGAGAGGATAGGTTGACATTCATAGGAGGCCCAGAAATGAAAGTTGTCTGGGCCAATTGGATGTGATGAGAAAGATTCTAGCTTTGTCACATCACAAATCTTTTGCAGAACCTGCGGTAGCAGTGGGATGGGAGGAAAGACATACCTCTGGGTCTGTCCAGGATAGAAGGGCATTGCCCTTGGAGTCCCAACTCAGTGTGACAGGGTCAGGCCAGATGGCTACAGCAGAGCGACAGAAGGCAGTTATATTAGCCCCACGTTAAGTAGGTCCCTTTTCCCCAGGTAAGGTAACAGGGAAGGTTCCAGAACAATCAGGAACTTTCTAGACACAATTAAGGCAGACAGGCTGATTAGAACACCTGCAGCCAATCAAGAAGCTGCCAGAATCAATTAAGACAGGCTGGCTAATCAGGGCACCCGGGTTTAAAAAGGAGCTCACTTCAGTTTGTGGTGTGTATGCGAGCAGCTGGGAGCAAGAGACGCAAGAAGCTCGGAGTGAGGACGTGCTGCTGGAAGACTGAGAAGTACAAGCATTATCAGACATCAAGAGGAAGGTCCTGTGGTGAGAATAAAGGTGGTGTTGGGAGGAGGCCATGGGGAAGTAGCCCAGGGAGTTGTAGTGTCATGCAGCTGTTACAGGAGCCACTGTAGACAGCTGCAATCCACAGGGCCCTGGGCTGGAACCCAGAGTAGAGGGCAGGCCCAGGTTTCCTTCATCTCCCCAACTCCCTACTTGATACCAGAGGAGTTGAACTGGACTGTGGGTTACACCAGAGGGGAAGGCCTCTGGCCTGTTCCCCGATCCACTAGGTGGATCAGCAGAGATTGTTCTTCTTCCTTTCCCCATCCTGGCCAGTGATAAGGCTAACTGAGTGAACGGCAGATTTGAGCCACAAAAGGGGTCAAATTGAGGGCTGCTGTGAACCTCTGAGGCGAGAAAATCCGCCAATAAGCGCAGGACCCACCAAGGCAGAGGAGGAACTTTTTCACACCAGAGTCTAGACTGAAGTTCTTGTTCATCTGGGTGGTGAACAGGTCCCATAATGGCATTCTCCACCAAGTGAAGATTTCATTCAAGCCTGAACTGTGTACCACTTGTAGTCTGTAGAGAAGTACCTGCTGAGATTGTCAGTTTTGCACAACTGAGAGGTACATCACAAAGAGTATGATGTGGTTCCCGATACAACAGTTCCACCAGTGTACCGTCTCTATACAGAGTGAAAGAGATTTGCTTCTCTTTGTTTGATTACATAGAAGTGTGACAGGGTGGACTACGTGCAGAGGCCTCCTGCTGGAGGCCTCACAGCCCTGCCTCACCCCACCCAAGAAAAGAGCAGAGGAGAAGTCCTCCAGGCAGCTCAGAGTGGCTGCAAGAGATCAGCCAATCAGAGGCCAGAAGGACCATATAAAAGGGAGCAGCAGAGGAAGATCATTCAATTCCTGCCTGGAGCTCAAAGAGGGAGAACTGGGTGCCTGGCTGGCTGGAAGAGCGCAGGACAATGGACAGGTCAATGTGGGCAAGCTAAGCCCAGCACCTAGCCAGACCAGGTGAGGATATTGTGACTGGTCCTGCTGATCTGGCTGAAGTCTGAACCCAGGCGAGGACCTCTGGAAGGACACCACCCAAGGGTACATAGATGGGTCCCTGTTGAACTATTAAAGAAGGTAGTAGCTCCAGGAAAAAAGCCTTTGTGCTATGGTCCCATTCCAGGGCTGTGAGAAAGAATTAGAGTCTGCATACCTCGGAAGGGGAGACAATATATGCAACTCGTCCAAAGGGATGAGCTGCTGAAGACCCAGTGAACAACCATCAGCTGAGGGGTGCTCGTGAGAAATGGGTGCCATCCTATTGTAAGGACTGAAAAAAAAGCAGGGCAAGAAAGGGGGTGCCTGCGAGAGGTGGATGTCACCCTGTTCAAAACTGAGTGATTGAAGGCACACGTCAGCCACAGAGAGAGCGCTTGCGAGAGGTGGGTGCTGACCCCATTACAAGAAGACAGTTGTCATTTTGTCAGATATCATTTGGACATGTCAGGACCATAAAAGAGGACACTGCAGGCCAGCCAGATTGCCCTTAGTTCTAGGAGATTGATGTGCATCCTGACCTCCCGAAGAGTTCACCTGGCCTGTGGAGTGTGAGTGCCTATGTGGGCTCCCCAACCTATGAGGGAAGTTTTGGGTGGAAGGAAAGGGACTCCAGCATTCACTTGCTCTGGGTTTGTCTACCACACAAGGGAAGCCATGACCATGGCCAGGATCGTTAGCTTGGTATTCATGTTGTCTCTGTCTGGAGAGTAAACAGACTGAAGTCAAGCCTGTAGGCAACGGAGGTGAAGCCTAATGAACAGCGTTACATCAGTGCACAAGGACATGTGGCCTAATAGGGAAAGACAGACCTTGACTGTGGTTCGAGATCTACAGTTGATTTGTCTTATCAGGCTGCTCATGGTTTCGAATCTGTTGAGAGGGAGGTAGGCTCTTACTGAGGTGGAGTCTAGGGTCACTCCTATAAAGTCTATAATTTTTGCAAATTATGCAAATTCCTAAAGGTGCCAGAAGGTGGACCAAAGATAAGATTGCTGACTGAACTTCCCAGCGGGATCTGCCTGTTAAGAACCAATAATCCAGGTATGTGAAGATGCTGAACTGCTTCATCTCATCTGAGCTGCCATCACTGAGACGACTTTCATGATACTGTGCCACATGGGGAATTATTAGTTAAATTGGAGAAGATGGGGATCAATATGAACATCAAAAGGTGGATAAGGAATTGGTTAAAGGGGAGACTGCAACGGGTCCTACTGAAAGGAGAATTGTCAGGTTGGAGGGAGGTTACCAGTGGAGTTCCTCAGGGATTGGTTTTGGGACCAATCTTATTATTACTGACCTTGGCACAAAAAGTGGGAGTGTGCTAATAAAGTTTGCAGATGATACAAAGCTGGGAGGTATTGCCAGTTCAGAGAAGGATCGGGATATTATACAGGAGGATCTGGATGACCTTGTAAACTGGAGTAATAGTAATAGGATGAAATTTAATAGTGAGAAGTGTAAGGTGATGCATTTAGGGATTAATAACAAGAATTTTAGTTATAAGTTGGGGACGCATCAATTAGAAGTAACGGAAGAGGAGAAGGACCTTGGAGTATTGGTTGATCATAGGATGACTATGAGCTGCCAACGTGATATGGCTGTGAAAAAAGCTAATGCGGTTTTGGGATGCATCAGGAGAGGCATTTCCAGTAGGGATAAGGAGGTTTTAGTACCATTAAACAAGACATTGGTGAGACCTCACCTAGAATACTGTGTGCAGTTCTGGTCTCCCATGTTTAAAAAGGATGAATTCAAACTGGAGCAGGTACAGAGAGGGGCTACTAGGATGATCCGAGGAATGGAAAACTTGTCTTATGAAAGGAGACTTAAGGAGCTTGGCTTGTTTAGCCTAACTAAAAGAAGGTTGAGGGGAGATATGATTGCTCTCTATAAATATATCAGAGGCATAAATACAGGAGAGGGAGAGGAATTATTTCAGCTCAGCACCAATGTGGACACAAGAACAAATGGGTATAAACTGGCCACCAGGAAGTTTAGACTTGAAATTAGACGAAGGTTTCTAACCATCAGAGGAGTGAAGTTTTGGAATAGCCTTCCTAGGGAATCAGTGGGGGCAAAAGATCTATCTGGCTTTAAGATTCTACTCGATAAGTTTATGGAGGAGATGGTATGATGGGATAATGTGATTTTGGTAAGTAATTGATCTTTAAATATTCAGGGTAAATAGGACTAATCCCCTGAGATGGGATATTAGATGGATGGGATCTGAGTTACCCAGGAAAGGATTTTCTGTAGTATCTGGCTGGTGAATCTTGCCCATATGCTCAGGGTTTAGCTGATCACCATATTTGGGGTTGGGAAGGAATTTTCCTCCAGGGCAGACTGGAGAGGCCCTGGAGGTTTTTCACCTTCCTCTGTAGCATGGGGCACGGGTCACTTGAGGGAGGCTCCTCTGCTCCTTGAAGTCTTTAAACCATGATTTGAGGACTTCAATAGCTCAGACATAGGTGAGTTTTTTCGTAGGAGTGGGTGGGCGAGATTCTGTGGCCTGCGCTGTGCAGGAGGTCGAACTAGATGATCAGAATGGTCCCTTCTGACCTTAGTATCTATGAATCTATGAATACCTTGGGTGCTGTTGCTAGCCCAAATGGAAGTACTCTGAACTGGTTGTGCTCTTGTCCTACCAGAAATCTGAGGAACCTTCTGTGGGATGGCAGAACGTTCACATGAAAATAAGCATCTTTTATGTTGAGACCCCAAATTATGCACCCTCTCCAGGGAGGAGATTATTGATGCCAACATAACCATGCAGAATTTTGATTTGCAAATAAAAATATTTAGCTGACATAAGTCAAGCATGGGTCTCCAGACTCATACTATCCTAGAAAAAAAAGAAACAGTGGGAGTAGAACAGTTTCCCTTGATGTTGAGGTGGCACTCGCTCTATAGACCCTCTTTGGAGAAGAAAATCCACCACCCGGCAGAGGATCTCCCCAGGAGATCCCTGAGGAGGGGCCAGGAAGGGGGTTTGTTTAGAGGAGGGGAAAGAAACTCAGCAATGTAGCCAGAGTGGATGATATCCAATACCCACTTCTTCATTGTTATTGGCCTCCAGTTGTGGGCAAAGTACAGTGGATGGATGCCAAAACTTTGCGGGACGATGGGGGGCAAGCGATGGCATCAGTAATGGGACTCAGTTCTAGAGCTCCCCATCAAAATTAACCCCTGGACAGCGGATGGGTTTGAGTGGCTGAGGTTGAGGAGGCTACATATCTCGGCCTTTGTACTTTCTGGAATTTGCATGGATGGCTCATATAGGTGCTGGTGAAAGAAAGGCTGGTGAAGAAGCCTTGGCTTACACATCTGTTTGTGGTGGTTCCTCTTCGGGGCCGGGGTATAACTACCCAGGATGTATAGGACTGTTCTGGAGTCTGGATGTAGTGGCTCATCTGTCTACTCATTAAAGCAGAGGTGGGCAAACTATAGCCCACGGGACCGTCCTGCCAGGCCTCTGAGCTCCCAATTGGAGAGGCTAGCCCTGGCCCCTCCCCCCACAGCCACACCGCCAGCACTCTGGGCAGCTGGGCTGTGCTCCTGCAGGGCAGAGTGGTGGCGTGTCTAGCTCTGGCCGGGCGGCATGGCTGCCAAACATGCTGCTCTGAGCGGCATGGTAAGGGGGCCAGGGCCGGGGGGTTGGATAAGGTGTCAGCCATGTCCATGCCGCTTGCAATGAGGTCTTAGCTACCAGTTTGCCCTCATCAATAAGAGTTTGGAATTGGACACTCTCCTCCTGAGGGACTTCGGATTGGAATGGATAGGAATGTGCACCAGGTAGGCGACCAAGGTGGGCCCTCATGATCGGCAGTGGTGGGACCTGTGTCAGCTCGTATCAGGTCCTGATACAGGAGATGACCTAGTTGGAAATCCTCTGCAAGGACACCAGAAGGCCTTCATCCTGTTCGCTGTTGCAATGAAGAGCTGGGTTGACTTGCGGAAAAGCCTGGTACACTCCAGCTAAAATGCCAGGGCATGCAGCCTCTTTACCTCACTAGGGGTGTGTGGCTTGGGACAAAACTCTGAGAAGATGATGTCCTGGTTAACATGGAAGGAAGACACCACTTTCAGCAGAAAGGCCAGATGTGGTCGCAGCTGAATCTTGTTCTTGTAGAACACCATATACGGTGGCTCTAACGTCAGGGCTTTAATCTCTGAGACTCATCTTGCCGACGTTACCGGTACAAAGAAGGCGACCTTCCATGACAGGTGGGAAAGGGAGCAGGAGCCCAACGACTCAAAGGGTAGGCCTGTGAGCCTAGAAAGAACCAAGTTAAGGTCCCACTGTGGGACAAGAGCCCGAACCGGCGGGAAGAGCCTCTCGAGGCCTCTCAAGAATCTGACTGACATGTCATGAGAGAACACTGTCTGACCTTGGATTGGAGGGGGGAAAGCAGAAATGGCCGTGAGATGCACCCTGACTGAAGAGTGTGCCAGACCCTGGTTCTTCAGATGGAGAAGGTAGTCTAGGATAGACTGTACAGATGAATGTGACTGAGAGATACTGTGCTCGGACGCCCAGCAGGAAATCTGGCCAGGGGGACGAGGTTAAGTCACTCTAGTGGAAGCTTCCTACTTCCCAGGAGGACCTGTTGGACCTCATGAGAGCAGGTCCTTTCCTCCGGGTTCAGCCATGCAGCATCCACGCTGAGAGGTGGAGGGGAGCGAGGTCGGAATGTATGAGATGCCTGTGGTCCTGAGACAGCCGGTCCAGTCAGGTGGGCAGAGGCCAGGGTGGGCCCATTGCCATCATCAATGTGCCGAACCAGTGCTGGTACGGCCATGCTAGGTGATCACGATAGGCAAGGCATAAGGTCTCTTGATCTTTGCCAGGACCCTGCTGATAAGCGGAATCTGCAGAAACGCATACATCAGGCTCCCTGACCACAACAGGAGGAAGGCATCAGAGAGAGTCCTTGCCCAGACCTTGCCAAGAACAAAAACAATGGCATTTTGTTTTGTCTGGTGGCGAACAGGTCCACTTGGGGAGACCCCCACCTCTGGAAGATCATGCAGGTTACCTCCGGGTGGAGTGACCACTCGTGATGACAGGAGAAGGACCTGCTGAGGTGATCCGCCAGCATGTTTCTGATGCCATGGAGATGACAAACTTCAAATTGATCTCATAGCTGATGCAGAAATCCCACTGACGGAATGTCTCTTGGCAGAGAGCCGACAACCATGCTCCTCCTTGCCTGTTGACCTAGAACATCAAGGCTGTGTTGTCCATCAACACTCTCAACCCTTTGCCCATCAGTTGCAGTAAGAAGACTCCTCATGCCAAGTGGACCGCTCTGAACTCTTTGACATTTATGTTCAACGTCATCTCCTCCAGGAACCACATGCCCTGGGTCTGGAGGTCATTGAGATGCACTCCCCAGCAGAGGTCCGAGGCATCCGATATCAACTCGATCGAGTTACAAGGGGTGTCAAATGGAACTCCCTCAAGGACCGCCGTGGGGTCGGTCCACCACTGCAGCGAGGTAAGTATAGTCAGTGAGATGGTAATGACCTTTTCCAGATAATCTCTGGACTGGGACTAGACCGTCGCCAGCCACTGCTGTAAGGGCTGCATCCGGAGCCTGGCATGGCGGACAACATACATACGTGCTGCCATGTGGCCCAGCAGGCACAGGCAAACCCCGGCCATGGTCAGGGGGAACGCAGAGACTCCCGCACTTGGTAAACACCTGTCGCTAGGCCAAATGGGAGGACCACAAACTGATAGTGGTCGGGTCCCAGGGTAAATTGTAGGAAGCGTCTGTGACCTTGAAAGATCGCTGTGTGGAAATATGCATCCTTCAAGTCGAGGGTGGCATACTAGTCTCCAGGAAGGGGTTGACGGAGGCCAGGGAGACCATGCAGAACTTCAATTTATTTAGGTATTTGTTGAGGTATCGCAGGTCCAGGGTGGACCGTAGACTGCCTTTGGGATTAAAAAGTACCAGGAACAGAACCCCTTGTTCCTGTACTTGTGAGGAACCTCCTCCACCTCCCCCAACTGCAGCAACCCTTCTACCTCCTGTGCAAAGAGACTCTCTCGTGAGTGGGTCCCTGAAGAGGGACGGGGAAGGGGGGTGGGAATGAGGGGCAGAAAGAAACTGGAGGATAGAACCCTACGCCACTGTATTGAGGACCCAGTGGTCTGAAGTTATAGTGGTCCATGCAGGGAGGAAAAAGAAAGGCGGTTGGAGAAAAGCGGGAAAGATGAATCTGGGGTATAGTCCGGTAGGTCATCCTTGGGCGCACCCTCAAAATGCTCGCCTGCCACCCTGCTTACTGCAGGTCTAGCCATCGTGCGAGCCACGGAGTCTGCTACATCTGAAGCTACCCGGAGGGCAGCTCTGGCTGCAGCTGTGCCTTCCTCGAAGATCGCCCGGAATTCCTTCTGGACCCTTCGGGAAGTGAAAACTTAAACTTGGCCATGGCCTACCACATGTCATAATCATAGCAACCAAAGAGAGCTTGGTGATTGGCCACTCTCAACTAAAGGCTGGAAGACCAATACATTTTTCATCCAAGCAGATCCAGTCTCTTCGAGTCTTTATTCTTGGGCGTAGACCTGGTTAGACCCTGCCTCTCCCTCTGATTAACAGCCTCAACTACAGGGGAGTTTGAGGCCAAGTGAATGTACAGGTACTTGTGATCCTTAGCTGGCACAAAGTATTTGCATTCAGCCCTTTTTGAAATGAGGGGCAGAGAGGAGGGGGTTTGCCATAGGGCATTAGTAATTTTCAATACCCCTTCATGTAGAGGCAAAGCCACCCTAGCAGGTGCCATAGAGCAAATGATGTCCAATAGGGAGTACACTGGCTCCTCTGCGTGGAGCCCCAGGTTGGAGGCAACCCTTTTCAATAGTTCCTGATGAGCCTTAGCATTATCTTGTGGAACTGGGTGAGGGGGACCCGTAATAGCTCTGCCCGGAGACTATGAGGAAGAAGCCAATACCGCAGGATCTGTCATATCCCCTGGTGGTCCCACCGGCTGTTTCCCTGGGTCCTCCTGGGGGTCCTCTTCTGGGGCCACCACCTCCGGGGAGGGAAGGATGCTGAGGCTGATGGCCTATCCGAGGCCCCCCAGCACTGACCGGATGGCCTGCGAAGGCTGGGTAAACCCCAAGAGTTCTAGGGGTATCAAGCTGCCGGCCACTGGCCTTGGGGCCAAGGGGTCGGTTGCGGTGCTGATGATGTAGACCGTACCACCGGCACTGGGGCTTGTCCCGACGTCAAGGACTCCAGCTCGGTGCCGGAGCCGGAAGCAGAGTGGTTGCTTTCAGGCGAACAAGATCAGGCAGACCGTTGGTCCTTCTCTGTGCAGTGCCAGCTGCTACACCTAGACACAGAGCTGTCAGATCGAGACGAGTTCCTCGCGCAGGACCTTGGGGACCTGCAGCATTTGGCCAATTGGCATTGGTAATCCAGCAAACTATGCCTCATGCTGCTCGATCGGTAATGGGATCTAGAGTGGGACTGGGAGATGGAACGGGCCGGTCATCGGATCTCCCTGACCTCAGGGTTCCGCATCTCAGCAACAGGCAGGTCAGTGACTGGTGGCTCCACTCAAACGATTGGTCACCTGATTGGTGCCAAGGTGCTGCCGTAGGTCTGCGCCAGGTTATTGGCAAGCTGTGCCTCGAATCCCGCTGTTGGCGTCCAAGGTCCGGAGCCTGAAGGGGAAGTTGCTCACCTTGCAGTAACTGAAGTTCTTTGAGATGTGTGTACCTGTGGGTGCTCCACTCTAGGTGTCGGTGCATCCTGGCGCCGTTGATTGGAGATTTTCGGTAGCAGTGCCTGGTTGGGATGCAGGCGCTCAGTTATCATCTCCCGTCTCGTTGGAATCTTCCCAAGCGCCTGCATCCCACACCCCCCTCAGTTCCTTCTCTACCATGGAGTGATTATACTAGTGCTCCAAAGTAGAAAGAAGGAGAGTGGAGTACCCACAGGAACACACATCTCTAAGAACTTCAGTTACTGCAAGGTGAGTAACTTCCTCTTCTTCTTCGAGTGCTGTCCCTCTGGGTGCTCCACTCTAGGTGAATGTGTAGCAGTACCCACTATGGTCGGTGGGACCTGGAGATGCAGCAGTGAGTACTGTAGAGAGTACTGCATGGCCTACTATGGTGTCTGCCGTGGTATCTTGCATGATAGCATAGTGTTTGGCAAACGTGCGTTCAGATGACCATGTAGCTGCTCTACAGATGTCAGAAATGGGTACATTATGTAGGAAGGCAACGGATTTCAACATAGCTCGAGTGGAATAAGTTCTAATGCCTTCAGGCGGTTAAATATTTTGAATTTGATATGAGGATCTGATGCAGTCAGAGATCTACTTGGACAGACGTTGTTTAGAGATAGCCGTACCTTTTGATCTTTCGGTGATGGTGACAAAGAATCATGGAGATTTACGAAATGGCTTAGTCCTAAGTAAAAGGCGATTGCTCGCCTGACATCAAGAGTATGCAGGGATGCCTCGTGTGGAGTCTTGCAAGGTTTGGGATAAAAAGTAGGCAAGTATATCGGTTAGTTAAGGTGGAAGATGGATACCACCTTAGGGAGAAATTTAGGATGTGGTCTCAGAATGACACTGTCTTTGGAGAAGACTGTGTAGGGAGGATGGGCCATCAGGGCGCTTATTTCACCTACTCTCCTTGCTGATGGTTATTGCAACTAAGAAAGCTACCTTCATGGACATATGGAGAAGAGAGGAGGTAGCCAAAGGCTCGAATGGAGGTTTCATGAGAGCGTGAAGAACAACGTTAAGATTCCACGTAGCTGCTGTTTGGTAAATTACAGGGTAGAGATTTTGCAGGCCTGTGAGAAATCGTTTTATGGTGCGGTGGGTAATGAATGAATAACCTTCTAACAGGTCGTGGAAGGTGGTAAGCCCCGCCAGCTGTACTTTGATGGAGCTGAGTGAAAGTCTGTCCTGTTTTAGTCTCAGGAGATACTCTAGAATGTTAGGGAGGGTCACTGTATTGGGCATTAAGTGATTATGTAAGCACCAGAGGACGAAAAGCTTTCACTTCTGCAGGTAAGTTTTACAAATGGAGTCTTTTCTACTGTGCAGGAGGTTGTATCGGACTTGCTCGGAACAGGCTAGTTCATGGGTTTGGAACTATGAAGGAACCAGGCTGTCAGATGGAGCTTTTGGAGCTGGGGGTGAAGAACCTGTCTGCTGTCCTGGGAAAGGAGATCTGGCCTGTTGGGGAGAGCCCGTGGATGACAGGACATGCGGAGTAGGTAAGGATACCACGTCTGTCTCAGCCAAGCTGGGGCAATAAGGATGACCCTGGCTGTGTCGTCTACGATCTCCCGAAGAACCCTGTGTAGCAGAGGGATTGGTGGGAAAGCATAGAGGAGACAGTTGTTCCACGGGATGAGGAACACGTCTCCTAGGGATGCAGTCCTGAGTCCCACTCTGGAGCAAAACAGACGACATTTTCGATTCTGGGTTGTGGCAAAGAGGTCTATTGATGGGGTGCCCCAGAGGGAGAAGAGCTGTTGAAGTATTGCGGGATGCAGTTCCCATTCGTATTCTGTTGAGAAGTGTCGGCAGTAGTGTTGTGACAGCCTGGTAGGTAGGAAGTGATGATTTGTATTTGATGTTGTATGCACCAATTCCATAGCCAGATGGCTTCCACGCAAATGGAATGTGATCGGGCTCCCCCTTGTCTGCTGATGTAGTACATATATGTTATGTTGTCTGTTAAGACCCAAAAAGATTTGTTCTTTATGAGGGGAAAAAAGTGAAGGCATGCTTGCCTCACTGCTCTGAGCTTTAAGAGATTTATGTGTAGGTGCATCTCTGATGTGGACCACTGGCCTTGTGCCCTGTGCCCCCCTAGATGCACTCCCCAACTGATTAGGGAAGCGTCCGTGGTGAGCATGAGTGTTGGGGAACGCTGCTGGAAGGAAACTCCCTTGCAGAGGTTTTCTGGTCTTGTCCATCAATGTAGGGAAGCTAGAACATTGGAAGGAGTAGTTAGTAGCGTCCCTAAGGTGTGTCTTTTGGGTTTGAAATTGGAATTGAGCAAGCCCTGAAGACATCTCATGTATAGCCTGGCATACTGGACCATGAAGGTGGTGACTGCCATGTGACCAAGGAGCTGTAGATAGATTCTTGCCTGTGTCCTGGGACAAATAGAGAGGGTGCGTATGGAGCTGCGTGATAGCGAGGAATCTGTGATATGGGAGCAAGGCTCTGCTCTGGATTGAGTTGAGATGACCTCAGATGAACTCTATCTGTTGTGTAGGTGTCAGGGTGGATTTTTGGATGTTTATTTGGAGGCCTAGGCTGTGAAAGAGGGAGATGGCGAAACCGATAGCTTGAAGTGTCTCGCCATAGGAGTTGCCTTTGATGAGGCAATCGTCCAGGTAGAGGAAAAGCATGATCCCATGTTTGTGGAGGTGAGCCACGACCAGGACTAGAGTTTTGGAAAAAAGACTCTCGGTGCTGTGGAGAGGCCAAAAAGAAGAATTCTGTATTGAAAATGGTCATGACCGATTGCGAATCGTAGGAAGCGTCTGTGAGCTGTATGAATTGATGAATTGTATGAATATATATATGAAAATAAGCATCCTGTAGGTCGAGGGCTATGAACCAGTCCCCTTGATCCAGTGCAGGAATCATTGTGCCCAGTGTGACCATCTTGAATTTTTGTGTCCTCACAAATTTGTTTAGTCAGAGTAGATCTAGTATAGGCCTCCATCCCCCCCCGTCTTTTTCTGGGTCAGGAAGTAATGGGAGTAGAATCCTTTCCCTCAATGTTGCATCAGCACAGGTTCCACTGTGCCTAGCTAGAGAAGGTGAGCCACTTCTACGCAAAGTGGGTGCTTGTGAGAGGGGTCCCTGAAGAGGGATGGGGAAGGGTAGAAGGATAGGATATGAATGGGATAGAGTAACCGGACTGAACTATTTCAAGGACCCAGCGATCCTGTGTAATACGCTGCCAGGCATGTTGGAAACTCTGGAGGCGGTGGACAAATGGGCAAGTAGGCTGTGGAATCAAGGGGTGGTCACGCAGACCCTCAACCAACATTTCAAAATTGTTGTTTATTCCTGGATGGGTGGGAGGTGGTTGCTTAAGCTTGATTTTTTCTGTGTTTAGGGGGTCTAGAGCAATTCCCATTTATGTCATATGGTTTGGGTTGAGGCTGATAATATTGTTGTGTGCGCGGTCTTTGGTAAGGTTGGTATTGTTGTCTCCTGGGAAGAGATAGGTGAATATCCAGGGTGCGCAGTGTCGCTCTAGAATCTTTTATATCGTGAAGTAGTTCAAATTTTTTTTGGAAAACAGTTTGTCTTTATCAAAGGGGAGGTCCTCCACTTTGGTCTGCAGATCTTTAGGGATGCCAGATGCAGAAAGCCATGAAGATCTGCGCATAACCACAGCCGTTGCAGTAGTACAGGCTGCTGCGTCCGCCATGTCTAAAAAGGCTTGTAGGGCTGTTCTGGAAATCAATTGGCCCTCGCTCAGAATTGATTTAAAGTCCGCTCTCCTGTCCTCTGGATGTAGGAGGCAAATTCAAAAAGTTTATTGTAGTTATCAAAGTCGTAGCTCGTGAGAAGAGCAGAGTAGTTTGCAATCCTGAAATGTAGAGTGGAAGATGTGTAAACCTTGCATCCCAAGACGTTAAGGCATTTAAGGTCCTTGTCTTGCGGGGTGGGCCGATATTGTGGATGTTTCGTCCTTTGTGCGACTGCATTCATGATGAGAGAGTTCGGTTGTGGGTGAGAAAACAGGAAGTCAGCATCCTTAGCAGGAACATAGTATTTACGTTCGGCCTTTCTGCAGGTAGGTAATAAAGAAGCTGGAGTATGCCAGACTGTCAGCTGGTTCCAGGGGTGCTTCATTTATAGGGAGTGCGATCTTTGAGGGTGCAGAGGGTTGAAGGATTCTGAGAAGTTTGTGTTGTGTCTCCTGAACCTCTTCTAGGGGGACATCTTGACTGAGTGCCACCCTCTTGAAAAGCTCTTGAAATTGTTTAGTCATCCATGTTCTGTGGAGGTTGGGGGGGGGGGGAAGGGCTCTGTCTGGAGCAGATGGAGAATTAGAGGTTGGTGAGTCAGGATATGTTTCATAGCTCACAGGAGGGGGTTCAGGTACTCTAGAAGTGAACAGAGCTGGAGATCGAGGCACACAAATGGTTTTGTGGAAGAGATCTGAGGATGAGTGGTAGGAGGATGTGGCCAAGGGTACCCCTGGGGCCAAGGCATAGGGTAGGAGAACACAGGTGCCGTCCACGGGGGGGGGGGGGAAGGGGGAGAGTAGGGAAACTGAGGCTGGTGGCTGAGGACCGTAGCCTGAGGTGGAAGAGGGTCTGGTGGAGGAGGAGAGGCAGGTGGGGAGAACTCCACCTGCTGCTGTATATTGTGTTTGCTGTCACTGAAAGTAGCCAGTTCAGGTGGTGAGAGTGGCTGTTCGAAGAGTGAGCCCTGTGTATCCAGGAACGGAGAGTTAGGCTCAGGTGGCACTGAGAGGTCACATTGAGTGAGGAACTGTTGCTCCTGCTCCCTGGGCTGCGCTGAGCCTGGTCTGTGCTATAGCGCATTAACAAGTTGAAGAGGAAATGTCAGCGGTGCCGCAAGTCTGTTGGAGGTGCCCTGCAGGGGGTCCGCTGCTGGTGCCGGGGCAGGAGGCAGGCCCGGTGCCGAAATTCTTCCTGGCACCAGGGCAGAGCATGCAGTTGGCACTGTGGCTATTTTTAGCACGGAAGGGGTTGGTGCTGACGTCCTTGTTGGCACCGCGGCAGAGTGCACAGCTGGCACCGTGACTATTTTTAGTGCTGAGGCACTCGGTGCCACGTAGAACTTCCCGGTACGGGAGGTCGGGTTCCTGCCTCTGCGGTCTGTGGGAGCCACAGCTGAGGCTTTAGAAAGAGCTGAGGCACCTGCCTATGGTGCTGTCAGCAGAGAGGGTAAGGATCTCGGGGGAGACCCTTTATCTTTGTCAGAGTCTCTCCTATGAGACTGCTATGCTTCTTGCCTCTGTTCAAAAAAGGGTGAAGCAATACTCTCCACTGGTTCGGATCTGGCTGGGGAGCGGGTTTAACTTTCCCCATCTCTGAAAGTGGCTGCAGGGATTTTTTTATCTCAAGCATTTTAAGCCACAGGTCCCTGTCGTGCCGAGCCCTTGACTTGAGGCTCGTATAGTGGAGGCACTTTGTGGGAATGTGGGTTTCTCCACTTCACACTTCTTGAATCCTGAAGCCCCTGGCATTGTGAACTAGAAATGGCAAGGGAGAGTGTCTCAGCAGGAAACAAGCCTGAAGCGAAAAGTTGTTTTTTGTTTTTTTTTAAACTAACTATGTAACTACACTAAAGGAAGGGAAACAACTGGGATGTAACTAATAACTATTTTTATATTCTTTGATACTTTTTTCCTACAGAGACCAGGGAAGAGAAGTAGCACTGCCCCAAGACCTGTCTTCAGCCGGGGACATTTGAGAAGGAACTGAGAGGGGTGCGGGACACAGGCGCTCAGGAAGATTCCAACGAGACGGGAGATACCAACTGAGCGCCTGCATCCCGACCAGGCATTGCTACCGAAAATCTCCGATCAATGGCGCCGGGATGCACCGACACCTAGAGTGGAGCACCCACAGGGACAGCACTTGAAGAAGAAGAGGGCTACTCCCTTCTGATGGGGAGCGGTGCTACTGAGGCAGGGACACACAGGTCCTAAGGCGGATTTACCCCTGCACCGGGGTATTGCCAGAGCCAGTGTTGGCGGCACTGGTAGCATCAGGATCTCCTGCACTGCCTGCAGGGCGTTGGGTGTCGACAGGACCTCTAGTTGACGGAGGCCCTCATCACTGTCTGGCATGGCAGGTATGTTACAGGATGGGCTAGACCGCTCGACTTGAGCTGGGGCTATGGATGTGCTGAGCCGCCCAGCATGGGTCTCTGCTCTCCTCTGACCCTCTCCTTTCCCTTATGGGAAGTGGGAGATCTTCCCCACATGGTCCTCTTCAGCTTCTTGGCCAGATCAGGGAGGGGGATCGGTGCCGGCTTGTAGATGGCACCAGTGGGGTGCTCTGCACGGATACTGCGGTGTTCGGGGCCAAGTCAGACCTCTGCTCCAGTGCCAGAGTTAGTGCCAACTCCATCAGGAGCACCCTGAGAAGGATGTCCTTTTTTGTCCGGGGTTTAACCGATTTACCAATGTGACACTTGTCACCTATGTGCCCTTCGCCCCCTTAAAGAGTTACTGTGCGGGACACTGATGGACATAGGCTGCTTACAACGATCACAGTCTTAAAGCATGGGGACCAGGGCACAGGGACCTAGGCTGAGTCCCATCCGGGACCGGCTAAATTAGAATCAACACTAAGGGAACTATTAACTATGTACAACTATTTTACACGAAAACGTTTGTAAGAAACACTGAATGAGCACAATGCTAGCTGAAGCAGCAGACGTTCCAGCACCATCACTGACGGCAAGAAGGAACTGAGGGTGGGGGGGGGCCAGAGGGTGCCAGAGCTGGTCCCCTATGGATACTACTGAGGGAAAAACTTCTGGCACTAGTGCATGTGGCGAGCACACACACCTAATATGGAATGGTCATGAGCAAGCACTCGAAGAAGGAGGAGGAGGTTGGAAGATATTTTTGCCTTATCTCACCGTCAGAGTTAGGTTTCAGTCTGTCCCAGCATGTGAAGCATTATGGTAACCAGAACCGATGGATCCAGTATGACTGTGGGCATAGTCGTCAGTGGACCCTGATGGCAGTCAATCGGTATCAAAGAGGAGTCCAACTTGGAGATTTCAGTTGGTGCTTATCTTCCAGCGTATGAGCTGGAGCCAGAGCCAGTACCGACGGATCCTTTCTCCTTTGCGCCTTACTCTTGTGGCCATAAGATTTAGGTGGACCTAAGTCTTTAGGACACACACAACTTGAATGGAGACAGAAAGGGAGTCTCTTTTAAGAGCAGATCTAGGAGATATGTTATGTCTATGAGAGTGCCCCTTACTCTCATGAAAGCCCTAAAGTAATGATTCCTTGGGCTTAACAACTCTGGCCTCTATTCCAGAGCTTGTCCTCAAAGGGGCACTGCTCACAGCCTGTAGCTGATGTACAGGGAGTTCTCCCCAGCCTGGATCTGAGGGGAGTCTCATGGCCTTCTCCTCAGTCAAAGCTCTCGTCCATCTCAGTTTCAGGGAGGGAAGCAGCAGCAGTTGCTGCACTTGGCAGATATATAAGCCTCCCCAAGGCAGTAAAGGCAGCATTGGTGTTCATCATTGATCGAGAAGGAGCAGGTATAGGAGGCACAGTTCTAAAAACCTGGTACTCTGGGCACAGTCCTTCTCCCAAAGGGAAAAATGGGAAAGGTCCCTGAGGTGGGGGAAACTACTAAAATGGTAAAACACTAAAACTCTGTACAAGATCTTTATAGATAGGTAGACAATACTCTTTGGAGACAGAGGATTCTAACTCAGCCCATGCTGAGGTAAGAAGGAACTGGAGAGATGTCAGTTCAAGCCACCCCTTATACCTTCGGTATGGAACATGAGAACAACTGCACAGGTATGGTCCAACAGACACTATTTACTAGAAATCTCTGGTCTCAAGTGCATGATGCGCCTGTGTGCCCACATGTGTAATACACATAGGGACCACCATTTGAAGAAGAAACTAATTTAGATAGGTGTTTTTACCATTGTATTGGTCAACTCTGCTCAGAGTGGGGATAGACAAAATAGTGGTGAAAACAGCTTAGCCTGCTTGAGCCTATCTATGCTACAGCTCCTGCCATTGCTACCACCAAGGGTGAATTAAGGATCATGTTTTTGTCAGTGTAGATGCAGCCTATTTTAACAGTTTAACTTAACATTTGTAAAACTCCCATTTTTTTCTGGTGCTTTGCCTGTTAAGTTGATTAATTTTAAAGTTAACACTTATCTACACTGCAGCATAAATAAAAAACCCAACAAATTCATATATTTACAAAATTATCACGAATTCTGAATTGATCTATCATTTGACTTTCATGATAATTTGGAGACTTAATACACTTGTTTCCTTATATTTCTTTTCTATTGATTTTAAGCACGTATATAGCTGCAGAAGAACAGAAGGAAATACATTGCAAGTGCATTTATTTTAATATGGTTACATTCACGTGTGAGAACAATCAATGCTTAATTCAATATGCCCTTTAACAAAGGTTTATTTTGTCTTCAAAACCACACTGCTTATTGAAACATAGAAAGCAGAAGGGCCAAAACAATTCCTAATTTTCAGAAAGCATTATTTTCCCAACTTAAAGCATGCATCCTGATAGAGCTATCCTACCCAGGCCCTGGTGAGTAGGCCCAATTCTGCAAATTCCATTTTACTTCACTGAGATTTGAAGGTGCTCTGCACCTTATAGAAAAGGGCCTAAAAAGTAAATATTTACATGGAGAGACAGTGGAAGAAAGGAAACTTTCCCTTCTCGCAATCTGTATTCTAATCTAATACTGTGGATGGCTCTTCCAGTCATCTGTCTTTGTGAGCAGGATTGGTTATGGACTCAATCAGGAAGAACCTGCTTCACTGAGATTGTGAAATGGGGAATAATACACATGAAATCAGGTCCATGAACCTGATTATGATATAATGTATGCGAAAAAGGTGGATATGGTGTCTGTAATTGAGGCCACAGGAAGGGAGTAATCTTTGGCAGTTGCAAAGTAATTTCACAGCACTTGGACAGTAGAACTTGCCTGCTGGAAAAAGGCAAAATCTATTGATCTTAAAATATCTGAAGTCTGTCGTGATTCAGAGGGCTAGCAGGTACTGAGTCTATAATTTGTTGGTAAGGCCTACAATTAACTGTACCAAACTGGAAACAATTTAAGTGAAAACATTAACTATTTCCCTGCTCATCATTTTAACAAACACCCAACTTCTGAGATTGTGCATGAAGGTTGAGTAGAAAACTATCTTTGATATTTAGGCTGCAATATCTTGAATAAAAAAATCTGTCTTTAAACAACAATTCTAAATCAGCTGGTCAATTAAGTTACTCACAGATTTTAAGTTAAATTTTATTTCAGATCATAATCAATTACTTTTAACAAAAAGGGGGTGAAGAGTTAATTTGAGGAAGATTATCTGGTGCACTGTCCATGTGGTACATACAGTGACAATTATAAACAATAGGTTACACCAAAATAATTTTACCTAAATCTTCTCTACTCTCCACACCAGTGAAAAAATTGCTAGCATATATTAATTTGTCATCAAAATCATCCCAAACGTCATCTCCCAATTCAAAGTTCACATTCAAAGCCTCTGAAAACCAAGAGCTGCTTTTATCTGCATTAGTCAAATTATGCATTAAAGATTCTTTAAAATTTTTCTTTGACGTCATTGTCTGATGGCTCTCCTCACTTACAGTCACAGAATGTTCCCAAGAGAGATCTGTAATGCAATTATAATAGGGGTGTAAAACTCTGGATTGCATGCTTAAGAGTATTTGTTCAACCTATAAAAAAAGTGAACTATGTTAGCTACACACATTTTCTCAACATTATTTTAAGAAAACAGTCATCTTCACACCAAATTCCAGCAAGGGGCCCTTATAAAGAATATTTCAAGTCACCTCTGATTTAATTTTTTTTTTCCAGTGTGAGAATTATGGTTTGATGGAGTGCAAGTTTAACACTGACGAGCCCAGTCCCTTTACCTTCCCACCCCATTCATTTTCTCTTTATTCACTCTATTTAGTCTTACTCATTGTCTCCCTCTCCTATATTTTCAACTCCCCAAAACTAATCACAACAGACTAACACATTTTAAACAATTAATTTTAAAAGCATTTAACTAAAATATGTAGAGATAGCTGCACTAAAACATTATTTGAGAGTACTACGCAGAAGGGTTTTCATTTCCTTTCATTGCTTGAGTAGCAGAAATGAGCATAAGCAGATGTGAAGGCAGTACATATCTGGAGATACACATTCAAGTTAGCAGTATTTTCTATTTATTTTGTTATCTCTTGAACAGTGGAAATAGAACACAATTGTATATTGTAAATTGGCATGCACTAGAAATGGAAAGCACTTAACGTGCAGTGTATGTAAACGAAAATAGTTTATGTGGTAGGACTGGGACTTTCATCATCTGTGATGGGAAGCAGCAGTAAAGTTTCATTGATTGTTGATATATACTCACATTTATGGATCAATTAGAACCTTGAAAGGTATTAAAATAAAACTTTAATTTTTAATATAAATAGAGAGGTTTTACTAAACATTAATTTAGCTGTTTTAAGAGCCCAACAGTACAAAGTATAATGCTCAATTTTCACTCAGATACTCCACTGATGATGGGAAATGTGTGTGGAAAACAGAAGGAGATAGAGGTAAACTATCTGATGCATTACAACTGGCATCAATGGGAATAAGCACAGTCATAAGTATCCAACTCAGTAATAAGTTTTTACAGAATTGGGCCCTAAGATATTAGAACTAACCACTACAGTTTTCCTTTAAGGGACATTTATTGGCTGAGATCTGTTCTTGAAACTTTAAATGATTTTTAGAAGAAAAGCCAATGTCAAAGCAAGTTCCTTGCCTTGACAGAACATATTGTATTGCCCTAAATATGCAGTTCCCTGCAGCACTATGGTGGTTGCTGTAGTGATTTCAACAGGTTTAATTTTGCAAGAAACATTTAATTCAAAACAATGAAAAAAATCATAGAAAATCCTCAGACATTAGTAATAACTTACTACTCTTTTCATAACTCTCTGATTGCAGTTGGTTCTGAGGTCTACCAAGGATGTTAACATTATTCCAGTGTTCTCGTGAAGCTGAGGCAGAAGACTGTGTGTAGTCAGACCTTCATACAAATCAGTAAAACAGAGTCACAAGAAGGTTACAAATTAAAAATAATTTGATTCAGAAAACAGGTCTTCACTGCTTATGCCAGTGAGAGAATTTAAACTAAGTAGGTTTTAAATTTTATTTATAGCAATAATATAATACCTTGGCAATGCTGGCAGCAAAGATTTTGGTGTAAAAACAAATTGTTTCAGATTCACATTTTGAGATTTATTTAACTGTATCTGCATCTACAAAAAAAGATTATTACAGATGATTAGTGTATTATTGTATTTTAATAGTCTGCATCACACTTGCACTTTCCAAAAAAAATAGGGAAGCCACTATAGGAAGAAAGTTTTTATTCATATTTTATAGAATTAATGCATGACATGTGCAGCTACCTGATGAAATAGATTTTTTAAAAAGTTTTATATATCACATTATTCAATTTAGCCAGTGAGATCTTGGAGTAATGCAAATATCTCAGCAAGACCAGACTGTTAACCACACTTCTTTCTCTGTTACCTATGGGCCAAATCATCCTCCACTGCAGAAAAACCTGCAGGGAAGGGGAAATAAGCATTGCAAAAACTCAGATGCCACATTCTCCCCATAGGGAAAAGAGATTTGCAGGCACATCCAGGGGGCAAAGTGCTTAGCCTTGAAACTATGTAGAGTCTACGAATCTAAAAATAACGTCTCTCTTAAAATCTCCCCTGGCAGCATAATTCTCTCAGGACACCAGTATTAATTTTTACTTATAATTTCAGGTAGTATTTCCCTAGGTTGCCACGTAGAGTGGTGGCTTCCAGCTATGCCTGCTACTTAGTCCACCATACTTTCCTAAATCTGCAGAGTACAAATCAGGCAGTGTTTGCAGAAAAAGGCTTCCACAGGCTCATGGGAAGCATACCACTTAGCAGCTACACCCTTCCAAGATTACTGGGCCTTTCCTATCTTTTTTGTGTTCCTTTGCTATTTCCATATTTCACAGCAATGGGACACATTTGATCCTATGTGTCTACATATGATTAATAAAATACCTTCAACCTACAAATAGTCAATAAACTAGATTAAATAAAAAAATTTTCAGGAGTGTGTGTGTTAAAACGAACCTTTAGTTGTTTGACTGGGGGAACGAATGAAATTGAGTTTCTGTTCCTTAAATCAGCTAGGTATGAAGAAAACTTTGAATCTCTCTTTAACTCAGATTTCTGTGAAACTCCAATTTTACCTAAGAAAAGGATTTGAAGATTCTTCAGATTAAATTTTAGGGGTAAAATACAGGCCCCATTTGAGTCAATGGGAATTTTTACTTCAACAGGGCCAAGATTTCATCTTAGATGTTCTATAAAAGACAATTTTTGATGCATTTGTTTTCGTACAAAAATATGAAAAGCTTGACATTGCTATCAAATTCTGTAAAATATTACTCTTCGTTGTATTCGCTACAGAATAATTATACTGCAGTTACTTATTAATAATTTTTACTTTTTAGATTGCATCATAGTGACATTTTAAGCATGATTCTCTTACTGTGTACTCTTTTTATACCAATGTCACCATTAATATCAACAAAATTAATCCTAATTTACACTTGTGTAAATGAGGGAACTGGATCCTTTGAATTTAGATGTTAGAAATAATGAGGTTTTATGAAACTTACAGCAGTCGTGTCCACATACATCTTTATTTTTGCAGTGATGGCTGCATTCTCTGGTCCCAAGTTTCATGTAAGTGGTCCCTCGGTTACAGGCACCTCCTGAGGTAATATAAGAAGAAGAAATGCTGCCGTTTTTCTATTTCACTGATTTTATTGAGGGTTTTTCAGGGAGAAAAAGGAACAAAGTCATCCATGACACTAGATTTTTGTTCACCCTCAAAAAACTTTTGGGTCAAAAAAGTCAACTGCTATATGTTTGTCAGAGAGACTTCCTCTTTGGGTTGCTAAGACTTTTCATAGCAAAGCAATAACTGTACCCACTAAAAGCTGTAAGCATCACCTCAACACCACCCTAAAACTCTGAAGGTATGAGGTACTAGATGTCCAACTTCTCTCCCTAATTCAGTTCCCTATGGAAACATACTTCACTACCTGTTGAGCCAATACAGCAACACTCTATGCCCTTGTTGTGACTTGATAGAAATAGTCCTGTCTATACTGGATTCAAAGCCATAGTACACTAAATTCCTTAATATATTGTAGTGTGTTTTCATACATTTTACCCAAAAGTGAAGAAAGATGAACAAATATGGGGCCCAGTCCTGTTCATATTGAAGTAACTGACCAAACTTCCATTGACCTCAACAGGAGCAGGATATGGGACTCTATTCTTTAGAGTATTATTAATTACCTGTATCCTTTCTCGCTCCTGTTGATCTTATTGAAGAGGCATGATACATAGGTGAAGACTCAGCTTCTAATTTTCTTTGTAAAACCACTTCATTTCCAAACCTTTTTGGTCCTAAGTAAAAGGCTGTATAGTTTTGCTGAATATCCACCCCAACTTTTAGAAATGAAACACAAAAATGTTTATGTAAATTGAAAAATATGTTCTTATATTACCATTTACACAAGGTTAAAGACAAGGAGTGATTTGCCATTAAGAGACTCAATGTTAAATCAGGCAAATCTGATATGATGAATTGGTATGTGGCTCAGAACTGATGGAGAGGAGATTGGAAAACTTTGGGGATGGATGGGGATAAGTATGGGATGAAATGTTTTGGAGTCATCTTCTGAAGAGTTATGAGGAGAAATGCTCAGGTTAAATCCTAGGGAGCAAGGAGAGATGACTTACAATATACATGACACTTAGATGAAACAGTTATATTAGAAAAATCTCAATTAATGCTTTTAGCATAGTATGCCATACAATAAAACAATGAATAGAATTTTATTTTAGAATTAATTAATTTTTATTGAAGTTTTGGCTTGGTATAAAGGAAACTGGTTTCACTATTTATTCAACATCTTTAAAAGTATATTTTAAAGTACTAATCATATCAATAAACCTACCATATTCAGAGCTAATTAAGTTTATACTAAGTTCCTCAGATTTAAGAGCTCTTTTCACTTCAATTTTTTTAGTCCAATTTCCATTTTTCAGCAAGACAGAATCCCTGCAACATATAATAATATAATGATATTAAGTATACACAATGGACAGTAAGATAGTGGTAAACATTTTATGAAAAGAAGTCATGTTATTTGTGATGCTAGCAGTATAGAAATCTGGTATAAGACCACAGAGCAGTTTTGATTCAGGGGATCAAATTGATGAGGGGTCTCAAAAACATTCCAACAGGATGTGCCCTCAGGGCCTGCAGCCCTAAGATAGCCAGGGTCCTGAGATGACATTCCAGTTTTGCAAGGTGGAAAGAGCACGTCTTCCTCTTTGTGAGGACTTGATCAGGACCCAGGTGCAGGTCATCTAGTTGGGGAAGATTTATTTTACTCTTTGTTTCCCATTCCCTTCACGTACAGCTCATCCAACTGGAGAGAGAGCGTCTAATTCCTCCGCCAGGTGAAAAAACAAACCTATGTAGGGAAGGTAGGCAAGTGCTGCCTATGTAAATAATTCAGTACCTAATTTTCATGAGTAACAATTCAAAAAGTTTCCTTTCTATAAGCATTAAGTAATGTAAATTGTGTGTATTTATATTAAAACTGGATGCTTTTGGCTTCAATATAATCAATAAAATTGATAACACAACTGCACAGATATTTAGAATGGCATGATATATGCAAAGGGACTGACTTTATTGGACTGCGCCTTGTTTAGCCATTTACACCAGTGCAAAGCAACTGTAAAATGCTACAAAATCAGGAAGCACTTTATATGTATTTTGCACAGGACACAGAGCAACAGAGAATCAGGCCTAGGAAATCCATTTGCAGCAGGACTTCCACTAAAATAACAGATATTTTGTTAGTCTCATTTATATAAAAAAATGTTACACCAACTACATATTATTTGACTCTTCATGGAAAGAATACAAAATGACATTCCAAAGATGTAAATAACACGACTGATCACACTTACATAGTTTTCTGTTTAAAAACCACTTGATTATCAGCATCTCCTATGAGTAAGGTAACATAGTGAAAATCTGGTGCAGTTCTCTTAATCTGAAGCTGTTCAAAGTTTGTTAATATGATGGTCACTAAGATTTCAGCCACTGTATCACTGTATTTTGCAAGCTAGGAAAATAAATCATACATAAAATGATATAACCAGTAAAAACATTTCAGAGTAAGCCACACTCCTTTCATGAATTTGTACACCACGAACAAAGGCTCAATTTGGACAGGTGCAATTTCAACAGAAAACACATTTGTTTTGTCCACAACCAGAAAGGGCTATCATCGTGAGTTCATGGCCGAGATTCTAAGTTTGAATAACTGTTCAAAGATGCTCTGCACTTCTAGCCAAAGATGAATGGAACAGCACAGAAAAACCCCCTTCTGTTCACTGCCAAGGAAAATAGAAACCCGATTCTATGAGGGATGCTCACCAGTGACTTCTAGTGGAACAGTCTGTTTACTAGTAAATCCAAAGATAGATATGAATGCTCCTCATGTATCCATTGCTGGAGTTCAAACACCAGAAATAAAGATTCATGCCCTGTTTATACTAGCATTTCAAGATGTTTTATAGTCTTTAAACCAGGTGCTTTCTAGAAATGTGTAATTTGTAAAATACCTATTTTACTAGAACTTTATTAAGTAATCCTAATGTTTTCAAAATATGTCAGATTGGTGATGTGAGTGAATCAACTATTATTCCATTCACCCAAATAAAAAAAAGGAAAGGAGTACTTGTGGCACCTTAGAGACTAACAAATTTATTTGAGCATAAGCTTTCGTGAGCGACAGCTCACTTCATCGGATGCAGTGAGCTGTAGCTCACGAAAGCTTATGCTCAAATAAATTTGTTAGTCTCTAAGGTGCCACAAGTACTCCTTTTCTTTTTGCAAATACAGACTAACATGGCTGCTACCAAACAACAAGTTCATTATAGACAGCAGTGAGGCAAGCTCTCTCAACGCTGCCCTGTTCCCTCATTCCAATGTGTATCTGTCTGATTTAGAAGGAGACTACTTTAGGTGAGTGAAGCTAGTGAACAACAACATTCTTTTTCTAATTAAGACTGCAATGATGAGTGCTAATCATGGCAGTTTTGAGAGTGGACTTTTTTCATGACAAATTAGACCGAGACCATCAACTTCCTTCTCACAAACTCCTAAAGAACTTTTCTATTATAATGACTTACAGTCACAACTCCCACAACTGTGGGAGACAAGGGGCAGGAGGTAATACTTTTTATTGGACCTACTTCTGTTGGTGAGTCAGACAAGCTTTCAGGCTTACATGCGTTTTAGAGTAGCAGCTGTGTTAGTCTGTATTTGCAAAAAGAAAAGGAGTACTTGTGGCACCTCATAGACTAACAAATTTATTTGAGCATAAGCTTACATAGAGCTCTTCTTCAGGTCTAGTAGAAGCAGCAGCTCAAAAGCTCGTCTCTCTCACCAACAGAAGTTGATCCAATCAAAGATATTGCCTCACCCACCTTGTCTCTCTAATATCCTGGGACTGACACAGCAACAACACTGCATAGTTCAGTCTGGCTCACATTGGTAATCTAACAGTCAAAGCTTCCATATCCCTTTACTAAGTTTAATAGCTGGGTACTAATTATACCATTTAAATGATTGATCAGTGGTTAATGGAAGACAATAACATGATCACCAAATTCTAGAAAAATGAACTGTGCCTGTAATTTTGAAGAATTGTTATGGAAAATATGGGAAATAATTGCTTTGGAGAAACTTATGGTAAAAACAAAGTGCATTTTACATGTATGTATATTTTTCATAAACAATATAATGCTATTTCAAATGCTGATTTGAGATGGTCTTAGTTTTTTTCAGTTGCTGATATCAGCTATTATGGGTCCAATTAGGATTATATAAATTAAAATATAATCACAATAAATCTTGGCTGAAAAAGAGTAAATACATTAAATACTGATCCTCTATTGTTGGCATAAACAAAAAATGCATCAGACACAAATATATGTATCAAAATCCTAGCTTCACAGAAAAGAATACAGAATAAGACAAGAAAAATCCTCCTTTTCTCCTATTAATTCATATGTAAATATGTCTAGCGATGAAGCAAGAAAACTAGATACTTCTTGCTTCAATTTTATAGGAGGAAAAAAAACTTTTATAATGCAGGCTGATCTTTGTGCAGCATTTATCATTGTTAACTTTTCCTTCTGAAAAGGATTTTAGAATTACTAATACATTATTCAAGCACTTGTGCTAATCTACAAAATGACAGATTAAAACTGAATTGATCATTATTAATTATCATCATTATTAATAATAGTCATAACACTTAAACTTATATCAAGTTTTTCATCTTCAAAGTACAAACTGTAACTAATTGTCTTAACAACTCTATGAGGCAATTAAGTGTTATTATCCACATTTTGCAGATGAGAAAGATGAGGCAGACTGGTTAAGTGACTTGCCCAATACCACAGAGGGAGTGAGTATCAGAACTCAGGATTTCCTGTCTCCCACCCAAAGCATTAGATCATGCCTCCTTTGATATGCATGGTATCAATTATTTGATTCTAATCAGCTATTGTTTCTGTATGTTCCTAAATCTGACATCTAAAAACAGAAAAAAGTTCTTATTGACCTCTTTTTGCCTCATGTTTGATATTTAAGATGGAAGAGAGCTGTCAGATTTACATATTCAAAAGAGCTAGATCAATAGGTGAACTGTCTCCTTTCGCATCTTTTAACATAAAAAGATTGCTGACAAACAGAAGAAACAAGAAAAGAAAGATCAGATATTTTGTGTAGAATGTAGACAGCTAACTCAAGAAGTCTTTGAATGAACTTGTGTTTCAGGAACATTTGATTTCTTATGACAATATTTCCTAAAATGTGGAGTGTGGCCATATAGAGGTCACAAAGACCAACGTTAGGAACACACAATATATATAAATTAAATGGGCAGGCCTTTAACAATACATGGAAAGGTTGAAGGGGGCATGCCTCATTTCATATTCCCGATGTGGAACTTACACATTTAATATTATAATTTTTTTTGAAATATTTTATTTTTTACTACGTTAGCAGAATTCTAAAGCAAAACAATCATAAAAAGCATTACCCAGTAAAGCAAATGGAAGAATTTACCTGTTCAATGCCAAGTTCATATTTTGGCAGGTGTAGCACAGATTCTTTTATTTGGTTTCCAAAAGGAGGATGTCTGTTTAAAATCTGCAAATATTTAGTTTTATTTCTGATATATTACAAGTCATCATGTTTCACCAGTAATAAAAATAACTTTCAAATAAAGAAGTTTAATAAGAGAATGCACAGGATCAACTGCGGACAGTTCTTATTCACCTACAACTACTCTTAATATCAAAGAAGTTGGAGGTTTCCATATCATTTGAAGATTTGGCCCATAATTTGCAAATACTGTACTTATTATTAAAGAGGGATAATTATTTTCCAGGGATGGTGTAATTTCTTATTTCCTCATCCTGATGAAGAAATGTCTTAACTGGAAGTAGTTATTACTTCACCAACCAGGAAAGAATTGACAAGAAAAAATATCAGTTGCTCTGATGTACAATAACTGTTCAGCCACAAGCAGAATAGTCTCTCAATGGTTGACTCTCACCTCTCTCATAATCAACAGGCAAAGAACTTGGAACCTACTAAACCCTTTAGTCCCCCACCCCCTCCGCCCACACACAAAAAATGCTATAGAAGACTGCCCCCATTAAAATGGATCCGATCACGCTAGAATTAATATGAACAATTTTATCTGATAAATTATACTATTCAGAGTAAGGGCGGGGGAACCCTAGTCCTGAGTAAGGTCTATTCTTGAGAGAAAACTGAGATAGCACATATATGGAAGTCCAAGCATAACTCCAGTCATACAAATAAGTGTTTTGGGACCATCGAGAGCTTCTATTGTCATTTTGGAAGGACCATAGTTCCTCTACATTACTGTGGAGTAGGAGAAAGGAGTTGTTTTAGAGGCAGTATTGGCAATACCACAATAAAAAGAAGTTACTAGATGACCCAACATCCACAGGGGTTCCCCTAAGGCAGTGTTCTCAAACTTTTTTTTTTTTGTGAACCACTTGAAAATTGCTGAGGGTCTTGGCGGACCACTTGATGATCTTTCCAAATGTTGTTTGTACTGATAGCTAACTACTGTAAAAAAAAAAATGGGTTTTTTTGTTCTATAAATAAAAGCACACAACTCATAGTTTAATATCAGTAGTCTTACCTTTCTAATGCGATGGATGTGCCCTCTCTCCCCCATTGTGGAGCCCTCGAGTTGGGACTGGGAAGGAGGGTGGTGGGTCTCTTCCCCACCACAGTAGCCACAGAGCTGAGGCTGGGAAGGAGGGCCATGTCTCCCTGGCAGCCGCAGCCCTGGGGCTGGGGAAAGTCGCCTCTTTCTCTGGCCACCACGGCCCTGCACATCCCAAATTCCCCCCACCCCCTCTTCTCACTCCACTTCCCCCTCCCACCTATCCCCTATTCCTCCCAAGGCCACCACCTCACCTTACATGTGTGTCTTCTCCCGGGTACAGGCACCTAATTTGTGGACCCAGGCCTGCGCAGCTCTACTAATTAGGTGGATGGCCCTTCATTGTCTTGTGTGCGGCCGCCTAGGCACGCACCTTAGAGGAAACTATCTGCGAACCACCTGAATTGAGTTCACGGACCACTGGTGGTCCATGGGCCATAGTTTGAGAACCTCTGCCCTACGGAAATGTACATTGTCCTAATGTTATAGGCTAGTAGCACCACCTATTAAAGTTTCCTGACATTTCCAATTATAAGACACTATTTTCAGTCACTTAAAACTCTGTCAAACTTTAACCATTAGGCTGAAATTTTCCATTTTTTGGTGTCTGTCACAGGCTGATCTTTTTGGGCAGGAGGGTAAATGTTTCAGCTAAAACAGTTCATCTTCCAAGAATGAGGTTTGCAAAATAATGCTTTTTTTTTTCCTATGTCAAAAGAATTCTGGTGACTTTTTCTTTGAGAAGCTCTATCATCCCCAGACTTCAGAGCAGGGAACTGACATATGGCAAGAGTGGCCTTTGTGTTAGGGATGTGCATTTTGCTGTTCATGTGAAAATCCACCCACACTTGGCCAAATTATAAACCTTTGCAAAATCGCAGTTCTCACATGCTCAGTAGAGACTTCTTAAAGTTTAGTAGCTAAAATCTCAGAATAGTCCTTCCTCAATGAGCATGCAGCCTCCATCCCCTCACAGCTCCTAGTGCTATCCAAACTAGGCATGCACCATGCTCAAAGAGCAACAGAGCATGCCTGAACACAGGAGTGAAACAGTGCTTTCTCTAAAAAGAAAAGGAGTACTTGTGGCACCTTAGAGACTAACAAATTTATTAGAGCATAAGCTTTCGTGAGCTAATTGCTGCTCCTATCTGCTATGGGCCGGGGGGGGGGGCGGGGAGGGGGACGATCAGGCACCAAAACTGAGAACAGGGAGCTTGCCTCTCATGGGCACTCAAGGACCCTGTGCTAAGCCCAGGCAGCATGAGAGAGCAAGCTGCCCGACTTGAATGCGGAAAGAACAAGAGCCAGACCGGGGGAAGGAAAGGAGTAGATTGTGACAAGGAGCTTGGTGACACTGACGCTGAAAGTGGGAGAAGGGGAGAGAGAAACAGTGACTGGGAGTTGTGGGTTGACACTGGGATCTGGGGGGAGCCTTGGACTAATTGGAGCCTGGGACTAAGAGCTGGAAGGAGGGGAGGCAGGGACTGGCTGAGCAAGGAGATTGGGACAAGAAGCCTGAGGTGTGGAGACTGGGACTGAATAGGCAAGAAGAATGGAAGAGAGCAAATATCTATGAAATATTGGTAAAATGTGTCTTATCTCCCTCTAGTGCTGGTTCACATAGCAAGAGTACGTTATCATCTGCTATCATTTACTCTGTTGGCTTCTGTGGTAGAGGTCCGTGCTGGGGATCTAGAGGTTCTAACCCTGTTGATGAACCATTTGGATGTCAATATGAAGACACATGATGGTATTTGTTTCTTCAGTTTGCTTTTTAAAAAAATCTAGGAAATTACACACAAAAACTATGTTAACAGAACAAAAAGGTTGCAAAGTCAAGCACACAAAAAGTCATCTTTTGCAATCTTAATTTGGCACTCTTGTGCATATGGTTCACGATATGGTCTCGGATTACATGACCACATATCTTTTCCTTGAGACCCTTGCCTCATTCAGTGCACAGGATGGACTTCCTCTGGACTGAATCAGGCTGTGTAGTGGAGGGTATTGTCTAGAACAGTGGTTTTCAAACTTTTTTTCTGGTGACCCAGTTGAAGAAAACTGCTGATGCCCATGACCCAAAGGAGCTGGGGATGACGGGTTTGGGGTGTGGGAGGGGCTCAGGGCTGGGGCGAGGGCTGCAGGGTGAGGCCAGGAATGAGGGGTTTAGAGTGTGGGAGGGGGTTCAGAGTGTGGGAAGGGGCTCTGGGCTGGGGCAGGGGGTTGGGGTGCCAGAGGGGGTCAGGGCTCTGGGCTGGAGGTTCAGGCTCTGAGGTGGGGGATGAGGGGTTTGGAATGCAGGAAGAGGCTCCAGATTTTTGGGGGGCTCAGAGCTGGGATAGGAGATTGGGGCACAGGGTTACCTCGGGTGGCTCCTGGTCAGCGGCAGTGCTAAGGCAGGCTTCCTGCCTGTCCCAGCGCTGCACTACGGAAGCGGCCAGCAGCAGGTCCGGCTCCTAGGTGGAGATGCACAAGTGTCTCCACACAGCTCTCGCCCGCAGGCACCACCCCCACAGCTCCCATTGGCCGGAAACCAGCCAATAGGAGTGCAGAGCTGGTGTTCGGGGCGGGGGCAGCTCCCAGAGCCCCTTGGCCCCCCCCCACCTAGGAGCCAGATCTGCTGTTGGCCACTTCCAGGGCACAGCGCTTTCAGAACAGGTAGGTAATAGCCTGCCTTAGTTGGGCAGTACAGCATTGAATGTGGCAGGGATTCTGCAGAGAAAGTAATATGTGATCATATAATTAAATATTGTATCATAATGCATAAACAAAAGGGAGCCAAATTAAGGTTGCACAAGCAATCTTAATTCTGGCATTTTCTAACTTTGGAGTACTTGACTTTGCAACTTTACTATTATTTTGTCATACTATAAAAACTATGTATGAGAGAAATTTTAAACCAAGGACAATGAACCAAGTAAGGCCACCTGAGTCATTAAAGAAAATAAAAAATAAAAAATAAGATTCCAATCTCCCTACTTCCAACGGTAACCTGAATAGCAACCTAATCAAAAGGCCAGAAATGCTTCAAACTGCGGCTCCTCTCCAGAGTAGAGCCAGACCTCAAAAAGCTGCCTCTAGCGCCTACATTAGGTATCTGTACTACTTTGTCCTAAACGTTAATGTATTAAATGATGAAACACAAGTAACCAGGGGGAAAAAACAGGGAGAGAAGGCATATTAAGATCTAACAAATTCACAAATGCAAAACAAGATTATTAATGAAGTCCACACCATTTGGAGATATGAAGAGAGCTCCTTACACACTGTGGGGAGAGGATGCTATCACACTTAAAAGAAGAAATGCCAAAGAAACTGTACATCAGGAGCCCAGCAAAATTTAATCCCACATCTTTCCACATCTGTGGTGAGATCCTGGCCTCACTGATGTTCAATGGGAGTTTTGCCATTGACTTCAGTGGGGCCAGGATTTCATTCTATGACTTTCCATTACCCAAAGATTAATGATGAAATTCCTGAATTTGAGCTATTATTCTTTTAGTTAGTGGAAAGCCCTAGGGTGACTCTCTCTTCCCCCATATGGTAATACAAAAATGTCAGTAAAATTAACATGTAACTTGTAATTGAAGCAAAACGTCTACTTAATAACCAACTTCAGGAAAAAAATCAACTACCTCTGTCAAATAATTGCATATTTCTTTAATCTAGTGTGATACTGAACAAGAATAAACCACTTAAAACACTGGAGTCTATAACTCATTAAGTATTAAATATTAGCATTTTCCTTATATAAATATGCATATAAAATTTTAAATACCAATTCAAGTTCCCTTGTATTTGCATCTTCAATTTTTTTAAACGATGTCAGACCTGCATTTACCATTGCATTTGATAGTGTTACACCTGTAAACATTGAAAAATGTTTAATATTTTATATGGAATTCCTAATCCCAAATTATTACTTTCAACAATTGCATTATAGCAAATAAATATAAAGCACAAGTAATTTTAACACAAGGTCTTTTATCTATCATTTTTTCAATAGTTTGTCAATGTTTTCTTTTCAACAATAGTCAATTTTATTTCTCTTCAGGTGGTCAGAAAATTTAATACAGTGTAGTTCAATTTATACAACAGTATAAACAAAACAAAGGCAATAAAATGAAGTATAAAACATTTGAGAATGACAATGTCTTTTACTAAGTTATAGAATCATAGAATCAAAGAGAGGCAGATCAAGGGCCAATTCCTGCAGGCTTTACTCAGGAAAAACTCCAACTGTCAGCAAATAGCTAATGTGGACACACAAATGAATAAACAGCACGGCACTGAAATGAAGTAAGTTTCCATGCAAGAGACTCCTGTTGACTACCCAGGGGATCCTTTAAGCATATACTACAAATCCCTGTGAAGTCTATTTTTTTTTTGGGAGCAAGATACAACTAAAATCCACTCTAGGGAGAGCCACTTGTCTCCAAAATCTTCTGGGAGAATATACAGTCCCTGAACAGATTTAGCAAAACACCTGATTAGAATCAGGAAAAGAACAGGCAGTCTCTGATCTATTGGACTAAAGGATAAGCTAGCAGGGAATTCTGCAAAAAAAACATGCCTCTGCAAGTATTCCCAATTCCTTGGTCTCCCCTTGTGATGTTTGGGAGTCAGCACTTAGATTCCAAATCAGGAAATTCCTCCTTGGAACTATGGAATGAATAAAAATAACTTGAGACAGAGAAGTCTACTTGAAAGAAATGGAGGTTACTTACTGTAACTGGAAGTTCTTTGAGATGTATGGCCTCTCTCTCTATTCAACACGTGGTTAAGCATGCTGCACACCGTATGCCCAAGTGCGAGATTTTAACAAGCAGTCTCCGTTGGCCCACACATGTGCAGTAGGTCTCCTCGTTCTCCCAAGCAAGGGCATAAGAGGCAGTGCAGGTCGCTGCCCCTTCAGTTCCTCTTTTTACTGAGAATCTAATCAGATCCGAAGCAGAGGGGACGGAGGACGGGTAGTGTACTACAGATAGGGAACACACATGTCAAAGAATTTCCAGTTACAGTACATAACCTCCATTTCTTCTTCAAGTCCTGGTCCCTATGTGTATTCCACATGTGGCTGATGGGCAAGCTGTGCTCAGACTGGAGGTGGGTGCGAGGAAGCAGGCAGCAAAGATGCTTGCGGTACTGCAGATCCCATTGCTGAATCCACAGCAGAGGCCTGGATTAGTGCATGTCTAGCAAATGTGCTGTAAGGGACCAGGGCATAGGCAATCTGGTCTAGCGGTCACAGCTGGGCTGGGGTCCACACATCAGGGTGGGTAACCAGTGAACAGGGGTCGGAAGAAATCACTGGAGCTGGGTTCAATACAAAAAGTCAGGATCAAAGTCAGACCAGGATCAGAGACCACAGGTAGTACAAGGCTGGAATAGGGAGGCAGGAATCAGTGTCAGAGTAAGGCTGGAGTCGGAGACTGGATATCAGAGATACTACCAGGCTAGAGTCAGGAGGCAAGAGCTAGGGTCAGGCTGGGATCGGAGACTAAAAATCAGGAGACGAGGTGAGGTCTGGAGTTGCAGCAGGCCCAAAGTCTGTGTGGCTGTCCAGAAAATTTCCTGGGGCAACCACCAGGGTTAAATAGGCGGTTGAACAATCAGAGGGCCACAGGTTACTGCCACTCAGGGTCTCTTGGGCAGTACTTCCTGCGGCACTATTCTTCATGGTGCTTCCTGACTAAGGCTCTGCAGGGCCACCTGGTGGCACTGTGAGACTGTCAGCCATCTTACATTTTTAAGACCAGGTTTCTAGTTCCTGTATCCTTATATCATCCCCTTCTCCAGAGGCATCCTTCCTTCAGATGGGCACCTGGGCATGGTTTATCTGAGGGGTCTTGATGAAACCTTTTTAGCAGGTCAGGGGCATGGACATGGGCAGCAGGTTCCCAAGAGTGTTTTAACCCTAACCCTAGCCTTCTCAATTGATTAGCTAGTAGTGTCTCTCCCCCCCACCCCCGCTGCAGTTTAGAGTCAGGATAGCATGTACTAAATACTCTTGGACCTGGACTCGTGGGGGCAGCTGTTGGGACCAATCAAGAAATGGGTCCTCTTGTAATGCTTCAGGAGGGATACACAGAAAACTTAATAACTTTCAAGAGATTGAGGGATCTGCCATTTGAATGACAGGCTTGATTTGCTTACAAATCCAGAAGAGTCTGAGGAACTGGTGGTCTAGCTTATGGGATGGCCTATTCATACAGAGATGTTTTACTGCAAGCCAGACCTTTTGACCCACGAGAGCTGGGTCTTCCTGGTGTCAACAACTGCATACTTCCTGTAGTTCCTTTTCACATCTTCAAGGTGGTCCTTAAGTTTCTCCTGGATATGGTGAATTTGTTGGTTTCTGTCACTGGCTGCTGGGTTCAGGGAGGCTGCTGGCAAAGCTATGTTGAAACCCATAATTTGCAAAGAAGGCACTCTGCTCAGTGGAGGCATAATTAGCATTATTGTATGAGAACTCAGTATAAAAAAGGAGGGAGAACTAGTCATCTTGATGGTAGTTGACCAAGCACACTGTAGGCATTACTCTAATACTTAGTTCACCCTCTCTCTCTGCCCATCTGTCTGGTGGTGGTACATGGAGGAAATAAAAAAATGTGAACATCCCACTAGACAGAAGGCTTCATGCCAAAAGCGCAAGACCAACTGAGGGCCTTGGTCCAAAGTGCTACAGTCTAAAAGCCCACAAAGATGGATCACATGAACGGCTAGGAATCGAGCCATTGTTTCAGCAGAGGTTAGGCTGATACAGTGGATGAAATGCGCCATTTTGATCAATTGGTCTACAACAGTTAAGGCGACTGTGTGGCCAGAGGAAGGGAGTTCCACTATGGAGTCCAGGGTGACTGAGGCCCAGGGTCTAGGTGGGGTCTCTGGGGTACTAGGCATCAAGGGGCATCATGGTGTGAGCACACTGGTCACAAGAATCAACATGATCCTGGACTTCATCTTGCCTATGGGGCTACCAGAAGAAATGGGAAGGCATGTGGAAGTCATAAGGTGGCCAAAGTGGCCTGCCAATGGAGGGTAATGGCAAAGGTGGGTGTGAGTAGCTGTTCTAGCCAGGGCGCCTCAGTGGAATTTATATGCACCCATCGATGTTGGTGATCCTATCCGGTGTAGAGCACTGCATTTTTGTTCTAGGTCTCATTTGCTCAGGCTATTCCGTCACCTCCTGAGCTAACAAGTTGCCCTGTGAACAAGTTGCCCGGATTAGATGAAGCAAGTTCTACACAAGTGTATTGTGGCACTAAGGAAGTTGTGAGGTTTTAGGAGAGAGGGTGGTTCTTGATTAGGCTCCGCATTCTCTTAACAATAGTCTCCCTTTCAGGATATGCCATCGGCTTTCCCATTCCTGGTTGATAGGTGATGACAAAAATCAAACAGAGAAAGAATAATGCCTACCTGAGCTGTCTTTGGTTTAAAGCTCGAGCCGCATACAGATATTCAAGATCAGAAAAGACTTGCATTGGGTGCTGGGCTTCCTTGAGGTTATGGCATCACTCTTCAAAGGCTGATTTAATGCATTTCCTTATCTAATATATCACAATTCCATTTGGCAGGGGTGAGTAGTAGGGGCAGGGTGTAACATTTGCTGTGGACCATGTCTCTGAGACAGTATGGCTCCAATGGCTACCCTGGAGACACTGACTTCCACTCTGAATGCCTGGGTGAGGGCCGAGTGTGCTAGAAAGGGAGTGGTGGTGAAAGCAGCCTTGAGATCTTCAAAAGCATGGTCAGCTTCGCGTGTCCAAGCAAATGTGATGGCTTTGCAGAGGAGGTTGGTCATGGGGGCTATGTGCCCTGAGAAGCCCGGAATTAAATTCTGGTAAAAATTCAAGAAGCCCAGAAAAAGCTGCAACTCTTGGGGGGACCAGAGCATTGCCCTGCTGCGGATGACCTCCAACTTCTGTTGATCCATCTGGAGAAAAGAATGTAGCCCAAGAATTCTGTGGAGGACTGATCAAGCGTACCTTTTTCCAATTTCATGAACAGCCTATACTTTCATAGGTTTTCCAGCATGGAATCAAATGGTAACAATGCTGATCAGGGTTATCTGAAAACACAAGTATGTCATCAAGAAAGATGACTACATACTGCTACAGGATCTCTCTAAATACATTGTTCACAGAGTGTTAAAAGATCTCTGGAGCACTGGTCAGACCGAATGGCATTACTAAATATTCAAAGTGCCCACAGAAGTTTTTAAAAGCAGTCTTCCCTTCATCTCCTACCCGGATGCGTACTAGGTTGTAAGCACCCCGGAGGCCCAGTTTGGTGAAAATTCTGGTAGAGTGCACATGTTCTAGTAACTCGAAGATGAAGGGTGGGGGATACCAGTTATGGAATGTCACCTGGCTTAGCGTCCAATAGTCTACATAAATTCGGCTTCCTTTTATGGGATGAAGTAGGACCTCTCAGCCCTCCTAGGTGTGGGGGATACAAGATGCTGGGCTGTGCCAGATTGATATTGCCAGTTCCAATATGGTCTCGTTAACTGGGAGAGCCATTTTACTTTGGCCCTGAGGCTGCAGAATGTCCAGCAGTCAGTGGTATGGGTCTTGGACTTCCTCCAGGGGTATCTAGAGATTGTTAACCACTCTTTGTAGCAACTCCTGGTATTGCCTATGGTTATCTGGTGGGGATGGAGAAGGAGAGACCACCTCATCTGGGTAGGAGGAGGAGATCCTGTTGAATTGCTGGTACCTGTGATTATGGCTCAATATCCTCCTCATACACTCACAGATCCAGCTGTTGGTGAGAAAAAGAGCAGAAAGACTCCTGAGTAGATCCCAGGCATCTGTTATGGGGATCTCATGGTTCCCAATAAGGCCAGAACGAGGGACCACTTGTTTGTGGGGGACCCTATGGCATGGGGTACCATCGGTCTCTGGGGAAGTCATATCTATAAGGGTAGTGACTGTAAGTCTTGAAGTGTCGTCTGGGCTTGACTCTCTCCAGGAGGGATGTAAGAGGGGCCAGCATGAATCGGAAGATTGGCCTTGTTGAAAGACTTGTTGAGAGACTTCAGTACCAGGGCAATCCTGCCTGATGGCTACAAGTGAGAGGATTAATGGGAAATCAAAGTAGTATCATCATCTGTCCCTTAGGAAGGCTGGGCCAGAGAAGAGGGGGGACTGCAAGTAGAAAAGATATCCACTGGTGCCATGTAGGTCTCTGTGTGTCCCGGTGCGCAACAGGTTCCAGTGGTTAGTACCAACAATACCAGTGTGTCCCTGGGTGTAGTACGTTCTTTGCGTGGACGGGTAGGAACCAAGAAGTCCAGACCCGCACTTGTAGATGGAACCGGCAGATAACAGTCCTTATGCTTTGGTGACAGAATCACTGATGGAAATGTCAGATCCTTCTTCCTACACACTTTATCCTGCAATCTAGGAGGTTTTAGCGGAGCCAGTTTCTTGGGGAAGGCACCTGACCTCGATGGGCTCAGGGAAGGATCATGTCTCTTATGGATAGTCCTTGACGGGGATCTGCCCTTATGCCCATAACAGTGCCTTTTACACACAGGGGAAGACCTGAAGGGTCTTTGGGCTTAGAAACCAAAAGCTCCGCTCCTACGTACGTCTCCCTGGCCCAGACTGGAAAGGGGCCTCATGGCCTTCTCCATCAAGTGTTTCCTAAGGCAAAGCTCATAGGTTCTTCAAGCCATCAGTGGAAACAAGTGACAAATATTTCACTTTGCAGAGATATGTGTCTCACTCAGACAGCAGAGATAGCGTTGCTGTTTTTCAGTAACAGAGAAGGATCTAGGGCAGAAGACAGTTTTTGAAGCCCAGGACTCTGGGCATAGTCCCAGATTGTGGGGAGGGAATCCCCAGTCAGGGGAAGAAAGATACACTAAAACTATAACTTCACTAAATCTAAGAAGAATAACTATTTACAATTTTATTTACAGATTCTCTGAAAAGCTGAAGAAAGAGAGGTTTATGGATTCTGCCTCAAGCCATGTAGTGGTAACAAGGAACTGGGGGGCACTGACCCACTCGCTTCTTATACCCTCATGTGGGAGAACAAGGAGACCTACTGCATGTGTGTAAGGCAACAGACACAGCTCGTTAAAACCTCTGGACTTGGGCACATGGTACGCAAGCGTACCCACGTATGGAATTCACATAGGGACCAGCATTAGAAGAAAAAGTATCAGCATTCATCACAATTTTGTAGGAACAATGAAAGAAGGCTAAGAATAAGAACTTAGAAGCCCTCAAGCCTTTTTAGATAACTTCTGGGAGGAAAGGTTAGTTCCTGGTAAGATTTAGCAGCCAAGGAGGACTCTTTGTTTGTGTCAAGAACTTCATAGGTAGAATAAAGGAAGGGGCTTGTTGAGATCCCTTCCCTCAATGAAGTATTGAAGCACCTCTTCCAGGTCTGACTTAGGGAGAGCCTCTAACAGACAGGCTTCTCTCCCCTTTGTGATGACTCTGTGCAGGCTGTCTTTTGCAGCCCCAGAGACCACATCAATCACTTTATTAGTTTGCTGTTACTTCAGCAAATGTCTCTACCCTCTTGGGTGAGCTTTTATCCCCCTTTAAGGAAGCGGACTAGCTGACAAATTTTGTTTGTCACAGCTCCTGAACTTGCTTTAGCCACTGCCTAGCTGAAGTAGTGGGAGGTTCTGTCAAAGAAGGAAGGAAAAAATGTTACTATAAGAATATGGTTTTTTTCCCCCTTTTTCTTTTTCATTCTCCAGTTGGGAGACAAATAGAACAAGATGCAGACATAAAAGTTGCATTTTGCATATTACTCTGAGTGAAGCAGCTAAAAAACTGAAGAAACAGAAGAGGTGAAAAAATCCTGAATGGTGATTGGTCATAATCCTGCCTGCCAGAAGAAGTGAGGAGAAATTTGGCATTGGATATAATAGCCTGAAGCAGCATTTCTGCTGAATATCAGGGAGAAATGTGGAGGGTACTAGAAAATGCAAGAAGCATTAAGAACAGTCCTAAATTGAACAAGGCCAAATGTCAATTAAATATAAATAGAAAAATCACACATTTAGGAGATAAATTGATCACAAAGCTTGAAGTTTCTAAGATTCATGCAACACTGACATACAGAGACCCAAAAATTTAATAAAAATAAATAAATCCAAGACCACAATGCATGTTCAATTGTGTCAGTAAATTCACACCCAACTATGTAGTTCGAATAATTCACCTAACTTCACAAAGATAAAAAATGGAGTTAGCTGCTAGAGCATGAAAGAATTCAAGAATTTGAAGAAAGTATTGATATCAACTCTAATTTGGCAATTGTTTGACCCACCGAAAGACTATCTTCAAAAGGAACCTAGAAGCTTTACTGCTACAGAGGCATGAAAATGAATGGCTGTCAATAAAATATGCTGCAAGAGCTATGACAGCAGTAGAAAAACCTACAAGAGGAAACTGAAAGAGAAATATATGGGCCTTTTATATGGCTGTATAAAGTATCACAATTTTCTGTACAACTGTAGCTGAAAAGCTGAAATTGACCTTAACCCGCCGAATACAACACACAAGAAAGTACTTAGAGAAGAATATAGAAGTTACTTCTGTGTATATGTCTACAGTGGCATAAAACACCTGCAGGGGGCCCATGGCAGCTGACTTGGGCTCATAGGGCTCAGGCTTCAGGACTATAAAATTGCAGTGTAGATGTTGGTGCTCGGGCTGGAGTCCAGCATCTGTGACCCGCTCCAGCCCAAGCACCAACATCTACAATTTTTACCCATGCAGCCCGGGCCTGAGTCAGCTGACACGGGCCAGCTGCAGGTGTTTTACAGCAGTCTAGACAGACCATGAAAGTACACAAGTATAGTTTAATCCTGTAGTTCTGGCCAGGACATCATCTAGTAATTGCAGACATTCTGTCAAGAGCATATGTTCTCTTTGCTACCTCCCAAATAGATGATCTAGAATAAGCAAAAAGAAAAGGAGTACTTGTGGCACCTTAGAGACTAACAAATTTATTAGAGCATAAGCTTTCGTGAGCTACAGCTCACTTCATCGGATGCATTTGGTGGAAAAAACAGAGGAGAGATTTATATACACACACACAGAGAACATGAAACAATGGGTTTATCATACACACTGTAAGGAGAGTGATCACTTAAGATAAGCCATCACCAACAGCGGGGGGGGGGGGGAGGAGGAAAACCTTTCATGGTGACAAGCAGGTAGGCTAATTCCAGCAGTTAACAAGAATATCAGAGGAACAGTGGGGGGTGGGGTGGGAGGGAGAAATACCATGGGGAAATAGTTTTACTTTGTGTAATGACTCATCCATTCCCAGTCTCTATTCAAGCCTAAGTTAATTGTATCCAGTTTGCAAATTAATTCCAATTCAGCAGTCTCTCGTTGGAGTCTGTTTTTGAAGCTTTTTTGTTGAAGTATAGCCACTCTTAGGTCTGTGATCGAGTGACCAGAGAGATTGAAGTGTTCTCCAACTGGTTTTTGAATGTTATAATTCTTGACGTCTGATTTGTGTCCATTCATTCTTTTACGTAGAGACTGTCCAGTTTGGCCAATGTACATGGCAGAGGGGCATTGCTGGCACATGATGGCATATATCACATTGGTAGATGCACAGGTGAACGAGCCTCTGATGGTGTGGCTGATGTGATTAGGCCCTATGATGGTATCCCCTGAATAGATATGTGGACAGAGTTGGCAACGGGCTTTGTTGCAAGGATAGGTTCCTGGGTTAGTGGTTCTGTTGTGTGGTGTGTGCTTGCTGGTGAGTATTTGCTTCAGATTAGGGGGCTGTCTGTAAGCAAGGACTGGTCTGTCTCCCAAGATCTGAGAGAGCGATGGCTCGTCCTTCAGGATAGGTTGTAGATCCTTGATGATGCGTTGGAGGGGTTTTAGTTGGGGGCTGAAGGTGATGGCTAGTGGCGTTCTGTTGTTTTCTTTGTTGGGCCTGTCCTGTAGTAGGTGACTTCTGGGTACTCTTCTGGCTCTGTCAATCTGTTTCTTCACTTCAGCAGGTGGGTACTGTAGTTGTAGGAATGCATGATAGAGATCTTGTAGGTGTTTGTCTCTGTCTGAGGGGTTGGAGCAAATGCGGTTATATCGTAGCGCTTGGCTGTAGACAATGGATCGAGTGGTATGATCTGGATGAAAGCTAGAGGCATGTAGGTAGGAATAGCGGTCAGTAGGTTTCCGATATAGGGTGGTGTTTATGTGACCATCGCTTATTAGCACCGTAGTGTCCAGGAAGTGGATCTCTTGTGTGGACTGGTCCAGGCTGAGGTTGATGGTGGGATGGAAATTGTTGAAATCATGGTGGAATTCCTCAAGAGCTTCTTTTCCATGGGTCCAGATGATGAAGATGTCATCAATGTAGCGCAAGTAGAGTAGGGGCATTAGGGAACGAGAGCTGAGGAAGCGTTGTTCTAAGTCAGCCATAAAAATGTTGGCATACTGTGGGGCCATGCGGGTACCCATCGCAGTGCCGCTGATTTGAAGGTATACATTGTCACCAAATGTGAAATAGTTATGGGTCAGGACAAAGTCACAAAGTTCTGCCACCAGGTTAGCCGTGACAGTATCGGGGATACTGTTCCTGACGGCTTGTAGTCCATCTTTGTGTGGAATGTTGGTGTAGAGGGCTTCTACATCCATAGTGGCTAGGATGGTGTTTTTAGGAAGATCACCAATGGACTGTAGTTTCCTCAGGAAATCGGTGGTGTCTCGAAGATAGCTGGGAGTGCTGGTAACGAAGGGCCTGAGGAGGGAGTCTACATAGCCAGACAATCCTGCTGTCAGGGTGCCAATGCCTGAGATGATGGGGCGTCCAGGATTTCCAGGTTTATGGATCTTGGGTAGCAGATAGAATACCCCAGGTCCTGGCTCCAGGGGTGTGTCTGTGCGGATTTGTTCTTGTGCTTTTTCAGGGAGTTTCTTGAGCAAATGCTGTAGTTTCTTTTGGTAACTCTCAGTGGGATCAGAGGGTAATGGCTTGTAGAAAGTGGTGTTGGAGAGCTGCCTAGTAGCCTCTTGTTCATACTCTGACCTATTCATGATGACGACAGCACCTCCTTTGTCAGCCTTTTTGATTATGATGTCAGAGTTGTTTCTGAGGCTGTGGATGGCACTGTGTTCTGCATGGCTGAGGTTATGGGGTAAGCGATGCTGCTTTTCCACAATTTCAGCTCGTGCACGTCGGCGGAAGCAGTCTATGTAGAAATCCAGGCTGCTGTTTCGACCTTCAGGAGGAGTCCACCTAGAATCCTTCTTTTTGTAGTGTTGGCAGGAAGGTCTCTGTGGGTTAATATGTTGGTCAGAGGTGTGTTGGAAATATTCCTTGAGTCTGAGACGTTGAAAATAGGATTCTAGGTCACCACAGAACTGTATCATGTTCGTGGGGGTGGAGGGGCAAAAGGAGAGGCCCCGAGATAGGACAGATTCTTCCGCTGGGCTAAGAGTATAGTTGCATAGATTAACAATATTGCTGGGTGGGTTACGGGAACCATTGTTGTGGCCCCTTGTGGCATATAGTAGTTTAGATAGCTTAGTGTCCTTTTTCTTTTGTAGAGAATCAAAGTGTGTTTTGTAAATGGCTTGTCTAGTTTTTGTAAAGTCCAGCCACGAGGAAGTTTGTGTGGAAGGTTGGTTCTTTATGAGAGTATCCAGTTTTGAGAGCTCATTCTTAATCTTTCCCTGTTTGCTGTAGAGGATGTTGATCAGGTGGTTCCGCAGTTTCCTTGAGAGTGTGTGGCACAAGCTGTCAGCATAGTCTGTGTGGTATGTAGATTGTAATGGATTTTTTACCTTCAGTCCTTTTGGTATGATGTCCATCTGTTTGCATTTGGAGAGGAAGATGATGTCTGTCTGTATCTGTGCGAGTTTTTTCATGAAGTTGACAGATTTCCACTCTATACGGCTAAATTCAGTGCCTTGCATAATCACAGGCTAGAATAAGCAGTTACCAGTTCATGTGAACCCGATAAAAGCACCATGTGCTCTTTTGCCACAAATACAAGATGAGCAGAAAAGAGAAACGGCTAAGGATGAAACAATACAAGCAGTAATACATGCTCTAAATACTGGATGGAGTCAAACACTTCCCCACATGCAAATTCGCCATATAAAAATGAACCTCTCAGTGATTTTGGGAGTACTCATGAAATGTACAAAAACAGTAATTTCCATAGTCATAAGAAGGAAAATACTGGAAAGAATATGGACCTGATTCTCATTTACATGAGGGCCACTTTACAAAGTACATTTACTCCCACTCCCAGTGCGTTGTAAAGGAACCTTATTGTAAATGAGAATTAGGTCCCACACTAAAAACTCCTTGGAATGACTAAATTAAAAAAAAAAAAAAGAGCAGAAGTAATATGCTGACCACATATAAACAGTGATGTGGATGAAATAATGAGCAAGCGTGGAACCTGCCTGAAATACAGATACACAATGGGAAAGAAACATGACACCAGATGAACAACCTGCAATACTCGAAGGCAAAGTTAGAATGGATGTGTTTGCCCTGGGAAGACATGACCACCTGATCATAATGGACTATTTTAACCACTTTCCAGATTGATACTTCAAGATACCACAGTTTCAACCGTGATCACTAAGTCTGTATTTGCATGTCATGGAATTTCAAGGACTGCAATGATAGCAATGGACCATGGTTCATGAATACAGAATGCATCCATCTGGCTAAAACTTATGAAATTCAGTAGGATATCTAGTTCCTGATATGCACAAGAAAACAGATTTGAAGAATGTGGACTCTGTAGAGTGAAGGGGAAAAGGCAATTTATTTAGCACTACTCAATTATAGAGCAACACAGCTGCAATGTAAAAAATCACAGGAAGCACAAAAAAGTGTAATGGATCGACTGTGTTTCAGACTATTTCAAAGAGAGTGAACAGACTGTTTAAGACATGGACTGCCTAAAAACCCCTATACTGCAGATACAGAAAAGTGCTGAAGATTAATTAGATTGGTTGATATTGTAAAAATAACATTAAAAATGTTAAGTTAAATCACTGATAGAATTTGTTCAGTTAGAGAATATGGTGAATTTTTTTTAAAAGAGAAGGTGTATCCTAAAGAGCCAAACTGTAGCAGGAAGCTACACATTCTGTAGGACTCTATGTGGTACCACTCTTCTTGTCTCCCACACAGCGCCAAGAATCAGCTGCAGAGACTCAGGCAGCAAGGTTAGATTACAGCAGCGTCAGTCCTGTATTTATTTTGTACGTAATCTCCTGTTGTTAGGTAAATAAATAAATAGTCTTAAATCCTGTCTCAGACAACATTAACATACTACATTTGTCACAATTATGTCATCCTTGAAAGTGCCCTGTGTGTGTGGATTTTCAGTGAAAAGACTGTCTACCATTGAGGAAAACAGTAATGTAATAGGACAGGGTTGTGTACATTATTAGCAAAACAGTAGAAATTCAATATTTTGCAGGGTACATCACAAATTACAAAAAGATTAATTAAAAGTTCAAATATCAGTTGTTTCTGCCAAGAGAATGGATAGTTACATTTTCTTTATAAACATGAATCTGATACTGTAAAGTCTCTGGAAAAAAGTTCTTTATATGTTTTCTCTAGCATATTTTTGTTCTTATTCCAAGATAAAAGTTTTCATTCTAGTTACTAATCCAGTTAAGGAATTTACTAATTTTGAAAGAATTTGTACTGGTCTGTCAACTAATCATCTTTGCAACAGTCTTTCTTACCATGATTCTGGCAAATGAAAAGTTGGGAGACTTATTTAGTCCAGAAAACAGATCTTCTAAAAGTTTACAGTGAAGTTAATGATGAACTTTGACACACTATTATAATTACTGCTTCTTTCAGGTACCTACCAATTTTTTCAAGCTGTTTGGATACATGCAGAGAGTTTTCCCACAGTTTGCACCTGAAACATTTAGCTAAAATCAAAGAGTTTAATAATGCAGGAAAATTGTTTTTACGTGATGCCAGAAAGTCAGACAACCCTACGAAAGAAAAAATATATTTAATAATATAATACAGTTTATTATTACATATATCAAAATGCATTAAATTTTAACATACATTTAGTAACTCTTAAGCCATGTCTGAAAATTTTGCCTATATCTTGTGTCAAAGTGAAGTCTTGAATAGGAATGCATCCAAATTGAGCCTGAATAAGACTGAAAAAGAAATATTTCTTAGTATATAAACAAACAAAATATAATAAAACAAAAGTCAAAGACTCCATTGAAAAACAAAGGCAAGTTCAAGATAAAAGCAACATTGTTTGGCATCTAAAGGCATGAGCCTGCACACAATGAAGTCAATACGAGTTTGGATCAGGCTTTTATTTTCAAGCCAATGAGATGTGACAAAATATTTACCAGTTTACTTTCATTTCTCTTGTTTTTATCTTCCCTTCCATTGGAAACCTGTATAATAAAACAGACTGATTTTTTGCTATTCACTTTAACTAAAAAATACTTTCTTTCTGAACATTAATTCACTGATGTTTTTGTACCTGATAGTTATCCTGTTCTTGTCTTTATTCAAAGTGTTCAATATTTTCTTCTCATTTGTTCTTAACTTGACATCTGAAAATTCAACGCAGCCGGATATCATTGTGATCTGTAACAATTTAATATTGTTTAACAGATCCTGTTTTCATGCAATTGTCATTAGTAGTAAAATATAATGGAAGTAACAGCACAAGACAATATAGTATGTTATATATAATTAGAATTGCTTCAGAATTCCTTCATTCCGAAGGGTAAGATGACTCAGTGCTACGTAATTGAGGAGAGTAAAAGATGGGAGAATTGGAAGATCTCAGAGAATAAAACCCTCGAAAAAATAGTATTGCAATTCATTTTGATACATTTTATACATCTTGAACATCATAATTCTTTGGTGTAAGGAAAAACAATATAAACTATCTTCAATTCTGTTTTAAACTTACAAATGTATATATATATTAATATATATTTTCTTAGGAAAATTAAAATTACCAGTTCTGATAAAGTTTCTGTTCCATTAATTGTGGAAAACTGTTTCACTGTATCAAATGCAATATAGTACCAAGCCATTAGTTTTCCAGTCTCTGTAGATAAAGATTAAAAATATTTACTGCATTTTTTTTTTTAAAAGAGAGGTGTAGTGTACTTGCTTCTTCTAGAACTGCATTTTTATTTTCCTCATACTATTATACATAGATCACTGCCACCAGGCCATCTTTTGATCTGCAGCAGAATTTCTAGTGATTTAATAGGAGGATTTGCACAGGGATCCAGATCAGTATATGGTCCTAAGAATACAACTTCTATCATTTGCTAAATTAAATTCAGTTCAGATAATAGAATACAGAGTATGTTCATTATGGCCCAAATTCTGCCCTCAGCTACATCTGTAGAAGTCCACTGGAGGTAAGTGAGCTGTAGCTCATGAAAGCTTATGCTCAAATAAATTTGTTAGTCTCTAAGGTGCCACAAGTACTCCTTTTCTTTTCTCCTGAATGGTTCTCTGTTCACTGGCCAATCGCTGTGCCCTTTACTATGTCCTATGATAAACTCATATCAAGAATAATTTTTAAACCTTATAAATATATTTTCAAAATATGTTTTCAATACTATAGTCTAAACTATATTAATGAAGTAAATGTTACCTGTAGGTTTGAAATTAAATTCTTCATCCATCTTGATCAAATCAAGAGATGACAAATCATTCAAATTCTTCAAACACAATTCTGTCCAGAGTTTGAAAAGAGAAATTTGTCTTTAGAACATGCAGGAAAAAAATACAATATTTTTGTATGTACTAAGGAAAAGATTATGGTCTAAGTTACATCAGTGTAAAACCAGAGTAACTCCACTTAACTCAATGGAAGGCCTAAGCACCTGATCCTTCTCCCATTGAAGTCAGTGGCAAAAATTCTTACTAAATTCACTGGGGTAGGCTCAAGCTCAACTATACATTCAACGAAAACCAACCAACCAACCTCATTTTAAAATTGTAGAAAGTGTGAAAAACTAGATGCGAGAAGTTTAAAATGTCAGCTTAAGCTCTGAAAAGATTGGGAGTCCACTAGTAATCACCCAACACAATACAATATTTTCACTCATTTTTAACCATGTAGCAAGGCATGGCTATTCAAATGCACATGTGTGATTGAGTGTTTAATGGTATGTGTACATTATAGTAACTGTGCCTGCATTTATTTCAATGGTTACAAATTCAAATGAACCTATGTAGTCACTAGCAGTGGATATTGAATGATGATGATCAAAGTGTTTCCTTTGTTCTTATCTCTTTCAAAACCAAGAAAATTAAGTGCAAAAATGACATTAATACAATGTTGAGATTTTTCAATGCAAACGTGGCAAGAAACTCAAAGTTGTAGTTCCCATAGCAACCACAAATCATCCACATTGCATTCACTCTCTCCACACACACACACACACACACACACACACACACGAACATAATTGTAATTAGCAGAATATACATTACTACAAAATACTGCATATGTGCAAGAGGGCTGAGTTACAATATCTGTTAGAATAATAAAGTTGAATTTCCAGATTTGTGCGGTTAAAATCTTGGCAAGTAATGTTCTATTACCATACCTATTTTGCATTTCATATAATTCTTCTGTTGTAGACAGTATGAAAGAAAGTAAAGCATATTTGTTTTTATCATTTAAAGACGGGAGAGGCTGACCCCTAAACTGTAGAGTTTCATCTGGGTAATTTGACGGTATTGTCATAAATCGAGAAGTAATTTTAATATTTAAAGAGTCCTAAAGTAAATAATTATTTTATGTTCAAGCCACAATAAAACCATCTTCTTAAAAATTCTTTACGTAATAGTTAAAGACTATTCTATTAAAAACCTGAGAACTGAAGAATATAGTTGATCTTTTTGTACTTGCAGTCAGATGCTACATGTCCACTTTAACAACAATACAGCAGTCCCTTAACTGCTTGATTGAATTATCTTACTTCTTGGCATTACTTTATCTACTTGCTATATGAATAAATGTATAACGAAGTTTAGAATCATTTTAGCATAACAAAATAATTCTTAGAAGACCCAATAAATCAAATAGATTTGACATATGACTAAATAAGGCATGGAACACTTTATGCATATAAATCTTGCAAGATGTGTAAGATTTCTTCTGGCATACCTAAACAAAATGAATAAATCAAGCAATAAATACTAAATCTTTAGTAATAGAGTAGAATATGCATTAAAGGGCTTTGCTCCATGTGAAAAATCTCATAGTCCTGGGGAATGGAATCCTCAGTCTATACCAACCAGACTGTATACTTAGCCAAATCACAGCCACCAATATAGGTAACGTAAAATAATAGCATACAAGGCCCTCCTATAGTTCACTGGATACACTCCCACTGACATAAAATACCATGCCCTTGACCTGTACAAAATTCTCCTCCCACCTTCCTCAGGGAGTCATGAGGCCTGATGCAAAGTTTTCTATAATACAAGTCAGTATGAAGTTCCCCCACAGTCTCTACTAATGCCCATGTGCATCAAGCATGCAGTTTTTAAATTGCTTTTGGGCAAGCTGCAGGTATTTAAGTTACCCCAATTTGTGGAATGAGGAAATCGGATATTAAATTTCTGTAGAGAAAATTTTGAAAATCTAAAAAGAAATTAAATCAAATGACAAATCAATGGAAGAAAAGAAAGGAAAATGAAAATCATTCAAAATGAAATGAATCTAACTGTATGCAAAGTTTAATTTATGAGCAGGATATACAAGAAGCTCTATACCTGTGCATATGGGCAAGAACTTGGGAAGAGGAGTATTTATTGTTTCACCATATTATGAAATCTTTTTTTGGGTAAAAGAATCATATTTGGAAAGTCCAGTATTTATGATATGAAAGAACATGCAAGTTAAATGAAAATAATAGTGTTGCTTTAACAAATTCACAAAAGGCTAGAGTCAGCCAACCTTAATCACACTGAACAGTATCTTGCTCCATCAGTAGTTCCACGGAAATGAACGGAGTTACTCAGATATGGTGGAAGAATCTGGCTCAAAATGTCATGTTGTACTCAGAAAGGTGAAAAGGCACTGACCTTGTAATTTTGCTTCAATTCCAACTGTGTCTAATCCATGCGAAAAACCTAGAGGAAAAGGCAAAATGGCCTTTTAAATGAATACAATCATGCATTTAATTTTCAACATTACTGTCTACCAAAACAATTTACTGAGTGTAAAAAATGTCAATTTAAGTACCTTTCATACTAATTGACATTTAAAATGGAGGCACAAGGTCAGTGAGGTAATATATTTTATTGGACCAACTTCTGCATATATATGAAATAGTATCCATTTTAAGTTTGCAGTGTTGTTGTAACTGTGTTAGTCCCAGATATGAGAGAGAAGGTGGATGAGATAATATATTTTATTGGATCGACTTCTGCTGGTAGAGGGGACAAGCTTTTGAGCTTCACAGAGATCTTCCTTACTCAGGTCTGGAAACAGTAACCAGAGTGTCACAGCTACATAGAAGCTTGGACAGATTGTTCAGAATAATGTTGTAGGAGACCACTTCAAATGAAGATGACACTGAACACCCCACCAGTTTTAGGACAAAGGAGGGTTAGTAGGCAGCAGAGTGCGTTAAAAATTGTGATGAGCCATAAAACCAGTGCCTTTGTTAAGTCCATTGTTTTTAGTGTCCAGAAGAATTATGAATTGAAGTTTTCAGGCTCATCTTTTGAAGGTGTTGTGCAGATTTCCTTTGATGATGAGGCCTGAGGGGTCAGATATAGAGCTATCACTTAAGAGTTTGCTTAAATGTGATCGGGTGTTTTTGTCTTTTATCGTTTTTCTTTGGGACTTCATTTGAGAGCATGTGATTGACTGGTTTCACTCACATTGTTGTTGTTGTGGCATCTGATACACTGGATCAGGTACACCACATCTTGTGATAGGCATGTGTAGGACCAATGGATCTTGAAAAGTGTATTGGGGGATATTGATCATCATAGCTTTGGAGATGTATCTGCAGGTTTTACATCTGTTGTTCTGGCAGGGTCTGGCGCTGCTTTCAGGTGGTGTTTCCTGGACTGTGGGGAGCCTGCTTCTGATGATGAGCTTGGTGAAGTTGGATGGGAGTTTGAAGGCCAGAAGTGGGGGTTGGGAAAGATTTCTTTCAGGGTGTAGTCCTCAAAGTATGTAGTGTTCCATTTTTGAAGCTGATCATGGTGTACCTGAATGGAACTGGTGGATAATCCTGGTTGTTTAAAGGTGTAACATGTAGTCCGGGATAAATGTTAGCGGAGCATGTGCTGTATCAACTTGGTGGGAGGTTCGCCAGCATTGAAATTTAGTCCATTTGTGAATGTAAGTGCGTCTAGTTGGGTCATGCTTGCTTTTCAAAAAGTATCTCACTGCATCCAAACAGGTTATTTCTGAATCCTGGAACCATTAAGGAGCCAGACTTTGAAGGGGAGTGTCTGTGGATTGGAATGGAGGATATGTCCTGTGAAAGGAGCTGTGATGATGGACAGAGAGAAACTGGTTGGCATTCTATCATGTGAAGGAGATAAATATACCAAATCTGTCATGGCCATGTTGGAGCTATAAGAATGATGTGAGCTCGGTCTTCCTGTATTTTGTGAAGTATATGGAATAGGAGGGGAAATGGACAGAAGGCACAGAGGAGTGGTGTACTCTTGCAATGAAGAATGCATCTCCCAGTGATCCGTGTCCCAGTCCTGCTCTGGAACAGAATTGAGGGGGTTTTGCTGTAGCAAAAAGATCTATTATAGGACATACCCATCGATTGTAGATGGGCTGAAGGACTCGCATATCCAGTTGCCACTCGTGATCCTGGGAGAATCTCCAGCTCAATATGTCCACGGTGATGTTCTGGTATCCAGGAAGGTATGCTGCTGAAATGGTGATGTTGTGCTGGATACACCAGTTCCACAATTTGAGTGCCTCTGAGCAATGCTCCACCTTGTCTGTTGAACATACAGGTGAGATTGTTCGTCATGACTCTGATGGTGTGATGTTCAAGGAGAGGGAGGAAAATGTCAGCAGGCATCGCGGACCACTCATAGTTCTAGGAGGTTGATGTGTAGAGTGGATTTGGTTAATGACCATCTGCCCTGCACTGTGTGATTGTGTAGATGTGCTCCCCAATTGATTAGGGAGGTATCGGTTGTTTGGATCATGGTCTGTGGTGGTTGGAGGAAAGGAACTCCAACGCAGACATTGTTGGGCTCCATCCACCGAAGTACTTATTGGCATAGATAAGAGTTTCTGGAGGCTGTGGTTGTTGGGGTGATATACTGTACGGAGCCATGCCTGAAGACATTGTATGTGTAGTCTTGCATGCCTGATCATGAAAGTGGCCGCTGCCATGTGGCCTAGACGTTGGAGGCATGTTCTGGCAGAGGTCTGGGGGCAGACCCACACATTGGATATCAGATCTAGTATGACCAAGAATCTGTGAGGTGGTAGGAAGGCTCTGGCTTGTATGGTGTCCAATTATGAGTCAATGAATTCCAGGAGTTGTACTGGCATTAAAGTGGAATTTCTAGTTTCATGAGGAGGCCTAGCTTCGTAAACAAGTCCATTGTTGTAGATGGCTCGGAGAATGTCGGTCTCAGCTGGGGTCTTGAGAAGACAGTTGTTCAAGTATGGAAAGATGATGCCGCCTTGTTTCCTTAGGTAGGCAGGAACTACTGCCAGGAGCTTGGAGAACACCAAAGGGGCAGTCGATAGTCCGAAAGGCAGCACCTTGTACTGGTAGCGGTTGGCGTCCATGACAAATTGGAAAAATTATCCGTGGGCAGAGTGTACGGCAATATAAAAGCATGCGTCTTGGAGGTCAAGGGCAGAGAACCAGTCCTCCTGTTCCAGTGCTGGGATAATAGTGGAGAGGTAATCATCTTGAAGTGTTGCAGTCTGATGAACCTGTTTAGATTGCGAAGGTCCAGGATGTGTCGCCAGCCAACGGATTTCTTCTGGATGAGGAAATTTCCTGTGTTGGAAAGGGACCAGTTCTATGGCTTCCAGTTGCAGAAGATGATTTCTTTCTCCCCTAGAATGGGTTTGTGAGGGGCTCCCTGAAGGAGGACGAGGGGGACAGGTATAAAGGGGCTGGAGTATCCTTCCTGAAATTATCTCTACAACCCACTTGTCTGAGGTGATTAGTCTCCATGATGGGAGCAACAGAGCTAGTTGGTCACTAAACTGGTGGGACCTCAAAGATAGTGGGAATGACTGAAAGGGGGGAGGCTTCTTGGGGCCTTGATACACTTTCAAAATTGTTGCTTCAGTGTGGGGGTGTGAGAGGTAGCCTCTGAGGAATAGGTTGTTTACACTTGGAGAGAGGCCTTTGTTTTCAGCCCTGGTGTCATAGTACCATTGAGGAGTATATTGCGGTGATCGAGAGTAAGGGGGGAGGTGGTACTTCCCTGGATGTCTCTTTGGCACAGGCGTGTAAATGCCAAGACACTGGAGGGTAGCTAGGGAGTTTTTACAGGAGTGCAGGGAATCGTCTGTGCGCTCCGAGAACAGTTTTCGGCTCTCAAAAGATAAGTCTTCCGCAATGGTTTGTACCTCTTTAGGAAAACCTGAGAGGTAGAGCCATAATGCATGCCTCATGATCACAGCAGTTGCAATGGATTGGGCAGCAGTGTCTAGAGCAGAGGATCTCAAAGTCCTGGCCTATGGGCCATCTGTGGTCCAAGAACCTTCCTACTGCGGCCCGTGGAGGAGAGACGGAGGAGAGACGCAGGCAGACACGCTGCTGGCAATCTCAACTACAGGTGCCACCCCCCACAGCTCCCATTGACTGGGGGAGAGGGACGCAGATACCATCACTAGTTGCTGGGCAGAGTCAACCCTGGAGGCAGCATCATTAGTTGTCAGGCAAAGTTAGCCATTGAGGCAGCATCACTTTTTTCCACAAAGAATATAAACAAGTCAAAATACTGAACACAACTATCTGATGCACACCTTGCTGCAATCCTGAAGGTTTCAACTGCTCAGTCACTGAGGCCAAACATCAACAAACTGACAGAACTGAAGCGTTGTCAGGTAGCTGGCCAACACTAAAAACTCTCTGGGAGGTGAAGAATTGCATAAAGTTGTATGACAGTTTTATTATTTCTAAGAAATTTGAAATAAAAAAATACAATATAAATGTTTTCTTTTCTGAACACCATCTTCAGTGACATTATTGACCCGCTGGAAGGATTTGAGGACTGGCACTGGCCCTAAGGTAAATTGAGTTTGAGACCCCTGGTCTACAGAGTCTAACAAGGCTTGTAGGGCTGTACAGGCCAGAAGGTATCCTTCCAATATTAGGGACTGGAATTGCTCTTTCTTGGACTCTGGGAAGTCATGACAGAAATCCTCCAATTTGGAGTAGTTTAAGTAGTTAGTCATCAGAGCCTCATAGTTTGAGATTCAAAACTGGAGTATGGCTATGAATATGATGAATATGCCTTGCGTCCAAATAAGTTAGGCATTTCCAATCCCCATCTGGATGACTAGCACGGGGTTGGTATTGGCCTCTCTCTTGCACCAAATTGACCACCAGAGAATTTGGGGTAGGGTGCAAGAATAGAAATTCAGCATCTTTCACTGGAAGGTAGTACTTTTTGTCGGCGGGTTTTCAAGTCGGATTGATGGACGCTGGGATCTGCCAGAGCTCTTTTGCGGGATCCAGAAGAGCTTCATTGATCAATAGTATAATCTTGAAGGAAGAGGAAGTATGGAGGATATCAAGCATCTTATGTTGCTAATCCTTGACTTTCTCCAAAGGAATCTGCAGGGGGTCTGCAATCCTGCAATAGGTCTTGAAAATGTTTGAAGTCATTGGCCATAAACAAGAGCAAGGGTTCCTCAAAGTCATTGGCACAGCTTCCTAGCAAAAATTTTCTAGCTAGAATTTCCTCCAACAATATCTAGCTTTCCTCATCTACCTCCTCCCAACAAGTTAGGAGCATCTCTTATGTGGTAGGAGCATTTCCTACCAAACTAGGAAACAAAAGACTGAAATCTGGGTGAACATAATTTATTTGGATTATGATAGTGCCAATGAGACAGGCATCTATTGTAATACTTTTAACTATTAATGGCCTTGGTTTTGCAGGGCATTGTAATCTTCAGATTATTTTTATATAGCTTTTCACATAATAGTACAATGGTATTAACAATATCCTAAAGTGTAAACAGACAATATATAAAAAGGAGTCAGGAGTACCTTACTAACAGCTGCTGAATGTCCAAACACTTATCACTTGAGAACATATCAACCAAAAAGATTTAAATTTACCAATTATTTATTTTCTTTTTCAGTGCCATAAAGCAACTGTTCCACAATCACAATCATAGACATCCCATATTGCTAAGTACCATAGAATGCCTTATGCTTGTTGGGTCAGCAGTCTGTACTATCTGTGCTGAAGCAGAAAATCTGCCTTTGGGGGAAAAGATAGATCTGTTTTTATTCAATATGAAGCAGTTTTCTGGATTTTAATATCCTCATTTTATCTTCTATAAAATAAGAATATTAAAAAGAAAAACCACTCAATATTAAATAAAAGTTGATTTACTTTTTCCTTGGAGGCACACTCAATACTCAGAGCTGAAAAGCAATGGTAATATGCCACCAGCTTTGTGTGTGCTGTGATACCTCAACACAGTGGGAAGTTGGTAATCATAGGATGAAATTTTGCAGACCTGTTAATGAAAAAGTAGTACAAGTTTAAAATATGTTGAAATGCCTGCTAATTATGTTAACACAGTTGAAATGATTTTTCCTAAAGATGTTCCAGGTCACCTTTAACAACTTCATTGTCTTCAATCCCTACTGAAATGACAGCCCATAAAAGACAAAACAAGTAACACTAATCTTTTATATCATTTCTCACAAACAGAAAATTACTTGCCAAAAATGCAGGTGTTTACTGTAACCTACTTTATCTTAGACATGACATATAATCCAGTATCATATTCTAGTCAATTTCAAAGCAACAAACCATAATGAACTGGATTTTTCAAAACTCGGATGTATAGGAAAGTTGATCGTATCCATTCCAAAGCTATTTTCACATCTGTGATGGTGTGCAACACTATTTCTGCATTTAAATGCTCAACAAGATGTTTGTGCAAACTAGTAAGGAACAAAAGGTAAATCAATTAGAAATATAATTAAATTACAATAAGCATTAATCAAAGTATCAAATAATTTTTTTTACAAACAATAATAAATTATATTTTACAGTAAATAGTCCACTTGTTGCTGCAGCTTTTTATGGTACTCGGTATAAAAAGGTAAAAAACACTTAAATGATCACGAATTCAAGCTGTTTTGTTATGGAATGGGATCCAGTTAGCAAAAGAAACAGATTTTTGGTGTTGGCTGTTGGACATCACTGGCATCCAAGAAACAAAACTATCTGGGAATTTTGGGAAATATCAGAGTTTAAGTCTTAACTAGATTTAGCTTATAAGAGTTTCAATTTTAGCATTTAAAATTCCACTGTAATTCTGAATGTTCTTATTTTTACATCTCTCACTCCCTGTAGGCCTTCCATCAATTGAGCATTATAGGCTAGTGTTTCCTAAATCTCTCTTGTATCAAACTTCAAAGACATGTCCTGAGAGCTTTCTGTGTTCTATTCTTTGTTTTTTGAATACTTTCACCACATACAGTGGAGTTGCATCTTACTCAGAGGTTAAGTTCTAAAGTCAGCACGTAAGGTGAAAATTGTACATATAGTCAAAATTACCCTTGAAAATCCCTTAAATCGCCCATAAAGTACAGTATACTGTACATGGTTTTATGTATACAACCCTGTACAGTAATTTGTATAAATGTATACAGTAATATACAGTATAATAAAAAGAGTACATATGCAAAATATAATTTTACAGGACTTTTTAATTACAGGAGTAATTACTGGGGGTCATTACAGGGGGTCGTCAGGGCTTGATGTCGATCCAGGAGACGGAGGTGATGGAGAGCTTAGGTGACGAAGAGCAAGTCGTAGATGAAGTGGTTGGCTCTGGTTCAGCTTGAGAAGTTGATTGCGTAGGCTCATCCGCTGCTGGTCGTTTTTTCTTGAAAAACATGGTGAACGGCAACTGTTGCTGTTGTCTCTTGAGCTGCTCACACATTTCTTGATATGGTCTCAAATCGTCCATAATACTACGCGCAATTTTGAGGCTTCGTTCCATAGAGGGATCATATGCAAAAATTAAATCATTCAAGTGTTTCGCTGCTTGTAACACTTCAGCAAATTTATGAAGATTCCAACTTGTTAGTTCTTCGTTCATCGTCATCATCTTCATCTTCTGTAGATGATTTTATCAGTTCCTCCAACTCTTCGTTAGTCAATGTTTCTCTATGGCAGTGTTTCCCAAACTTGAGACACCGCCTGTTCAGGGAAAGCTCCTGGCGGACCGGGTTGGTTTGTTTACCTGCCGCGTCCGCAGGTTCGGCCAATCGCAGCTCCCACTGGCCGCAGTTCATTGCTCCAGGCCAATGGGGGCTGCAGGAAGGGGGGCTGGCACATCCCTCGGCCCGCGGCGCTTCTTGCAGCCCCCATTAGCCGAGAACAGCAAACCGCGGCCAGTGTGAGCCACGATCGGCTGAACCTGTGGATGCGGCAGATAAACAAATTGGCTTGGCCCACCAGGGGCTCTCCCTGAACAAGCGGCATCCCAAGTTTGGGAAACACTGCTCTATGGCTCTCAATTAATTCTTCAATTTCTTCCTCAAGGATGTCAACGAAGCCATCACCACACTTGCCTGGCCAGCTGAACAATGCGTTTCACTTCTTTATCAATGGTTGGGAAACCCTTAAAATCATTCACACATTTTTTCCATAGGTTTCACCAAAATGCATTGACTGTTTCAGGCTTGACTGCATCCATTGCCTGTTTAATATAAGTGATGCAATCGGCAATGTTGAAGGACTTCCAAACATTCCATCACATTAAGATTGGGATCAGAATCCATAGCGCTACGTATCTGAGAATGTAGGCCTTGTGTACGTGGCTTTGAAACAGCGAATCATGCCTTGGTCGAGAGGTTGGAGGAGGCATGGGGGGGGGGGGGAGAAAGACAGCTTCAACATCATTGTGTGCAAACCGGAGTGCCGCAGGGTGGCCAGGAGCATTGTCTACGATCAGCAACACTTTAAAGTCATGTCCTTTCTCTTCGAGATACCACTTGACCTCCGGAATGAAACACTTGTGGAACCAATCCAGAAATAATGTTGCCGTCACCCAAGCCTTTTTATTTAATTGCCAGAACACAGGCAAGAGATTTTTGTTCTTGCTTTTAGGGCATGGGGATTTGCAGCCTGTAGAGCAAGCCCGGCTTTATTAAATGCCCAGACGCATTGCCACAAAACACAGTCACACAGTTTTTAGCTGCTTTGAAGCCAGGGGCTTGTCTTTCTGATTTCGAAGTGTAAGTGTGGTTGGGCATTTTTTTCCAGAAGAGCCCAGTCTCATCAGCATTAAAAACTTGTTCTGGAACATAGCCCTTTTCTTCTATGATTTTCTTTAATTGTTCGGGGTAGGCTTTTGCTGCCTGTTCATTGGCAGATGCAGCTTCACCAGTAGTCTGCATGTTTTTGAGGTTGAAGTGGTTCCTAAAACTGTTAAGTTAACCTTGGCTGACTTTGAATTCCTTCCCTTTCTCATCCCTCTCTTCGGCAGGAGGTTTGAACAGCGCGTAGAGGCTAAGAGCCTTTTCTCGCAACGTGTTGCCATCAATAGGCACACGTTTACGATTCATGTCTTCCAGCCATAAGTTTAATGCCTTTTCAGTCTTCACTAAAGTCTTATCACGCACCTCGTCACTTTAACAGTTATTGGAGCACTTGATGCCACGGCTTGACAAATATCTCTCTCTCGAATCTTGATGGCACGGATGCTAGATTCATTGTGGCCATATTTAAGCACCATGTTGGAGACTGACATACCGTCTCTTAATAAGTCCAACACAGCCAGTTTTTCCTCCAGCGTTGGAACAGATCGCTGTTTCTTCAGTTGAGCACCAGATGAAGTAGTTGGCTTGCGTTTAGGGGCCATGTTGTATGAAAAATACGCATCTTTAAACACTAGAATCACACTCAGCGTGGCAAGATGATCACACTATGAGAGGCACGTGGGAACTGAGACCGACTGAGGAAACAGCAGATTCATGTCTCCCATCTCACGCTCACTCTGGAGCATACGCTTATTGAGTGGAATGGTGGGCGGAATTGCCCATACTATTTACAGGTATCTTGTTTTTGGGGTTTTTTTGTTTGGTTTTTTTTTTGCCAAGCACGTATACTCGAAGTCACGTAAGCTAAATGCGCGTATGATGTGACTCACCTGTATCTACAACCAATTTCCTTTGATATGTTTAAGGCAGAACTATAGACCTAATTCTCTTTTTTAGATATTAGTTATGGGTAGTATTCCAGCTAATGAAAAATACATGGAGCTCAATCTCCAAACCCAGAAACTCATTCAGTGTCATATTGCTGTTTTCAAGGAACATGACTTGTACTTTAGCAAGGATCTACATCTCTACAAGCAGACATTTCAAAACAGGGATAACTTAAGAACCTCCTTACCCCACACAAAACCAGGATGCTAGAACAGGAACATCATAGGTATTAGGAACAAGATTAATCACTTGAAATCAGCAGAATTTATATACCAAAAGAACTGGTGAGAAGAACTCACCTCTAACATTAAGCTGCTGACAGTAACTGAACTAACCGTGAAGCATCTCACACATCCAATGCGACAATAGGCAGCAGTATTTATGTCAATGTTATGGTGTTGCGGGTATACCCTATCAGCTCCTGAGGGTGGTATGGCCCTGTGGCCCAAGTCACCAGGGCAAGCCTTGGCTTCAGGACGATAAGGCCTAAAGGCCGAAGTCTAAATAGCAGCCCTTTTCCTACGGCAGCATGGCCCAATGGCTAGGATCAGTAGGGCTACCATGGGATTCAGGATAGTAAGACCTAGTGGCCAAAGTCTAAATAGCTGTCCTTCTCAGTGTACTATGGGCCAATGGCCAGAGTCAGTCACGCTGTCCTGAGGTTCAGGACAGCAAGGCCCAGTGGCCAAAGTTTAAACAGCTGCCCTTCTTCTCAGGTTGGTATGGCCCAAAGGCCAGAGTCAGTCAGGCTGTCCCAGGATTTAGGACAGCAAGGCTCACTAGCCAGAGTCTAAACAGCTGACAGTTGGTACACGGCAGCGTGGCCCAGAGGCCAGAGTCTAAACAGCTGCCCTTGGATTCAAGGCAGTACAGCTCACTCCTTTGGGCGGTGACCTCATCCAGTGGTGGGTATGGTGCAGGCCAAGGGGACTCAGGCCCAACCTACTCCACTGGGTCCCGACCCAGGGCCCTGAGGAACCGATTCTCCTGTGTTCAGACTTAGTCTTTCTCTGCAATCATTCCATTCCCTGCATCACTTCCTACCCTCACTTCCAGCACTGGTAGCCTCCCAGCATCAGCAAACTCTTCTCTGTCATCCTCGGCAGTCAACTGGATATCTGCAGTGGCTTCAGCGCAGTCAGCCTCTGCAGCTTGGAGCTCCAGCAGCTTCCTGGCAGGAGCCTGCAGCAGATATCTGCTCTCCTCCTCAGTCAGCCCAGACTGAGCTGAACTGCTCCCTTTTTTACTGTGATTCCAGTTAGAGCATGCTCAGCAGGGGTGACGGGGTGCAGCTTCCTCATCCCAGAGCATGGGGTTAATCCCCTTTGTCCCAGTGCGGGGTAGGTATACCCCATCACATACGGGAACACTGCAAAGTTCATCTTTTTTTCTTGGACTACTGGAAAAGGAGTGGGCTCAGGATTGGAGTTTTGGTAGATTTCTATGGTGTTTTAAATTTACAGGATAGATGCCCAAATTACAGAATTTATTTTTCTCAATTAAAAACTGATTCTAAAAAAAATACTACAAGAAAGCTTTTATGATTACATCTAAATATTATTTGGTTTTCTTGTTGATTAGTATTCTCCCAGTCACTGAATAGATAAAATGAAGTTTCCACCTCTGGTGTATCTCTGTATGATTTCCCCATAAACCTGTCTTTTATAATCCGTGGGATGATAAGACAAAAGAACAAGAAAATACATTCTGTTTGTTCTATCCATCAGTATGCTTGTTGCAAAATCACTTAGTTACCTGCTTTCTATTGTATCTGCACCATTTAACAGCTGTACATATTTCTCTCTCGTACTTAACCTAGTCAAGATAACTGCTGTAGCGGTAGTGTCAAACTGAAAAAAAAAGCACTTTAAGATTTAGCAGAAGACACCTAAAATATGCGTTTCATATCTTTGGTAACAATTCAAAATGTATTTTTAAAATGTTATGTTTAATCTGTCAAGGAATGCCAAGGCATCAACTGAAAGACAAATCCTGACAAATCCATTTGCACATTGACCAGTAACCTGAACTTTAAAAAAAATAATTGTTTGCATTTGGGCTGGTGCTACTAACCTATTTGCTGTAACACGCATATACTATAGACGGTATTAGGATCAATGCAATTTTGCACAGTTGTTAAACAATACCATGCATACACAAAAGAGAATCCCACTTATTCAGTGGACAAATATGCATTTGGAAAAATCCATTAACCTCAGTCAAGTGATTTCCACATCCCACCTCACCCAAGCTGCATGTCACCACCACAATCCTTCTGAATGAAAAGGACTGAAGAGAATTCACTTGGTAGTCCTTCAAAGCACTCTGCAGTGCTGGACATTAGTCTTATGATTAGCGAGATTGTCAATTCCTCCCTCAAGTGGGTAGCAGCTCTTAAATGAATGATTATTAAATAGTGTCAAGAATTGGTTTTCTGACCATGTGATAATCTCATTAATTATTGCCAAATGTTAAAAAGCCTGAAAATGAACCGTTGAGATACACCAAATTCCCTACTGACTTCATTACTCACTATCAAGTTACATCATGTACTCAGCACCCAACCTTCACTTTCCCACTTGCTTTGTTCAAAATTGGAAATATAGAGCTAATTGTATAGTGGAAAATTCCCATACAGAAATCAAGTTTTTTCATTTGGATTGGTGTATGTGGTACATATAAAAACAAATAACTCTTCCTGATTCAATATAAGAATTTAAGCACATGCTTAAAGAGATAAGCATATGCTTAAGTATCTTTCTGAATCAGGACCTCTAGCAGCAAAATCATGTATCTTTTTTTTAAATGGACAAAGGAAAGAAGAATTACTTATATGTACAATAATTGGAGTTCTTAAAGATGTCTTGTCCACATATATATTCCAATTATCATTTGTGTGCGCTCCAGAAGCTTGAAACCGGAGTCTTTTGTACAGCAGTGTCCATTGGGAGACACACATGCCCGAAGTGTTCTCATGCCCCTTACCAACAGCATACAGGGCACAGTGGGCCAACCATCACTTAGTTCCTTCACCATCACAGAATTTCAACTATAAAGCACTCTATAGCACAGGGGAAGAAGACTGGATTGTGGAATATACTAATGGCCAAAGTCTCAAAAAAGTGAAGGTTGCTTGTAACTGGAGTTCTTTGAGATGGCTCTGCTTATCCCACACTTATGGGTATTGCGCCTCTAGTGGTGCTTAATAGTAGAACCTTCTCCAAGCAGTGTCTATTAGAATGCTCACGCAACCCTTCCTACTACTCCTCTCCGCATTTCTCAATATTCTAAGGATGAGGCTATACAAGAGGGTGCAGCACCCTCTACCACCTGTGTTCCGCCACCAACCCAGAAATACAGAACAATAGGACCCTAAGAAAGAGCAGAAAAGAGGAAAGTGTGAATATGCAGAGCCATCTCAAAGAATTCAAGTTACAAGTAAGTAACCTTCATTTCTTGTTCAAATGGCTCTGTGTATTCCCACTCACAGGTAGTTTTATAAACAGTACTTAAAAAACTTAAAAGAGGGAACAGACTCCTAACTGAATAGTGATTGAAGCACTGCTGCGCCATCTAACATGTGCACATAAAGAACAGTTACTAACCTTTCCACAACTGCTGTTCTTAGAGATGTGTTGCTCATGTCCATTCCAATGTAGGTAGATGTGTGCTCAACCTAAGCATCGCCTCTGGAAAGTTTTCCCTCAGAGGTATCCATTGGGTCAGTTCTGGTGCCCCCTGTAGTCGCGCATTCATAGCACCGGTATGAAGGGTCCTGCCGACCCACAAACCCCTCAGTTCCTTCTTGCTGGCCAACTCCAACAGAGGAGTAGGAAAGAAGGTCTTGGAATGGACATGAGCAACACATCTCAAAGAACAGTTATGGAAAGGTTAGTAACTATTTTTCTTCGAGTGCTTGCTCATGTCCATTTCAATGCAGGTGACTCTCTAGCAGTTGCAAGCGGAGGATTCAGAGTTTATTGACCTGCTGATTGCAACACCGCTCGGTTAAATCCAGCATCATCTCTAACCTGATGGGGCAGTGAGAAGTGAAAGTGTGAACTGACGACCATACTGCATGTCACGTCCATACGTTCTGGATAGAAACTTGTGCTACAAACGCTGCCAAAGATGCTTGGGCCCTTTTGGTATGTGCTGTCAGGGCAGCTGGTGCAGGGACCTTTGCCAGGTGATAGCATGCGCTGATGTAGGATGTTATCCACAATGAAATTCTCTGGGTTGAGACGGGAAGACCTTTCATCCTGTCTGCAAAGGACACGAATAGTTGAGTAGTCTTCCAAAATGGCTTAGTCCTTTCTATGTAGAAAGCCAGTGCACATCGGCTGTCTAGTGAGTGGAACCTCTGTTCTTCTCTGTTGGCATGTGGTTTCAGATAGAAGACCCTTAGGAAGATATCCGGGTTACTATGGAACTGAAAAACCACCTTTGGATGGAAAGCTGGATGAGGATGCAGTTAGAATACCATCTCCTTGTCCTCAAAGGATATCATGTTATGGTGGTTCTGAAGTAAGGGCCCGGATCTCTAAGACACATCTGGCAGAAATAATGTCCACCAGGAAGGTCACCTTCCAGGACAGGTAGAGTAGAGACTATATTGCCAGTGGCTCAAATGGAGGTCCTGTCAGTTTTGACAATATCAGGTTGATATCCCTGGGAGGGATTGGTTGCCATACCCAAACTGAGATTACGGACAGATGACCTACTTAGACCTTGTCGTTTTAGGTGTAGTAAGTAGTCTAAAATAAATGATATTGTTGATAGCATAGATGAGATACCCTTCTGCGTAGACCAGATCGAGAATCTTTTCTTAATTGCCAGGTAAGTAGCTCTGGTGGACGGCTTTCTGCTCCCTAAAAGTACCTTGCAAACCTGCCCCAAGCATGTGAGCTCTGAGGGGTTCAGCTATGGAGCTTCCAGGCTGTCAGATGAAGGGACTCGAGATGAAGGTGATGCAGATGGCCCTTGTCCTAAGAGGTCAGGTTTGGATACAGAGGTAGAAGAATTGGCATCTCCACCGAGAGGTCTAAGAATGTGACAAACCAATGCTGGTGGTGCCAGGCAGGGCTATCAGGATGACCCATGCTCTGTCCTTTCCGATTCTCAGCAAGACCTTGTGTATTAGAGGAATGGGAGGAAACGCGTAGAAGAGATGACCCGTGCAGGGGAGGAGGAAGTGTCTGCGAGAGATCTAGGGCTGTGACACCGGAGGGAAAAGAATTGGAGACACTTCCTGTTGTGCTTTGTCACACACAGATCTATCTGAGGAGTTCCCCACTTCTGGAAAATAATTTTCACAACATCTGGACAAATGGACCACACATTAAGATCTGCTGAGGTGATCCGCTAGCTCATTCTATGATCCCAGCAGATAGGAGGCCTGGAGGTAAATTGAGTCGTTATGCAGAATTCCCATAAGCGAAGTGTTTCCTGGCACAGGTGAGAGGAGCATGCTCCTCCCTGCCAACTGATATAAAACATCACCATCATGTTGTCTGTGAGAACTGACACTTTCTTGCCTGCCAAATAGGGCTGGAATGCCTGGCATGCCAAGCAAACTGCTCTGAGCTACCAGACATTGATGTGTGTAGCGAGAGCTCTTCTGGAGACTAAAGGCTCTGAGTTCCGAGGAAACCCGGAAAAGCACCCCAGACCATCACTGAAGCATCTGTAATGAGAGACATTGATGGTTGGGGTTAGCAGGTCTAACCACCAATTGAGAGAGGTGATCACTGACAGGGAACTGTGATAACTATGTTCAGACGGTGTCAGTTTGGCGAGTATACTGACGCCAGCCATGCCTGGAGAGGTCTTAGCTGAAGTCTCACATGCTGCACCACATACGTGCATGAGGCCAAGTGGCCCAGGAGCTCAAGAAGTTCCTCGCTGTAGTGATGGGGTGATGTCTGAGGTTCTCTATAAGCATCACTATTGCTCGGAACCCTGCTTCTGGGAGGAAGGTTCTGGCTTGGACAGAGTCGAAATCGCCCCAATAAACTTTATCCTCTGAACCAGGGAGAGGGTAGACTTCTGCACGTTTATCAGCAGACCCGAGTCCTGAATGTTGACTGGATTAACTTTATGTCAGACTCAACTTGCCATTGGTCTGACCTCTGACCAGCCAGTCACCAAGGTAACTGTAGACCTGAGCCCCTTGTCTCCTCAAGAAGGCTGCAACGACCACCATGCACTTCTAGGGGCTGCTGGCAGGCCACATGGGAAAACAAGACTTAAAACTCGGAAACTGAGGCATGCCCCGGCACCAGGCAGAGACTAACTCCGCTAATCTATCTAATAACAGAAACTTAACTAACAACAACAAGAGATAACTATATACAATATAGGTTGAAAAAGTCCAGAGGGTGTACTTGCAGATTGCAAGGATAAGATAGTTCCAGCGACCGTCAGAGGCAGTAAGAAGGAACTGAGAGGGCTGCGGGTCCTGGGAGGACCCTTTATACTGGCGCTAGGAGCGTGCAACTCTAGGGGGTAGCAGAACTGACCTGATGGATACCACTGAGGGAAAATTTTCCAGTGGCGGTGCTTGGGGCAAGCACATACCTACCTACATTGGTCTCTCTAGTACCAGCATCTCCAGCTATGCAGGAGCTGACAGCAGCAGCACTAGTTGCAACACTGGAAATTTCAGTAACAGGGACTTGCTTAAGGCAAGCAAAAGAGGCTGCCACAGCTCTGGTAGAATGAGATCATACCATCATAGGTACAGGAATGTCTGCTAACGTGCAACATTCAACATTATTTAATCCATTTGGAAACAGTCTAGGGCAGTGGTTTTCAACTTTTTTAAATCTGCAGACCTCTTAAAAGTTTCTAATGAAGGTGTGGATCCCTTTGGAAATTGGGGTTCTGCAGACCACAGGTTGAAAACCAGAGGTTTAGGGAGACACAATATGACCCGTGTGATTTTTAGCATAAAACACAAATAATCTAGATAATGTTCAAAAACTTTTACTTCTATTTAAATATGCAACAGCTCTGTGATATCCTTCTCAGTACTGCACACACTATTCCAGATGAAGCTGCACGATTTATATAAAAGGTATTATATTTGCCATATTATTCAACTTTCCATTTCTTATGCAATCTAACTTCTTGTTTGCTTTTTTGGACTACAGTTGCACATAGATCAATGGAGAGCTCCATTATCTGTCTACAGTGTCAAACAGTTCTCTTTGTTCAGTATTATTTTAACTCAATAATTCACTTACCAATAAATCTTTAGAAAGCAAATGCTCTCCCTTAAGTTGTGGGGTTTTTTTTTGTTTTTAGTCATCAAGTGTATACTGTAGCTTTTACTAATCCAGATTTAGAAAGCATTAATATAAAATACACAGTTTACTTACTTGAGGCCTCCCTGCTCTCCCAATCATTTGCAGAATATCTGTTTCACTGTACTCTTGAAACATTCCTCCAACATAGTGCATTGTAGATTTTATAATTACCAGATGTGCAGGTAAATTTACTCCCATAGCTAAGGTACTAGTAGTAACTGAATCAGATGAAAGCATATTAATTTAATAACAAAACAGTATTCGGTATACTAGGAAGATTTTAAATAAAGCAGCAAATATATGGCCCAATTCTGTGAGGTCCTAAGCACTCTCAATTCTAATGAAATCAATGGGAGGAAAGGGCACTGAAGAACTCATAGGATTGGCCCATAATCTGTATACACATTCATATACAGTATTGCAGTATATCTGATCGTGATTTCTGTATTGTCAAATGCTCCCTTAAAAACTAAATATATCCAACATGTTTGTATTTAAATATTTGTTAACATTTACAGGTAAATCAGGGTCCAATCTTTCATTCCTCATGCACCAAAAATCACACTGAAGTTATTGCTAATCATTCAACACAAATGGTTCAGGAACTGCTTGAATATAGCCATGACTTCATTCTGTTTTCTAGTGAATGGTATACTTAAAGACAGTTTTCGGGTCTTAATTTGCCTGTGAAGTGACATGCACATCTATAGTACTAAAATAATTATTCTCACAATAATGTATTGTTCATGACCCACCAGTCTCAAACTCCAGGCCCACAAGGTTCATAAGAACAGTGGCGGATTAGCCAAAGGACCAGTAGGGGGGCCCTGGAAAAATGAGGGTCCCCACGCTCCTGCTGGGAAGAGGGGTCAGGGTGCAGAGAATTGTCCCTTTCTGCTCGCCTGGCGCTCCTGTCAGGGAGCAGGGGAAGTCCCCACAGGACTGGAAGGAATGTCAGGCAGGCAGAGCGGGGCAAGCCGTTGCACCCCAACTCCATTTCCCCAGCAGAAGTGCAGGAGGGAGGGGGGGACTGCTCTGGCCCAGGGCCCCAGGCACCACAAAAGCTTAATCCATCTCTGCATAGGAGCAACCAGGCTCCAACCCTCCACATGGTAATAATCTGGTAATAGCCTACATGAGAACAATGAAGCCCACCCCCAATGGTGTGATTCTGCCCCTAAGATCTGATTTGTGGAGTTCCCAAGTGGCTGTTTGGTCCAGTGGCCCTACTTAAGACAGCAACAGGAAGCCATCTGAAAAACAAGGATTCACCCCCTTGTCTTGTCCCACTACCTACTTCCTGCTTGCTTGCCCAGCTTGATCTGGCATTCTGACCTGCTTGACTCCTGGTATCTGACTGGTGGTTCCTGACCTCCATTTTGTCTCCTGCTCCTGAATCCCTGGTGTAAGGGACCAGGCTGTAGGCAGTCCTGCCTAGCAATCACAGCTGGGCTGGGGTCCACATGTCAAGGATGGAAGTCAATGAACAGGGATCAGAGGAATCACTAGAGCTTGTTTCAATAAGCAAGAGTCAGGGTCAGGCTAGAATCAGAGACCGGAAGATGAGGTGAAGTCTGGAGTTGCAGCAGACCAAAAGTTTGTGTGGTTGCCCAGACAACTTCCTGGGGCACCTGCCTGGGTTAAATAGTGCGCTTCATCAATCAGAGGGCTGCAGAGTACTCTCGCTCTGGATCCTTTGGGAGGTACTTCCAGCAGTGCCTACTCTCCACAATGCTCCCTGGATGTGGCTCTGCAAGCCTTCCCCATGGTACTGTGGGAATGTCAGCTATCCCAAGGTCTGCAGACCTAGCTTCGAGTCCATGGATCTTTACATCTGGTATCCTGACCCAACCTGACTCTAGTTCCCGACTCGTGTCCTGATCTCTAGTTTGTCTCCTGATTCTGATCTCCCAGTATCCCAACTCAACTGATTCTTGACTCCTGTCTTGTAACTGTGGACTTTAGCGTCTGACTACTAGGTCTGGCAACCTATCACACAATTGTGACAGCATCAAACACAAAAGACATATTAGTAAATCCAGAGATGAGGGTAAGCCAGTACGGCGTACCAGTAAGAAAGTGGCTGCCAGTACAGGCCAGTACACAGCCGAAGTTAAAGTACTGCCATGGCTGCGCTTTAAGCACCATACCAGCAGGGCTACTGATGGGAGAAGGGGGAGAAAAGGGGCAGCTTCTCCAGAGCCCGGTGATTTAAAAAACCCTGGGGCTCCAGCAGAGATCTAAAGGGCCCAGGGCTCCCAGCCACTACCATGGCAGTGGCCAGAGTCCCAGGCCCTTTAAATCACCGCCAGAGCCCCGGACGGTGCAGGCCAGGTAGCACTGAAGAGCTGGCTGGGGGAATCTTGCCCCAGCCCTGCCCTTTCCGCCCAAGGCCCCACCCCTTCCGGGGCCCAAACTGCCCCCACTCCACACCTTGCCCAGGAGCCTGGTGGCCCTGCGTACCAGTAAGTCCTTTAAATTACTTTCACCCTTGAGTAAATCACAAATGTATTGATTTACTTGAAGAATTTGTCATATTTAGATAATATTTTTCACATGTTTAGTCCATTTTCTCTAACAAGAATAGGATAACATGATTAGAACTAAAGAGTTGGCCTTCCATTTTCAACTGGTATTACTCTTCCTCAATGAAGTAGTAATATTCTGACCAGAATTTTTTTTGAAGGGAAAAGAAAAACTGAAGTTAATGGGAGTTATGAATGCAAGATCAAACCCTAAATTACAGAGCCAGTCATGCAGCCTCATGTGAGTATTAGTATCATTTATACAGTAGTAGCACTTAAAATATCCTAAATACTTACTGAAGCAAATTGACCTACTCGTATACAGGCTGCAGAACCATACTCTCTATCACAGGGGTGAGCAAACTTTTTGGCCCAAAGGCCACTGTATGGAGGGCCAGGTAGGGAAGGCTGTGCCTCCCCAAACAGCCTGGCCCCTACCCCATCCACCCCCTCCCACTTCCCACCCCCTGACTGCCCCCCTCAGAACTCCCAACCCATCCAACCCCTCCTGCTCCTTGTCCCCTGACCGCCCCCTCCCATGACCCCCACCCTTACCTGCCCCCTGGGGACCCAATGCCCCTGCTCCCTGACTTCTCCACCCCCTATCCACACCCCCGCCCCTTGATAGGCCCCCAGGACTCCCATGCTATCCAACCCCCCCGTTCCCCATCCCCTGACTGCCCCCTCCCAGAACACCCAACCCCCCCTGCCCCTTGTCCCCTGACAGCCCCTCCCAGGACCCCCTGCCCCTAACCGCTCCTTGCCGGGACCCCACCCCCTATCCAACCCCCCTGCTCTGTCCCCCGACTGCCCCCTGGGACCTCCTGTCTCTTATCTAACACCTCCCCCCGCCCCGCTCCCTGCCACCTTACCATGCCGCTCAGAGCAGCAGGACTGGCTTATTGGAAAGCCTGGGAGGTGGGCGGGCGAAGCTGAGCTCCCTGCACAGTGGCATGGCTGCGGGGGAGGGGGGAGAGCATTGGAGGGGCCAAGGGCTAGCCTCCCCAGCCGGGAGCTCAAGGGCCGGGCAGGATGGTCCCATGGGGCTGGATGTGTCCCGCGGGCCATAGTTTGCCCCCCTCTGCTCTATCATCATGGTTTTCTTGACATAAAAATAAGTGAAATAATCATAACATTTACTTTTTCCAAATATGAATCTCACTATAGTTAAAAAGAAAAAATATAGTAACATTTTGACTTTCAAAAGTTTAAGTTTACTTACAAAGTACTGGTAAGTCTCCCATAGTAAAAGCTCCTTCAATTATTTTTCTATCAGATATCTCCATACCAGCATGATGATAAGCCACACCACACATTAAAAGATCTGAAAAATAAATATTATATCCATTGCCTTTACCACCTTTCGTCAAGCAAATATTAATTCATGTTGGCAAAAATTAGCATTGTTGTACTTACCTCTCACTTTGGTATCTTTTGTTGAATTTGCACACTTTTGTAATCTACATAAAAAGAGAAAAAACAATGAGTAGTTTTTAAACCAAAAATTATAAAACATTTTTACTAATTTATATACAATATGAAGACATACCAACGTTTTAAAAAAAGCACAACGATATCCTATGAAGAACTCTGCATAACGACAAACGTTGATTCCAGCAGTTATACTCATTAAGAGTTATAAGATTTATTCTTCTGTTTAAATTCATTTGTCCTTATTTCTGTCATATTCTTGTGTTTTTCAATACATTCCTATTTCATATCTACATTTTAGAATACTAAAAGGTCACTGTCAATGTATTTGGCATAATTTTTAATTAATTTTCTCACTTATAATTACCTTTTGGATACTTGAAACAAAAATCTATTTGTTTTCAGAGGACTAAATCCCATAATCCAAACTCAGGCCAATTTCCCATGTTTGAGTAATGTCTGTATGTCTAGATAGAGAATTAATACCCAGGAACCTGGGTTGTAAATCTACAACACTTCAGCATTCCATGCACTAACTGACCGTGTGGACCCTACTACCACATACTGAAAGTTCTGTAGAGCACTTTCACTTACTGCTGATTCAAACAGCAGTAAGTCTTAAGAGCACTATGGAAGTTTTAGTGCACAGCAACAGATCCACATACAATTTAGTACACTGCAGGCAAGTGCACTATACATTTACACCCCAGGTTGCCATATGATAACCCTCCTTATAGGCAAAACCTAAATTTCATTATTGCACCCTCTCATGGTAAAATCTACAAGAGGATGACAGGGAGTGCCAGAAACTCTATGGAGAGAGCCATGGAGAAAGTACGGAGAGTAACCTCCAAACTGCATATCTGCCAAGGAACCAATCACAAGCAACTGCCCCTTCACACTGTTCTTTGAGGCCACTGTCCCTCATTCACTGATCCCTACCTTTTGTATGACAATCACCCTCAGAAGCAACATGAGTTTATGGGGCTTCTAATGGGTGGCATTAAAGCAACTACAGATTTGTAAGGAATGTTTCCATCAATCTGGGAGGAGAGCATGCCTCAATGAGTAGTTACCCATCAGCTCCACCAGATCAGACCGCTTCCTGACCAACCTCATGAGAGTTCACTACGACTCCCAACATCACAGTAGTTCTCTAATATGGCTTCCATAGGTTTGGGAAAAGAAAGAGAATGCTAAAGAGTGACTCTTCTTTTGCACCCCACTTACTTTGTGCAGGTTTCTCTCCACTACATTAACGTAAGTGAAGAGGAGCATCTGGCCCTGAATAAGTATTGAAGAATTTGGATTTGATTATTTTCCCACAGTAGAAACACAGTGCATTGTAAGCCTGTTCATAAATGTTGGGCTATTCATCTCAATATTCTTTGACAATTTGGACTTGGGGAAGAAACATTTATGGGCACAATCTTGGAGTACTTTCTCAAGCAAAGTTTCTTGCTTCTTCACGTCTTCAAACTACTCTGATTTCAATTAAGGGTTTTGACTGATTAATAGTAATAAAATAATAATAATAATGACTGGGCTCAGAGTTTCAAGAACTTCTCAGACATTAATATAGAGGAAGGCTACTAATAGTTATTTAATAGTATCTGAAATTCTGAACACAGAATTGTATCATAATTATTATCTCAAGATCCATTTGAAATCTGTTTTAAAAAAAACAGCCTTCATATAAATTTTAATGCAAGTACTATCTTAAAATATACATGTAGCCTCAATTCAGGAAAGCACTTAAATATGTGCAAATGTCCATCGATTTTACAGAAAACACTTAAGCTTGTGCTTAAATCCCATTTATTTAAAATGGGAATTAAACTCTTTCTTAAGCATCCTTCTTGAATTGGGCTCTAATGAATACTTTGCGATTGAACAAGACACACAGCTCCTATTATTCCTAACAGAAGTTGTACAAATGAAATTTAGCTTTGATATAACTACCCGGTGAAATAAATAATCACTAACAGAAGTTAGGACTGTGTTTACTAAGGACTTGATCCCACAAAGACTTACAGTATCTTAAATTAAGCACGTGTATCTGTGATAAGTTCAACAAAACCATATCCAACGGGACTATTCATATGTGTAAGTCTTTGAATGCTCACTGGAAATTAATGTTTTTATTCTTCAAAAAACAGGTAATTTAAAATATGCATGCAATATAAAAAAATGCATTTAATGTTCATGAAAAGTACCCAAAAGACATCCTTCAAGAGGAGATTCCTTTACTTAGAGGAAATAAGTATAGCTCAGTTAACAGAAATGCAAGTTGGATTACACAGTCTTATAAATGTAAATTCTTATAAATATAAATTCTGGAGAGATCATTCTAGTGGTGAGAAATTCCACAATCCAGTCTGCATGGTCCATTCAGTCCCTGGCCACTAGTGAAATTTCCCAGCAAGGGGGCCAATTGCAATAATGATTTTGAGATATAGATACCTCTCTACTAGAAATTGTATTGAACCAACCCTCTTCACATAGCCCATAGAATGACAAGAATACATGTATGCTTTTATTATAGCAGGGACAAAGGACAGACAAGAGGGAATAGATTTCCCTTCTAGATGTCTGAATACTAACATAAGTAGTATGGGAAATAAATAGGAAAACCTAGAAATAATAGTGAATAATCACAATTCTGACATAACTGGCATCACAAAGACTTGGTGGGATAATTCACATGACTAGAATATTGGAAAACAAGGTTTCAATGTGTTCAGGAAGGACAGGCAGTGAAAAAAAAGGGAGAAGCTGTTGTATATAAAAATGTACATACTTGCACTGAGGCTGAGGTAGAAGTGGGAAGCAGACCTGCTGAAAATCTCTAGGTAAGGATAAAAGGGGTAAAAAAACAAGGGTGATGTCATAGTAAGGATCTACAATAGACTTCCTAACCAGGAAGAAGAGGTGGATGAGGCTTTTTTAAAAACAAAAAAAATATCCAAAGCACAGCATTTGGTGGTGATGGGAGACTTCATTCACCCAGGCATCTGTTGGGAAAATAATGTGGCAGGACACAGATTATTCAGCAAGTTTTGGAATGCACTGGAGACAACTTTTTATTACAGAAGGTGGAGAAAGTGACTGGGGGCAAGGCTATTCTAGATTTGATTCTGACAAACAGAGAGGAACTGGTTTAGAATTTGAAGGTAGACGGCAGCTTGGGTGAAAGTGATCAAGAAAAGACAGAGTACATGATTCTAAAACGGTAGGAGGGAAAACAGAAGAATAAAGATAATGGACTTCAAAAAGGCAGATTTTAGCAAACTCGGAGAATTGGTAGGTAAGATCCCATGGGAAGCAAGTTCAAGGGCGAAAAAAGTTCAGGAGAGTTGGCTGTTTTTTTAAGAGGAACTAATAACGGCACAAGAACAAACTATCCCAATGCATAAGAAACATATGATAAGACACCACTGTGGCTTAACCATGAGATCTTCAATGATCTGAAATTCAAAAAGTGGAATTAAGTCAAATTACAAAGGATGAATATAAAAAAACACAAGCATGTAGAGACAAAATTAGAAAGGCCAAGGCACAACAAAAGATTAAACTAGCTAGGGACATAAAGAGTAACAAGAAAACATTTTACAAATACATTAGAAGCAAAAGGAAGATCAAGGACAGGGTAGGCCCATTACTCAACGAGGAGGGAAAGACAATAACAAAAAATGCAGCAATAGTCTAAGTGTTAAATGTCTTTTTTGTTTCAGTTTTCACCAAGAAGTTTAGCAGACATCGGACACCTAACATAGTGCACATCAGTGTAAATGGGGTAGGACCTGAGGCTAAAATAAGGAAAGAACAAGTTAAGAATTACAAAGGCCTTGTCTACACAACAGAGTTTGGTTGACGAAAGTCAGCTTTCGTCGACAAAACCATACGCATTACAATGCTTCCTCTGCTGACAAAATATTCCTGCTTTATTTCAAGAGATGCTCCAATCCTCAGATGCAGAAAAACAAGAACACAGGGCATGGAAAGAGCCAGTAAATGAAAATTATAAAATAGAGAGACAGGAGAAGGAGGAGAATCAGGAGTAAATTTTAATGGGTCAGGAACAGTTGACAAAAGTGATGGAGGTGCATACAGAAATGTTGGAGTCCCTATTTGTACTATAGGCCTAATACGTTTGCTTGTCCCTCCCTGCAGCCCATACAGAACTGCTTTCCATGCCCTCCCCAAACTTCTCCCACACATTCCTTGCATCTTCCCAACCTGTTGCAGTACCCCATTCACTCCATCTCTTGAGATGGCTTCCAAAATGACAGCTGGAATTACCAACAGCTACGAGACTGCCCTTCACCGTTATCTCCCTTTCAACCAAATGTTTTGTGTGTGTTGATATTTAATAAAAACATACTCTCTGAAAGATAATCTTTGTCTCCTGCGCGCACGCGCGCACACACACACACACACACACACACACACACACAGGTTGCTGCTAGAATACACAGTGGCAATTGTAACATTGTCAGACTACAAATCATGGTCAGGAAGCAATTATCAAAACTTTCTTGCAAGGTGGGAAATTAACAAAGCATTGCAGAGTGCTTTATAAAAAGTCACATTACTAGTGCTCATTGTCAGAATGGAGCCTGAAAGCCTCCTTGATTTGAATATCCCCCCCCCCCCATTCTGTCCTGCTTATAGCCCTGATACCTGGCTGCTCAAAATCAGCCACCAAACAATCTGCCTCTGCACTCCATTCCGGGGGGGAATTTTTCCCCATTAACCTCACAAATACTATGCAGCGCACAGCAGGCTGCCCATGGGAATATTTTCCTCATTTAGGTCTAACCGGCCATAAAGGCAGTGCCAGCGAGATTTTAATCTGCCAAACACATTCAACAGTCATTCTACCTATTGTTGAAGTGCTCCTTGCTGCTGCCCAGGTTTTCTGTGTAAGGCTTCATGAGACATGGAAGTGAGTGATATGTTGGGTCTTCCAGGATCACTATGGGCATTTCAACATCCCCCGTTGGAATCTTCTGGTCTGGAAAGCAAGTCCTTTCTTGCACTTGCTGTACAGTCCTGAAGATGCGTGCGTCATGCACCTTCCCTGACCACCCAGCACTGATGTCAATGAAATGACCACAGTGATCTACAAGCACTTGCAATACCATAGAGACATACCCATTTCTATTGATGTACTCCATTGCAAGATGGTTTGGGGCCAAAATTGGGATATCCATGCCATTTATCACCTCGTTGCAGTTAGGGAATCCCAGTGCTGCAAAGCCATCCGCTATTTCATGCACGTTTCCAAGAGTCCCACAGTCCTTCATAACAGGGATTAATGGCTCTGCACACTTGCGTTAACGCAGCCCCAACGGTTGACTTCCCAACTCCAAACTGATCTGTGAGTGACCGGTAGCAGTCTGGAGTTGCCAGCTTCCACACAGCGATCACCACACACTTCTCCATCAAAAGCTCTCATTTGGGTGTCCTTGCACTGCAGTGCTGGGGTAAATTCCACACATAGTTCCAGGAAGATGCCTTTCTGTATCTGAAAGTTCTACAGTGGCTGCTTGTTATCACAGACCCGCATAACGAAGCAATCCTACGATTCAGTGCTTGTTTCTCGAGTCAAGAAGTGACAGTCCACCATGCGCAGCTGCTCCTATTTTTACTATTGCTACATTTGAATGCCAAAAGTAATCTGATGTTGTTTCTTTCCGCGGCACACAGCAGATCAGGCACCTAGGATTCCTGTTCAGACTGGGTGCTCACGATATATGGCATGACTAGCCGCAAAGCGTTCATAACAGTGACCACAAAAGAGCAGTGCAGGATCCACCCTTTCAGGCAAACATGGCATGCACACAGTATACAGTAGCAGCTGAAAAATGGCACAAAACGCAGTCAGAAGCCCATGGAATGATGGGACAGAAAAAACTGCATCATGGGAAGTTAAGCTTGTACCCATAATGCACTGTGAACAATGTTCCCTCTAATTTTTTACATCCATGTGCGGCATGAATTTTGTTATGTGCACTAATATGGAGGTGATGTGTAGTGGGGAGTGGAGCTGAGGGGTTTGGGGTGTAGGAAGGAGCTCAGGACTAGGGCAGAGGGTTGGGGTGGGGGTGAGGGCGCTGGCTGGGGGGGTGAGGGCTCTGGGGTGGGGCCAGGGATGAGGGGTTTAGAGTGGGGGAAGAGGCTCTGGTCTGGGGCAGAGGGTTGGGGTGCAGGGAGGGCTCCGACTCCGGCGGGGGTGCGGGCTCTGGGGTTGGGCCAGGGATGAAGGGTTTGGGGTGCAGACTGCCCCAGGGCTGCAACGGGGAGATAGGACTCCCCCCAGTCCTCTCTCGCTGCAGCAACCCAGGGCCAGGTGAGTGGCACCTCTCCCTGGCCGCAGCAGCTCCAGGGTTGGGAAAAAGGTGCCTCTCCCTGGCTGCAGCAGCTCCAGGGCTGGGGCCAGGGGAGAGGCGCCTCTCCCTGCCTGCGCAGCTCTTCATAGCCTGCTGTGCAGCCGTGCAGTTTAGAGGGAACTTGGACTGTGATTCACTTGACCTTCCCAAAACTTCTAGCTGCAGAAGATGACGAGTAGCACAGTCGGATAGCTACCAATGGCATACTGCTCTCACTGTCAATGCTAGAGCACCAACTATAGATGTGCTCTGCCAACAGAAGAAGCGTTGTGTGAACATGCAAAAGGGATGTAATTATAGTAGTTTTTGATCATCGGCATAACTTGTCTACACTACAGAGTTTTGTTGACACAAGGCCTTGGACAAGTTAGATGTCTTCGAGTTAGCAAAGTCTGATGAAATACATCCTAGAATACTTAAGGAACTGTCTGAAGAGATCTCTGAACCGTTCGCGATCTTTGAGAACTTGTGGAGGATGGGAGAGATCACAGAGGGCTGAAAAAGTCAAATATAGTACCTATCTATAAAAGGGGAATAAGGACAAACAAAAGGAATTATAGACCAGTCAGCTTAACTTTGGTACCCAGAAACATAATGGAGCAAATAATCAAACAATCCATTTGTAACCACCTAGAAGACAATAAGGTGGTAAGTAAGAGTCAACATGGCTTTGTCAAGAAAAATTATGTCAAACCAACCTAATATCCTTCTTTGATAGGAAAACAAGCCTTGTGGAAGGGGGGAAAGCAGTACAAGTGATGCATCTTGACTTTAGTAAGGCTTTTGATTCTATCTCACATGATCTTCTCATAAGCAAACTAGAAAACTATAGCATAGATGAACCTACTACTTCCAACCTGCACAACTGGTTGGAAAACTGTACTCAGAGTAGTTATCAATGATTCATAGTCAAGCCTGGAAGGGCATATCGAGTGGTGTCCTAAAGGGATCTGCCCTGAGTCCCGTTCTATTCAGTATCTTCATAAATGGATTGGAGAATGGCATAGACTTACAAAGTCTGTGGATGATACCAAGCTGGGAGGGGTTGCAAGTGCTCTGGAGAACAGGATTAGAATTCAAAATGATCTTAACAAACTGGAGAAAAAGTCTGAAATAAACAGGATGAAATTCAATAAAGACAAATGTAAAGTGCTCCACTTAGGAAGGAATAATCAGTTGCACAAATACAAAATGGGAAATGACTGCCTAGGAAGGAGTACTGCAGAAAAGGATCTGGGGGCTATAATGGATCACCAAGTAAATATGAGTCAACCATGTTATACTGTTGCAAAAAATAAGCAAACATCATTCTGGGATGTTGTGACATGGTAGCATCCTGCTCCTTTCTCTTCTGTAGATGCAAACTTCTCAGAGACATTCTGTTCAAACAACTTGCGCAATTTATTTACAGTGCTCTCCCCACCACCTTTATAAACTTGTGCAGCTCTACATTTATAAGCATACAGCCCTTAACTCACTCAGCCAAGTTTGGGGAGACAGAAGATATCTTCCCCTTGAGAGATCTCTTCTGGCTCTCAAAAGCCTATCAGTCTCTTTCTTCTTCCCTAAGCATTTCATGTCTGTGCCTTTTCTATCTATTGGGCTAAGATAATTAGCCTTTGGGGCTCTCCTCAGCCCATCCTAGTTATCAATTAGGCAAATATTTGCCTCTCAGGTTTACTCCAGGGTGATATAATTGGAGATCCAGCAATGAGAATTCTGGTACTGCTGCTGTTGCCAAACACTGTCACAGATGTACTATCAGGAGTGGTGTAATCAAGACAAGTAATTTTCCACTCTACTCAGCTCTGATAAGGCCTCAGCTGGAGTCCTCTGTCCATTTCTGAGCACCATACTTCAGGAAAGGTATTGACAAATTGGAGAAAGTCCAGAGTAAAGCAACAAAAAATATTAAAAATCTAGAAAACATGACCTATGAGGACAAATTGAAAAAAATGGATTTGTTTAGTCTAGAGAAGACCAACTAGGGTCCTAACAGTCTTCATGTATGTAAAAGGTTATTATGAAGGCGGCGGCGATATATTGTTCTCTATATTCACACAGGACAAGAAAATAAATAATGGGCTTAAACTGCAGCAAGGGAGATTTAGGAAAAACTTCCTAAACTATAAGGATAGTTTAGCACTGAACTATATGATCTAGGGAGAGTGTGGAATCTTTGTGTCTGGAGGTTTTTAGGAACAGGTAAGACAAACACCCGTCAGGGATGGTCTAGATAATACTTAGTCCTGCCACAGTGCAAGGACTGGACTAGATGACCTATCAAACTCCCTTCCAGCCCTACATTTCTATGGTTAGCAACTACAAGAAATATAAATATACCTTTGTTTCTGTTCCATAGTCATCATAAATTTAGCATCTTTTGCAAGAACTGAGGCAGCCTGCTGTACTCCTTTTCTTGTGGCACAAAACTATAAATAAGAAAATACTTTTTTTTATTAATTGTACGAAGAAGAAAACCAAGAATTTCAAAAGCATTAAGAGAAAAACATATTATACCACAAGAGTTGGTTTTTGTTCAGAGTATGTTTGTATAACACTAGCTATTTTGTAGTTAAGTGTTAAGTCAAACTTGAATTCTGTTTGGTTGCTACTGCAAGGAAATCCAAGAACTATTTTGCGAAGCTTCACAGGTCGATGACTTTCATCTATTTTCAGACATACAGCAGGTCTCATACCATCTGAAAGCCAATCTGCAATCTTTAAAGAACAAGGAAACAAGTTAAAATGATGCTTGAAAATAATGCCTCTGTTACTATTATACATGCTCTCTTCAATCTACAGCACATACATAATAAAGAACTGGGAAGCAACTATTTTTACTGCCCCACATGCCCTATGACATTGACAAAGAGAGTTTACACGTTAAATCCTTTTTGCCACATCTAAACTAATTAATACACTTGAAAATAATTTCTTCACTAATGAGCAGACCAAATTCTGTTCCAAATTACACCGGTACTATTGAAATCAAAATCTGTCCCTAGGCTTTTGTGACTTGTGTTTTCACCCTTAAAATTTTGATTAAAAATATAAAACTGAAGCACTTTATCAATTTCTGGTTGATATTTCCATATTGTTGGGGCTAAAAGTTATATCTGTGTTCATCAAGACAGCAGCCTTCAGCTGACAGCCAAGAAATGACAATTTTATTTTAAAATTCACATCAAGCTGATTTTACAGTTTTACATCACTTTTCTTTATTTACGTTTCTCAAATGAAGTTCCTCAGGATTCTCAAATGAAGTGAATAGTCTAAAGGACCTCTGCTTTTACAACTGATGTCAAAGAAATAAGTATTTTAAAAATATTTTGAAAAAGTAATTAAAATGCAACTCTTACATCCTCAGCATTTGGGATTGTTGCAGAAACAGCCACAAATCTCATGGGAGTAAGCATGTCAGGATTCTCTGAGATACGTGAAAGGGAAGACTGTATAGTCTTCATCCGACTAACTACAACCTCAAGTGTTGCACCACGGCTTTCATCTTTCACAACATGTACCTATTAAAATAATTAAAGACATCTGTGAAATAACACTGCTTACTTTTTGCATTCTAACCCACAAATGTGTTAAAATAAATATATAACATTGTTATACTTCCTAAAAGTTTTCTTTTTCTTCAAGTACAGACTATAAAAATCAGTACCTCATCAATGAGGAACAGTCGTACCAGTTGGGCTAACGAGTTGTCTCTCCATTTTCTAGTCATGCTATCCCATTTTTCCTGGGGAAGAGATGGGGGGGAGGGGGGAAGAGGCAGAAGAAATGATGAAAAACAGATTCCAGAAGTAGTAGCAGAGACAGACCATAAACATGACCAAATTCTTATGATAAAAAAAATCAGTAAAGTTCTGATGAGCTAATACTATATATTTTGCATCGGACATTGTTATTTTATCACTAATTATTGTTTATATAGTACTCCTGAGGGCATTCTGTACCAAAAAATTTAAATTCTGCGCACAGTATTTTAAAATTCTGCAGATTTCATTTGTCAAACGTGGAGACTCCAGCATGGCACTGGGGAGCACAGGCCACTGGCTGCACAGAGGTGAGAGATCACTGTGCAGCTCCCTCCACCCAGACACAGACTCAGCGGTGAGGCTGCACCCAACCTTGACACAGTGCAAGGACCAGGCCTGCCCCAGAAACACCACAGGGCCTTGCCCCTCCATGCCAGGTTCACCAGTAGTGGGCAGGCAGGCTCAGCAAGGCAGGATTCAAGGGTGGAGGGGCTTAGTGTGGGGGGATCCAGGTGTGGGTTGAGAGGATTCTGTGTGGGGAAATCTGGGTGCGGGAAGCTCAGTGGTGAATCTCGTTGTGGAGTGGATCTGGATGCATAGGGGCTTGTTGGGGTTTTTTGGGTGCAATAATGGGATTCTGCAGGGGGTCCAAGTGAAGGTGGCTAGTGTTCAGCAGGGAGGGGTCTGGATGGGTCTCAGTGTGGAGATGGTCAAGGTGCAGGGCGAGTGAGGCTCATCAGGGCGGGCGGGAGAGGTGGGAGGAAAGGTCTGGGTATGGGGGTTCTGGATGCACGGGGGTTGGGTGGATGGGGGAGCAGCTACCTGAACAGGGATTCCTCCCCCTGCAGCTGAGGAGCGATGGTTGCAGGAAGCGGGAGGGGGAGTTTGCAGAGCTTCCTGCAGCCAGGGGAGAAATCTGGGGGTGGGTCTGACCCAGCCCAGGATACCGTGCAGGGGAAGAGGAAGTCCCATCCTCCCCAGCCCAGCCCAGACTAGCAGCTGAGCCCGGTGCAGGATAGGAGTCACCAGCCAGGTCTTCCCCAGTCCTGCCTCCTGCCCCACAGTGATTTACCTCTCTGCCGGCTGCCCTGGGCACCCAAAACATACTGCTGGGGAGAGTCGTATGACTGCTCTTGTGGTTTCCCTTTGCTTCCCTGTCAGAAAGTCATTTTTCTGCGGGGAAACAAAAATCTGTGGGGGACAAAAATTTTGCACATGCACAGTGGCACAGAATTCCCCCAGGACAAATATAGCACTAAAAGTATGCATGGAAGTTTACAGGCAAGTAAAACGACCTTACAATTATACTGAAAGTTTCCAATCTCTCTAAAACAAGGGGAAGCCCTGGAAGCATACATACATTAGCTAGACTACGTGCAGCAAATTATTTCTACATTTTTCTTCAGATTTTTGTTTAGAAAAAAATCAATGAAACAAATAGCAAGTTATATATGAAACCTACTGGTGTGGTCATAATAATGTGAGCATGTTGTATTTCAAATAAATCATCCATCACTGTGTCTCCTGTCAGTTCTTTACAGCAAAGCCCTATAGGTCCAAATTTATCTTTCCAATCATTATAACGCTGACTGCACAGAGCTTTTACTGGAGCCACTAAAAATAATACAAAATTGAGAGATTACACTGAGAAAAGTGAAGGATTTTAAAACAAAACTTTGAATGTATTCCTTAAGCTGCTAAATGCACGAGTTTGGGGAAAAAATTCTTGAGCAAAGCTAAAACCAGAAGAACTTAATTAACATGTATATTAAAATTTACCCATTGAGGTAACGATGGCACTACTCTCATCTGCCTAGACCAGTTCTGATCTCTGGGCTATAGCTCTTCCCTGCCCAAAAGAGAGACAAAAGACTCAAACATCCCTCTGGAATACATCTCTCTATACCAAAATGCCTAGTGCCCTCTCATAATCCTTGGTTGTTTCCTTGGTTGACTCCCACAGGAGAACAAACACCCTGTTGACAGAGCCAGACTCTCACACAAACACAAGAAATCACAGGAAAAGCACTCCTAGCAGCCACATAATAGATTAATACACAAAAGACAACCTCACCCCAAATTAGAGCTTGATTTTTCTGGGCTACTCTTTAATACACACATAGAAAGAGTCTTCATAATAGAAAACATGATCCACAAACTGCAGAGTTAGAGTCAGTTTCCTGTAGGATTCTATCTAGACTCAGTACAGAGCTATTTGTAATCATGGGGGTGTAGGGAAGCAAGCCTTGAAGTCATCATCCAGCACAGATTCATACAATTAGTCTTCTGCAACTGACAGTTTTTGTGATGATGCCAACACAAACCATACCTTGCCTAGGTGGTGGTTCATTTCTAAAATATCAAAAAAGAAAGGTCCCCGATTCCCCACACAAGTAGCAACAGATATAAGCCTATGGGGATGGGTAGCTCATATAGAAAATGCCGTGTCTCAGGATCTTTAACCAGTGAAAGAAGTGATCCATCAATGACATTGAAGCAGGAGTAATAAAGTTTGTCCTGTTGTGACTGCATTCTAGGCTAGGTAGTCAGAGTCCAGGTGGAAAAAAGCAATCACAACAATATACATCAACTGGCAAGGCAGGAGAGGGGGAAGGGGGGGAAGCAAGTACCAAGAGTAAAGCTGTTCAGATAAATCAATTTCCTGACTCAGTGGTCAGCATGTCAGTAGTCTGCATTGCTAGGAAATCACTAACACAGAATTCTGGTTAAGCCACAAGCAAAAATAAACCCAGGAAAATCACAGGTTATCAGGAACAATTTTGAGGTACAGTTTCTCCATCCTTTCCAAGTCTACGGGGTGGGAAATGGGGGGGAGGGAGAAGGCCCACCAGTGGCCCCCTAGTCCTCAGCCACCCAGACCCAGAGGCATCCTCAGTTAAAGTAGAGGGGAACAACTCCCTCACAACTCTTATGCCCGACATGTCCACTTTCTCTCCTTATGCCACAGTGCAGAAGGCAATAGAACTATCTCCGCCAACAAGCATCCCTTCTCCACAGTTTAAATCCACTTTGCACTGATTGTGACAAGAAAAGGTCCTTTGATAAAAGAACAGTATCATAACTCTAAACTTCAAGTGAGCTGTCTCCATCTACTATCAGTAAGGAACTGTAATACACGCATTTAAAAAAGTAGTACTTTTGTGGTATGCAGTGTTGTTGCAGCTTTGTTGGTTCCAAGATATTAGAGAATGAAGGTGGGTGAGATAATATCTTTTATTGGACCATCTTCCTTTGGTGAAAGAGGCAGCTTTCAAGATTACACAGAGCTCTTCTTCAGATTTAAGAGCTCTGTGTAAGTTAGAAAGCTGATCTCTCTCACCAAAAGAAATTGGTCCAATAAAAGATATTACCTCACCCAACTAAGCTAGTAACCTTTGTAAATGCAAAGTTGACCATTTAAGACAGGAGTCGGCAACCTTTCAGAAGTGGTGTGCCGAGTCTTCATTTATTCACTTTAATTTAAGGTTTCGCGTGTCAGTAATACATTTTAACATTTTTTAGAAGGTCTCTCTCTCTAAGTCTATATATTATATAACTATTGATCTTATGTAAAGTAAACAAAGTTTTCAAAATGTTAAAGAATCTTCATTTAAAATTAAATTAAAATGCTGATCTTACGCCGCCGGCCAGCTCAGCCCGTTGCCAGCCTGGGGTTCCGTTCACCCAGATCAGCAGCGGGATGAGCAGGGCCAGCGGCCGGGACCCCAGACTGGCAGTGGGCTGAGCGGCTCAGCCCGCTGCTTGTCTGGAATCCCAGCCCTGCCCACATAGAATGGGTACCTACCTTCTCCCTGGTTCTAGCCCAATCTCTTCCTCTCTCTGCACTGAGCTGAGGGTGGGAATGTACTGAGCACAGGGCTGGGGGTGAAGGAGTAGGCTGGGGTTGGGGTGTAGGGCCTGGCCAAGAGCTAGAATGAGGGAGGGGGCTCAGGGTTGGGGCAGGAGGTTTGGGTGTAGAGTGCTTACCTGAGAAGCTCCCATTTGGTGCAAGGGGTGCAGGTGGGAATGTGGGGTGGGGGGGTGTGCAGGAGCTCCCATTTGGTGCTCAGGGTGGGGGTGGGAATATGGGGAGTGCAAGAGTCAGGACATGGGGTGTGGGGGGTGCCGGAGTCAGGGAAGAGGGCTAGGGGCATGTGGGGGGGTGCAGGAGTCAGGGCTGGGGTTGTGGGGGGTGCAGGGGTCAGGGCAGGGGGCTGGGGGTGTGGGCTAGGATCATGGGGGTGCTCCCAGCCCCCTGCCCAGAGCGGCTCACGGCAGGGAGCTGAGGGGATATGCCCTGATTCCACCCCCCTTCCCCAAAGTCCCATCCCCACCTCTTCTCCGAGTGCGCTGCAGCTCGGCTTCTCCCCCTCCCTCGCAAGGGCCATCAGCTGATAGGCAGCAGGGAGGGAGAGGAGGAGGGGCAGGTACCCAGCACGCTCGGGGGAAGAGGCGGGGAAGGGGGGACCTTGCCTGCCTTGCAGTAGTAGCCGGCAGGACCAAGCTTCTCCCACCCCACCCCCTGCGAGGGAGGCGGGGGGGAGAAGAGCAGGCTGGGGCGCGCAGGATTTTTAATGGCACGCTGCTGCCTGCTGGGGTCCTGGCCCCAGTCCCGCTCAGCCTGCTGCTGGTCTCGGTTCGTTCTGCAGCAAGCTGAGCAGGGCAGGCAGCTGGAACCCAGCAGGCAGCAGCCTGCCATTAAAAATCAGCTCGCGTTCCGTCTTTGGCACGCGTGCCATAGGTTGCAGACCCCTGATTTAAGATAAGACTACCAAAATATGTTGAATTGTACCAAACTGCATGTGGCTTTACAATGTGGACAAATCAAGAGTAGGGGGAAAAAAAAAAAAAATCACCAGTCTCATTTCATGTACATGAAGATACAAAATTCCTTTCTCCAAAAAGAAAAACAGAATGACAGATCTAGAGATGTCACTACCATCAAATATACTAATTACATTTTATTTTTGTTATAATTAAATCAATGCAAATAACTCAACCTTGCCTGCTTTGTCCTGTAGATTAGATAAGAAGAAATGGTTAATGGGAAGGCAGTTTCATGGTCCAGTGGACAGATCAATGGACTAGGATTCAGAAGACCTTGGTTCTATTCCTGGTTGCAGCACTGAGCAAAGCATTCCCAGTGCCTCTGTCTGTTCAGGCTATAAGCTCTTCAGGGCAGGGACAGTCTTTTACTATGTGTATATGCAGAGCCTAATAAATTCCCAATCTCAATCTCACTTATGCAATAAATTCCCAATCTCACTTATGCAATACAAAGAATAATAATAATAATAATAATAATAATAATAATAATAGTTGCCATGGTAATACAAATACATGATTATAACAACCACCCCAATACAATACATAAGTTTTATGAAGTAGGCCTCACTTAGCCCTGGTCTACACTGGGGAGGGGGGGGTCGATCTAAGTTACGCAACTTCAGCTACATGAATAACATAGCTGAAGTCAACGTACTTAGATCTACTCACTGTGGTGTCTTCACTACAGTGAGTCGACTGCTGCCGCTCCCGTTGACTCTGCCTGCGCCTCTCGCGGCGCTGGAGTACAGGAGTTGATTTATTGCGTCTAGTTTAGATGCGATAAATCGATCCCCGCTGGATCGATTGCTGCCCACCGATCCAGCGGGTAGTGTAGACATACCCTTAGTTGTCATCACGTATTTAAGTTCAAGCTTACTAAATGTAACCAGTAAGTGTACATAACAAATTGTAAAAGTTGAAATAATTTTCTATCATTGATACTAGCTAATAATTTACTGTTTAAAATTAGCATAATACTCACTATAGACAATTTTAATATTTAACCAAGGCATCGGCACTTCCATTAGTAACCTTGTAATAGCTAGTTCGAACATTACAGTTTTTCCAGAACCAGTCGGAGCACAAATCACAAAGTTCCTATCTGTGTAAAGAATCTAGGAAAGAATTAGAAAGCAGTAAATATAATGAAGCTAGTCAAATGTATCTATTCATACATTCCGACAGAACTGTGAAGGAAAAAAATTACACAGGAAGGATTATTAAATTGATATATGTATCAGTGAATGACTGCTGGTATGACACACCATGGTTTTTCTAAAATTTAGATACTTTGTATCAGAGGAGAACTTTAACTTTAAATAATGGCAAAAGAATAAAGAATGTCTTTTTCTACTTCTCGCTGCCATTGAAATATTTATTAAAGAGATACCATACACCTATAACTACGACGTAGTGAAGTACTTTAGTCGCAAACAGAGAAATGCCAATCTCTAGACTCAAATTACTGCTGTACAAATAGACCACTGTCAGTGTTCATCTATTAGCAAAGAGAGGCTCATTGTAAAGTTGTATTAATTTTGCTGTTATAAAAATTTCAAAGACATTCCTATAGTCTTTTTATAATTTCTGTATCTATTAATGCCTATACTGGTAAAAAGACCACATTAACAGAATTCTGAGTTTTAAACAACTTGTATGGAGAAAAATATGATAAAAAGAAAATAAGTGAACACAGTTGCCTATTTAGGCACATATTAATTTAAAATATTAAAAGAAAGTTTCTCAGCAGACTCATTAAGTTTACTTGAATCAAGGAAAACAGTTACCTTTTTGCTGCTGAAAATTAGTGTTGGAAAACTTGCTTGCTATTTTTATACTAGGGAGTTGCACACTTTGTTGCTTCCATAGAACAAGCTCATTACATTCACCAGGAACTCCTGAATCCCTACATCCTCCCGCACAAGCTACCTGCATGCCACCCTCCCATCCCCCTCTATTTTAGTGACTCGCTGAACCTCCCCATCCCCTCCTTCTTGCCATGGCTTCTGTGTGCCCCCAATTCTCTTCCCTACCAGAGATGCCTGCCCCCTTCTCTCACTATGAGCGCTGTATGAACCGTCAGTCCCCCTATTACTCATTCCCCCACATTCTCCTCCCACCAGGGATTCTGTGTGCCCCCCACTTCTCCCATCCCAACGGCTCTTTGTGCACCCCCCATTCCAGGGTCCCTCATTTTACCCCACCCTCCATGCCTGGGATTCTGCATGTATCACCATTCCATCCTTCCTCCCATGCCTCCCCATTTCCCCTTCCCCTCCAACATTCTTATTCTGCTTCTCTCTCTTTTTCAGGGTGTCAACATTTTAAAATTGTATTAGGAGGATGGGCAGAACTAAAATGAATAGTTCTTTGATCTATAGACAATTAGAGAGATAGTAGAAGGTGCTAGCTAATCAAAAGTCGCTAATCGGATGCCAAGAGCATTGTGTGTCCCCCATTTTCCGCTTCTACTTTTCTGACTGTCACCAAAATTAAGAGGGTTCTGCCAATGGATGCCTATGATATGCCCTGAAAATTTAGAATTGATCAGATAAAATGTTCAGGAGTTATCAAATTACATCGAAATCTGAAAAATGTCAAGCTGAATCAGGCCTTACAAGCTCGGCCAGTTGATAAAAAACAAGTAACTATATGCTGTAATTCAACATAATAATTCTATAATTGCAGTGACTATTGTTATGAATATGAGGCTAAATGAACTATATTATTTTGTAATTAAATCCTTTCATGATTAAAAAAGTACTAAGCCAAATTCATGAACTACTTAAATCAGAGAGAGAGGGGATTATTCACCTTGGGCAGTAACTGAGGTTCTTGGAGATGTGTGTCCCTGTGAATGTTCCATTTCAAGTGTCTGTGTCCTGGCGCTGTTGATCGGAGATTTTCGGTAGCAGTGCTTAGTCCGGATGTGAATGTGCAGAAGCTGTCTTGCGGCCATTGGAGTCTCCTCCAGCATGTGCACAGCCCAACCCCTTCAGTTCCTTCTCTACCACAGAGTCCTTGTACAGAACTCCAAAGTAGAGGGGAGGAGGATGGATAGTGAAGCACCCACAGGGGGACACATCTCGAAGAACATCAGTTACTGCACAGTTGAGTAACCTTCTCTTCTTCTTCAAGTGCTGTCCCTGTGAGTGTTCCACTTCAGGTGTTTGTAGAGCAGTGACCCCTATGGTTGGGGGGACTTTGGAGTTACATGCATAGTGGAGGAAAGGACCATTAGGCCTAGTATGGCATCAGCTCAGGAGTCTTGTGTAACTGCGTAGTGTTTAAAGAATGCATGTTCTGAGGCCCATGTAGCAGCTTTGCAGATATCTGTGATTGGTACGTTGTTCAGGAAAGCTATGGATGCTGCCATGAAGCGAGTAGAATGGGATCTGATCTCCTTTGGTGGCTCCCTTATTTGTTTGATAACATAAGCAAATGCAGCTTGACATCCACTTAGATAGTCTTTGCACAGATATAGCTGAGCCCTTGGATCATTCTGTTGTCGAGATGAAGAGTCTCAGGGATTTGAGGGAAGACTTTGTTCTATCCAGGTAAAATGCTATTGCTCGAATGTCTACAGTAGGGGTGGGCAAACTTTTTGGCCCGAGAGCCACATCGGGGAATAGAAATTTTATGGCAGGCCATGTATGCTCAAAAATTGGGGTTGGGGTGCAGGCTCTGGGATGGGGCTGGAGATGAGAGGTTTGGGGTGTAGGAGGGTGCTCTAGGCAGGGACGAAGAGGTTTGGAGGGCGGGAGGGGGATCAGGGCTGGGGCAGGGGTGCGGGAAGGGGTGCAGGATCCATCTGGGTGTGGGCTCTGCAGTGGAGCTGGAGATGAGAGGTTTGGGGTGCAGGAGGGTGCACCAGGCTGGGATCGAGGGGTTTGGAGAGTGGGAGAGGGATCAGGGCTAGGGCAGAGGGTTGGGGCCTGGGGAGAGGCTCAGAGGGTGCAGGCTCCGAGTGGTGCTTACCTCGAGTGGCTCCCGGAAGCAGTGGCATGTCCCTTCTCTGGCTCCTATGCGGAGACGCAGCAAGGCAGCTCTGCACGCTGCCCCATCCGCAGGCACCGCCCCTGCAGTTCCCATTGGAAGGCGTAGGAGCCAGAGAGGGACCACGCTGCGGCTTCCAGGAACCGCATGGTGCGGCCCCCGAGCCAGCGCCTCGGCCGGAGCGGGGCCAAGCCGCATGGTGCGGCCCCCGAGCCAGCGCCCCGGAGCAGGACCAAACCACGTGGTCCAGCCCCCAACCAGCACCCTGGCCAGAGCGGGACTGAGCCACGTGGTGCAGGTCATGGGCTGGATCTGCCGCAGGCCATAGTTTGCCTATCCCTGGTCTAGAGTATGTAACATAGCCTCCTACATGTTTCCGTGTGTTCTGGGATAGACTGTGGGGAGATTAATAGATTGGTTGATATGGAAGGATGATACTATTTTGGGAAGGAATTTGGGTGAGGTTGCAATGTGATCTTGTCTTTAAAGAAGACAGCATATGGTGAATTGGCCATCAGTACACCTATCTCACTTACTCATCTTGCAGCGGTGATAGCCTCAAAGAATTCCACCTTCACTGAAAAATACTGCAAGGAACAAGTGGCCAGCGATTCAAAGGGTGGTCTAGTTAGGCCTTTGAGAACTAGGTTTAGATCCCAAGTGGGCATGGGTTGGCATACTTCTGGGTAGAGATTCTGTATGCCAGTGAGAAACTCCTTGGTGATCGGGTGTGCAAATACCGAGAATCCAATTGATTTCATGATAGGAAGTGGTGATCGCTGCGAGATGTACTTTAGAGCTTGTGGACAGTCTAGAGTTCTTTAGCTCTAAGAGATATTCTAGCACTAGATATTCTAGTGGTGAGAGTGAATTGTTTGTTCTGACTCCATATGGAGAATATTTTCCATTTCTGTAGGTAAGTATTGCGTGTGGATGTATGTCTGCTGTTCAATACCATGTGTTGGACTTGCTCCGAACAATTTAATTCGTGTTGCTGGAACCATGAAGGAGCCACGCTTTCACATGGAGTTTCTCAGTTTGGGTGGAGGATTTGATCATTGGCATGTGAGAGGAGATCGGATCTCAACAGGAGAGTTCATGTAGCACAAACTGTCATGCGCATCAGGTAAGGATACCAGGACTGTCCGAGCCACGTCGGGGCTATCAGTAGGATTTTGGCATTGTCGTTCTGAATATTGTGTAGGACTCTGGGAATTAGTGGAAATGTATATAGGAACACCGTGTTCCATGTGAGGAAGGCATCCCCTAAGGATCAAGGGCCTAATCCCGCTCTCAAAACAGAATAGTGAACATTTGTGATTCGGTGATGTTGAAAATAGGTTGATGGTGGAAAAACCCCATCATTGGAATATATGTTGTAGGACTTTGGGATTTATTTCCCATTTGTGTTCTTGAGAAAACTGTCTGCTTAGAGTGTCCACTGTGCTATTTTGACATCCGGGAAGATAGGAGGCTGAGAAGTCAATGTGGTGATGAATGCACCATTTGCATAGTTTTATGGCTTCAGTACAGAGGGAATGGAATTGCACTCCCCTTTGTCGATTGATGTAGAACATACATGCAATATTGTGTGTCATCACCCATACTGTCGTCTTCTTTATGAGCTGAAGGAAATGGAGGCTAGTGTTCTGTACTGCTCTCAGTTCCAGTAAGTTGATATGGAGATGCATCTCCACTGCTGACCATCTGCCTTGGATTGTAGGATGATCCAGGTGTGCACCTCAAACTATCAGTGAGGCGTCTGTTATGATAATTATTGAGGGAGGTTCTTGATAAAAGGGGATCCCTGAGCAGAGATTCTCCTGCTTTGTCCACCACTGAAGGGATTCTAGGACTCGGGGAGGTGGTGTTAAGGTCTTGTTCAGGCTGTGTTTGATGGGTTTGTATATTGAACTCAGCCAGCCTTAGACAGCGCATGTGTAGTCTGGCATGCTTTACCATGAATGTGGTGGCTGCCATATTTCCTAGCAGCTGTGGACAGCTTCTTGCTGTGATTCGTGGAGCGCTGTAAACTATCACTATGAGATTTTTTTTTATCTCCAGAAATCTGTTCTGTAGTAGAGATGCTTTAGTTCGAACTAAATCAAGGTGTTCTCCAATTAAGTCTAGCTGTTGCGTGCGCATCAATGTCAATTTTTGTATGTTTAATTGCAGCCCTAGTGTTTGGAAGAGGGCAGTAGTTCATTGGGTGATCTTTGTCAGCGCTATCTGAGTGGGGCTTTATAGGAGGCAGTTGTCTAGAAAAAGGAAAAACATGATCCCTTGCTTATGCAGGTGCACTGTGATGACCGCAAGGGGTTTGGAGCAGAGCGGTGCAGTGGACAGGCTGAATGGGAGCACCCTGTATTGGTAGTGCTCATGTCCTACTGTAAAGCAGAGGAATTGTCTGTGTGCTGAGTGTATGGTAATGGGGAAATGTGTGTCTTGTAGGTTGAGGGGTGAAAACCAGTCCCCCTGTTCCAACGCTGAAATTATTGTGACCATCTTGAATTTCTGGGAACAGATTAACTTGTAACGTTTTTCCTTTTGGGTCAAAAAATAGTGGGAATAGAAGCCCTTCCCTTGTATTGCATAGGTCCTGGTTCCACAGCACCTAGTTGCAGTAGATGATTTATTTCCTGCCTTAAGAGGTGCTCATGAGAAGGGTCCCTGAAGAGGGACAGGGAAGAGGTTGGGTATGTAGGCAAGAAATAAAGGGGATGGCAGAGCCCAATCTTATGATCTCTAGGACCCAACGGTCCTTTGTGGAGGACTTCCATGCTTGGTAAAAAGATCTCAATCAATAGCCAAATGGGCAAACTGGTGCTGTCTTGAGGTCCTTCAGACCCTCGACCAACAATTCAAAATTGCTATTTATAAGGCAGTGGTTGTGACACCACTGGTTAGGGTTGTGATGGTTGACGTTTTTGTGGTCTGTTTCTCTATCTGTTGGTTTCATAAGGTCTGGGATTCTGACAATTAAACGGTGTGTCCCTAAAATGGTGATAAGGTTGGTAACTTTTAGGAAGGTTGCTTTCTTTTAGCAAGCGGTATATAAAAGCCCAGCCTACAGAGTATTGCACGTGAGTCTTTCATGAAGTGTAACACCTCATCAATCTTAGATGAGAATAGTTTTTCTTTGTCAAAGTAGAGGTCTTCCATCATGAGTTGCAGTTCTTTTGGGATGCCAGAAGACAGGAGCCAAGGAGCTCTGCACATTACAATTGCTGTGGCTGTGGTACACACTGTCGTATCAGCAAAGTCCAGGAAAGCCTGTAAGGTAGTCATGGACACCAATTGTCCATCAGTTAGTAAGGTCTTGAATTGTGTTTGTTTGTCCTTGGGAAGGTCATTTGTGACCTCGAACAGCTTCCCATGGTTGTCGTGATCATACTTTGCCAGGAGGGCGCTGTAGTTAGCGACCCTAAATTGCAAACTGGACAATGTGTAGACCTTCCTTCCTAAGAGGTCCAGTCTTTTATGGTCGTTATTGAGAGGTGAGGATTTACAGTGAGGCTGTTTGGATCAATGGTTTGCTGCATCAACTACCAGTGAGTTTGGTCACAGATGGGAAAAGAGGAAGTCCATTCCTTTGGCTGGCACATATTTTCAACTGGCCCTTTTGCATGCAGGCAGGATGGTGGCTGGCATCTGCCACACCGTTTTGGCAGGTTCCAGAATGGCATCATTTACTGGGAGTGAAATTTTTGAGGACGAGGTTTGCAAAATGTCAAGCAATTTATGCTGATTTTCTTAGACTTCTTCCAATGGGTATGTCCTGGCTCAGCACAATTCTCTTAAACAGTTCTTGAAACTGTTTAAAATCATCCACCTTTGTAGGTAGAGGTGGCATAACAGCCTCATCAGGAAACGAAGAAGAGCTGTGAGTTGGCGATACATTTTCTTTGCCTGTATCTTCCTCGAGTTCCTCTGCTATATCCTCTGGGGCAATGGATGTTGCAATCACTGGGGATAGTGGAGGAGACCTAAGTTCCCCTTTGGCAATAAGGTTCTGGTGTAGTAGGTTCTATATGCTGCCCATTGGTCCTATGGCGGCCACTGCATGGGGAACACATCCAGGGTTATCCATAACATGGGTGAGTGGGCTGTTGAAGGTCAAAAGCCACCGTGTTTCCTCCAATTGGTCTGCAGTGAATAGGAGAGGAGTGCTGTGGTGAGAAGACCCCTTTCTCCTGATCCTCATCCGCCCTGTCACTTGGTGCTGACGGTGCCATGGGAGACATGGGCTGTGTAGTGATGCTACATGGGGGAGATCTGTCAGGGCCGAGAAAAACTGGTGATAAGAGTACTGTGTGTGAGGTGATAAGAGTACTCTGTGTGAGGAATTGCTATGGTGCTTATGGAGCAGTGTTCCCTCTAATTTTTCCAACACATGTGCGGAATGAATTTTGTTATGTGCACCAATATGGAGGTGATGTGTGACACATCTCCATATTGGTGCACATAAAATTCATGTGGTGGGGGTGGGGCCGAGGGGTTCAGAGTGTGGGAAGGGGCTCAGGGCACAGAGCTGTGAGGGCTCAGGCTGGGGGTGTGGGGTGCAGGCTGCCCTGGGGCTACAGCAGGGAGAGAGGACTCCCCCCAGCTCTCTCTGCCCACAGGAGCACCTGGGCTGGGGGGGGGGGGGGAGAGGCGCCTCTTCCCACTGCGGCAGTTCTGGGCTGGGCTACAGAATAGGTGTCCCTCCCCCAACTGCAGCAGGTCCAGGTTGGGTTCGGACCAGGAGAGGGGTTCCTGTCCCCCAGCCGCGGCAGCTCTGGGGCTGGGCTGTGGCTGGAGGAAGGACACCCCTCCCCTGGCCATGGCAGGTCCCGGGCGAGCAAGTTCCCTGAGCGCCTATGCGGCGCTTAATAGTCTGCTGTGCAGCTTACAGGAAACTTAGCGGTGGTGGTGGTGCCGAGGGTTCCGATGATGTGGTTTTTGTAGGAGCTGAATAGTGTGCAAGTGCCTTGCGGCTCACCTTTGTCGGGACTGGTGGTCCCATTGTGGTTATATCAGTTGATGCTGCCCGAAGTGGCAGTGCCGACAAAGCTGGTGGTCCCGAGTTCGTTGTCAGTGCCGGAGGTGGCAGCATGATCGGTACTGGTGCCGATTCTTGTGCTGACATAGTAGGTGCCATAGAGGAGGTGCTGACTTGAGAGGTGATCGTCTCGAGCTGGTGATTGGCACCAAAGGTAACGATCTCGCAGAGGACCATTTCTTTTTATGTGGTTCCCTCTGCAGAGAGGTTGACACTCGCTTCCTCTTTTCTTTAGAGGATCGAACCGTGCTCTTTGTCAGTTCTGACCTGGTCAGAGAGCCTTTAAAGAGGGGCTTTTGGTGGCCCATTTCTGGGTTTGTTAGTAATGATTTCTCCATTAAGATCATCTTGAGGCGAAGGTCCTGCTTGCTCTCATCTTCAGGTTGTTGCAGCGAACGCACTTTTGGGGTATGTGCAATTCACCAAGATGTCTCACACACAGCAAGCGTCTGTTCGATCTCAGCATCACTTCGCTGCAGGAGCCGCATCTTTTAAAGCCTGGGGGAACTTTTCAGAAAGTACTCTGAAAAGGAGCAAAGAAACAGGAAAACAAAATTTTTTTGAACGAACTAACTAACTTACCTAAGGTATCTAACTAGTTTTTCTCTTTTTTCTATCTACAGGGGAAGAAGTTGACACACTGCCCCAAGTTCAGTCTTCAGCTGAGGATGGTTGAGAAGGAAATGAAGGGGTCGGGCTGTGCACGTTAGACAAGACTCCAATGGCGCCGCGAGACAGCTTTTGCGCACACACATCCTGACCGAACACTGCTACCAAAAATCTCCAGTCAACAGCACCAGGATGCACCGACACCTTACATGGAGCACCCAGAGACAGCACTCGAAGAACTAATGGTTTTTATGCAACCTTCCACTGACTTCAATTCAATAGGAGTACTATATGCAGAATAATGGCAGAGTATGGCCTCAAGCAAGGCTGATTTTCATGAAAGTTATAGAAAAAAATTATGCAATATCTTGTAGGTAGTCATTAAACTCAGTATTAATTAACAAGGGTTCTTACTGAGCAATGGGCCATCTAACTGGTATGGATAAAATAGACATGCACTTCAACAGGAGAAAAAAAAAAAAAACAAGGGAAAGATTGCAAATGTAAAAAGAATACCAATCCACATGATTTTAAAGGTTCACATGCAGCGAGTTTAAATGTAAGATTAGTGTCTGCAGGGGCAAAACAATCTTATCAGCTGCTCTGAAGAAAATGTTAACTAATGGATATGAGCTCTGCATGGCTATCCCCTAAGACTCCAATCCATCTTAAAGCATATGCTTAAAATGCTCACTGAATTGGGACCTAAATCTCCAATGCAAACCCCTCTGCTCATTTTAATGACAAGACTACACCACCTGTAATAGTGTCTTCCTCTGCTGGAAAGTCCTAGCTGGGATGATTTAGTTGGGGACTGGTCCTGCTTTGAGCAGGGGGTTGGACTAGATGACCTCCTGAGGTCCCTTCCAACCCTTATATTCTATGATTCTATGACAGTTGCTTCAATTTAGGGTCTTGAGGTTTGGAGAATAAAAGCAAGGAAAAATTGGAAAATCCTCAAGACTCCCTAAACGATGAAGAACCCTAGATGTAGCATAAGAAAGTATTTTCTAAAAGGCTGTCTTCCCTGAGACATAACTGTGTTATTGACTTCCCAAATTTTAATTTCAAAATTTGATATTTGTTCTGGGAAAAAACATTCTTATGAGTCCACATGTGAAACTGCTATGGAAATCACAATTTACAGGAATATTATATTCAAAATGGATAAATGAATTTAATCCTGGACCTTTTTCTAGATGAGCTGCATTACTATTCTGCTTACCTGCTCCTGAAATGTGTACTGCTGCAATACTCTGTACCTCACTAACGATTTATTTAGTAACACTTGTAAATAACAAAATGGTACTTCAATTTATTTAACATATTTAATATATTAATACCATCTGCAGACATAATTAAGAAATATTCTTTACTTACATCATCCAAAGCCTTGGACTGTATGTAGTTAAAATATGGGAATTCCTTGAAAATATTTCTAAACTGAGCAGCTTAAGATCATATTCAAACCATTCAGTTAAGAACATAAAACATTTTTCTTTTAACTGAAAATAATAGCAACTTTATTAAAACCTAAATAAAGAATTTCCACTGATACAAACATGTCAAGCAGTTCTCAAAATGTAACTCAAATGATTTGATGGTTTCAGTTCAATTCCTTGTGGACAGGAGTCTACTTTACAAAACCCCCACATCAGTAACTTTTAGGAATGTATTGGCAGAGACTAAGAATTAAAAGGAAAACAGAATAATCCTTAGAGGTAGTCCCTCTCAAGAGGGAAAACTCTCTTTTACTCCACAAAACATGTATAGCAGGGTGAAGTACAGTATTCACTGCCTGTCCATGCCTGCTCTGGGGAGAGGGAGGGAGAGAGAGAGCGCACATTTCAGACTCAAAAGCATTAAACTGATTAACATTTTTTAAAAACAAGGTTTCAAAACCTCTACTTCACATTTATTTTTTAAAATTACATAAACATAAATGAATGCTGTGCTGTTTTCTTCAATCTGTATATGTAGCTTTATGCTTCTTTATTTTTCTCCACAAAACACAAATGCGTACACACACACACAGAGGGAGGTTGCCCAGAAAAGCCAAAAGGGGGCAAAAGTGCAAGGACGCATAGGTACTGTCCAAATAAAAAACACAGATTTAGTGGGGTTCAAATACAGTCTCTTAAAACTAACAAATTTTAAATACTTTTGCTCAACTCAGATTAGTATATACAGCACTGTTATTGTTATTGTATATTTTCAAACAACAAAAACAGGTTTAGTTGTTTCAATATTGTTTTTATTCTGAGAACTAGTTGAAGGAAAACACCAAAGAAGAAAAGGAAACATCAATCAATATGTAAGAGTAATCAAAGACCAAGTAAAGAAGAGTATGTAATGCTGATTGAGTGTTTAGGAAAATAAGGGCCAAGAATTTAAAAAATGGGTACCTAAGGTTATGTAACAACCTGCCTGTAAAAGAGCTCAGCATCCAGGAGCTTTCACTTATATCATTAGATCCAGACACCTCAGTGCTTTTGAAGTCTGGTCACTTAGTTGCCTAAATATGGATTTGAGAAGCCTAATTTTAGGCACCCATTTTTTAAAATGTTTAACCTAGGAGTGTGTCAGAGGATTAGAAAACAAATATTAAAGAACCAAAAATGGCAAAAGTGAAACATCTACATGCTAATTCGCTTCAGCTTTATTTGAAGTTTTCTATTTGAATTAGGTAAGTACCTCTATTTTATATTGATATTTTAAATGTATCATTTTTATAAACAAGTATGAGTACATGATCTAAGAATAAATTGCTCAGGCAATGAATGATTAATCATCATTCCATTGTCCTATTTTCACTATGTTTTAGAGGTACCAAGCATAAAGAATATTTTACCCTTTGATTCCCAGATTTTGTTGGGAATCAAAAGTAATACTGTAAAATACATTTAAAACATAAAACTTGTAAGCCAGTAACAGTAAGTAAAAGGATACGAATTTCTGTAACAGCCCTCAAAAACCCCAAATCTTTTTCTACAGTTCCTAAAGAAACAAAACCAGATTTATAAAAACTGACACGGTCTTCTACCAATAACCTTTAAAAATTATTTTCCTAAATCTTGAATATGCATCCTTTGGAGAGTTACAGGCTTGTAATTGGGCGTAGGATGATAAGGGAGGATTTGACAGCTGGGAGGGGGAGGTCATGGGCTTGTCACTAGGAGGGATCTGTACAGGTTTCCACAGCTTGTGGGTAACGGGAAGGTCACAAATCTGTCATGGAGGGTTTAGCAGTAGTTAGTCACTTGTTACTGTAAGGGGTACTTGAATATGCATTCCCCTTAACATCCTTTATTGATTATAGCTCATTTTGTGTCTTTGCTTTGTGAATTTGTCATTCCTATCACATTATACTGAACTCTGTTATTTCTTTTGTACATTTTTATGTGATTTCCTTTTAATTTACAGGCCTTTAAAAATTTCCCTGATGCAACCACAATAGGTCATTATTTTCCCAGGTTTCCTTTACGTAAGGATTTAACTTTTTACTATGTCTTGAGTATTATGCCCTTCTGAAGCTTTCAACTATTCTATATCTTTTTTCCACAAGTATCCCTGTTCATGGGCCCTTACGCACCAACCCAATCCTTTATTCTTCCATGAAAAACTCTCCATAATTTCAATGGGGGTTACGTGCATAGAAAGGCTACAGGATTAAGACCACATTGTCTTTAAGTTATACTTTCCTTCATAGCACTAAGGTATAGAAAGGGCTTATGAGCCACACAAAATGACTACAAAACAGAGCCGTACATTAAAATGTATTATGCTATCCTATCATGTGAACATGCATTTGTATCAGTACTAAGATTAAAAATGTAGGTACTATACAAACGGAAGAGCCTGTAATAAGGGACCACAAAATACAGAAGCATCCGGTGAAATTTTTGAGGTCTCTTGCAGTCAGGAAAGAAGTCTACATCCATCTGCTATTTTCAAAAGGCTTATACAGTAAGTACAGACAATAACAAACATTTATATTTTGCCCAGTGAAGTGTGAATTTTGCAAGTCAATGTTTCTAAAAACAGCATTAGATTTAACACTGATGTACTATATTATGTTGTTTTTCTATTATAGCAGAATCAGTATTTCTGATTCAAACTGACTCTTCACATATTTCTTCTTAGCCCTTTTTTGAAGTTGGCAAACCAAACAAAAATAAATATTAGGACATAGAAACTCCTAATAATATCAGGTAGCCATGCATGGTTAGGCTCGTAATGAAGACAGGCCCTAAAGTTTTGTCTTTACTTCAAGGCCCTGCATAGCTTAGTTTTTACCTGCTTGTCTACTGTCTCCTACTGACCCACCTACTAACATCACCTTTTGGTCTACCCTTTTCCTCACTTAGAATCATAGACTTTAAGGTCAGAAGGGACCATTATGATCGTCTAGTCTGACCTCCTGCACAACGCAGGCCACAGAATCTCATCCACCCACTCCTGTAACAAACCCCTGACCTATGTCTGAGCTACTGAAGTCCTCAATTTGTGGTTTAAAGACTTCAAGGTGCAAAGAATCCTCTAGCAAGTGACCCCTGCCTCACGCTGCAGAGAAAGGCGAAAACCCCTTGGGGCCTCTGCCAATCTGCCCTGGAGGAAAATTCCTTTCTGACCCCAAATATGGTGATCAGCTAAACCCTGAGCATGTGGGCAAGACTCACCAGCCAGAGACCCAGGAAAGAATTCTCTGTAGTAACTCAGATCCAACGAAATTCTAACCAAATTACATAGCCAATATCCCTATTATTTCCTTTAACTATTCTTGCCTGTCCATCTTCTTCCATGAAGTCCCCTTTACCTATAACTCCTATTCATACTTCCAACATCTTCTCCAAGTACCTCTTTAAATCCTACTTTTCAAGAAAGGCTTATGATTCTCTATTAACTATCAATTAGGGCCGTCGATTAATCACAGTTAACGCATATGATTAACTCAAAAAAAGTAATCACAATTAAAAAAATTATTTGTGATTAATCACAGTTTTAGTTACACTGTTAAACAATAGACTACCAATTGAAATTTATTAAATATTTTTGGATGTTTTTCTACATTTTCAAATATATTAATTTCAATTACAACACAATACAAAGTGTATACTGCTCACTATATTATTTTTGATTATCACTTTTAAGTGCAAATATTTGTAAACAAAATCAATAGTATTTTTCAGTTCACCTCATACAAGTACTGTATTGCATTTTCACGACAAAGAGATTGCACCTTACAAATGTAGATTTTTTTTGTTACATAACTTCACCCAAAAACAAAACAATGCAAAACTTTAGAGGAGGGGTTCTCAAACTTTTTTTTGATGGGGCACCCTTTAAAACTATTTCAGACTGTGATGGCCCCCCCATACCATGCCACCCTTACTTCTGCACTGCTGCTGTGGGTGGCACTGCCATCAAAGCTGGGTGCCCAGCCAGCAGTCGCTATTCTCTAGCCACCAAGCTCTGAAGGGCTCAATCTGTCAGCCTTCTGCAGGACCCCCCAGTTTGAGAATCCCCGCTTTAGAGCCTACAAGTCCACTTAGTCCTGCTTCTTGTTCAGCCAATCGTTAAACAAACAACTTTGTTTACATTTACAGGAGATAATTCTGTCCACTTCTTATTTATAATGTCACTAGAAAGTGAGAAAAGGCATTTGCATGAGACTTTTGTAGCTGGCATTGCAAGGTATTTACATGCCAGATATGATAAACGTTCATATGCCCCTTCATGCTTTGGCCACCATTCCAGAGGACATGCTTCCATGCTGATGATGCTCGTTAAAAAAATAATGCATTAATTAAATTTCTGACTGAACTCCTTGCGGGAGAACTGTGCGTCTCCGGCTGTGTTTTACCCGCATTCTGCCATATATTTCATGTTATAGTAGTCTCAGATGATGACTCAGCACATTGTTCATTTTAAGAACACTTTCGCTGCAGATCTGACAAAATGCAAAGAAGGTACCAATGTGAGATTTCTAAAGAGAGCTTCTGCACTTGACCCAAGATTTAAGAATCTGAAGTGCCTTCCAAAATCTGAGATGGATGAGGTGTGGAGCATGCTTTATAGAAGTCTTAAAAGAGCAACACCCTGATGCAGAAACTACAGAACCCAAACCATCAAAAAAGAAAATCAACCTTCTGCTGGTGGCATCTGACTCAGATGATGAAAATGAACATGCATCTGTCCGCATTGCTTAGGATTGTTATTGAGCAGAACCTGTCATCAGCATGGATGTATGCCCTCCGGATTGGTGGTTGAAGCATGAAGGGACATATGAATCCTTAGCGCATCTAGCACATAAATATCTTGAGATGCCGGTTACAACAGTAGCATGGAAATGCCTGTTCTCACTTTCAGGTGGACTTGTAGGCTCTAAAGTTTTACATTGTTTTATTTTTTAATACAGTTATTTTTTGTACATAATTCTACACTTGTAAATCCAACTTTCTCAATAAAGAGACTACACTACAGTATTTATATTAGGTGAATTGAAAAATACTATTTTGTTTTTTACAGTGTAAATATTTGTAATAAAAATAAATAAGTAAACACTGTATACGTTGTATTCTGTGTTGTAACTGAAATCAATATATTTGAAAAACGTAGAAAACCTCCAAAAATATTTAAATAAATGGTATCCCATTATTGTTTAACAGCGCAATTAATCGCGATTAATTTTTTTAATCACTTGACAGCCTTACTATCAATATAATTTTTAATTATGATTTGTTATCTACTAACAACCAGTGTGCCAGGCACCCTTCACACACAGAGAAAGACACAGTCCTTTCCCTGAAAAGCTCACAATCTAAAAATGAAAGTACTTTAAAAAGATATTAGTTTATTGATTTTAAAAAAAATCAACAAAAATTATAAAATCTACAAGGCTCACATTTTATTATTTTATCAAAATGCTTTGTCACACTACTTTCTCCTGCTCCCTTTTCACTTTTCTTTTTCTTTGTAAAGCCTGATCCACTGAGGTACTGAGTCATGTCCACAAGTTATTCAGCAGCCACCACTCAATTCCTGTTGATTTCAATGGAAGATTAAAGCGTTTACCACCCCAAAGAACCCGGCTTTTAGATTGCAAACTCTTTGGGACAAAGACATCAGGTGATGTTCAAAAGTGCTTAAGTGACTTAAGAGCAAAAGTTTCATTGACTACACTAAGGAGCTTTTTAAAATCCCACCCCCTTCTCTTCATACATTCGCCTGTCAAGCACCTAGTATGCTATTGTCACAGTACAAATAAGAGTCCCTCACTATTATAAGCCCTTGTGACTTTTGTGGTTTAGGAGTACCTAGTTAATCCCTTCTTCCTGATTTGGTGGTTTACACATAACCTTCACCATCTGCTCATTACTTCATCTTACCCAAATATTTTTAACATTTATTGTACATATCCTGAATGCCTCTTCATCTGAGAGCGTGAATATACATTATTAATACAGATATCACATCAAGAGTGTAGTAAATATTTTTTTCCGAAATATTACAAAGAATAATTATAATTACCTTCCACGCCAAAAGTCTTTGAAGCATCAGGAAATGACTGTACTTTAACTTCTTTTCCATCTTCAGAAGTGGAAAAAACATCATTTACACCAAAATCTGAATATTGAGATATCTACATACGATGATTATTTTTCCAAAACTTTTTTCATCTTTTATATTTTTTAATTTTATTACAATAAATGTCAACTTCCTTCACCACAGAACTGTCTTTGTAATCTATATTTGCACATGTATAATTAGTTGTTTTAAATAAGCTTCAAAAGTCTTAAGAGATTTCATATATTTTATTACAAGTCCTAATATTTTCAAAGAATACACTTTTTTGATAATACAAATAGTAGTAAACAAAATCTTTTCTTCTCATAAGCATGTCTAAATTTGCTTGATCCAACTGAAATTTGTCTACCTAGAAAGTAGTCCTCTTTCTAGCCAGATTTTTAAGAACTGAATCACAATGGACAGGCTACTAAACCCATCTATCCTGCCATGAAATACTGGATTCTAATGTTAGATTGCCACTTACTGCACAGATGAAAGAATGAAATTTAAAGACCTGAGGACTGGGAATAGCTGGACATGAAAGAAGAATGGTTTATATGTATGACCTCTCCTCTTAGACAGCAATAAAGCTGCATGGAGGGCTGTTTTTCCTAGTCTTCCAATTGGCTTTCAATTTCATACAGCAATAAACAAGTTAGTGCCATATTCATCTAGGGGTGTTTGTGTTAGTCAGTAATTTCCTTAAAATAAAAAAAACACTCCATGCTTAACTTTCTTGTAGAAGGGCTGAGCTCGGGGCAAATTTAATTAAGGTACTAAAATATTGCCAGTAGGAAATATCTGTTTTTAATTATATGCAAAAGAATAATAGTGTTAGTGCCTGGAGCTCTATTAAATACTTTCATTTCAAGGATCAAAAACTCAGTCTTTGACAAATGTATCTAAAATAATATGATTCTGCTAGTTGATGAATTATGATAATTGACTAGAAACACATACCTTTTTTTGAATGTTGAGCTGGTACTTTCATCATCACCATCTTCTTGAAAGTTAATTAATATTTTATTTTCTGAAATATTTCTACCAGGTTGTTGACAAGCCCTGATTTCATTTTTTATCTTTATTGTGGTCAGAACAGGGAAAAGAGGAAACCAATTCCAGACTTTCATGTTGCAAATGACTTATCTCCCTCTCCTAAACTTAACCTAAATACTTCTTGCTTGTTATAGGTCATGTCAAAATGGACAGATACTGATGATTTACCATTTGGTTCTTCAACAGCCCTCTTAAAATGTGGTATAAACTTCTGCCTCTCTGTCTCATCTATAAAAAGAAAAGGAGTACTTGTGGCACCTTAGAGACTAACAAATTTATTAGAGCATAAGCTTTCGTGAGCTACAGCTCACTTCATCGGAGCTGTAGCTCACGAAAGCTTATGCTCTAATAAATTTGTTAGTCTCTAAGGTGCCACAAGTACTCCTTTTCTTTTTGCGAATTCAGACTAACACGGCTGCTACTCTGAAACCTGTCTCATCTATAAAAGCCAACACATTATTCTCTCTATAATATTCAGGCAGTGCATTAAATCTCTGCATAAAATAGGACCAAGTTCACATATATTGTCTGTATGGACAGTGCTATTTTCTTTTAAGTACTCTATTATATATACTGTCTTTCAATGCAGATGTATCTCATCTTCATGTTGTCAATCAAAAACCGAGAAAAATTGGGCTACTTGCTACCCTCTGCTACATAAAACAGAGGGTAACAAAATGGAGTAGAAAACTCAAAACTATGTGGTAGGTGGAAGACAGATTTCCCCTGGTCACAAAGACCTTTCAAGCCACATACATAAGAATCTTGCAGATCTGGAGGAATCAGACATTACTTTCTCACTGCAAAAAACTGAACACACATATGAAAGATACTGCAGGAGATCTGCAAACTGTAATTTAGTAATATGACTGGCATGAGTCACAGGTGGGAACACGTGTGAATACACAGGGCTTCTACACAGACAGCCTTGGCTTTTACTAGATATCCCAAGGTATGTACAGATTCTGATCACCCCAATGATTCAGGAGTACAGATCCACATTCCTTCTTGCAAAACAATTTGGAGGAAACGCCAGGATTGGGATCTTGTGGAGTTTCATATCCCCCAACCTACGCAGAGGCCAATTCAGCCTACGATCTTTGCCAGTATTGCTTTTAAAGGACTTCTTTGTTGGTTGTTTCTTCTATTCCAATGCTTGCATAACAGCCAGAAGTAAACTAAGGGTTTCTGATACAATGGAGCAATCCTTAAATTGTTAGTAAGATTACGAACCCTCTCCCATGTTCCCTGCACGCTAAAAATTCCCAATGAAGTCACTGAGATTTTGGGGTATATGTATAATTAATGAGTAAGAACAGCAGAATTTGGCCCAGTATTGTAGCCATCCGATATTAATTTCAATGTCATATGTTTGTAATGAAAAATACAAAGGCCAGTTAAGCTTGTTAAATACAAACATTTGCAATGTACATAACTTAAACTCAATGGCACTACTCATTGAATAAACAGGATTATTCATGTACAGAAGCATATGAAGAAATAGGCCTTAGCACCACAATTCAAAAAACAAAAACAAAACAAAAAAAAACCCTATCAGTCACAGCAGCTGAGAGTTACACAAGTTTATTTTGTGATCGTATAACACCAGAAATGAGGAGAAAATTTTCTCCTGGTGGAGACCCTGGACACTCATTCAAAATAATTACTCGTAAATCTTTAGGTCAAATTCTAAGCCGTGCCTCCTTAGTGGGGCAGTTGGGAAGGCATAACCAGAGGGGGTCCGTGGTGAGCGGAAGGGCAAAGGTGGCTTTATACCACCTCACCTTTGCATTTCTTGAACACTGGGCTGATGTGTGGGCCATCATACTCTTACAGCTCCTTCCCATGGCACCTTACCACAATCCAAAGTAAATGGAGTCTGGTCATGCCCTGCTCTCCTCCAAACCACCACCTTCCACACCTCCACACCAGGGGCTGTGCATGACCACCATGAAACCACTAAAGTAAAGGCTCTGAATGCTCAGCAGAGAGGACGTGCCTGGTTTTCACTCCCTTTGCACCACCAGAACAACAAAAAGAGCATGCTCATCCCCCAGAATCTGAGCTATTATTTTTCTAAATTACATGTCTATAATACTTCACACCAGTGTATTGCATATTAAAAATGAATGTCAAACATTTTACCTAAACAGTTATTTTTTTCCAATTCCTTCTGTAACTCCTGAGTGGTTGGAATTCCAGTAACAGACGGAGCAGGTGCAAGATACCAATTTTTTGGCTCTTCATGTTCTAAATATCTGCTTGTAACAAAGGTACATGAGATAAAAGTATTCCTTAACCATTTCCCACCAAATGTATGTTAACATTATTAATTATAAGTACCATATTGATTGTTCCTTCCCCTATAAATAATTTTTTTTTTAAAGTCATACTAAATTTAAGACAAAACTTCTGTTAGTCCAGGTCTTAGAAGTACATACTGTATACAGTATAAACACAAGCACAAAGTAACATTGTTCAGTGTACTTTAACCAATATTTCAGAATATTATGTGTTCCCAGTTTGGGACTAACAACCCTCATTAGCGTCACACCTTCTCTCTCTCTTTTTTTTTTTTTTTATTTACAGCTAGAGGGGAAGGGGAAATCCAAATACTTTTACCTGTTGCAACATGAGATCAAGATATGGAAAAGGTTGAGAACCAGTAAAGTACATCATTCAACAAACTTACTTTTGATTTGCATCTGGTCTTTCAAAAAATAAATTCTCCAATGAAAAGACAGTGGCTGTAGGTTTCAGCATTGCTCAAGATCAGACATGAATTCTCATTACACTGTAAAACACTGCACAAAGTTGTGTTGTATATATACACATGCAAAGAACAAAGAAAGCTTTCTAACCAAATAAAACGTGTGTGTGTCCCCGCTCTGGCTCCTATGTGTAAGGGCAGCCAGGGGACTCCGCATGCTGCCCCCAACCCAAGCACTGGCTCTGCACTCCCATTGGCCAGGGGCTGCGCCTGCAGACAAGGCAGAGCACAGAGACGCCTGACTGCGCCTCCAAATAGGAGCCGGAGGGGGGGCATGCCACTGCTTCAGGGAGCTGCTTGAGGTAAGCACCACCCAGAGCCTGCACCCCTGACCCCCTCCCATGCCCCAAGCCCTGATCCCGCTCCCACCCTCCGAACTTCTCGGTCCCAGCCCAGAGCACCCTCCTGAACCCCAAACTCCTCATCCCCACCCCCACCCCAGAACCTGCACCCCCAGCCAGATCCCTCACCCCAGCACATATTCCCCTCCCGCCCTCCAAATCCCTCATCCCCAGCATGCAGCCCTCTCCTGCACCCCAAATCCCTCATCCCCAGCTAGAGTCCTCACTCCCTACACCCTGCCCTAGCCCAGAGCCCCCGCCTGCACCCCAAACCCTCATTTCTGCACACTGGAACCCACACCTTCAGCCCAGAGCCCTCACCTCCTCCCACACCCCAACCCCCTGCCTCAGCCTAGAGCCCGCTCCCGCACCCAGAACTCCTCATTTGTGGCCCCACGCTGGAGCCCACACCCCTAGCCAGAGCCCTCACCCCCTCCCACACCCCAACCCCAAGCCAGCCTGGGGAAAATAAACGAGCGAGGGTCGGCAGAGCTAGCGACAGAGGGAGAAGGGGATGGAGTGAGTGAGAGGGCGGTGCAGGGCCTCACAAAAAGGCGGGGCCTGGGGTGAGGCAAGAGTGTTTGGTTTTGTCCGAGTAGAAAGTTAGCAACCCTAATCACCGGTACAAAAGTTTGAGAACCACTGATGTAAACCCTCCACAGCGCAGGGAGGCAGGGCCCTCACTCCACCCCTCCCCCGGCGGTCAACCCTCACACACCACACCGCGCAGGGCTCCGCCATCCCCCACGCCAACGACGCCTGCCACTGACTGCGAGAGCCTCGTCTGCCCGCAGGAGCTGGGGGCCCCGGTGCTTTCACAGAGCGGTCCGCAGAGTCCCTGGGCTACAGAGCTGCCGGGCCCCCTAGCAGCAGGCGCAGCCACCCCTCCCGAGGCCCAGGGGAGTCGAGGAGCCTTTGCATGAAGCGGCTCAGAGGGAGTGAACGGAGCCTCAACTCTGGTGACGTCATTCAGGCCACTCCCGGGCAGCGCAGCCATCGGCTTCGCCCCGACCCCCAGGCACGAGGGGAGCCGAATCATACCTCGCCCGGCCGCTTCGCCCGCCGCCGCACAAAATGGCGCCAACTAGGGCAAGGGCGGAGCGCGCCAGCGCCTTAAGGTTCGATCGATCGCCCTCCTGTCTCGGGCTCGCAGACCAGCCAAGCTGACCGAACGATCGATCGATCGAACGATCGATGAGCTCGCCGCTTCGGGAATCTATCGTCCTCCGGGGGCTGCCGCCCGGGTCTCGCTCTGTGGGGCGCTCTGGCTGCGCTGGGGCGGTTCTGCTGGGGCTCGTGCCTGAATTTCCCCTCAGCAGATCCCGGACAGAGATCACGCCTTGTGCCACCTTTAGAATCACTCGCTTTCGAGAGGGAGGAGGGGGCGACTAGGAGGATGCCCCTAACATTGCGGCCCCCCGCCGAACAAGGGAGGGCTGCGTCGTCTTTGCCTCGCCTCCTGCCAGCGGGGGCGTGGGCATGGCGTTGCTGGTGGCGAGCTGCTTCCTTCCACTCGCCCCACTCGTACTGCTGGTTCTGCAGCGGGAACTTGTTTCTCTCTACCTCTTTTGGTCAGGCAGATAGAGGTGTAGGGCGGACGTTGCAGACCTTGCTTGGGACGTGAAGATCCTCCCCAAAACGGGTCCCACGCCGCCACGGGAGATTTGGGCATCAGTTTCCTCCTCTCTGCTCCTTCTCCGGGAAGGGGGAGATGCCTGCAGTTGTTCCCTTCTCTGATGATCCACTTCATGAAGTGGGCAGAGATAAATGGTGGCTTGTTGTTTCCCCCTTTCTGGGTTTTACTGGGGTTGAGGATAAATAGAGAGGCAGGCTTGGGAACTGCAGAACTTGTGTGGTTTCAGGGGCATGTAGAGCTTCATCAGGTATGGGGTTGAGGGGGCTTTTTTTATATAGATATACCTTTGTATGTTAGAGGAGCTCATCTGATGGAGCCTGTGGCAAAGCTCTCATGGCCCAGGTGGCAAAGTTGTCTCAACAGCAGGCCCTCAGTTATTGCATCCTCTTCTACCAGAAATAGGAATGGCCATCAATCAGAACATCTTAAGGGCAAAATGTAAAAAAAACCCCCTCTTTGCAAACCCTTCACACAACTTCAATGCCTGAGAAATTACCCAGAAATATGTCACTGAAGAGAAAAAACAGTAATATATACACACATATTGTGCTAACTGAAATAAGAAGTAAAGGAAGGACCAAATTCTGCTTAATGTTACACATCTGTGAATTTGGAGTAACTCCATTGGTGTCAGTAGATTTAGGGCTTTTCTACAGAGGGAGTTATTCAGAAACAGTTTATTCTTGAATAACTCCATTTTAGACAAGCTCTTTTTACAGTGGGGTTCATGAAAGCAGAATTTAGCACAGTGATTTTCATACTGAATGTTTGTATTAGCAAAATAATTCCTAGACACTACAGTATTAGCTGCACTAGAAAAAGACTGATCGATAATCAGCAGTTTTCAAACTCTGGGTTGGGACTCCAAAGTGGGTCACGACCCCCTTTGAATCGGGTCACCAGGGCTGGCTTAGACTTGCTGGGACCCAGGGCTGAAGCCCTGTGTGGCAGGGCTCAGGTTGCAGGCCCACTGCCTGGGGTTGAAGCCCTTGAGCTTCAGCTTTGGCCCCCTGCCCAGAGCGGTGAGGCTTGGGCTGTGACCCCCCTCTACCAGAGGCAGTGGGGCTCAGGCGTACTCAGGCTTCGGTCCCCCATCCTGAGGTCATGAAATAATTTTTGTTGTCAGAAGAGGGTCACAGTGCAATGCAGTTTGAGAACCCCGGATTAGATTCATTAGGTTGATCTGTAGGATATCTCCGGGAGATATGTGCAAAGATCTGCAACATTTTCATTTAATCCTGGAATGGATTGATTGATTTATTGCTGCTGCTGAGCTTGAACAGAAAAACAACCTCTGAATCTTTTATTAAAATTGACGTGATATCAGGTAAAATATTTTTAATTGCAAAAGTTTGGGGTTTTCCATAGAAAATACTATAGATTGCAGTTGTTGCCTCATTATTAAAGCCTTATTTTTGAAATAATAAACTTAAAATTAATTAATTGCTATACTGTCTCAGGCAGACTAAATTTTAAACTGGTTCAGAGCTTTATGACATCTAAGAAAAAATATATTATAGAGAGAGCTACTGTAAATATGTATTTTCTCATATATAAATAGATGAAAAAGAGAAGATTTTATCAAATACTGATTTATGATTTTTCCATAATTGCTTTTTTATATACAAACTAACTTTTTGGTTCCCCTTTCTTGAAAATATTCTTTAATGTTTTACTTTCTATTTCAAAGACTTAAAAGTGTGTTCATATAATTTAAGTATATTCTCAGATACTGTACAGGATCAGGTCATTATAAAAACACACAGTAAAGGTTATACTCACACTTCCACTTATGTGTATATGTTTCTCAGTTATCACCATCACAGAAACTTCTGTCCAGAACAGACTCAGAGCATCAAAACTATTATGTGAAATTATGCCAAAACCCACACCATGTATTCACAGTCTCTAGTCCACCTCCATCTAAGTACTGGGCAGGCAGCCAGAGGTAAGGTGTAAGCTCAGTCATATTTCCTATTCCAGTATGATAGTTCGCAAAAAGAAAAGGAGTACTTGTGGCACCTTAGAGACTAACAAATTTATTAGAGCATAAGCTTTCGTGAGCTACAGCTCACTTCATCGGATGCATTTGGTGGAAAAAACAGAGGAGAGATTTATATACACACACACAGAGAACATGAAACAATGGGTTTATCATACACACTGTAAGGAGAGTGATCACTTAAGATAAGCCATCACCAACAGCAGGGGGGGGAAGGAGGAAAACCTTTCATGGTGACAAGCAGGTAGGCTAATTCCAGCAGTTAACAAGAATATCAGAGGAACAGTGGGGGGTGGGGTGGGAGGGAGAAATACCATGGGGAAATAGTTTTACTTTGTGTAATGACTCATCCATTCCCAGTCTTTATTCAAGCCTAAGTTAATTGTATCCAGTTTGCAAATTAACTGCTTCCGCCGACGTGCACGAGCTGAAATTGTGGAAAAGCAGCATCGCTTACCCCATAACCTCAGCCATGCAGAACACAGTGCCATCCACAGCCTCAGAAACAACTCTGACATCATAATCAAAAAGGCTGACAAAGGAGGTGCTGTCGTCATCATGAATAGGTCAGAGTATGAACAAGAGGCTACTAGGCAGCTCTCAAACACCACTTTCTACAAGCCATTACCCTCTGATCCCACTGAGAGTTACCAAAAGAAACTACAGCATTTGCTCAAGAAACTCCCTGAAAAAGCACAAGAACAAATCCGCACAGACACACCCCTGGAGCCAGGACCTGGGGTATTCTATCTGCTACCCAAGATCCATAAACCTGGAAATCCTGGACGCCCCATCATCTCAGGCATTGGCACCCTGACAGCAGGATTGTCTGGCTATGTAGACTCCCTCCTCAGGCCCTTCGTTACCAGCACTCCCAGCTATCTTCGAGACACCACCGATTTCCTGAGGAAACTACAGTCCATTGGTGATCTTCCTAAAAACACCATCCTAGCCACTATGGATGTAGAAGCCCTCTACACCAACATTCCACACAAAGATGGACTACAAGCCGTCAGGAACAGTATCCCCGATACTGTCACGGCTAACCTGGTGGCAGAACTTTGTGACTTTGTCCTGACCCATAACTATTTCACATTTGGTGACAATGTATACCTTCAAATCAGCGGCACTGCGATGGGTACCCGCATGGCCCCACAGTATGCCAACATTTTTATGGCTGACTTAGAACAACGCTTCCTCAGCTCTCGTTCCCTAATGCCCCTACTCTACTTGCGCTACATTGATGACATCTTCATCATCTGGACCCATGGAAAAGAAGCTCTTGAGGAATTCCACCATGATTTCAACAATTTCCATCCCACCATCAACCTCAGCCTGGACCAGTCCACACAAGAGATCCACTTCCTGGACACTACGGTGCTAATAAGCGATGGTCACATAAACACCACCCTATATCGGAAACCTACTGACCGCTATTCCTACCTACATGCCTCTAGCTTTCATCCAGATCATACCACTCGATCCATTGTCTACAGCCAAGCGCTACGATATAACCGCATTTGCTCCAACCCCTCAGACAGAGACAAACACCTACAAGATCTCTATCATGCATTCCTACAACTACAGTACCCACCTGCTGAAGTGAAGAAACAGATTGACAGAGCCAGAAGAGTACCCAGAAGTCACCTACTACAGGACAGGCCCAACAAAGAAAACAACAGAACGCCACTAGCCATCACCTTCAGCCCCCAACTAAAACCCCTCCAACGCATCATCAAGGATCTACAACCTATCCTGAAGGACGAGCCATCACTCTCACAGATCTTGGGAGACAGGCCAGTCCTTGCTTACAGACAGCCCCCCAATCTGAAGCAAATACTCACCAGCAACCACACACCACACAACAGAACCACTAACCCAGGAACCTATCCTTGCAACAAAGCCCGTTGCCAACTCTGTCCACATATCTATTCAGGGGATACCATCATAGGGCCTAATCACATCAGCCACACTATCAGAGGCTCGTTCACCTGCGCATCTACCAATGTGATATATGCCATCATGTGCCAGCAATGCCCCTCTGCCATGTACATTGGCCAAACTGGACAGTCTCTACGTAAAAGAATGAATGGACACAAATCAGACGTCAAGAATTATAACATTCAAAAACCAGTTGGAGAACACTTCAATCTCTCTGGTCACTCGATTACAGACCTAAGAGTGGCTATCCTTCAAGAAAAAAGCTTCAAAAACAGACTCCAACGAGAGACTGCTGAATTGGAATTAACTTGCAAACTGGATACAATTAATTTAGGCTTGAATAGAGACTGGGAATGGATGAGTCATTACACAAAGTAAAACTATTTCCCCATGGTATTTCTCCCTCCCACCCCACCCCCCACTGTTCCTCTGATATTCTTGTTAACTGCTGGAATTAGCCTACCTGCTTGTCACCATGAAAGGTTTTCCTCCTTCCCCCCCCTGCTGTTGGTGATGGCTTATCTTAAGTGATCACTCTCCTTACAGTGTGTATGATAAACCCATTGTTTCATGTTCTCTGTGTGTGTGTATATAAATCTCTCCTCTGTTTTTTCCACCAAATGCATCCGATGAAGTGAGCTGTAGCTCACGAAAGCTTATGCTCTAATAAATTTGTTAGTCTCTAAGGTGCCACAAGTACTCCTTTTCTTTTTGCGAATACAGACTAACACGGCTGCTACTCTGAAAAGTATGATAGTTGGAATCCTTCCTTGCCAGTGCAGAATAAAATAAAAGGTTTCACGGTAAACTACTTACCATCCAGTCAGAATTTATAGTGAATCATTTTCCTGAAATAAAATTAGGAAACTATAACCATTGTGCACTAATCTGTCTAAATATAAAGAGGAAAAAAGTTCAAGTGTCCATTTTATGTATATAATGTATTTTGATTCCAGAAAGCATTTTTCCTTTTTACTATTAGAAAGCACCTTCTCCAGTTCTTCTGGCCTCAGGCAAGTTTCCATCTTAGTTTGCAACATCTGCTTTTAGCTGACCAGACTTTAAAGTTTAAAGCAACAATACAAACAGCTCATTTTTTTTAAGCTTTTTTTTTTTTTTTTTTAGATTCCCTTCCCTAGGTGACATCTCCCCCAACACACACACATACAAATCACATAAAATATATAGCAAAGCAGCCTCTCAACAGCTCCGAGACAGTTTAATTTTTGATTTCCCCCAAGCCTAACATCTGATCTGCCATATGCTTTGAGTCTTTCCAGCTCATAGAGATCACATACTAAGTCATAAACCTGTATGTTTTGGAGAAAAGTGACTGGAAACTCATGAACATCAAAATGTCATGAGTCAGTGATCCACATAACAATAGAATAATACATGTCCCTACCAAATGCAAATCTGTTAAAACTTTAGAAGTTCTCTGGAAGTTAGTAATTGAGCAAAGCTGCACAAGCAGTTTTTAGATGCAGAAAAACCTCAGCACTGAACTAGGCTGAGAGATACAGATGTAATACTGCTCCCTCAGTCTCCTTTGCTCAGCCTTCTCCATGGTTTCAGTGAAATAAGAAAAACATTAACCTCTAATATGAATTGCTACTGCCTTCTTACATGTGGTGGAAATTACTATATAGCATTAGATAGACTTAAACCTGTTAAATATTAAAAACAAAGTGATGTATACTGCATGGTTGAGACTGTGGTTATTGATTCAATCATCTGCAGAAACAACAGACTCAAGGACTTCCAAAATGTTTACAGTGGTCTGTAATTTTTTCAATCAAATTCTAAAAAATAAAAATAAGGCATATGTTCATCTGATAATAGACTTGGAGAAAGGGAGGTGTGATAGAATTCTTCTAATTTTTCCTAGCATCATGTGCCCTGGGCCTAATGTTGCACCAATCTTATAAACACTTAAACACGAGTACCTTTACGTATGCAGGTAGTCCAACTGTTCACATCCTGGCATATTCTATGGGGCACCACAGTTATTTAGGGAGGATGGGGTATACTTGTCAGACTTGGGTGCTGCCATATTTTTGGCTGATATAAAAGACGGCATTGGGAGATGTCTGGGAACTCGGCTGGGTATGGGAAGGAGGCAGCCAAGCTAATGGCTAGCACCTCCTTGTGCCGGATGTTCAGTGCAGGCACAAATTAAGGCACAAAAGAATGGATAAATGGCTTGGAAAAGGAATTAAGGAGAGGTGTTTGGTAATTGAGCGAACTGGGCGCAGTTAGGGACTCCTCTCATTGGTTCGACGGGGAGCCAACGCCCCATCATTATAGTCCACCTTAACCCCTCCTACAAGGGGGAGTGGTCAGTAAGGTCCCGGCAAGGGAATTGCTGTAGGGACCTGGATGAAAGGGGCGGGGGAGCTGGTGAAAGCCCCCCCCGCCCCGCCGAATTGGCTGGAATTGGAGGTTCCCAGCAGTGGATCTGCTGGAGGGACATGAATGGAAAGGTGGGGGGGCTGGTAAAAGCACTCCGCCCTCCCCCCCAGTTAATTGTGGGAGTTTCACCTGCACTACACATTTTATCTGCCAGGTTAGTCCCAGACCTCTAATAATAAAGTTGCAGCCTGATTAAATCCATATCTAATGACTCCTGTCATTCTTTCAGCGTAGCCAGACAATCACCACCGTGCACTTGGAGCAAGGGTGGGTGTTGTCTGTCTAGCTGGGAGAAGCAGGCAATGCTTTCTGGCTTGGGGGGAGGAGGGGAAATGTAAAACTGCGGGAAAAGCAGTCAGCTTGGTGGATGACTCAAGGTCACTCATCACCTAGGAATGAGGAGTTTAAGAAGGTCAGCCTGGAGCTGGACCCTCCCCTCATCACTCAGAGCAGACTAGGTAGCACCCACCCTCCCTCCCTATGTAGGTCAGAAATATGCTGGATGATTAGCTATATCTGCTGTGGGCATTACGCTAGCCGCCCCATTGCGGGGAGCTAGGAAGGAATTTTTCCCTTTCCACCATATTGGCCAGGTGCAGTTGGGGGTTTTTTGCCTTCCTTGCAGCAGGTTCAGTTGGGCTCTGTTCATGCATAGCATGATGGGCAGTAGGCCATATGTCGAAACTCTTTATTTAAGTGTATAGCCGATGTTCAATACAGATACTCCATAAATTAAGACACAAAAGAACAGATAAATGACTTGGAAAGTTACTCACATGTATGTTTGCAGGATGGGGCCTTACGAGGGCTAAACACAGCTCCCTCTGGAACCCATTAATCCAGCTCTGTGTCAGCCAGAGGAAATTTCTGAGGAGTGATACAAGGTACTCTCCTCCAGGAGCTGAGGAAGAACACTGTTTCTGCAGTGTTCATAATCCATGTTTAGGCAGGAAGTTCAGGTTCTGAATTCTGATTTCTATATGGTGGGACCCAAATAAATATTTGAATTAATTTATGTTCTCTTTTTCATGACAGAGGGGAGAATTCCTATTTTCTATCATTCTTTATCTGTACCTATTTTTTTTCTTTTTTCAGTTTCTCATCTATCCTCTGTCTCTTTTGGGACAGTGTTCTTTCCTTTGACGTTCTTCAACCATAGAATAATCTCCAAGTAGCCTCTGTTCATTATGCAATGATTTCCATAAAACAAAAACAATGCTATAATTATGTAATAATGTTTAATAATATTAACATCCTACCTGAAACTCACAAAGCAATAACATTCTATGTTCAAGCTAAAACTCCATCCTTATCATATGTCATCACACCTAAGTATTGTGGCACACTCAGTATTTAGAGATATCTTGTAATCCTGTACCTAGACTATATGGGGCATATCAATAATAGCTTTTTATCCTTAACATTACATTTCTTCCGTTTTGTACATATCAATCAGAAGCCCTTTTGACAAAATGAGGTGTATGCAAAATGGGATTGCACGAAGTATATGTGATGACAGTATTGTTCTTTAGGGGTAAATTTTCAGCACAAGGTGCAAGTCGTGCCAACCATTCCATTAATTAGCAGTAAATCAATTTGTATAGTTACAGCTACAGCCACTGTAATGGAAAATTTAACCAGTAGTTATCTAAATATATTTTGTTTTAATTTTTTCGACATTTTTTTTAAGCGAAGGATATTTCATTGAGATCAGATCTCACTGGAAGTATTTGAAAGACCCCAGTAAACAAAGAGTTGTTCAATTTTATTGAACATAATTTGTCTGCTAGATTCTGATCTATATCATATAATGGTGTTCATGGCTGACACCTAGATTCCAGGTGCTATGATGGCTCATTCACCTTAATAAAGCTTTTCTTGTAAATATTATTTTCTGTTTTGGATTGGCAACTATAATAGTGTTATTGAAGCGTTGGAATTATTTTGAAACCTTCAACATTTTTTAAAAAGTTAATTCTATTTCAAGTTTTATTTGTAAATGTATTACAAAGCATGCAGAATTAGCATAGATTTATACAGAATTTTTCTCTATAATTTTTTTAATTATGGAGAATTCCAACAGTGATAATGAACATTAAGTACTTTTAAAGACTCTAGTCCTACAATGTGCTCTGTGCAGGTGCTGGGACATAAATTATTATACCATCTTGTTCCAATGTGCATCTATTTATAATTTCCTTCCAAATTATTTCTCTGGAGGAAAATACCCTTTCATCATAACCTATCTCAACTCTACTTATCATCTCTCATTCTCAGTCAAGTTAGACTCCCATCTCCGATCGGCTCATGATGTCAACCTCCATTGACCACTTGCTACATTTTCAAATATACACCTTTCTTACTCGCGGGGGGAACTCTGCACCAAAAAAGTTAAAAATTCTGCACACAGTATTGCAAAATTCTGCATATTTTATTTGTCAAAATAGCACAATATAATCTTGTCAGTTTCAATTATTTTGGTAATTTATTTCAAAATACCTGTCAGCAAGTATGTCTGTAACAAGACAAACAACAGAAAAGATTCAGGAAATGTTTTTTGACAAATAGATTCCTTACTAGGCATATTCATACATAACTTTGAGTAATAATTCATTTACACTACAATACAGAAACATATTTCCTGCACCCCTCTGGTGCAAAGACTTGGAGGAGTCATGGGTAATGGAGGAACTGAGGGAGAGTGAAATAATTGCTGCGAAGAAGCATGGGAATGAACCTGGAGGCCTGTTGGGTGTGGGTGGGAATAGTAAGGAACATTTTTTTTGTGAGAGAGACAAATTGTTAGGGAGTTGGGGAGCCTACCCATGCAGACCCTGGCTGACTCCTAGCCTCTTCCGTTCAGTCAGGCACATCTGATCCATCCCCATGTGGCCCTGCACCTCCACTCAGCCACTCCCCCAACCCCATATGTTCCTGCACCCCACTCCCATTCAGCCCCTGCCCCAATCTGTCCCGCCCGCACCAGCCATTCTGAATCCCAGTCTATGTGACCCCCACATCATGTGCCCTACTTTGTCCCCACCATATTCCATGCCTCCTCACCTGGCCCCATAGGCAGGGTGCTGTGAGGAATTCAGCCTCTCCTACTCCCTATCAGCTGCTGGCTGCTATAATCAGTGAGCCAACTGCCCTCTGTTCTGGTGCCACAGCAGCCCCGGTGGGCAAAAGATGTAACTGAAGTGCCTCTCCAGCAGAATTGTATGCTCTGAGGAGAAAAAAATCTGCAGGGGACATGAATTCTGCACATGCGTGGTGGCACAGATTCACCCAGGAGTACTTTGTGCTTTCTCCCATGCTGTTCCTTATGCTGGCAAGAAGCTCCCCTAAACATCCATAAAGTTATCTCATTGCCCTCCTTTAACACCCTCCTTTGCCATGATGCCTACACAAAAATTGACGAGAGGCTGCTGGTGTGCTGAGACCATGGCCTATCTTGCTGACCAATATTGTCTCATTGTTCCTTGTTAGGGCAGGGGCCATCTTTTTGTTTTGTTTGTATAGTGTCTACCATAATGGGTTCCTAGTCCATGACAATGGCTCCTAGGTGGTATGGTAAACAAATAATAAGTAATAATACAAAATAATAATATGTTGAATAGCAATTTTGTGCCATATTCAGGTTCAACTAACTCCTTAATTAAGTCCTAGCTTTCAAAGATCATGTTGAGTCTATGGGGACTGTGAAATTGTCACTTAAGGTCCTAGGGCTTAATCTTTCAAATGCTTACTTATATGAATATTCCTTAATCATGTCTTTAGTCCACTTAACTTCAAGAGTGTGAGTCAGGTTTGAAAGATCAGGCTCCTACTTCCATTCAGTTCACAAAGGAAGTTCCATTTTGAAAAATGAAAAAATCAATAGAACAGGATAGAAAATAAAATCTTCAATTAAGGGAATTTTTCTGGTACCGATGAAGATGGAAACTGCATGAAAGAGATACGATTATAGAAACCTTAAAATCTCTGATGGATTCCACTGTGTTCAGATGACAAAATAAAATTTCTGAAGTTCTGAATTTAATGTCCTAAAATAAGATTAACTTTTACAATATATTTTACTCCATGTAATTAAATTTTAATTTAATTCACTTGCCACCTAAATTCATGACCAACATTGTTGAAATCTTCCTTTTAGTATGTTGGGAGGTAATGTTGTCTAGTGGTTAGAGCAGCAGGCTGGGAGTCAGGAGACCTGGCTTCTGTTCATGACACAGTGTGACCTCCAGCAAGCTGCTTAGCCTCTACATGGATCAGTTCCCCGACTTTTTTTTTTTTGGGGTTCTGTGGAGCCTCCATTTTCTTCAGGAGAAGATTAAAGCAAACCTTTTAACTCTTGTTCTCCTTCAGATATCTATCAATCCCCAATTTGTTCCAGAAATGAACACCAGTCTGATAACTTGTTGAGAAACATCTCCTATCCAATGACCCTCTTCCTCCTAAGGCCCCATCCCAAAGGGAGATGTTAACTGAACTATTTTAAAATAGTATCAAACATGGTTTAGTTACCTAGTATTATAGGGCAGATACGCTAGAACATGGTTTCTAAACTTTGTTTAAACATGGTAGAACCTGTCTACATGGGCCATACAAAACACGTTTAAAGTGAGTTAGCCTGATACAGGTTTAAACTGAATTTTACAACAGTCCAATTAACATGACTAGGGCCCTACCAAATTCACAGCCATGACAAAGGTGTCATGGACTGTGAAATCTGATCTCCCACCATGAAATCTTTATAGTATAGGGTAAGAGCACACAAAAGACCAGATTTCATGGGGGAGACCAGCAAAATTTCTCATATTGGGAGAATTACAATAAAAGGTTTTTTCTGACCCAAAAGGGAGTTGCAGTGAGGGTGTTGCAAGGTTATTTTAGGGGGCCATCCTTACTTCTGTGCTGCCTTCAAAGCTGGGTGGCTGGAGATTGGTGGCTGCTGACTGAGGGCCCATATCTGCAGGCAGCAGCACAAATCATAGAATCATAGAATCATAGAATATCAGGGTTGGAAGGGACCCCAGAAGGTCATCTAGTCCAACCCCCTGCTCAAAGCAGGACCAAGTCCCAGTTAAATCATCCCAGCCAGGGCTTTGTCAAGCCTGACCTTAAAAACCTCTAAGGAAGGAGATTCTACCACCTCCCTAGGTAACGCATTCCAGTGTTTCACCACCCTCTTAGTGAAAAAGTTTTTCCTAATATCCAATCTAAACCTCCCCCATTGCAACTTGAGACCATTACTCCTCGTTCTGTCATCTGCTACCATTGAGAACAGTCTAGAGCCATCCTCTTTGAAACCCCCTTTCAGGTAGTTGAAAGCAGCTATCAAATCCCCCCTCATTCTTCTCTTCTGCAGACTAAACAATCCCAGCTCCCTCAGCCTCTCCTCATAAGTCATGTGCTCTAGACCCCTAATCATTTTCGTTGCCCTTCGTTGTACTCTTTCCAATTTATCCACATCCTTCCTGTAGTGTGGGGCCCAAAACTGGACACAGTACTCCAGATGAGGCCTCACCAGTGTCGAATAGAGGGGAACGATCACGTCCCTCGATCTGCTCGCTATGCCCCTACTTATACATCCCAAAATGCCATTGGCCTTCTTGGCAACAAGGGCACACTGCTGACTCATATCCAGCTTCTCGTCCACTGTCACCCCTAGGTCCTTTTCCGCAGAACTGCTGCCGAGCCATTCGGTCCCTAGTCTGTAGCGGTGCATTGGATTCTTCCATCCTAAGTGCAGGACCCTGCACTTATCCTTATTGAACCTCATTAGATTTCTTTTGGCCCAATCCTCCAATTTGTCTAGGTCCTTCTGTATCCTATCCCTCCCCTCCAGCGTATCTACCACTCCTCCCAGTTTAGTATCATCCGCAAATTTGCTGAGAGTGCAATCCACACCATCCTCCAGATCATTTATGAAGATATTGAACAAAACGGGCCCCAGGACCGACCCCTGGGGCACTCCACTTGACACCGGCTGCCAACTAGACATGGAGCCATTGATCACTACCCGTTGAGCCCGACAATCTAGCCAGCTTTCTACCCACCTTATAGTGCATTCATCCAGCCCATGTAAGCCCTGGTCTACATTGCGGGCGGGGGGGGGCGAGGGAGGGGGGAAATCAATCTAAGTTACGCAACTGCAGCTATGTGAATAATGTAGCTGAAGTCGATGTTCTTCAATCGAGCTTACCGTGGTGTCTTCAGCGCAGTGAGTTGACTGCTGCTGCTCCCCCGTCGACTCCGCCTGTGCCTTTTGCGGAGATGGAGTACAGGAGTCAACGGGAGAGCGCTTGGCAGTCGATTTATCACATCTAGCATAGACACAATAAATCGATCCCCGCTGGATCGATCGCTGCCCGATCCAGCGGGTAGTGTAGGCATACTCTAAGAGGGGCAATAACGTGCCATGCCATCCTTACTTCTGCGCTGCTGCTGGCCGTGGCTCTGCCTTCAGAGCTGGTCTCCTGGCCAGCAGCTGCCACTCTTCAGCTGCCCAGGTCTAAAGGCAACACTGCTGCCAGCAACAGTGCAGAAGGTTAGCAACCTCCCTTACAATAACTTTGAGGCACAACTCCTTTTTGGGTCAGGACCCCTACATTTACAACACCATGAAATTTCAGATTTAAATAGCTGAAATCATGAAATTTACAATTTTTAAAATCCTATGACCATGAAATTGACCAAAATGGACCGTGAATTTGGTAGGGCCCTAAACATGACTATAGGCCTAACGTAGCTAGTCCTAAGACCCACACTTATTCTAGAGACAATTCAGGTAATTTTTAGACTCCGATTCATGAAGGTAGTCTACTTATTCTGTTGTTGTTACTAGTCTTGTGCAGCGTAGCTGTGCTGTGACTTGTGAAATAAACAGAAACATCATGCCAATTAAATTTATTTAGGCTGTATGATCAGAATATCCTATAAATCCTTAGCTTTTTTCAAAGTAGACCCATGTATACAGACTTTGTTTGATCTCTGGTTCATGTCAGCCTACTTTTGAAACATTCTGTAACTAGAGAATATTTCTTTATGATATGGTACAGGAAAAAGATTTCTCCTGGTGGTACTTTAACAGAGATGAAGAAGTTCCTTCTCATCTTACTATAATAGAAAGAATATGAATATTTGGAGTTTACATTTTATAACTTATTTAAGAACTATATTTTCTAAGAACACCAAGAACATTCTCTTAACCGACATATTTCTAAATATAATATTTTCTAATTAAATATTGACTCTTACTATTATAAGAGTTTTAATTTTTAAAGTAGATTGTAAGATCTTCAGGGTAGGTACAATGTCTTCCTATGTACAGAACCTAGCACAACACAGACCAGTCCTGACTGGGACCTTTGGGAACGAACACAATGCAAATAATAAAAAAGAAGAATTATGAAAGAAATATTACATATCCTTGTGGATGAGGGGAAGGCTGCAGAATATTGTAATATGCAACTCTCATGATTCTATACCAGATATCAGAAGAATCAACTAATTACTTGTGTATAATAATATATTTTACTTAGACTGCTGAATTACTACAATCTACCATGATGTGAGCCTCACCTTTAAAGGATCTAGGAAACTGGGACTCAACACTTTCTGGTTACTATGTGCATTTAAACTGTTTTTCATCCAGTTGGAGAGCGAGAAAGTTCTAACTGGGAAAGTGGACATGCTTCATCTGAATGGGCATCTTAACATGAGATCTGATTTGCCCCTAGAACCACCTATGTCATAAATCCCATTCAAAAGAGGGGGATGAATCAAATCATTGTATCCTCCAGACATCCTCCACTGGCAGGGCTTCTATGGTGCCACAACGGTAAGCTAAAGCTATTCTGTAGCAAAGCCCAGAGGGAGGGTGGCAATGTAAAAACTGTCTGCCCTTTCATACAGATGAAGCCTTTACTGGATCTCCAATACACATGTGGGTGCAATTTGCCCCTCTGCTCCCCTGGGGTTTGACCTAGCTCATGATGTTATGGAAAACTCTGAATTTGTGAAGTGCTGAAGCCAGAGCCACTGTAACCTAGAGCAGTTCTGAATAAAGCAAAAGAAAATTGCAATATTTGACTCCATAATACAGTGTTCCAAGCTAGCCAACTACTATAGTGTGGCCAGCAAGCTGACTTTTCAGAAATCCTTTTTCAGTTGCAACAAGCTGTTTACATTATAACACAGATAAGAATGAGAATGACTAATAAGTGTTACACTTTGAGTACTTTGTCAGCTTTGATGAGTTGCCCTTATCAGCATGCACAAAGTTAAGCAATTCTATTGTACAAATCATGAAAGCATTTGTGCAAAATATTTCCTTCTGCCTTAGCCAAGCCTGCATCAGTGTAATTCTAATGTGCGGTTGTATTTCAGTCCTGAAACCCCTTCTGAAACAAGTGTAACTGAAAATAGTCAGTTTTTGCATCTTACATTTGTTGATGCAGCAATTTGTATAAATGTTTGTTTGGATGTTAGATGGGACACCTGGGCACTGTACAGGTTCCTACCTGTAGACTTCTGCAAATGAATATAGAGAAATACACAAAGAGCAGTGGAATAAACAGCATTGGAACTCATACATTTAAGAAATTGTCTGTCACCAGATGGGCAAGTTCCAAGCAAGCGTGGACTTGTTCTGAACATGTTCTGGGAAAATTCCAGATTAAAAGACAAAGGCAATAACAGACGCTTAGGGACTTCTCACTAAACAGAAACATCTGAGTTCAAATTCCAGCTATGCTTTTAACAAAAATGCTGAAGATAGTTTACACACACACACACACACACACACACACTGAACTTATCCTCAAAGTATCACACCTGTGTTTGTGACAGCAAAGAACCTGAAATTTCAACATGTTGCAAAGAAAGAGAGAAACTTCTGTCTTACTAAATTTTTCATAAAAATGGAAGAAGCAGCAAGGAACACAGCTAAAGAATGTGGTACATTGACACACTACCAAAGAAACTGAGTTGGAAACGAAACACTTTTATAACAAGCTGACTTCTGACAACCCTACAGAAAGTAGGTGACAGCATTTCAAAGTCAAGACATTCTACATACTTGTTGATGTGTTTACAACACAGATGAAAGAGCAGTTTCAAGATTTCACAGAGATGTTACAGCTGACACCTTTGACATTGATAAAGTTATGAAAACATTTTCTACTATGAAACCATGAAGAAAAACTTTGTAATTTGCATACTCCATCCAATACAGCTATTCACTAATCAACTCTTCAACTCCTTCACTCACTGAGCAAAGACTGTTACATCAGTCTGTATTGCTTAGTTAATAAGGATACTAAATAGAAGACTTTACATAATATTTTCCAAATATATTAAGAGAGATTGTGTGGTCCAGTGGACTGAGTAACCTCTGGAATTCTAATCGTGCAGCTATGTAGTCTTGGCCAAATCACATAATTTCTCTGAATTAAATCCTGGCACCACTGAAGACAATGGCAAAACTCCTATTGACTTCAGTGCTGCCAGGATTTCACCATGCATGTCTGTTTCATCATATGTTAAATGGCATAGTATTACAGTTTAGTTGTTTTAGTCTGTATATCAGATTTCTTCTTTGTTGCTGCTTAAGTAATAGAATATTCTCCTTATATTTAATGTAAAAGGGCCCAATCCTCCATCCTTCACTTAGATAAGCAATCCCACTGAAATCAGTGGTCAAAATTCAGACCTGCTGTGTGCAGGGATAACTAAATTGATTTGGTCTATGGGTCCAATCATACTCCCGCTATGGTCAATAGAAGTCTTTCTCTTGACTTCGATGAGATTTGGATTAGACCCAGAATGAGAGCCAAAAAGGCCAAAGCAATGTTTTAAAGTGGAAAATATATTTTATTCATATTCAAACAACTCAAATTTGGACTTTATTTAACTATTAAAAATATTCATCTTTGACATGGAACAAAGTATGAAAAATTACTGCCTTAAATGAATGTTTCTGAGAATGGTATTAAAAATAGGAAGTTAAAAAAGAAATGTCCACTCAACCTTAATTACAGCATCACTGCAAGCTCTCCTACATAATACCAAAAGAAAAAAAAGGAATTTATTTATTACATTTATTTGCCCCTTAATTTGTTTATTAGAATTCTTTACTAGTTATTCCCATTCATTTAAATGGTTTTCCACATGTTGATGTAAATCACTTTCTAATTCTATTTCAGTGTCTAGTCCAGTGTCTCCATCTCTGCTCCTCTTGAAGTGATAACAAAATCTGTGGATATATAAATCTCCTTAATACATTTTTCTCTTTATCTCCTGTCACCTTCCCCCCCAGCCGCCACCCTCTTGCTTTTCTATTGTTCTTTTCCTTCATAGAGTCACAGTTTAAGGCCAGAAGGGACCATTAGATCATATAATCTGACCGCCTGTACATCACGGGCCATTACATTTCACCGCGATCCCTATATTGAGCCCAATAACTTGTCCTCTTCTCTCCACCCTCCAAAGAGTGACCTGTAGCCTATGTTCTAAGTATGTGAAGAGGCTTCAGTTGCAGAGGGATTTAAAACAGGAACATCTCCGTAGACAACAGAAGTGGCAACAGCAGGAGAATCAGGGAAAACACAGTGGTTGGATAAATCTCTTCAGAGAAATCATGATGCCAAATTGTTCCTCCTACCTTCTACATGCCTATGGAGAATATTTATTCATTCGTGAATGAGGTAAAGCCAGAGGCGGATTTACAGTAAAACACAGGGTGCCCTGGCATGGATCCCCCCAACGACAGGGGCCCCAGGGTGGGGCAGCTGCGGGGGCAAAAGTTTGGTCCTGCCGGCTCCTGGGGTTCCTGCTGCAGGCTCCGCACCCACCGGCAGCCAAACTCCCTCCTCCGTTGCCTCTTCCCTGAAGCATGCCATGTTCCGGCCCCTCCCCCTCCCTCCCAATGCTGCCCCCACTGCCGAACAGCTGTTTGCCGGCACTTAGGTTGCTCCGGGAGGGAGGGGAAGGGAGCGGGGCTGCAGCGCGCTCGGGGGAGGAGGCGGAGAAGAGGTGTGCGCGGGGCCTTGAGGAAGGGGGTGGAATCAGGAAAGGCGGAGCAAAGGCAGGACCCCCCCACACTCCCCTTACATGTGAGCTGCTTAGGACAGTGGGCTGGGAGAACCCCCACAACCCTAGCCCACACCCCTTGCCTTGACTCCTGCACCCCCCATATCCCCACCCTGAGCACCAAACTGGAGCTCCTGCACCTCTTGCACCAAATGGGAGCTGCCCTAGGTAAGCACTCCACACCCCAACCTCCTGCCCCAACCCTGAGACCCCTCTTGCATCCTAACTCCTGGCCAGACCCAGGACCCCACCTCGCTCCTGCACGTCCTCCACACACACATCCCCACCGGCGCCCCTCACACCAAACGGGAGCTGCCCCAATAAGTGCTCCACGCTCCAACTTCCTGCCCCAGCCCTGAGCCCCCTCCCACATCCTAACTCCTAGCCAGACCCTGCACCCCAACCTGCAGCCTGCTCCTGCACACTAACTTCCTCCCAGACCCTGAACTCCCAGCCCTGAGCCCCCTCCTGCACGTAAGTCCTGGACAGACCCCGGACCCCAACTTTTTTTACATTTTTTTTTTTATAAAGTGCTCTTATCCAAAGCGCTTTACAATAGTTAGCAAACGGTACAAACAATATTTGGAAAGATCATTAAGTGGTCTGCTGAGACCCTCAGCGATTTTCCACTGGTCTGTGGAAAAATAAGTTAGACTACAAAAACAATCAAGGAACCTCACTTTATTTTATAGATTCATAAATTCATAGATACTAAGGTCAGAAGGGACCATTCTGATCATCTAGTCCGACCTCCTGCACAGCGCAGGCCACAGAATCTCACCCACTCCTACAAAAAACCTCACCTATGTCTGAGCTATTGAAGTCCTTAAATCATAGTTTAAAAGACTTCAAGGAGCAGAGAAGCCTCCCTCAAGTCACCCATGCCCCATGCTACAGAGGAAGGCGAAAAACCTCCAGGGCCTCTCCAATCTGCCCTGGAGGAAAATTCCTTCCCAACCCCAAATATGGCGATCAGCTAAACCCTGAGCATATGGGCAAGATTCACCAGCCAGATACCCAAGAAAGAATTTTCTGTAGTAACTCAGATCCCATCCATCTAATATCCCATCTCAGGGGATTAGTCCTATTTACCCTGAATATTTAAAGATCAATTACTTACCAAAATCTCATTATCCCATCATACCATCTCCATAAACTTATCGAGTAGAATCTTAAAACCAGATAGATCTTTTGCCCCCACTGCTTCCCTTGGAAGGCTATTCCAAAACTTCACTCCTCTGATGGTTAGAAACCTTCGTCTAATTTCAAGTCTAAACTTCCTGGTGGCCAGTTTATACGCATTTGTTCTTGTGTCCACATTGGTGCTGAGCTGAAATAATTCCTTTCCCTCTCCTGTATTTATCCCTCTGATATATTTATAGAGAGCAATCATATCTCCCCTCAACCTTCTTTTAGTTAGGCTAAACAAGCTAAGCTCCTTAAGTCTCCTTTCATAAGACAAGTTTTCCATTCCTCGGATCATCCTAGTAGCCCTTCTCTGTACCTGCTCCAGTTTGAATTCATCCTTTTTAAACATGGGAGACCAGAACTGCACACAGTATTCTAGGTGAGGTCTCACCAGTGCCTTGTATAATGGTACTAAAACCTCCTTATCCCTACTGGAAATGCCTCTCCTGATGCATCCCAAAACCGCATTAGCTTTTTTCACAGCCATATCACATTGGCAGCTCATAGTCATCCTATGATCAACCAATACTCCAAGGTCCTTCTCCTCTTCCGTTACTTCTAATTGATGCGTCCCCAACTTATAACTAAAATTCTTGTTATTAATCCCTAAATGCATAACCTTACACTTCTCTCTATTAAATTTCATCCTATTACTATTACTCCAGTTTTCAAGGTCATCCAGATCCTCCTGTATAATATCCCAATCCTTCTCTGAATTGGCAATACCTCCCAGCTTTGTATCATCTGCAAACTTTATTAGCACACTCCCACTTTTTGTGCCAAGGTCAGTAATAAAAAGATTAAATAAGATTGGTCCCAAAACCGATCCCTGAGGAACTCCACTGGTAACCTCCCTCCAACCTGACAGTTCTCCTTTTAGTAGGACCCGTTGCAGTCTCCCCTTTAACCAATTCCTTATCCACCTTTTGATGTTCATATTGATCCCCATCTTCTCCAATTTAACTAATAATTCCCCATGTGGCACGGTATCAAATGCCTTACTGAAATCTAGGTAAATTAGATCCACTGCATTTCCTTTATCTAAAAAATCTGTTACTTTTTCAAAAAAGGAGATTAGGTTGGTTTGGCATGATCTACCTTTTGTAAAACCATGTTATATTTTGTCCCATTTACCATTGACTTCAATGTCCTTAAATAATTTCTCCTTCAAAATTTTTTCCAGGACCTTGCATACTACAGATGTCAAACTAACTGGCCTGTAGTTACCCGGATCACTTTTTTTTCCTTTCTTAAAAATAGGGACTATATTAGCAATTCTCCAATCATTCGGTACTACTCCTGAGTTTACAAATTCATTAAAAATTCTTGCTAATGGGCTTGCAATTTCAGGTGCCAATTCCTTTAATATTCTTGGATGAAGATTATCTGGGCCCCCCGATTTAGTCCCATTAAGCTGTTTGAGTTTCGCTTCTACCTCAAAAAGAAAAGGAGTACTTGTGGCACCTTAGAGACTAACAAATTTATTAGAGCATAAGCTTTCGTGAGCTACAGCTCACTTCATCGGATGCATTTGGTGGAAAAGACAGAGGAGAGATTTATATACACACACACAGAGAACATGAAACAATGGGTTTATCATACACACTGTAAGGAGAGTGATCACTTAAGATAAGCCATCACCAGCAGCAGGGGGGGGAAAGGAGGAAAACCTTTCATGGTGACAAGCAAGGTAGGCTAATTCCAGCAGTTAACAAGAATATCAGAGGAACAGTGGGGGGTGGGGTGGGCGGGAGAAATACCATGGGGAAATAGTTTTACTTTGTGTAATGACCCATCCACTCCCAGTCTCTATTCAAGCCTAAGTTAATTGTATCCAGTTTGCAAATTAATTCCAATTCAGCAGTCTCTCGTTGGAGTCTGTTTTTGAAGCTTTTTTGTTGAAGTATAGCCACTCTTAGGTCTGTGATCGAGTGACCAGAGAGATTGAAGTGTTCTCCAACTGGTTTTTGAATGTTATAATTCTTGACGTCTGATTTGTGTCCATTCATTCTTTTACGTAGAGACTGTCCAGTTTGGCCAATGTACATGGCAGAGGGGCATTGCTGGCACATGATGGCATATATCACATTGGTAGATGCGCAGGTGAACGAGCCTCTGATAGTGTGGCTGATGTGATTAGGCCCTATGATGGTATCCCCTGAATAGATATGTGGACAGAGTTGGCAACGGGCTTTGTTGCAAGGATAGGTTCCTGGGTTAGTGGTTCTGTTGTGTGGTGTGTGGTTGCTGGTGAGTATTTGCTTCAGATTGGGGGGCTGTCTGTAAGCAAGGACTGGTCTGTCTCCCAAGATCTGTGAGAGTGATGGCTCGTCCTTCAGGATAGGTTGTAGATCCTTGATGATGCGTTGGAGAGGTTTTAGTTGGGGGCTGAAGGTGATGGCTAGTGGCGTTCTGTTGTTTTCTTTGTTGGGCCTGTCCTGTAGTAGGTGACTTCTGGGTATTCTTCTGGCTCTGTCAATCTGTTTCTTCACTTCAGTTATAACATTCAAAAACCAGTTGGAGAACACTTCAATCTCTCTGGTCACTCGATCACAGACCTAAGAGTGGCTATACTTCAACAAAAAAGCTTCAAAAACAGACTCCAACGAGAGACTGCTGAATTGGAATTAATTTGCAAACTGGATACAATTAACTTAGGCTTGAATAGAGACTGGGAATGGATGAGTCATTACACAAAGTAAAACTATTTCCCCATGGTATTTCTCCCTCCCACCCCACCCCCCACTGTTCCTCTGATATTCTTGTTAACTGCTGGAATTAGCCTACCTTGCTTGTCACCATGAAAGGTTTTCCTCCTTTCCCCCCCTGCTGCTGGTGATGGCTTATCTTAAGTGATCACTCTCCTTACAGTGTGTATGATAAACCCATTGTTTCATGTTCTCTGTGTGTGTATATAAATCTCTCCTCTGTTTTTTCCACCAAATGCATCCGATGAAGTGAGCTGTAGCTCACGAAAGCTTATGCTCTAATAAATTTGTTAGTCTCTAAGGTGCCACAAGTACTCCTTTTCTTTTTGCGAATACAGACTAACACGGCTGCTACTCTGAAACCTGTGCTTCTACCTCAGATATGGTAATATCTACCTCCATATCCTCATTCCCATTTGTCATGCTACCATTATCCCTAAGATCCTCTTTAGTCTTATTAAAGACTGAGGCAAAGTATTTGTTTAAATATTGGGCCATGCCTAGATTATCTTTAAGCTCCACTCCATCCTCAGTGTTTAGCGGCCCCACTTCTTCTTTCTTAGTTTTCTTCTTATTTATATGACTATAGAACCTTTTACTATTGGTTTTAATTCCCTTTCATTTACTTGCTATTACTTACAGGAGGAGGATGAAGAAAAAAAGAATGAAAAACCGGGGGGGGGGAGCGGGAATGTTCTTTTTCTTGGCTGGGTCTCGAGGAGGGGCCCCAAAAATGAAGCTGAGCATAGCGCCCCACTAACTCTAAATCCACCACTGGGTACAGCATAAAGTTCACAGAACAAGTTGGCTATCAATGTTGTAGATGGGGTTTTCTGCATTCATTTGTAATAAAAAAGTAAGGGAATGAGCAAGAGAAACTCAGGAAATAAATGTCAAGCCATAAATGCAGTGTCCATGCACTTTTATGCACTTATTTATGCTTCTCCCAATCTGTGCACCTCATCTGGAAGCTTTGCTCCTTAGTTTGAGCCTTACAATACCATTTTAAAACAAAAAAGAAAAAGAGGCATAACAATAACTGAAATAAAGTTGTGTGACCTATCATCACAACTGTGGCCATGATATGCAACAGTGGTCATCAGTTCAGGAAGATGGAGATTGCCCAGAAAAAGAACAGAAACATCACAAGGAAGATAGGAACTATCGGCATAGCTGCATAGGCTCTCAGGGAGCACAATCCAGAAATTATCATGCCAGACAACTCTGCCCTTCCTGAAACTGTGACAGCACCCACATAGGCCAATATGCATGGAGGATCCTGATTCCAAGACTCATATTGGGTCAGAGGTATTACATATGTCAAAAGAAAAATATACCATTCCCCAGACTGGCTCACTACTATGAAGTTGGGAAGTAATTAGTACATTTGGTTACATGTTCCAAAAAGGCTTATGGGGAAGCCACAATCATCTTTGATAGAGCATTATATTAGCAGTAATTTACAAAGCAGTTTTTTTTGTTTACTTCCTTGGAGGTTGAAGGACTAGCAAACATTGTGGCATCTGACTCTTCCTGACTTACAAAGAAATCATGAGACATGCCCCTGGCAAAAAATACAGATACAAAAGCATAGCAGACTACATAGGAGAGACAGAGAAATGTAAATATTTTTTCTGCATGTACAGATTTAGAAAGTTGGTCAAAATAAATTTGCAGTGGTTGTTTCTAGGAACAAGGAAATGGCAACACAGCTACGGAAACCAGATGGAAGAATGACATTAATTTAATGCAAATATGTAGCCACCTCCTTTTCCAATAAATAATAGTCACTGAGATAAACAGCTGTACAGGATGTCATTGAAATGCAAGGAACTTTAAAGACCCTGGCTAATTTCTTGATGATTGGTTCCTCACTTCTCTGATAATGTAGTGTTGTTTTATAGTTAACTTTCTGTGTATGTATGCAGTTTGAAAAGGCATTATAGCTAATAGTTGTATTGCTGTTTTGCCAACAGGCCCAAAGACGTCAGGATCCATGGTAGAAGAACTACCAAAGGACCAAGATTAAAAATAAAAGGAGCCTAACAGTGGTAGAGGAACAGAAACATGTCCCCCAGTGCAGGTTTTTATTGTGGGCCTCCACCCACAGCAGCACCACTTGCAACAGCACCCTCCCACATAGCACTGCAACCCTAATCCTGGCACGGTGCACAGAGGAAGCTGGTGTAGGGGTTGGACCTGAGGCTGGGATGGCCCCAGTGTCCCATGGAGCTGAGGTCTGGACAGCCAACCATTCATCATGATGAAGGTCAGGCAGGCCAAATCTGAGCAGTGCTGTGACCCAGCGCTCCAGGTTGCAAAACCACATGCTGAAGTTTGCTTGCGTCATGATGGAGGGTCAGGTGAGCCAAACCTGAGGGTGTTGTGACCATGCGTGCCAGGTTGGCATGTCTAGTGCAGGGCACCAGGCTCAGCCCCACAGGGCATAGGAGCTGCTAGAGCCTCTGCTGCAGGTTGAGTCACAAACACAGAAAAAAAGTAATAAGAACAGCCATACTGGGTCAGACCAAAGGCCCATCTTGCCCAGTATTCTGTCTTCTGACAGTGACCACTGCAATGTGCCCCAGAGGGAATAAACAAAACAGGTAATCATCAAGTGGTCCATCCCCTGTTACCAATTCCCAGCTTCTGGCAAACAATGGCTAATAGCCTTTGAAGTCACAGACAAATGGGGAAAACATACTACCTGTGACTATTTTTCATGATGTGACAAATCTGTAGCCTTAATAATGATACATGCTTTCAAGCCACCCAGAGCCCTCTAAGTAGTGTGGGCCCCTGTGCATCTGCACCAGCTTCACTGGCTATTCTTCCACAAATGGAATCTAAAGTTAAGTTGCAAAGTCCATATTTAGGCACCTCTCAGATTTTCAGAAGTGGTGAGAACCCAACACCGTCCTCATGTACCTCATTGTAAACAGTAGAGCATTTAGCATTTTTGAAAATCAGACAGGTGACTAACTATTGCCATAGGAACCCATCTTAGGATCCTATTTTTGCACATCTTGGGCCAGCTGCCAATGAGGATAGAAATTTGAGTTTCACTTTTGATGACATCTTGTATTAATTTAATGATACTGTCATCTTCCCTCACTCTGAAAAAGACATTATAAATGATGGAGAGGGAAAATGAAAGACAGAACATGGCCCATCCTCCATCCCAATATAAAAAGACTTTTATTGTTTGGTGATTGGGGCAAAGCAGAAGCTGGTGACACACCAGAACCACCATCAGCATACTACATTGAATCATTAGTACTTCTGAAACTGGAGAAAACTGGGAATTGCATAAAACTAAAATTGATTGTTAGAGAGAGAAAGTTTAAATTTACTTCCAATTATAGCTTGTCAGAAAACAGAATTTCCATCCCATGGGAAAGTCAGACATTTCAAAATGAGTTTTTTGAAATAGGAAAGTTGAAATTTCTAAATTACTTGCAGAACAGAAGTTTAAAAAATTGTACTGGAAATATCAAAACATAAAATAAGATACATGCAAATGTTAAACATAACATTTAATATTATATCAAGTCAAAATAAAATTAAATAAAACAAGAAAGTCTAAATGAAACATTTTTATCTTATCGAAAGGAAACGTTTTGACATCAAAACAAAATGAGGATGTGAAAACAATTCATTTCAAGACTTTTTTGTCAAAGTTGTCATTGAAATCAACACTTTCCCATGAAATGTTTCCAGTACGAAAAACTGCATTTTGCGACAGAAAACTGTTCCATCAAAAATTTTTCAACTAGCTTTCCTTCCAGCTGAACAGACTCTTGGAGAGAAAAAGGCAGTGAAACAAGACATCTCAAGGGCTGCAATTCCTTTTGTAATTTCAGTTGTGTCTTTGCATTACCTACATTTTTTTAAAGTTTTATTTTTATTAATTGATTTTTTTGTCAATATTATTTGTTGCTGCTATAAAAATGAGTAATCCTTTCCATGATGATTTAGGTATACAGATGATATGTAGCATATATTTGTAGAGCCATATATAGCTAAAATTTGCACTAGGTTGTATTTGCACACTATACTGTTAAAATTGTGTCAGGACTCATTATCCATATTTTTGGAAGGCATCAGGAGAGCGCTGTCCAAGTAAATTTATGGACCTTTATTGAAATTGGAGGGTATTTTTGTTCAAATCAGATCTGTATCAGGTATTCATCACATCCCTAGTTATAGTTATTTTAAACAACAAAAACCAAAACCATACAAAAAAGAACAAATATCAACATAACAAATGAGAACTAGGCTCGCAGAAAATAAGTACTACATAGGAAGAGAGAAAAAATAAAGTAATATATAATATTACATTCAGCCAGATATTTAATTTAATAATCTACCATCTTTTAACAAAAAGGATGAAACCATCCGTCTGTGTGTGTGTGTGTAAAAAACACAGAATCCAGGAGCTTTCTGTGATTCTGCAGCCACAATCATTAGTACTTCTGAAACTGAAAAAAACTGGGTATTGTATAAAATAGCTTCAGGGAGTGGCTTCTGAACACTAAAATATAGTCTACAGGCAATTTTCTAAAATAAACCCCCTTTCTATGGTGCTGTCCTCTTTTTTAATATTTTAAGCCAGATGCCTTAAGTGATATATGTATTACTTTCCTTTCAGTACAAAAGTTCTCTCTTTGATGGACTGCTTTTGTTTCAGGGCCCCAACACTACTGTCTGCTGGGGGCACCATAACTGCTTTCCTCTTCCTGCTGGGACTTAGCAGACCTCAGTCGAGCCTGCTGGAGTTGGGGGTAAGACACAGTTTTCTTTGTATATATTTCTTTGTTCTTTTGTATGGGGTATGAAACAGTTTTCTTATGAACTGTAATTCTTTGTTCTTTTGTTAGTAGCTCTTTCGAAGTGAAAGTATGGCAGACAAATGGAAAACAGACATCATGTCTTTGTTGCTCTCTGCTGTATCTGTTTAATAATCAGTGAACAGAGGGCCTGATTCTGCTTTCGGTTACACTGGTATAAATCAGGAGTAACTCCACTGAAGTCAATGCAGTTAAACCAATGTAAAATTCATGTAAATGAGAGATGACTCAAACCCTGTGTTTTACAGAAGGTTTAAGTGGATCATAGTTTCTCCTGTGTGATAGTGGGGAAGATCAGATTGTAACCACTCCGGCCATTATAATGAGTTTTAATGTTTTACAAAATATACTGTAGGTTAAGGAATGTTTATTATTATAGTAGTCTATTTATAAAATGGTCCGTGGATTATTTTTCATCTTGGTCCTGTATGCTGAATGCAAGGGAAAAACAGCTAGATGTTTAAATCATATATGCTAACTTCCTCTGGACTTAAAGGTAAAAAGCTTTGCACTTATAATATGCTATGACAGTAATGGGTGTACAGCTTTGCTTACGTGTAGAACCTGCTATATAAGAATTCAAATTTTTAAAAATTATTTAATCACTGTGATCACCAATTTTAAAGAAAATAACGTAGAACCTGAAAGTTTAAGAAATACTATAAGAGACAGCTTTCAAGCAAAGTCAATTTTGCTGCTTACTGATATTACAGGCCTGATTCTCCACCCCATTACATCTTTTTATGCCACTGAAGTCAAAATATGGAAAAATAGAAACATTATGTTGAAAAAAAACACATGCATTTTAAAATGAGCAGTTAAGGGAAGGTAGTAAATATGGAAATATAGTCATAGTTCATACAATCCCTTGCACAAATATATTTGTAAAATATCACACTGTCCAAATAACATTGTTAAAATATCACATTCAATAACAACTTTAACTTGGAGAATAACTTTAACTTGGAGCATGGAATGTATTTAACTGAGCAATGTTGTAGAGGTGGAAATAGGTAAATATGCAGACACAGAAGATTACATATATAGATGGAGAAAGAGAGAGAAGAGAAGATTCAAGGTCAAGGGAGGATATAACAGTAACAAATAGTGGAATTACAATTGCCTAGAAATGGTATAACAGAAACTGTATGTATGTGTCAGGTCACATTGACAGTGATGTTATGTCAAATTGACAAGGTCAGTGAGGTTGCATGGATGTAAATTAAGGCAGAATTTGGTCCATACTATATAATGTATTATATATGTCCTTCTGACTATCAACATAGTTCCATGTCTCTGCTCAACTTAGATTTATCATATATGCCTCCGTTGTCCATAGCCTTGACTTCATCCTTGACCCTGAACTTTCCTTCTCTCCGATATTTCCTGTGATTAGAAATCTACCTATTGGTTCAAGCTTTGCCCATGTATGCCACAGCCTTGATTCCATGCAGCATAAGTAATGTGATGTTTTACACATGGACATTTGTTTAAGAGATGTCTGAACTGTGATTGTATTTGTACTTATTTATTTACCTTCCTTCAACTTCACACTTTCATATTTTAAAATGCCTAGAGATTTTCTGGTTTCAGAGTAGCAGCCGTGTTAGTCTGTATTCGCAAAAAGAAAAGGAGTACTTGTGGCACCTTAGAGACTAACAAATTTATTAGAGCATAAGCTTTCGTGAGCTACAGCTCACTTCATCGGATGCATTTGGTGGAAAAAACAGAGGAGAGATTTATATACACACACACAGAGAACATGAAACAATGGGTTTATCATACACACTGTAAGGAGAGTGATCACTTAAGATAAGCCATCACCAACAGCAGGGGGGGGAAAGGAGGAAAACCTTTCATGGTGACAAGCAGGTAGGCTAATTCCAGCAGTTAACAAGAATATCAGAGGAACAGTGGGGGGTGGGGTGGGAGGGAGAAATACCATGGGGAAATAGTTTTACTTTGTGTAATGACTCATCCATTCCCAGTCTCTATTCAAGCCTAAGTTAATTGTATCCAGTTTGCAAATTAATTCCAATTCAGCAGTCTCTCGTTGGAGTCTGTTTTTGAAGCTTTTTTGTTGAAGTATAGCCACTCTTAGGTCTGTGATCGAGTGACCAGAGAGATTGAAGTGTTCTCCAACTGGTTTTTGAATGTTATAATTCTTGACGTCTGATTTGTGTCCATTCATTCTTTTACGTAGAGACTGTCCAGTTTGGCCAATGTACATGGCAGAGGGGCATTGCTGGCACATGATGGCATATATCACATTGGTAGATGCGCAGGTGAACGAGCCTCTGATAGTGTGGCTGATGTGATTAGGCCCTATGATGGTATCCCCTGAATAGATATGTGGACAGAGTTGGCAACGGGCTTTGTTGCAAGGATAGGTTCCTGGGTTAGTGGTTCTGTTGTGTGGTGTGTGCTTGCTGGTGAGTATTTGCTTCAGATTGGGGGGCTGTCTGTAAGCAAGGACTGGTCTGTCTCCCAAGATCTGAGAGAGCGATGGCTCGTCCTTCAGGATAGGTTGTAGATCCTTGATGATGCGTTGGAGAGGTTTTAGTTGGGGGCTGAAGGTGATGGCTAGTGGCGTTCTGTTGTTTTCTTTGTTGGGCCTGTCCTGTAGTAGGTGACTTCTGGGTACTCTTCTGGCTCTGTCAATCTGTTTCTTCACTTCAGCAGGTGGGTATTGTAGTTGTAGGAATGCATGATAGAGATCTTGTAGGTGTTTGTCTCTGTCTGAGGGGTTGGAGCAAATGCGGTTATATCGTAGCGCTTGGCTGTAGACAATGGATCGAGTGGTATGATCTGGATGAAAGCTAGAGGCATGTAGGTAGGAATAGCGGTCAGTAGGTTTCCGATATAGGGTGGTGTTTATGTGACCATCGCTTATTAGCACCGTAGTGTCCAGGAAGTGGATCTCTTGTGTGGACTGGTCCAGGCTGAGGTTGATGGTGGGATGGAAACTGTTGAAATCATGGTGGAATTCCTCAAGAGCTTCTTTTCCATGGGTCCAGATGATGAAGATGTCATCAATGTAGCGCAAGTAGAGTAGGGGCATTAGGGGACGAGAGCTGAGGAAGCGTTGTTCTAAGTCAGCCATAAAAATGTTGGCATACTGTGGGGCCATGCGGGTACCCATCGCAGTGCCGCTGATTTGAAGGTATACATTGTCACCAAATGTGAAATAGTTATGGGTCAGGACAAAGTCACAAAGTTCTGCCACCAGGTTAGCCGTGACAGTATCGGGGATACTGTTCCTGACGGCTTGTAGTCCATCTTTGTGTGGAATGTTGGTGTAGAGGGCTTCTACATCCATAGTGGCTAGGATGGTGTTTTTAGGAAGATCACCAATGGACTGTAGTTTCCTCAGGAAATCGGTGGTGTCTCGAAGATAGCTGGGAGTGCTGGTAACGTAGGGCCTGAGGAGGGAGTCTACATAGCCAGACAATCCTGCTGTCAGGGTGCCAATGCCACATATCTATTCAGGGGATACCATCATAGGGCCTAATCACATCAGCCACACTATCAGAGGCTCGTTCACCTGCGCATCTACCAATGTGATATATGCCATCATGTGCCAGCAATGCCCCTCTGCCATGTACATTGGCCAAACTGGACAGTCTCTACGTAAAAGAATGAATGGACACAAATCAGACGTCAAGAATTATAACATTCAAAAACCAGTTGGAGAACACTTCAATCTCTCTGGTCACTCGATCACAGACCTAAGAGTGGCTATACTTCAACAAAAAAGCTTCAAAAACAGACTCCAACGAGAGACTGCTGAATTGGAATTAATTTGCAAACTGGATACAATTAACTTAGGCTTGAATAGAGACTGGGAATGGATGAGTCATTACACAAAGTAAAACTATTTCCCCATGGTATTTCTCCCTCCCACCCCACCCCCCACTGTTCCTCTGATATTCTTGTTAACTGCTGGAATTAGCCTACCTGCTTGTCACCATGAAAGGTTTTCCTCCTTTCCCCCCCCTGCTGTTGGTGATGGCTTATCTTAAGTGATCACTCTCCTTACAGTGTGTATGATAAACCCATTGTTTCATGTTCTCTGTGTGTGTGTATATAAATCTCTCCTCTGTTTTTTCCACCAAATGCATCCGATGAAGTGAGCTGTAGCTCACGAAAGCTTATGCTCTAATAAATTTGTTAGTCTCTAAGGTGCCACAAGTACTCCTTTTCTTTTAGAGATTTTCTGACAATGTTCCTTGATACAAATATGCAACAGCAAACTTTAAGTTAACTAATACTTTTGTTTAATCTGCAGTATACATATAAAAAGTGGCCATATCAACTTCATCTTTAAACATCCCTACTAGCTCTCTATTTATTTCAGGACCCAGTTCAAAAAAGTCTTTCTTGCTTTTAAAAACCTCCATGGATTTTCTCAATCAATCATTCCTTATAGTCCTGGAGTCTGATTTTCCATTGCCTGCACCTTTTGTAGTCATCTACAACAGCTTAGTGGTTTGAGTATTGGCCTGCTAAACTCAGGGTTGTGAGTTCAATCCTTGAGGGGGCCGTTTAGGGATCTGGGGCAAAAATTGGGGATTGGTCCTGCTTTGAGCAGGGGGTTGGACTAGATGATCTCCTGAGGTCCCTTCCAACCCTGATATTCTATGATTCTATGATTCTAAGACACAACAGTGAAGAATGGGTTTAAAATGCCACCTTATGAGAGTGTGTTTTACACTCTGCACTGGTGTAAATGATTGCACGAGGTTCAAGATAGTGGAGAATTAGGCCCCTTGGTTGCTCTGGGGAAAAGCAGCCGCCAGGAAGGCATAAGCCCCATACCCCAGGAAATATCCTTGAGCCAGTGGCCCAATGAGCATTTTGGAGTGGGCCAATGGGAAGCAGGGGGCATGTCAGGGTTGACAGGGAACAGCTGAAGCATTCTTCTGTCCTGGTGCTCCTGCAATACTCCATAGAGACCCTTGCATTAGGGCCATAATTTAAGGTAGCCCAGGCGGCTTCCCTGACTTGTTTCAGCAACTCCAGCATTAGGGAGGTGCAAGCTGTCTCCCTTATGTCTTTATCCTGGTGCTGAATCTGGCCCTTTGTCTCTCTCTGCTCCTTTGTCTCGCACCCCCCCACCCAAACACAGTTTCACCACTGTCTGGGTGGGTATCCCAAAGTACATTCACCACTAGGATGCCTCTTTGTGGCTACATCTGGGGATTAGCTCCACTCTGGTCTGACATCCCTTTCCCTGCCCAGTGGTCTCTCTTTCTCTGGGACTTGGGGTGTGTTAGGGGCTTTCCCTTCACCCTCTCCCCTGGTTCTTGTCACCTAGACAGAAAGCAGAAGACCAGAAGTTTGAAGTGCAGGCAATGCAATGTTTATCGAGGTTAGTTTCAAGCAAGCATATCCATAGCTCTGACGCCGCAGAGCCTGTTTCACAGTGTTCCTGTTTCCAGCTCTGATGCCATAAAGCATTTACCCGTGTCCCCCTTCCCTATTCCCACCTCCTCCTTCTTAGCAAGCCAAAATATACCTGTAGTGTACACCTCTAGTCCCACCCCTTACAACTTACAGTCAACTTTTGTTTTGGAGAGGTTGTGAGTCTGAGGTCTACCACCTCTTTTGTATCCCATGGAAGGGATAAGGAATAAGGTTGTGTACTGATCAGGGGCAGGCATTTCTTTGGCTTTTAGTGTTTCTTATGCCTCCCCCCATCCCCTTTGCTCCTCCCCTCTGGCCAGGTCACTATTGTCCTCTCCTTCCAGGGTATCAAAGTCTCACTGGACAACTGTCTACATGTCACCGCCTGCTCTGTGCCACTTCCCCAGTGGCTGGTAAAGGAACCCAGGTCTGCCCACTACTCTGTATTCCAGTCCATGGACCTATACTTGGCAACTGTGGTCTGCTTTCTCTAAGACCCTGTTTCTCTTTCTCTGGACTCCTTCCTACAGCTGCTGATTCTCCTCTCTCTCAGCTCAAACTCCCTCTTCCCAGGGAATAACTGCAGACTACTTCCTCTGTAGTTCCTTTTCTACTGCCCTCCTGTCCCTTCTCAGCTGTGGCCCATCATCCATCAACATTTCAATCTGCCCTTTGTGTGGGGTGAACACTCCATCACAGGGTGAGAACCTTCTCATCTGCTGCTCCTGCCATCTGAAATTCTCTACCTATACAGCAACTCCTCACTTAAAGTCGTCCCGGTTAAAGTTTTTTCGTTGTTACATTGCTGATCAATTAGGGAACATGCTCGTTTAAAGTTGTGCAATGCTCCTTTATAACGTTGTTTGGCAGCCGCCTGCTTTGTCCACTGCTTGCAGGAAGTGCAGCCTGTTGCAGCTAGCTGGTGGGGGCTTGGAACCAGGGTGGACCGACAGCCCCCCTATCAGCTCCACACTCCCCTAAGTTCCCTTGCAGCAGCTCCCCAGCAGGCTACCAATTGCCAGCAGTTCAGTCGTTCCTCCCTCCCATCCCCACCAAGTGCTGCTCCTGCCTTCTGCCTTAGAGCTGCTCCCCGAGCCTCCTGCTTGCTGTGCAGGGGAGGGGGGAATAGGGGGACTAATGTCAGGGTGTCCCCCTCCCTCCTACTCCTGCCCCCCGCTTACCCCTTCTCCATATAGAGCAGGGGGGAGACACAACAGGGCTCAGGGGAGAAAGCTGGCTGCAACTGGCTGCTGTCTCAACTTCCTGATCTTTTTAAAGGCAATGTACTTAGAATCTGGTGTAAGCATACTTAAAGGGGCAATGCACATCTCTCTCTCTCTCCCACCACCCAGGGTGTGTGTCTCTGTCTGCCATGCTGTCTCCCCTCCCTCCATTGGTGCTGCCTTGTAGAGTGTGAGGCTACATTAACAATGTGTTAACCTTTGAGGGCTCAGCAGAATGCTAATTAATCATTTAGCAGTAAGGCATTCCTTGGGAAATATCCCACCCTCTTCTACTCTCTAACTTCACCACCTCAACCAAGCTTCACAATCATCATTTCTGTGTACAGCGTTAAATTGTTTAAAATTTATACTGTGTGTGTATATATATAGTTTTTTGTCTGGTGAAAAAAATTTCCCTGGAACCTAACCCCCCCATTTACATTAATTCTTATGGGGAAACTGGATTCACTTAACATTGTTTCGCTTAAAGTCGCATTTTTCAGGAACATAACTACAACGTTAAGCGAGAAGTTACTGTATCTCCTCATCCCATCTGTTCTCTGTCAGCTTTCAAATCTCATGAGAAAATATCTTTTTCTCCCATGCCCTATCCCTCTTACTGTCTCTTACAAAATACAGTAAACATAGAAGGAGAGGGAGGGATGGTTGTAATAGGTCACCATGTAATAAAGGCAGGGGTGAAAGTAAGTCTAGGGACTTACCGGTACAAGGCTGGACTGGGGCTGGCTCTGGCCCCCCGGAAGGGGCGAGGCCTCGGGCGGAAGGGGCCCCGGCCCACGCTGTACCGGCAAGAGCCTCCTTCCCCCTCCCCAGGGTAACAGCAGCAGCTGGGGGCTCTGGCAGCAGTTTAAAGGGCCCTGGGCAGTAGCAGCAGCCGGAGCCCTGGTCCCTTTAAATTGTCCCCCGGAGCCCCGCAGCTGTTTCCCCAGGACTCCGGCAGCAGGACTCCGGGGATGGGGCTCCGGCTGCCACTACCGCCCCGGGCTCTTTAAATCATTCCCGGAGCCCTGGGGAAGTGGCAGCGGGGCTCCAGGGATGATTTAAAGGGCCCAGGGCTCGACCGCCGCTATCGTCCAGGGCCCTTTAAATCGCCGCTCCAGCCCCATCACCCCAGGGCTCCAGCAGCAGGGCTCTGGCAGCAAGTTAAAGGGCCTGGAGCTCCAGCGCTGCTGGGAGCCGCAGACCCTTTAAATTGCGCCTGGGGAAGCCGATCCGCCCCAGTACGGGGCATACCAGCTTACTTTCACCTCTGAATAAAAGTGCCATGGACTAATACTGCCCCATATGTGTATCGGTTTCACAGCCAAAATAACTAGTAAACATATCAGCATCTCTGTTTAAGAAAATATATCTACTTGCCACTAGATGGCATGCTACCCTCACGAACTAAATACAAATAAAGCCCCAGAGCCAGATTTATTCAGCTCTCAGTTACATTGGTTTAATTCATTTCCATTCAGGCAGAACAATAATAGTCCCATCCCCATATACTTTATGCAATATATTAATTTTCTTTATAATTGTCTTTTTAAAATGAGATGTCTGGAAATATTTTGGACAGAAACATTTAAATTTTCACAGATAATTGCCTGACATTTGTTGCTTTCTTGAACACCTACAGTGACCCCTGCCTGACCCCAACCTCTATCATCTCAGTTTACTTACCATGTTTATATTTTATCTGTATAATGATAAACAGTTGCAGAACAGTTCACACATTTATATAGTTTGGGCCATATGTTCCTGTGGTTTGCATACCACGGAGTGAAGAAAGCATCAGTATTTATACAAATCCTGCCTGAAAAACCCTGTACAAGCCAAAACTTTCTATTTGGAATGCTGCCATACAAATCAGAGCACTAAAATGGTTTCCCACAGAGAATATGAAAGAGATCCACAAACTCCAAAAATGGAGGTTGTGGTCTGAGTAAATGTGGGAGGAATCAGGCAAAAACCAATGACTACATGCTATCCTGAAAAAAAAAAACAATATAAATTACTACAGAAAATAGATAGCAAGTTCCTGTGGCTCAGAGCAGAAATTGGCATCTCAGTGTGGCATATATAATCTTCTAAGTAGATTTCTATTCATAGAGGGACATTAACAAATTATGGGGATTGAGGGCTCACATTCACTTCACATTTATAAATGCCCTTGCCGTCTACTCTAGATGCTCCTCATGCACCGGAGTAAGTGGGCAGATGTTCCTGTTTGCCAGTGCAGGTAGCAAGGAGCTAAAGCTAGCAGCATTGGGAACGCAGCATGGAACCAAGAGGTGTAGTGTCTCTACTCATGCTCTCCCCTCCGTGCAAAATCATGGCAGCTCCTTTGCAGGCATACTTTGTGGTTGACCTCTGCGGGTTGGTGAGGCAGGTAATGAGAGAAAAAGGATGGTTTGGGGTGGAGCCAACTGTCCACACTAGATATTTGGGGTCAGTGTTTGCAGCCTGATTTCTGGTCTCTCTGCAACAGACTGAGGTTGGAAACCTTACCCCCTTCAGGGCAGATTGGGAAGGAACAAAACTATGCCAGGCAAACATGGATGAAGTGAGCTGTAGCTCACGAAAGCTTATGCTCAAATAAATGTGTTAGTCTCTAAAGTGCCACAAGTACTCCTTTTCTTTATAGAGTTTCTTGCAAGCTTTCTCCCATCCTGTGGGTTTCCTATGGGAGCAGTGATTGAGCTCAGGGAATCTGAAGTTTGGGGCTCTTTTAATGTTTGTTTTCAAGCCATAGACACTGCCTATTACTGCAGTTTTTTACTCCTGACGGAATGGTATGCCATGTATAATTAATTATTTATATAGTGCCTTAAATATAACTTGTGCATCCAATTTTTGTAGTAGATTTCTTCAGATTGTGGTCCTTACTCACATTTTGACTATAAAGAGAAGCATGGCCCTAATTTTATGTATAACGTCACACAGGTCTAAAGACAGAACCGTGCCTTATCACAAAAGGAAAGAAGTTACAAAGAAATGCCTTTTGCCTAGCATTGCATTCCTTGTGAATGGTCCACCACACCCTCCAAAGCACAGAGACTGCTTCTCCTAGTGCCACTGTGGGCAGGACATAACAGAAAAGAGCCAGGAGCATGCCTCTGCATTAGGGTTGCCAACTTTCTAATTGCACGAAACGGAACACCCTTGCCCTACTCCGCCCCTTGTCTGAGACCATGCCCCTGCTCACTCCATCCCCCTCCCTCTGTAGCTCGCTCTCCCCCATTCTTACTCACTTTCACCGGTCTGGGGCAGGGAATTGGGGTGCGGGAGGGGGTAAGGGTTCTGGTTAGGGATGTGGGCTCTGGAGTGGGGCAAATGAGGAGTTTGGGATGCAGGAGTGGGCTCTGGGCTGGGGCCGGGGGTTGAGGTGTGAGAGGGGGTGTGGGGTACAGGCTCCAGGAGTGAGTTTGGGTGCAGAAATCGAAAACTGGACGCTTGGCAAACCTACCCTGCATCCCTTTGCACCAGCACAAGCCCTGCAGAGCTCCAGGAAAGATTGTGTGTCCTGAGATACAATCATTCCCAGAACTCTCTCAAAGGTGATATGGTTCTACACAGGCATAACAAGTACAATCTGGTATGATCTGGCATATAAAAGCTTACAGTATTGTCCTATACCAATTCAAAATGAGATGGTATCTTTTCTAACCTTAGGTAATAAGGAAATTCCTTTCACTATCATTTCATATTATCACCAACATATCACAGCAGTGAATCCATTTTTCATTTTAATACTTGCAAAAAAGATGAGGGTAGAGAAATAGAATCAAACAATTCTCCCTCCCACCCACCCTCTGCCCAAACACCTCCTAAATGAAAATGCACCACAACTACAAACGGGGGAAAGTTGTCCTCTGAGTGTAATATCAAATGTGCACTCCACTTCATTAATAAACAATTTAGATAGCGCTTTTCAGTGTACCTTATCCACTGCTTTTCATAAATGCAAAAATGTAAACAAACATGTCCAAGTTTAAGAATTATTTCTATAACATCACAATCAAGCAGAACTATTGGCTTAACTGAGATACCATAAAAAAGACCTGATTTCAAAAGTGCCTTTATAATTCCTATTCTCTGGAAAAGAAGACAAAGTGCTTCAGCACGTATCTCCATTCTTAGGGCCAATGGATAGCTAGTGCTTCCCTGAGAAAAAGCCCTACTGGTGATAGAAGAGTGAACAACATTTTTAACTTTGGCTGCCTAATTAGGCATGAAAACCCATGCTTAGGTACCCAAATTAGCAGCCTGATTTTCTGTTGTGCTCAGTACCTCTGAATAAGAAGCGAATTACTTAGGTACTACATTTTTATATAGGTCCCTAATTTAGACATCAGAGTTTGCAAATTTTGGCCAGAGTGTTTTAGAGAATGAGCAGGGGTACCCATGAGATTAAATATGAAGAAAATGTGCTCACTCATGATTCTGAGGAACAGAAGTACTTCTTTACCTATAAACCATTGTCACCAGTGTCTCTTTTACCCAAACAAGGCATCATAATTGTCCTAAGAGTTAAAATTTTAATCCATTTGCCAATAGAAATGTCATACCATAATAAATATTCTGTAGAATTTAAGATGGCCAGTCTGTAGCATGATTCTGTCAAAAAGCATCGTAAAGGTTACTAAGGTTATAGTTGCTCCATTTTGTGTTTTGATCACAGTTTACAAATAGGCCATATAATAGTTACTTACTCTCAGAGTAATGGTAGCAGCATTCTACTTTCATCCAAGGATTTCAGCTAATAGTCCTCAGATATAAGTTTTGAGAGTCTTTCCAGAAACAAGTTTGCATCACCAAACTTTATTTTTTTTTTAGTTTATTTAATTAAATTTTAGAAGTGAAAGTTAGACCAGTAAAATAAGGCTGGTTCTCCAGAAAAGAGTATGGTGAGTAGACCTATTTTAAAATTAGCATTTGAATTCAAAACAAGAAGTTATACAAGAAAACACAAGAGTCACTGTTTTTGAAGGACTTCATAAATCTAAACATCTGATAATGAACTCTGCATTATTTTACACATATTCAGGACTAAATTCTACTCTGACCAGCATTACTGGTTTGTGTTATTTATAGTACATTTGTGTAGCTAACACTTCCCAGAACATACTCTGCAACAGCAATTCTACCAGCCAGTACAGTATTCTTCAAAAGGGGTTCAGGGATATTACTATAGAGTGTCTTTTGCTGCTCCTCTAAGCAGATGTAGCATGTTCCCCAGCTAGTACTTGCTGCTAACAACAGCACACAATGTCTACTTCAATGTCTTCAGCAAGGCTAATAATTTATTTAAAGTTAAGCATGTGCTTCCGTGCTTTGCTGGGTTAGGGCCAGAGTGTTGAGCACCTTGTAGGATCAAGCCTGTATTCATTTACAAAATCAGAATTTGGTATAAAAACAATCATTTATACAAATCATAATATTTATATCCTAGAACTGCATTTCTTATTCTATACAGACTGTGAAGTGCGGAGACGTTAAATACAATTATTTCATCTCATACTGTTGTGAATGACGTTTAAATGGTATCTTATTTTTCATGAGCAGTTTGTATAACTTCATTAATTTTTATAGTGTATTTTCCAAAAGTACTTCTACCAAGGAGAAAGGCATAAAGAAAAGAGTATTTCATCTAGATGATTCACTATTTCCATTACAATCACAGGACATCTAATTATGTACTCCATAAATCTTCATATTTGTTATGAAACTCAAAACAACAAAAGTCTGATTTATAGTTTCTCTCCCTGGCTACTACCAATTGAGTGGAAAAAATACGTATTTATGAAGCTTATTAATAAATTGTGAATAATTCAAACAATTTCTGCAGTGGAGAAACGGCAGTAGAATATATTCTTATTTGCATATAAATGAAATGATGCTTTAGTGTCAGAGTGGAAAATTAAATAATATGAATTTTTACAGTGCAATCTTGACAGTATCATAAATGTTAAGGTAATAAGTTGCAGTTTCCTAAAATCTCATTTTAGCTTTTATTACAAAAGTACGACTGAGAAGTCAAATCTTGCTCCCTGCACAAGTGCGAGTATTCCCATTGACAATGAAATTACTCAAGTGAATAAGGTTACCAGATTCAGCCCTATGTCAGATATTGAAGCAAAAGCTAGGTGCTATCCACAAATCTACTAGGGGAACAAAAACAGAAAGTTTGGCAATGAGAAAAGTGATAGATGTGTTGGGAAAATCTGTAAAACAAATAACAAAGGAAATTGCAACTCTGTGGTTCAAACAGATGTCTCAAGAAGAGATAAAATCCAGTTAGGGAAAAAAAGGAGAAACACTTAGAGAATGTGCACAAGTGGCCAATTTTTGCCTTTAATTACATGAATATAACGCTATTTGGATCAAGCACAGTACACTCAGTAAACTTTCTAAGAGTGTTAGAAAATTTTGCAGCAATATTTAAAAGAAGTGTTCAAATTACTGAAGTTAGATTGGTGCCTGCTGGGAAGGCTTTAATTGTGCCTCCTCCAGAGTCTCTCAAAAGTCTTCCTCCCAAATAGTGTCCCCCCCCCCCCCCCACACCAGCTGTATGACTTCAGGTCAAGTCTTGTCACAGCTTTAGTTTCATAGTTATTAGCATTGACATCCATAATCATATCACAAAAGATTGCAAGAGTGGATTCAGAAATAAACCCTGGTTGGTTTTAGCTAGGGGGAGGGGAGAGTTCTGGTCGGTGGCAGCTGACAAGGAATGGTTGATACTGGGTGGGGCATGCGGTGCTGGCTATAGCCTGGATGATGGCGGGGAAGGTTGTTGCAGTACTGTCTAGGGACGGTGAGGGGTGGCAGATGCTAGTTCCGTTACATCTCTCCCCTCACCATTTTGCAATAGTCTCTCTTGCAGGGAAGCTCTATTAGGTGTTGAGCAGTTGGCTGAGCAATGTGAATAGTTCAGCTATGGAGTCAGGACAGCTGGTTTCTCACCAAGTGGCACTTCCCTATAACAGAGTGCAGTGCAAGTGAAGTGGAGAGGTGTGAAATGGAAAGTACAGGCAAGGTATGAGAAATTGAACCTGGGTCGGTTGCAGGAGAATTAATAGAATTTAAGGCCGGAATGGGCCATCTGATCATCTAGTCTGTCCTCCTGTATATCACAGGCCATTAAATTTCACCCAGTTACCCCTGCATTAAGCCCAATAACTTGTGTGGGACTAAAGTTTTACTTACGTCTGGTTAAAGTATATCTTCTAGAAAGGCATTCACTCTTGATTTGAAGACATCAAGAAAGGGAAACTCCACCAGTTCCTTTGGTAGCTTTGTCCAATGATTAATTGCTCTCACATTTAAAAATTTGTAACTAATTTATCATTTGAATTTGTCTAGTTTCAGCTTTCAGCCATTGTTATGCCTTTCTCTCCTAGGTTAAAGAGCTCTTTAGTACCCAGTATCTTCTTCTCATGAAGGTACTTATAGACTATAACCCAGTCATCTCTCAATCTTCTTTTTGATAAACTGAACAGATTGAGTGCTAAAAGTCTCTCACTGTAGGGCATTTTCTCCAGTCCTTTAACCATTTGCTGCTCCCTCTCTAATTTTTCAACATCTTTTTTTAAAATGTGGACACCCGAACTGTACACAGCATTCCAATATTGGCCTGACCATTGCTGTATACAGAGGCAAAATCACTTACTCTGCTGTTTATACATCCAAGGATTGCATTAGCCCTTTTTGCCACAGCATTGCACTGGGCGCTCATTATGCATTATGACCCATAAATCTTTTTTCGAGTCACTGCTGTCCAGCATACGGTCCCCCATTCTGTAGGTATAGCATGCATCCTTGTTCCCAGCTGTATAACTTTGCATTTGGCTATATTAAAAACACATTTAGTTGAATGAGCCCAGCGTACCAAGTGATCCAAACTATTCCACATGACTGCCTTACAGCTTCTCCTTGTCTACCTTCAACTCACTCTGCCTGGGTCCTAGTTACTGCTAGATTTTGGAGTAGCAGCCGTGTTAGTCTGTATTCGCAAAAAGAAAAGGAGTACTTGTGGCACCTTAGAGACTAACAAATTTATTTGAGCGTAAGCTTTCGTGAGCTACAGCTCACTTCATTGGATGAAGTGAGCTGTAGCTCACGAAAGCTTACGCTCAAATAAATTTGTTAGTCTCTAAGGTGCCACAAGTACTCCTTTTCTTTTTGCTAGGTTTTGGAAATTTTGCTGAGCTAGGATGACTAACCCTTCACCATCCACCTGGGGATTGCAACCCCTAGACGGAAAATGCTGGCCTGCATGGTCATCACTACATCTGGCTATGTGTTATACGAGGGCTGATACAGTATTGTGAACTTTGGTGATTTTATCATGAGTCTTGTGACATTTAGTGTTTTTCTTAAAGATCCCACTCTTACATCTAAGTGATTACTTAAAATCTCAGTTTTCATTTAAATAAAAAAGTAATTCTAGCCTTCATGGTTACAGGGAAAAGCATGAAAATGTAATCTAAGTATAACTTAACGGTGCAAAATCTGAATGCAAATAAAAAGCTCAAAACTTTAATTATTTTGTAAAAGTCTCATGCTTTTTATGGAAATCTCATGATTTTGGGGGTGGGTCTGACTCATGAGTTTTGAATGCTTTGGGTTGACAATACTGTTGATGAGTGAGGAAACTTGAAGAGATTTGTCTCAACATAATCTTAAAGAGGGGCAACACTTACCACAGACCAATATTTCAAAACCAAAAAGGGGAATTAAGACCAAGTGGTATCTTACTTGTTACATTTGAGTTTCAGGCTGATAGAGACTGAACAATGTTTCTTACTGGACTGGCAGTGCTATGCATTTTCCTAGACATAAAACTGTAATTTTGCACAGACTACCAGGGCAAAGACAGCCTACACAAGAACAATTTTAACTTATGAGCAGGAATTCTTGGCAATACAAAGGAATGACAGACTCTTGTACCTGTAAGTGTCAGATAAATTTGTCAATTATCTTTCAAGGAAAATCCGTTCAGAAGATTTTAGGTCTGAGTAGAGTAAGGAGGCTTCACCAGTTAAACTAGCAGATTATTAGTCCCCAGGCATGGTCCATTGTCAGTGCTGATTCTTTTAGACCTGGCAGGCATGGTCCATTGTCAGTGCTGATTCTTTTAGACCTGTCAGCAGCCACAAGACATTGTTAACCCACCTGCAGACTCTGCAGTGGTGGACAAAATCACTTTTCAGTAGCTTCATTCTTTCCTCTTGGAGAGATCCCAGAGGTTGTTTTCGGCAATTGCTCACCTGCCTCAAGGGTTCTTTTAAGCAAGGTTCCATATGGTTCTGGCTTGTCACCTTTCATGTTCATCATGTACATGAGGCCACTCTGAATGGTTGCAATTTCTTTCTTCCTAGTCCCCAGCTAAGATAGACAGATAGAGTTGAGGGAGCTGGCTGAAGCTCAGTGGTTAAAGTGGATTGAAACAGAAGATGGAGCTCTTACTGCACCAGATAAGGAGAAGGGGAGCTCTGGGGGCCTGTTAGGATATTTCCACACAGCAACTAGACACCCGGGGCTGGCCCATGCCAGCTGACTTGGACTCACGGGGCTTGGGCTTGCAGGGCTGTTTCACTGCTGTGTGTAGCTGTCTGGGCTCAGGCTGGATCCCAGGCTCTATGACCCTGGGAGATGTGATGGTCCCAGAGCTCAGGCTCCAGCCTGAGTCCAGAAGTCTACACAGCAATTAAATAGCCCTGCAGCCCGAGCCCCGTGAGCCTGAGACAGCTGGCACAGGCCAGCCACAAGTTTTTCTTTGCTGTGTGGACATACCCTTTCCTATCCCACCCTGCACGGGGACGGAGCTTCCCTCTAGTTTTAGCACAGGAGAGAGAGCTGCACTTCTCTCTGCTTCCCCTCTCTAACTCCTGGGTTCCATCCAGATAAGTCAGAGGTAAAGCTGGAGGTTGGGCAGGCATTGAGAAGATGGGGTGGGAGTGGTCTAGAGTATCTATATCTATCTAACTATATGGAAGATAAAGAAATAAATGAATATAACTGACTCACTTATTATAAGTATTGCAAAAGAGGTGAGTTTTCAGGAAGTATTCAAAATGACTAGAGGTGCTGGTTAAGTAGAGGGAGTTCCATACATAGGAGACAGCAAGCAAAAAGGTACCAAAGTATTTGCTAGAGAAAGAGATGAAGGGGACATCAAGTCTCGCAGTGCTGGCAGAGCAAAATAAATTGGTGGCAACATCATAAGAGACAATGTCAGATACATAGAGAGATGGGTCTTGGAGGTCGGTACAAGAAGTTTATATTTGATGTAATGGAGAGATTTTAAGAGGGAGAGTGACAAGGGTGAGATCAGTGAGCAAGGGAGATAGTTTCAGCAGCTGAATTCAGGAGGCACCCAATGGAGATGATGTGAGTGTCAGGGATGATAGAGAGGAATGTGTTACAGTAATCAAAATGGAAGATGATCAGGGCATGAAGAAGAGTTTTAGGTGTTTGGACAGAGTGGAATGGTAAGATCTTTAAGATAGGGTGGAAGAAGAAACAGTAACATTTGGATGCAGCCTTAGACGGGAAGGTAGAGTGAGGGAGGAATTCAAGATGACTCCCAGGTTATGAGACTGAGTGGCAAGGAAAAAGTTAACCTTAATGTCAATGACAGAAAAAAAGGGAGAGTAGAGAGGATTTGAGAGAGAAAATAAGGATCTTAATTTTGGCCATGGTAATTTAAATTGTTGGCAAGCCATCCAGGAAGGGATATCAGAGATAAAGGCTGAGATTCTGGATTGGACAGAAGGAGACAGGTCTGGAGTAGAGTGGTAGATTTGCAAATTATCAGATAGTGATGATAAGGAAGTAATTTTTGACAAATATTACTTTTAAAAAATAAACTACTGTGTGATACTACACCCCTCAGAAACAAATGTAGGTGGATTCTTTTAATAAGCAACATGATTCTAAATTAATGTCATATTTAATCTATTAAAATTAAAGCACATAAACATTGGGACAAAACCTAGTTTCACTCACACCTGTTCAACACCACTAACTTCTATGGGTTACATGGGTTAACAAGAACAGAATTTGGCCTGTGAATTTTCCTCATGTCATTCCTCATTTTATTAATTTGTCCTATAATCTGCTCTTGAATTCTTTCATCCTTAGTTCAGACTGCGATTTAATGCTTCTTACTCTACTTTTTACATTGATCTCTGGCTGCTGTAATGGCCCTTTGGGGCTGCTGGGAACTTGAGCAGGTTAAAGCAGCGGGTCCAAAACTAGGGAGTTCAAAAGTGGTTTAAAGCCACCTTTACATCCTCTCACTCCTCAGCCTGCATAGGGACTATCTATGGAGAAAAATAGTACTCAACCATAATAAAGATGGTAAAATTTGGCCCTGAGTTGGCATCTTCCTTCTTAATTTCAGTGTAAACTTAATACAATAGCCATGCTACAGGGTTCCCTTCAGAACATTGAAAGCTTTAATCTTTGCATAAGTTTAACAATGGATAAAGTTAACATTCTCAATATGGAATGTTTAATAAACAGAATCTTATATTTCACTTTTGGGGAATAGGAGATTTAGGTACACAACTGCTGGAGAGCTAGTTCTCAGCAAGACCAATGTTTTGATTCCAAGTATGGGGGGGAAAGACTATATGGTGGGACATGTTCTTCTCATTTAGGGCTTGTCTACAGGGGGAATTCACAGGGAAGTTAGTTTGAAACAGCTAGGATGTGAATTTAAAGCACAATAGCTATTCTGTACTAACGCCCCATGTGGACACTCTTATTCTGTACAGAGAGATGGCTGTGTTAGTCTGTATCCACAAAAACAATGAGGTGTCTGGTGGCACCTTAAAGACTAACAGATTTATTTGGGCATAAGCTTTCATGGGTAAAAAAACCATTTCTTCAGATGCATGGAGTGAAAATAACAGATACAGGCATAAATATATATTGGCACATGAAGAGAAGGGAGTTACCTTAAAAATGAAGAACCAATGTTGAAGGTCATTTCAGTCAGGTGGATGTGGGGTCCACTCCCAATAATTGATGAGGAAGTGTCAATACCAAGAGAGGAAAAGTTGCTTTTGTAGTGAGCCAGCCACTCCCAGTCCCTATTCAAGCCCAAACTGCTGGCATTAAGTTTGCAAATGAATTGTAGCTCTGCAGTTTCTCTTTGAAGTCTGTTTTTGAAGTTTTTTTGTTTGAACAATGGCTACTTTAAAATCTGTTATTGAATGTCCAGGGAGATTGAAGTGTTCTCCTACTGGCTTTTGTATGTTACCATTCCTGATGTCTGATTTGTGTCCATTTATCCTTTTACGTAGAGACTGTCCGGTTAGGCCAGTGGACATGGCAGATGGGCATTGCTGGCACATGATGACATATATCACATTAGTAGATGTGCAGGTGAATGAGCCTGTGTGGTGTGGCTGTTGTGGTTGGTTCCTATGATAATGTTGCTAGAGTAGATGTGGGGACAGAAAAGGCAACAGGATTTATTACAAGGATTGGTTCCTGGGTTAGTGTTTCTGTGGTGTGGTGTGTAATTGCTCCTGAGTATTTGCTTCAGGTTGGGGGGCTGCCTGTAAGCGAGGATTGGCCTGTGAGAATGGGGGATCATTTTCAGGATAGGTTGTAGATCTTATTCTGCACCAAGAGCCCTTTTATGGTTTAAATTAATCCACTTCCAAAGGGTGTGGAATAAAAGTATCCATACAGGGAGTTAGTGCGGAATAGCTATTCAGTAACACTAATCAGCTATTCCACACTGAGCTTCTTCCTTGTGTAAAAGAGTCCTTAAAAGAATGCAATCAATTGACTTCAGGGGATTACACAAAGTGTAAACGAATGCAGAAGTTGACCCAAAGAGAACTGTTAAAAAAGTTGAGGAGCATTTTCACTTCAGCATGTAGTACTTAGGTAATCAATAATGTCCAGTTTATTTAGTATCTCAATCAGTGCAGAAACAGTTTAACAACATATTGTACGTTGTAACTCCAGAGTAAAAACTGTGCTCGGTATTATTGTATCATGCGTTGCTGGTAGTAGTTTCTACCAAGAAAGCTGAGAGTACATCATCTCCTTTCTAAGGTACAACAGCATTCCTATGGGGCTCTGCTTCTGAAATGATAACCTAAGCCAGGACATACAGTCCCAAGCGAATCTAGTCCCACACAAGCTGTGGTTTCCAGAGCCACTCACAACACCTCCCTCCCCTGCACAGCGTGGGGCCCATTTGCAACCTGTCTAATAGCTAGAAGAGAACTCCCAGTCCCCAAAGGTCTCGCGCTAAGAGCTGGCCACGCCCTTTGAGCGGTGACACCCCCCTCCCCTCACCCTGCTCGTTGGCCAATAGAAGCACTGCTTTCTTGGTAGGGTTGCTATTGGTGAATTCGCCTACCGCTTCTAACAAACGCTAGGATTGGCCGCCGTGGGGGCAGTCTGCAAAAGGCGGCATCAGGCAAAAACCCCACTCTCGGCGCCCTGGGACCCGCCGCCGCCCTGCCTGTGAGTGAAAGAGATTCCACCCCCCCCCCCGACGCACACCCACTCCGGGCCGGCCCCCACCCCACGTACCCCGGCCGGCTCCTCGGGGGCTTCCCGCGACGGGCTGTCGCTGAATGTCCTGCCCCCACCGCCGCGGCTGAGCGCGGTTTGGGGCCGGGGGACGCCTCCTCCCTCAGGGCGGCTTTCCCGCCCAGCGCCCGGCTCGGCCTGGCCCTGGCTGGCTCGCCGGCCCGCGGCGGGAGGGGCAGCTTCTGTGCGGGGCTGCCCGTGCGTTTCCAGCCCCTGCCGGCCGGTCTCGGGAGGCGAGCCGGCCTGCTGTGTGGCTCCTGGGCTTTGGCCCTAAGGGGCCCAGCCGGGCGCTATCAGTCCGTTCTTGGCCCGTGGGGCTGGGCCTGAGCTCGGTTTTAAAGTACTGACCTGCTCGGTTCCCGCCTCCCCGTGCCAAGGGCCCGGCCCTGCTCGTTGAAGAGCTGGAGCTCCGACCCCTGGGCAGTTTGGGGGGGACGACGCCGGAAGGAGCGAGGGCAGCGTGCGGACTGATCACCTGGTTCGCGCAGGGCGTCGGGGATGGAGGCTGAATTTCGGGGAAGGCATCGCTGCTGTAATTTGCAATCCGCGCCTCCTGCGTACACGCAGCACAGACTCTCTCCCCTGCCTTGTTCTCTCAAGAGTCTCTTCGCTCTTTCTTGGTCCCAAACTCACGAATTTCAGAGTGGTGGTAGGTGTGTTAGTCTGTATCAGCAAAAAGAGCTCGGAGTACTTGTGGCACCTTAGAGACTAACAAATTTATTTGGGCATAAATAAATTTGTTAGTCTCTAAGGTGCCACAAAAACTCACAAATGTGTAACTTTTACCCTTCTTCCACATAACCATGAACTTGGGTTCTGCTCTGCTTTGGCCTCATGACCTACAGTAATAAGCATTTTGATGGTCATTCCATTGGGCAATATCTGTTTAGTAGCAGAAGCCTTTTGAATACCAGTTTTGGCAAACTAACCTTACTTGATTATGTTTAGAACAACAAAGAAATATTAAGAAATGTCAGTCTAAACAGCCTCTTCCCCTTTTATTAATATATTCAACAAATCTTAGAAAACATGACTGTTTTATTTCTTCAGAAAAAAGTAGAATACTAAATTCTCTGTATATCCGTTGGACAGCGTTTCTGCTCACTCGTCTGAGAAATAGTTGGTACATCATGTGTAAACTAAATGACAAAGTTTAAAGTATCTTATGCTCAGTTTTTAATATTTATGCATTCAGGCTGCAGTTTAAATGCAGTGGAAAGCATGTATTTGACCAGGAGTCTTGCTACAAGAGAGCTATCTTGTAAAGTTAACCTTCTTTGACAACTCTCAGATGTCTTTCTTCTGTCTAGAAGTACTGACACACTGTTGCTCAAATGCTGATTATAGAGAGATGATTTCTATGCTTTGTACTGTAAGAGAAGGCTTATTTGCTTAGCAGTGGAAAATGTGAAATTATGTCAACTTAAAGCATTAGCAGAATTGTGCAAAAACTCCCAGAATTGTACCTGCAGATCTTGTTTGTGATATGCCAAGCACTAAAAAGTTGATATCCTGTTTATTGTAGTTTGGTGTAGGGCAAAGCAGTATCAAGGGAATTTAGTGACATGTCAGTGCTGGTGTTTGCAGTGATTATTCCTCAGTTCTGTGCCAGAAATGAGTTGACCCTTCCAAAGGGGTTACTGATTCTCTAAGGATTCTCTCTGCTCCCACATATTTTCTTAGAATGTGATCATGTAATTAAAGAACTATATGATAATGCATATGCACAACAGCACCCAACTAAGGTAGCACCGCAATCTTAATTTAGGTATTTCCTAACTTTTGAGTGCTTGATTTTGCAACTTCTGTAATGTTCTTTAAATGTAAATGTGTAATTTCCTAGGCGTTAAATAAGGAAATTACCTCTTGAGCTAATGGAGTAACTGATAGGAGTAGTAGTAGGTTGTCTTCTATATGGAGCAGTGCTAGACAAGGATGGAAAAAACTTTGCCATTTCATTTCACAGATATTTGTTGACAACAAAAGAATGATGGCACTCAGGAATCCTGGATTCCATTCCGGGCTCTGGAGTATACTCTAGTGAGCACTGGGCCCAGATTCTTCTGCACATTTCTTCCAAACATGATCCCTTCTGCCCCATCTCCTTCAGCCTCTGCCTGTCCCAGACTTGTCTGTGCCCCACCCATAACTCCTCATATCAGTTCCATTCTCCTTACTTAGTTATAGTCTCCAATCCTCAGACTTCTCATCTGTCTCCTTACCCAAAAAAAGTTGCAGTCTCATCCCCACCCCGCCAACTCTTTCTCCTTGTATGCCTCTTTCCAGTCCCCCCCCCCAGTTTTCTTGCCCCACCAGTTACAGTTGCTCCTACTCCTGACACCTCATCTGATATGCCCCCTCCCCTCTAATGTTCCCTATCCCTACTGGCTCCCAGTCCCAAGACTCATCCAGTCTCAGCTTCTCCCCTGACTTTGTTGCATCCCCCCACACCTTGTCCCAGTTCTTCTGTCTCCTCATCATATCTGTCACCCCTCCTCCTGTCCCACATGTTCCCAGTCCCCTTAAACCTGCCCCAACTCCCTCTCGTCCCCTGCTTTGTCCCAATCTACTTCCCACACCCCAGTCCAGCTGTTGTTTGCATTCAAATCCTGTATCTTCCTCATCCAGTGGGGAGGGATGTCATCCAGAGCTGAGGGTGGGGATCCTCTTCCTGCTCTCAGTTCAAGTGCTCCAACCTGGCATGGCCTGCAGCAGCCAAGAGCTGCAATTGCAGAGCAAGTCCTGCTCAGCGCTGGGCTGGAACATGTCTGGTGCAGATGAATGCTTCAAGGAAGTTAGATGCTAAAATCTAAGATGTCTTTACTGAACATTTGCAACTGTAATTTTTTAAAAATGCTTATACCCTGGCCAAATTTGGGCAGACTTTCACTGAGACCGCAAAAGGCATATCCCTGATACAAAGGCCACTCCCTGCCAGATTTCAAGTCCTGCTCTAAAGCATGGGGACACTAGAAATTTTTAAAGAAAAAAAATCACCAAATATTTTTAACATTGAGAAAACAATGTATTTTTTTCCCCTAGCCTTGCTCTTAGAAATGGCTGAACTGCATTGGTTGGCATTTTCCAGAAAACTTCAGCCTGAGGCAAACATGGAATTTTCCTGGCATGGAAAATTTCAGCCTAAACAGCTAAAATTGGCAAAGATATAAACAACTGAAAACAGGATCTTATAACGGGAAGCGTCTGGCAATCTTATTAATAAGTGGGTCTGGTAGCACTGTTTGGAATATTACTAACAATGTTTGTTTTCCCGTATCCAAGAGTCTGTATTTGTCTTGTTTTGCTTCAGCAAGTAGGCCTACCAATTTCTCAGGGTCAGTCTATGCTGCCCACGTTGCAGCACTGCGATGTGGGCAGTGTAGTTGCTATCTCCAGGGGGAGAGCTCTCCCAACGATTTAAAAAATAACTACCCCAAATGAGGGGTGATAGCTTTATCGGCTCCCGGCAATAAAGCGCTGTCTATACTGGTGCTTTTCAGTGCTAAAACTTTTGTCACTCAGGGGTGTGTTTTTTCACACCCCTGAATGACTAGAGTTTTAGTGCTGAAAGTGGCACTGTAGACACCGCCTCAGTTGTGTATCCTAATATGCCACAGAGTTTCACAGTCTCCCCAAAATCTAGAAGGAGGCATATTAAAACAGTTTGTTTCATTTTTGGGGATGGAGAATTTTGATTTTTATATAACTCATTTTCTTCTGTATTTTTGCTGTTATGTTCTGTAACAGGATTTTTGTTGATGAATATGTTACTTGCTCCCCCTCTGTTTGCCAGAAGCTGGGAATGAGCAGTAGGGAATGGATCACTTGATGATTACCTGTTCTGTTCATTCCCTCTGGGGCACCTGGCATTGGCCACTGTCAGAAGATAGGATACTGGGCTAGATGGACCTTTGGTCTGACCCACTATGGTTATTCTTACTGTAGATCCTGGAGTACATATGGATTATGGTGTGTTAGTGTTTCTCTTCCCTCTAAGGAAGGATTTGGGAGAAGGGTAATGCTATCTGTTAGTGAAGAAACAATGTGATATATGCCATCATGTGCCAGCAATGCCCCTCTGCCATGTACATTGGCCAAACTGGACAGTCTCTACGTAAAAGAATGAATGGACACAAATCAGACGTCAAGAATTATAACATTCAAAAACCAGTTGGAGAACACTTCAATCTCTCTGATCACTCGATCACAGACCTAAGAGTGGCTATCCTTCAACAAAAAAGCTTCAAAAACAGACTCCAACGAGAGACTGTTGAATTGGAATTAATTTGCAAACTGGATACAATTAACTTAGGCTTGAATAGAGACTGGGAATGGATGAGTCATTACACAAAGTAAAACTATTTCCCCATGGTATTTCTCCCCCCCACCCCACCACCCACTGTTCCTCTGATATTCTTGTTAACTGCTGGAATTAGCCTACCTGCTTGTCACCATGAAAGGTTTTCCTCCTTCCCCCCCCTGCTGTTGGTGATGGCTTATCTTAAGTGATCACTCTCCTTACAGTGTGTATGATAAACCCATTGTTTCATGTTCTCTGTGTGTGTGTATATAAATCTCTCCTCTGTTTTTTCCACCAAATGCATCCGATGAAGTGAGCTGTAGCTCACGAAAGCTTATGCTCTAATAAATGTTAGTCTCTAAGGTGCCACAAGTACTGCTTTTCTTTTTGCGAATACAGACTAACACGGCTGCTACTATGAAACTCTGGGGATGGAAGGGAATGATTTGCATATTAATGTTCAGCTTCCCCTGTGGCTACTGATGAGGATTTGATTTGTGTTAGTCTCCCGCTCTGAGGATGTGGGAGGGATTTCACTATCAGTGGGTTGTAAGGGACTTCCTAAACTTAATGTCCTCTCTCTAAATCTTGTTAGGTGGGGAGGGAGAATGGGAGCAAGCAGGCCTAAGGCATTCTCTCTCTGACCATATTAGTAATTGTCCTCAAAGACCTTGTATTTTACTTTGTTAGTTTTGTGATGGAAGCATCCTTGAACGCTTATCAAGATGAACAACCTCCTCTGCAGGCTGAAAATTTCTATAGGAAACGTGAAAAGAACAGCAAGTTGTCAGGTATGTATTTTAAGCTGTTGATTGACATTTTTTTGTTGGCATGTTTCTCTTCCCCTTCACTTTAGAGACTACTACTGTATATATGTATTGTTGGATAAGATCCTGTTACACAAAGAATACATGTAACAAGATTAGAGAGGAAAAGCTTTAACAAAAAAGTTCAGTGTTCAGGGGCTTTGTATTAGTATTTCCAGGCTTGTTTCTGCCCATTATGTAGCTGCAGTATTCCAATAGGATCAGTGAATTGTAAAAGAATAGTATTATGAAATTTATTACTCTTATAATATAATCTAAAATTATGTCCTGAGCTAGCTTTTTTACTTGGTGAATATAAAGTATGTCAAGTATCAGAGAGGTAGCAGTGTTTGTTTTTGTGGATATAGACTGAGTCCAGAGGCACCTTCAGGCATTCATTTGAGCATTCCATGAAAGCTTACGCTCAAATATTTATGAAGACTTCCATAGTGATAGCCCTAGAGATCAGTCATCTAGCCAAAGACCAGAGCCACAGTGCCACTTCTCCATTATGCCTCAGGATAGGTCTCAGCGTTGTCCTTCAGAGGTGAGAAAATGGCTTTAACCCTCCAAGTTATTTCCTATAAATTGGCTGCCCACCTCTAATGATGGTGACTTCGGGTCACTATTGTCTTGGGCAGGATTTGAACACATCAACTAGAAGTAATAGACATTGTCAATCCCCTGCACAGTCATGTAATTTGCATTCCCTTGCAATGATGGGGAAGTTCCATCCCACCCCCAGAAGAGGACAGGTGGTGTTTGCACCCATTGGGGCAGCCGTAATTTGTTGCCAAGGCTCTGCAGGATCCCCAACAGCAGAGACTGTGTGTTAAATTAGTGCATTCTCACCACATTGCCTCCTTGACTAATGCCACCCACTTTGGGATCTGTGCCATCTAGCTGCATGTCCTCTGCTGGAGTGAACTGTGTCTGGACAGACTTCTACCAGTGGGAGTTGGTGCAGACTCTGGATGAAATCAAGCCAGTTGAGTGGATTCTCTGTCTAGCATTTGTTTAGAAGGGCATTGGCACCAAATGAAGGGCTGCATTGGGACCATTAGGCGGGTGGCACAAAGTAAACCAAAGCTGGAGATTATAGTGAGGGAACAGGGCTACTGATTTTAGAGACTTTAAAGATATGTTGTCACCTGAGACCAACTTATTTTATTTAAGGCATGGCCCTCCAGTCTGTGCTGTCTAAGAATGCTTTCTGACAGGGTTGGGGCTTTTTCTCTAAGCTAAGGACTTTTCTGAAGCAATCCTGTGGCCAAAGAGGCTTCCTATAAGAAATTACCCCCAATACTTCTTTTAGTAAAGATCGGAAAGATAGATTCTTCACCAGCACAGCAAGATGCAGGACTCAATTTTTTTTAGACTTGCTTCAGCTGGAGCGAGATGAGCAACCTTGTACTAAAAGCTGTTTTATTTCAATAGAACTTACCATATCAGTTAGAGACAGCTGAGGGGGGATATGAAAGATCTATAAAATCATGAATGGTGTGGAGAAAATGAATGTGTTATTTAGCCCTTCATATAAACAGAAGAACCAGGTGTTACCTAATGTAATTAATAGGCAGCAGGTTTAAAACAAACATAAGGAAGTACTTCCTCATACAATGCACAGTCACCTCTGGATCTCGTGGCCAGGGCTGTTGTGAAAGCCAAATGTATAACGAAGTTCAAAGAAGACTTAAGTGCATGGAAGATAGGTTCATCAATGGCTATTAGCTAGAGATGGTCAGGTATGCAACCCTGTGCTCTGCGTGTCTCTAAACCTCTGACTGCCAGAAGCTGGAACTGGATGATGGATCACTCGCTACTTATCCTGCTGTGTTCATTCCTTCTGAAACATCTGGCACTAGCCACTGTCGGAAGACAGGCTACTGGGCTAGAAGGACCATTGGTCTGACCCAATATGGCCATTCATACGTTCTTATGTTTTCAGAAGTCAGAAATATCTGATGACTCCTCCTGTGCTCAACCTTATTGTTACAGGCCTTCTGATAAATAAAATCTGTATAGAACCCTCTTCAGAACACAGTAATGTAACCATCATTGGGTGATGCAAGAATGTTATTTATGTACTTGGCAATCTTTACTGTTCTGTCTTGAATGGCATTTATAGGGTCTCATCTCTTATCTTTGGCAGATTAGATACAAAAAATCAGGGTTTTTAAACACTATTGATTTTTTGTATTTAAATACAGGTTTATTTTAAATTAGAGTTGAAATCGACAACCTATATTAGCCCCTAAGTTGCTTATTTATCAATCATTTAAACTAAGTACAAAAAATATTAAGCTGTGCATATTTGCTGCTAAGTTTTAAAGAAGGTCAAAGCACTGAACTGCTGGAAGTCGCTGGCTAAGCACCTGGAACCAGAGGTTGTGGAAGTGCTAAACCAGCTTTTGACAGCAGTTGCCTCCTCTGTAGGTGCAGAAAGAATATTTTCTTCATTTCAATTTGTTCAAATAGTTCAGGTCAATGACTAGTTTATTCAGTACTTCCTTTGTTTAATAAAGCAATTAGTTTTAAATGCAAAAACATATGTTGATACTTTGTCTCTAGCACATTCACTTTATATAACAACAAAGTGCTGCTCTGTGCATTTAATCAAATTTGACAAGTTTCTTTCAAATATTTCATGACACAAATCAAGTAAAAAACCAAACAAGAAATGCATCACACACTGTTTTCTTATGTAATAAAAATTAAGAATCTGGATAGATGTATGTTAAGCTATATAATTGCTTAAATAAATGTGGTTTAACTTCCTGGTAGCAAAAAAAAGCACCAAAGTTTGGAGATGGGCTATATTTAGTTGCAAATCAACATGTTTTAATAGTTACCAACCAATGAGAATCAACTTTTTTTAGAAAAATAACTGAAAAGTACAAATGCAGAATATGATTAAAATAATTTTAAATCCAGGTTCTGTGATTGCTGATTAAAATCAGTGATTTAAAGCAAACATCCTTTAAAATGGACAGTATCACATGAAAGTCTCTCCTGTATTTCTCATTGTATTCACCTGGGAAACTGTACAAGTATGGACATTATTTTGAAGACTGTTCCACTCATATGGTGTTGAGAATTGTTCATTTGTCATTGCTGGCAAAGTGATCTGATTGGCATTTGATATTTTTTTTTTTTAGTCCTCCAAACACCATCTTAAACATTTATTTTGTGTTAAAGTGAGGTGGTGGGGTGGGAGGGAAGTATTGGGGTAAATGGTTATAGCTTTTCATCATTTGTAGCCAAAAACAGTTATTGGGCAAATGGTGGATGTGCATTTTAACTAAAAGCTAGGAAAGCCTACATACATTGAGAAAACATCCACATGTATTTGCTTTCTATTAAGCATCTGAAAATATTTGTGTGTTGTCAGCACTTATTTTTAAAATCAAACTTCTAAAGACTTCCCAAAATTCTTAAACACAATTAAGCTTTCATTTGTGAAAATGACAAAAATATGAATACATTTGCCCTGATTTTATTACTGTACAAATAAAGCAAAAAATAGTTAGTTAGAAAACAAATGTGTTGTAATTCTTACATTTAATATACTGTATAACCACTTAATAAAAGCTTTTGCGTGTTACTGTCAGTTTCTACCACAGGTGCAGATATGTGCTTTTAATATTTGAAGCATTGACTTATGTTGTTGATGTAGCAGAGTGTAAATTTCTGAATTCTTCATTTTGTTAGTCAAATCAAAAACTTTGACATGAACATTAAGATCTTGCTGGGGGTTATTCCTCATTGGTTCTAAAATAATACATCTAGCTTACAGTCCCCAGTTCACCATGCCTCATAGGATTCAGGAGTGGCCAAGATGCTGAGCTACTTTGCTTAACTCAGCGTCTTGTGCTATTAGGCGCTCTCTACTCTGAGTACTCCTGGGGGAATTCTGCACCAAAAAATTTAAAATTCTCTGCACAATATTTTAAAATTCTGCATATTTTATTTGTCAAAAGAATGCAATATATTCACTCTGGTTTCAATTATTTTGATAGTTTAGACTACAATACAATGCGTGGAGAGCATTGGAGGAAATCCCTAAAGCCCCTTGCCTAATAGTAATGTTGCTAGGTTTGACCCTTTATTTCTAGTTATTAGTCAACAAATATATGCAGCCATATGCTCAGTGTTACATCATAGGCAACTGAAGAGCAAGTGAGGGCTGGGGAATCAAGCTCACAATTTATATTGGCTACTGACCATCTCCAGAAAATTTAGTAGCAAACAGTTCATGGAGCACATTTGTATAGGAAATTTTTTCAGTCCAAAAATTTAGACCAGTTTTAACCCCAAAAGGACCATAAGCATTTATAAGGCCATACTGTCCTTTACACCCCTCTGGCAATGCGAAGGAGCCTTAAAACTTTTACACCTGCCTGAGGAGACGGAGCCTGCCTCATGCCTACCTCCTCAGAAACACCCTGAAACTCTGCCCCTCCACACCAAGTGTGCTGCAATAGTGAGTGAGCGATAGGTATGTGTCTTTCACTTGCACGGCTGCCCAGTTCCCCCCTACTGGTGGTGATTTATGTCTCTATCGGCTGCTCCAGGCACCTGAGCCAACCTTCCTGTGCTGCCAGGGAGGGGCGCATAACCGCTCTTGCAGCTTCCCTTTGCTTTCCTGTCAGAAGTAATTTTTCTGCGGGGAAGCAAAGAAATCGGTGGTAGACATGAGTTCTGTGCATGCGCAGTGACACAGAATTCCCCCAGGAGTATACTCTAGTCACTGAAACACTTCAAAACAAGTATTATAGGGTGAAAATGATAGTCTTTTTCTTCTAAAAAAGATCTGCTGCACTTTTGCCTGCCCAGTACCAACCAATGGCAGTGACTTAAATGTTAGGAGTTGGGAGGTTTAACATGAATTTTATTTTTGCAGTGTGAATACAAGCTTGGAAAGGGTAACAACTATTAAATGAGGATATTTTAAAAGAGGGGGAAGAGACTTGGCAGTGGGGAAAAAGATGAGGAAGAATGACTAGTTGAAACATATAGTGTGGGCACAATAGCCTTCAGCAGTTTAATATGTATAGTTTTTTGTAATTAACTTTCAACTAAAATTTATTTTAAAACTCTAATGGGGACTTCTGACATCTGTTTTCAGGCTCTTGAAAGGAGGGAAAGGATTCAAGAGTCCCATTTCAGTCTTCTGTTGATGTTGCAGCACTGAAATGTGTTCATTTGGGCTAATGTGTGGGTTTTGGACTATATATATACATACAGAGTATATGCCTATTGTAATCTTTCTGGTATTATGACTTTATTAATTTTCATTGTTCATGATATTTGTTACATTAGTGCTATGCTTCTTTGTATAATATATATAATCCTACTTTAAACGTTTTGCTATTGTATGTGTTAATTTGGGAATGATTTTCCCCTCTCCATTTTTAGAATGTATAATACATATGAGTTTAGCTCCTACCAAATACTACATTATTAATTATGTGAAAATACAAACCATTCTTGAAAACATCTATTGTAGGAACATTTTACGCTTGCTGCAGTAATTAGCCACAAACTCCGTAAAAGTATAGGCCAATGACTTTTTGGTTCTCACTAGTTTGAAATATCAGGCCATGTGTCTGTCTAAATATGGACTTAGGAGTCAAACGCTAGTGTTACAGAAGTTGATAAAGTGACACTATTTGAGTCCAACCATTGTAAAATGTTTCAACTTTAAATGAAACTTGCCTTGTGTATATTTTCATATGGTCTGTGTTCTAAGGCTTTATAGTATTTTAGCAGTAGCATAATGGTTTATTGTTACATGACAGTAGTTAGATCATCAATAAAACAGCATAAATTAGAATTTCTCTAAATTTCAAAAGTGTGCTTTTTTTTAGAAGGCATTCATGAGTCCTCTAATACTTTTCTAAAACAACAAGCCCATTCTTTGAGTGAAATTCCTTAGTTTTCTAATAAGAATGCAGTATCCTTTCTATGCCATCTAGTGATAGTATAAAATGCAACAATTTATAATCAAGGGTTTTTTGAATATTTTGAACAAACCTCCAAATGATAACACAAGTTTGTCTTCCTAATACTTTCCTTTTTAAACCCTTTTCTTTGTCTTTTATTCTTTCAAGTTTACCTCTTACTTACCCATTTCTCAGCAGCCAGTGTAGATTTGTCTTCTATGAAATGGTGACATTACTAACTCCATGTGTATGTTAGTCTCTGAACTATTATTGGAGATCCTATTCATTTTTAGGGTTTGCCACGCCATGCTGAGTAGCAACAATTTATGAGTTTTAAAACAAAACATTGTAGCAGCCTATAAATTATAGTGTGTGATAGATGGGGCAATACTGTTTGCATTCAGTTGACAGTTATGTCAGGAGTGGCAGCGTTTAATGCCCCTCTCAATTGGATTTTCCCATGAAGGTGGATCAGAGACACCAAATTTAATCAATAGAGGTCTGGACCAAAAAAATTTAAAAAAAAAAAAAGCAAAAGGTGGATATTCATGGATCATGAATCTCAAGCCAAAAAAGTTAAACTCTGCAGATTACCTCTTAAACCAGGAGTGGACAAACTTTTTGGCCAGATGGCCACAGGGGCGTGCGAAACTGTATGGAGGGCTGTGTAGGGGAGGCTATGCCCCCCAAACAGCCTGGCCCCTGCCCCCATCTGCCTCTTCCCACCCCCTGACTGACCCCCTCAGAACCTCTGACCCATCCAATCCCACCCCTTGTCCCCTGACTGCCCCGGAACCCAACCCCCATCCAACCTCCCCTGCTCCCTGTCCCGACCCCTATCCACACCCCCACCCCCTTACAGGTTCCCTGGGACTCCCACCCCTATCCAACCCCCCCTGCTTCCTGTCCCCAGACTACCCTCCCCCTATCCACACCTCTGTCCCTTGACAGGCCCCCTGAGACTCCCACGCCCTATCCAACCTGCCATTTTCCCTGACTGCCCCAGAACCTCCACCCCCATCCAACTGCCCCCCATCCCCTGACTGCCCCCCAAAACCACCGCTGCCACCCCCTTACCATGTTGCTCAGAGCAGCAGCAGCTCGCAGCCCCACTGCCCAGACGAAGCCAGCTGCGCTACCTGCAGGGCGGTGTAGCTGTGGGGGGGAGGGACGGACAGCCAGGGAGGGGCCAGAGGCTAGACTCATCAGCCAGGAGCTCAAGAGCTGGGCAGGATGGTCCCATGGGCCAGATGTGGCCCGCGGGCCATAGTTTGCCCACCTCTGTCTTAAACTGTACATTCTTTGACCATTTACAGTACAATATTTTTATGTGAGTGCCTCAGGTGCCTTCCACCATGCTAATTGGAATAGTCTTTATTACTCTTTTGCAATCTTGGGCACTAACCCTGCAAGTGTGCTCATGTTTAACTTTACGCACATGAGTGTTGTCCAAATCTACCTGCGTACGTCTTTGTAGGACCAGAACCTTGGTTACTACTACTTTTTATGTAATTTCACCCTAATTTATATGAATTAAAGTCTAATGCGTATCCTGAAATTTAACTAGTAAACTAAGACCAAGCAAAATATTTTCTGTTTTCCTTTATTTCCTCAACAGGAGTAAAAAAAGATATTGAAAAACTTTATGAAGCAGTGCCACAGCTTGTAAAGGTGTTCAAAATTAAGGAAAAGATTGGAGAAGGTAAATGTATTTATTTGCTTGAATTTTCATGTACCTGAGAAATACACATTTTAAGAGTATAAAACTATATAATGAAGTCCAATATTGGCAAATTCTAGTATGACAGCCATTTTATGGATTGCTTTTTAGTATTGTTAGAAGTAAACGGGCATTCTAATATTTAGTTGCAAGTACAAATGCTGGTAGATAGAGTTTTTCCAAAGAGATTTTCTTGCCAGATTCTTGAAACTTCTTACCCAGTGGTTCTCAAACTTTTGTACTGGTGACCCCTTTCACATTTTTATATGTTTAACACCATGATAAATGCTGGAGGCAAAGCACAGGGTTTGGTTTGGAGGCTGACAGCTTGTGACCAGCCATGTAATAACCTCCCAACACGCAGTTTGAGAACCCCTGCTCTTACAAAAGTAGACTGGTCTAAATCAAAACAAGCTGTTTAATCACATGCACTTTAAACTGCCATATGCTGCTGCAGCTCTTGGAGTAGATCTAGCCAAGCATGTCTACACAAGGTTTAATCCACCTATATTTGTCTGTGAAGTGTACATTCTAAATGTACAATTATACTCTGGTGAGACATTTCTCTACCAGTAAAGTTGTCTCTGCTTTTCCAATATTAAACCCTATGGGTGAGGCTAAGAGAGGAAAATGGATGATTATTGCTAAGATATTTTTAATATATGGGCTCAAAAAAGGCACACACTAAAATTTTCAAACTTTGACAATGGGACATAAGCATGTGTATGGTCACAGAATTGTGGCCTAACTTTACTATGAGTAATCCCATTGAAATCAATGGGATTGCTCAGGGCAATAAAATTAAGCATATGTGTAAATATTGGTAGGATGGGAGCATACACATTTTTGAAAATTTTACCCATAAGATCTTTGAAAGTTTTTCACTATAGATGTTTTGACTTCTATTTGAAAGTATAGAAAGTAGAGGTTTAATTTTTTTAAACAGCTATTTATGATTGTAATACTTGTGATAGCTTGCTAAATGTTAAACTTAGTAGCTTTACAGACTAATTTAAAAGCAAGCTACATATTTAGTTCAGTACAGCAATCTGAAAGTTCAAGAGCATGGAATGCTTCTTGTCATGAAGAAACAATAAAATGTCATTAAATAAGGTTCTCATTTACAACTGGTGTTTCTAACCCTGTTGATCGAAGTGAATATGTTGCTAAAAAGTGACATTTGTGACACTGGCACTACTGAAGGCTTCCGTGTAAAGATGTTTCTACTTGCACTAACTTAGAGTATGGGGTCATATCCTCCCTTTCAGTTTCTCTCCCCAACAAGGCAAAGGTCTTGCTACTTATTAATTGTTATTGATATTATTCCTTTAACTCAAGTGGAAGGGCCTGTGTTTTTGTTGCTGATAGTATTGAGGTTGATTCTTGCTGGCAACTGTGATCTGTATATGCAACCACAGACTTGTTATGCTCGCATACTGGTCAAACATTTGCGGTTGTAATTACTTTAAATTATATTTTATGGTCTATTAATAAGAAATGTTACTTTTTTGTACTTCCCAATTTCTGGACACTAATGAGTAATTTTCTTAAAAATTTGTTTATTGATAACCCTGAAGTACTTAAGTGGCTTTCTCTACTAAAACCATGTTTTAAAGGTTTTCCTCATGCTTTAGCCTTGACTTGAAAACCTATTGTTTTGTGTCACAAACTTAAACTTGACTCAAATAGATTCTCTTTCACCACAAGTGCAACAGTCAGACCAGTAACATGAAATACTTTAAGACAGATAATCCAAAGAGGTTAAACATAGGCTTCATACTTTCTTACAGGTACTTTTAGTTCAGTTTATTTGGCCACAGCCCAGCAACAAGCAGGATGTGAGGAAAAAATGGCTTTGAAACACCTAATTCCAACTAGTCATCCTCTACGAATTGCTGCTGAACTTCAGTGCCTTACAATAGCAGGGTAGGTTAAACAAGACACTTTTTTTTTTAAGCAAAAGGAATTAAAGATGTCATAACTGAATTTAAATGTCATCTAAAACTAAGTTGTGTGTCTAGTTACTTTTTAGTTTTGGTACTACTTGCATTTTGCTGGAGTTTTGACCAAAATAAAATAAAAATAAAAAAAAACCACCAATAACTCTTTATATCAAGGGCATACCATAAATGGATCATGTTAGCTGTAATGCTCATGTTGCTTTATGCTAATCTCTATTTGCAGCTGACTTTGTATTTGCTAGTAAAAAGTTTTAAGAGTTACACAGTATACATATGCAATCAAACATGGTTTAGGTAGGAAATGGCTGTGATAGAATCCTCTCTAGTACATCTGAAAATACTGGCTAATGGCACTGAATTCTCTTCACTGGTTTAGGAATAGAGGTGCATTGATGATATTTGCTGCTTCCAAGGTAGATGGTTGGAATAGCTCTTTCCTGAGATTTTAAGCCAGTTGCTCTCAAAGGGCTCAATCCTGGATCATGCAAATCCATGGGAACAGACTCAAGCCCTAGAAGTGGGCCATGAAGCACCAATGGTCTGGAGAATCCTTCTTTGCAAATTGAAGAATGAAACACTTTGAGAAAAGTAATGAGGGGATTGTGTTCAGAGTACATGCCGATAGGTTGCTGGCAGTGTGGAATTTGTGCATTAATAGAAAAAGCATTGCTGAAGTTTTCTGTGGGAGCCAGGTGAAATAACCTATTTTCTGTTTGTTGTTTCAAGATAGTACTTTGTTTTTCCTTTAGGGGGCAGGATAACGTTATGGGAGTTAAATATTGCTTTAGAAAAAATGATCATGTAGTTATCGTTATGCCATATCTGGAACATGAATCCTTTTTGGTGAGTCCCAGCCTTTTTTATATAAAGCAGTAAAATACTTAATTATAAAGTTGCAAAATTACAATATTCAAATAATCTTTCAGGACATTTTGAACTCTCTCTCTTTTGAAGAAGTACGAGAATACATGTTTAATCTGTTTAAAGCATTGAGGCGCATTCATCACTTTGGTATTGTTCACCGTGATGTCAAGCCCAGTAACTTCCTGTACAACAGGCAGCTGAAAGAGTAAGTCTACACACATGACTTTCATTATGATCTCATTTGGGAACATGTGCCTTGACAGAACATAGTAAATTAAGTTTCTGGGTTTTTCCTTCCAGCTATACAATATGTGCTTAAGCAATAGAATTTTATAATTAAATAAATATCTTAAATTAAAATAAAAATATTAAAATCTTATTTAGAGTTTAGGGACTTGGTCAGGGTGGGAAAGAATAAATAATATAGTAAGCATGAAAAATTTGGATCACAAAATGGCAAATACTTTTTTAAAAAATTAAAATTTAAACTTCAGAGTAAAACTAGTAAAATTGTTGCATGTTCAATAAGATTAAACCGAATAAAATCACTGTCCATTGTTTACTTTAATATAGTTAATACTGACCTTTATTTGTGTACTGCATAGGTTTTCAAAGAATGCATTTGTTAATCTGTGTCTTGCAGCACACTTCAAGTGTGCATAGCAAGAAAGTTGATGTTTTCTTTTTATTGTCTTGCACTATGTAGCTTTTCCTAAAACTAGGTCAGGTTGTATTAATTATCTTTTGTCTGCAACTAAATTAAAGGTAGCTAGTGTGATATTGTCCACCTTTTGCAAGGAGTTAATAGTTGCCTTCCTGTTGGTGAGTAGCTATATCCTCATGGCTTGGTAAATATTTTACTACAGTCCATACAAGAGTAAGGTAAAACTTTATAGGGAAAACTGTCTTGCATCAATCTACACATCTACAAATTCTATGGAAGTAATTTTCTTAACTCTCAGAAGATAAATTTCTACCATATTGCGTGTTTACGCTGCTAGAATCATTTTAGAAAAGCATCTATTGTTTCTGAAGAGTGTTTTATGAGATCTAATGAGTCAACTATTGCATGCATGAAACAAAATAGTGTCTCAGAATGACTTTCCCATGGCAAGTAATAAGCATTTATGTATGCATGTGCCACCAGCTTTTGTGGAACCAAAAAAGCTTCAATTAAAAAAAGTTGTAGTTCTCAATGTAATGGGGTCAGCACCCACCTCTCACAAGCACCCCTTTTGGTTGGGGGTGTCCACAGTCATTAAACCAGTCTACCCCTGGTATGGGGCCATATCTCCAGGGCCTCCTCCCTGGAGACAGTCTTCCTGCAGCCACCCCAGGCTCAGTCCCTGCAGCCAGCCTTCATTGCTCCCCCGGTCCCTGCTAGCAGACTGTCTTTGGCTCAGTCCTAGCAGCCAGCCAGGAGCTTCTCACTCCCCTAGTTCCTGCTCCTATGTAGCTATCCATTGTGCTGCAGTTCCCTCAGTCAGCCAGGCATGCAGTCCTTTCTTCTCCAGCTCCAAGCAGCAACTGGCCTGTCTCTGTAGGTCCTTTTTATAGGGCCCTCCTGAGCCTTGATTGACTGCTTCCCCCCTGCAGCCACTCCAGACTGCTTGGAAGACCTCTCCACTGCTCCTTCCCTGGGATAAGTGTGGCAGGACCCTGAGGCCTCCAGAAGGGGGCCTCTGCACATAGTCCCCTGCATCACATTCATCATTGCAAATTAAAAAAAAAAAACACTTTGAAATGTGAATCAAGCGTAAACTAATGCAGTCGTATCTTCTGCAGTCTGCATCCAGCTCCAATGGTGCTGCTGAGAGGTTTGCCAGACTTCAGCATTGTGAAAACTAAAAGGCCTTGTCTGTTTTCACTGTTACTATTGGGATCCCTTTGGACAGCAGTGAAATCGATAAGAATCAAGTCATTCACTCAGCTGTTGTCTGAGGTAGTTCTGTACAATAGTGGAGGCAGGCACTGGAGTTATTGACTAGGGAAACTGATTCTAAAGGTGAGACTGATGGGTGGGGTTGTAAACTCCTCTTTGGTAGCACCAGAAAACTGAAGGAAGGATAAAGTAGCAAAGACACTCCACCCAGATCATCCTGAAGGCTGGGGAAAGGTTAATGTAGCAGAGATCCACCCAGTCTTTTAGTAGCCAATGAAATGTGGGAAATAGAGAGACTGTTCAGTCTCCTTTCCAGCATCCAGTGTGGGATAGATGATGGCTTTAAATGTATCAACTATGTTGATACTAGCTAGAGGCTGGTATGGAAAATGGAGTCCCCAAGCAGCACCCTGGTAGAAATTCCAGCACCATCCCATTTTTTAGGAGCTTGGTGCAGGCACAAGGTGGGGATTGACTTCTTGTTTGGACATAGCCCCAGACTTAGGAAAGATAGCGGACATTACTGGCTAAGGGCAATTAGGTTTAGTCCTCTGGCTATTAAATAGCTAGTAAAATTTTCAAGCCCAGTGCATATGCGTGTGAGTGTGTATGAAATTTCAGAGGGAAAAATGACAATATAGGGAGAGGTAAAGGCAAGATAAGGGATGGGTGAGGGGATGGGAATTTGATACTGAAAACTCAGGGAAACAAAACATGATAAAGAACAGAAAATGGAAGAAGAAAAAGTATGTATAACAAAATAGTAAGCAAGGCTTATTGATTAGTATTCAGTGATTATTCACTGTTCACTGGTGTTTGTCAAACTGTATTGGATAATTTTTTTTTATATTTGACCAGCCCTAAGAATGAGATACATTAACAGGTTTCAGAGTAGCAGCCGTGTTAGTCTGTATTCGCAAAAAAGAAAAGGAGTACTTGTGGCACCTTAGAGATCCTCATGGCCCCACAGTATGCCAACATTTTTATGGCTGACTTAGAACAACGCTTCCTCAGCTCTCATCCCCTAATGTCTCTATTCTACTTGCACTCCATTGATGACATCTTCATCATCTGGACCCATGGAAAAGAAGCCCTTGAGGAATTCCACCAGGATTTCAACAATTTCCGTCCCACCATCAACCTCAGCCTGGACCAGTCCACACAAGAGATCCACTTCCTGGAAACCACAGTGCTAATAAGCGATGGTCACATAAACACCACCCTATATCGGAAACCTACTGACCACTATTCCTACCTACCTGCCTGCCTGCAGCTTTCATCCAGATCGCAACACACGATCCATTGTCTACAGTCAAGCTCTATGATATAACCGCATTTGCTCCAAACCCTCAGACAGAGACAAACACCTACAAGATCTCTATCGTGCATTCTTACAACTACAATACCCACCTGCTGAAGTGAAGAAACAAATTGACAGAGCCAGAAGAGTACCCAGAAGTCACCTACTACAGGACAGGCCCAACAAAGAAAATAACAGAACGCCACTAGCCATCGCCTTCAGCCTCCAACTAAAACCTCTCCAACGCATCATCAAGGATCTACAACCTATCCTGCAGGACGACCTATCACTCTAACAGATCTTGGGAGACAGACCAGTCCTTGCTTACAGACAGTCCTCCAACCTGAAGCAAATACTCACCAGCAACCACACACCACACAACGGAACCACTGGCCTCGGAACCTATCCTTGCAGAGGAGCCCATTGCCAACTCTGTCCACATATCTATTCAAGGGACATCATCATAGGGCCTAATCACATCAGCCACACTATCAGGGGCTTGTTCGTCTGCGCATCTACCAGTGTGATGTGTGCCATCATTTGCTGGCGATGCCCCTCTGCCATGTGCATTGGTCAGGCTGGACGGTCTCTGCGTAGAAGAATGAGTGGACACGGGTCAGGCGTCTGGAGTTATAGCATTCGAAAACCAGTCGGAAAGCACTTCAATCTCTCCGGTCACACGATTACAGACCTGAGAGTGGCTATCCTTCAACAAGAAACCTTCAAAAAACAGACTCCAAGGAGAGACTGCTGAATTGGAATTAATTTGCAAACTGGATACAATTAACTTAGGCTTGAATAGAGACTGGGAGTGGATGGGTCATTACATAAAGTAAAACTATTTCCCCATGTTATTTCTTCCCCCTCCCCCCCACCCCCTACTGTTCCTCAGAAGTTCTTGTTAACTGCTGGAAACGGCCCACCTTGATCATCACCACAAAAGGTTTTCCTCCTTCCCCCCCCTCCTTCCTGCTGGTAATAGCTCATCTTAAGTGGTCACTCTCCTTACAGTGTGTATGATAAAACCCATTGTTTCATGTTCTCTCTCTCTCTGTGTGTGTGTGTGTGTGTGTGTGTGTGTGTATAAATCTCCCCACTGTGTTTTCCACTGAATGCATCCGATGAAGTGAGCTTAGCTCACGAAAGCTTATGCTCAAATAAATTTGTTAGTCTCTAAGGTGCCACAAGTATTCCTTTTCTTTTATACATTTTTAAAAGATTAGATAGAAAATTGATTATTATGGTTACAGCATATAACTGTTCTTTAAATTGCAGTGGATATGGTGGAACAACTATATTTCACCTGGCTAATATGTTTAAATCATCTAGGTAAGAGAGGTCAGCTAAATTTTCAAACCCTGTGTGTTGAATGCCAATGTATACCTTAGCTTCTGTTCTAAGGAACTGTGTTTTTGTTTTGTTTTTTAGTATACTTGTCTTAAATTGTCCTTTTTAATTTGTGTCTTTTAGGTATGCCCTAGTAGATTTTGGTTTGGCACAAGGAACCCCTGATACGAAAATAGAACTACTCAGAGTTGTCCAGTCTGAAAGCCAACAGGAAAGTTGCTCACAAAATAAGCCTCACCTAACCTTGGGAAACAGGGTTTCTGTCAATGTTACAGCATCTAGACAGATAACTCAACAGTCAGCCTCAAAAACATCTGATAAATGGTGCTGCTCACAAATGCAGATTAAACAAGGAAAAGGAAAGGTTCTGAGTCTTTCACTAATATTGTCGCATGAGTTTATTTAATGTATTACTTCATCCAACAGGGGGAGATGTAATACTAAAACAATTTGTCAGTGTCCAATTCCAAATCTTAGTGTGTGTGCACTTATGCAACATGTTGGAAAAGTTTTGTTAGAGTTAAGCTGTTTGTAAAAATGGAACTAGTTTCTAAATAACTACGTTGGCCTGGAACATTACTTCACATTCAATGTCTACTATATCTAAAAATGAAAATAGTGGATTCTTATGTAATGTTGCATGCTGTGTAAAATGCAGTAATGTTTGGTGAGCCCCTGAATCTCCTTATGTAAAAAGGAGTTTAACATTTTAGCAATACATACCATGGCTTCCCTCCCCACAGAAAGTTTCTCATCTCCATTTTAGTTACATATCAAAATACAACTGCTGTACATGTAAATTTCAGGATATGTTGGCATATTTCTGGAGCGTGATTTTTTTTTTTTTTGTAAGCATGTTTATGGTTTTGTCTAGACTGTTTTCTTCATACACAGTAAGCTGGTGCCTGAAAGTGACTTGTATGCAGCTGTTTTTGCCTTATGTCACATCACACTTTTAAATACTGTCAGATTACAGCTGATAGTGTTACAGACTGAAATCTTATTGTCCTTTTTTGCTATTGTAGGAGGGGTCTGTGCACCATTCTGTTCAGCGCTCTGTCTTTGGAGAGAGAAATTTTAATATCCATAGCTCCACATACCAGGAGAGCCCCACAATAAAAGTAAGCAATACTGCTCACCAGGAACACAATCAATTATACATTTAAATAGTTGTGGAACTTAATTGTGTTTCAGTACTAGACATCCCTAACTACTATTTATGATTTGTTGTGGCACTAAAAGTTATTGAACAGAATTGGCATTTTAGCAAAGTCTTACATTTACTAAAAATTTAAGTGATTTTTTTCCAACTTGTTTGAGTGACAGTTACTGTTATGGTCTAGTTGTTGCCCCACCCGATTGTTTATATAGTAATTAATCTTTTTCTGTCTGTGTAGTTTAGAAATTATTCCAAAAACTTGCTTTTGTATTCTGCAGTTGATAAGGCCACAGAGAAAACAGACTAAGTTTGTAATAAACATTTTTACTATACTGTTTATAATCTGGGCATGACATCTAGTGAAAAACTAGATGTTAGCAAGAAAAATCCTAATTATGAACTAAAGCAGAGGGTTTGGCCAACAGTGATATTTTAACTGGGCAGTTTAGGCTTTGAAATAATCTTGCCAAATACTTGCATTTAACTCCACATCTTATAGTGTTTTTCCATTCCCATTTTTACAGCAAGTCTCTTTATTAAAAAGAGGGGGGAAAAAGACAAAACCCTAGCCAAATAACTAAATTACATTGTACTGGTAAACAGAATGTTACTGTAATTTCAAAGTACTTATGAATATATTGTGGATATTAATTAGTAGTAGTCACTGAAAAATGTCTAATTTCCCAGGAAAACCCCCACTGGGGTTGGGTAGGGGGTCCTGGGGGCAGTCAGGAGACAGGGAGCAGAGGTTCTGGGGCAGTCAGGGGGCGTGGAACAGGGGCGGTTGGATAGGGTGTGGGAGTCCTGGTAGGCCTGTCAGGGGGCGGAAAGTGGGAGGGGATGAATAGGGGGCGAGAGCCAGGCTGTTTAGGAGGCACAGCCTTCCCTACCCAGCCCTCCATACAGTTTTGTGGCCCTTGGGCCAAAAAGTTTGCCCACCCCTGATTTAGAACATATAACATCTGTATTACAGCTCATAAAGCAATCAAAGGTGATGGATGTTGCATCTAGAAAATTAGCAACAAAGAAGAAGATTTCTACAAAAGCAGCGAACAATGGTGCAGCCAGGAAAGCTGCCAACAGTTGCCCAGCTATCTTGACCTGTGACTGTTATGCAACAGATAGAGTTTGCAGTGTTTGCCTTTCAAGGTAATTTGCTTTGATGATTTTGTAAAATCAACTTCTGTGCTGTCAAGCAAGGTTAGAAGCTTAGATTTACTGGACAGTTGATTTACTAAGTGAAAGATAGCATTAGACCTATGCAAGTTATAAGCATTAGAACACAATGTGTATTCTAACCTGACAAAGGTCATGGATTTCATATGGTACTAACTAACTTTCTCATTGCAGATAAATGCAATTATTTGTAGTTAAAATAGTTTGACATTGAAAGAGTTTTCTCCATTGGATGTTAGTGTGTAAAGACTGTTTGTTTTTTTTAAGGTGGGGGGGCTTTTTAATTTCAGTAAGATAAAATAGCTTAATTCTCTTCATTAAAATCCTGAAATGGGTTTGACAGGCCTTATTTACACCTAGATGGGTTTCCCATAGATATATACACATATATAGCAGTGGTTCCCAAACTTTAACAACCTATGAACCCTTTTCACTAAAATGTCAAGTCTCGTGAACCCCCTCCTAAAAATGAATATCTCCAGGGATTTTCTCCTTTACCCGAGTATAAATTTATAAAAGCATTGATCTTGGAAATATAAAATTTGGTTTTATGACATGCTTATCACACACTATTTATTATTATTCATTACAGTATTATTACAGTATGAAAACAGCAACACTCTTCCAAGATCTCACTTTCATAGCTTGTATCACTTTGAATTAGCCTGTTGTAAGACAAGGCTCCTATGTTTCATCAAGGAGTATCAGACATGAAATAGCATGAAGGAATTTAAGAAGCCAACTCAAAGAGTTCCTCCTACACAAGCATTCAGGTCTTGAGCAGTCCAGGCAAACAACGCACGTTACAACAAAGCTTAAACTTGTTCTTCATAATAATTTTTAAAACTATACTAGCGGCCTATTTAATTTTAAAAACAGCAAAAAATATCCACCTCCCTTTCCATTTCTTACAAGGAGTCTTGAAGTTTATCACACTGAGGAGATTTAGATATGCTTGCTTTGATCTGCTTGGCTCTTGGAAGTCCAGGGGCTCCGGGCTGCTGGCCCCATGCTATCCCTAGGGACAGCTCTGTCCGTCATTAGGGAATTTTTTCCTGAGAACCCCCCCGTAACATTTTTGCGAACCCCCAGGGGCAGGATCCACAAAGATTTTTTTATATATAAAAATACACACACACACCCCCTACAGCAGTTACCCTTCCCAGTGGAGAAACAGTTTGTAAGGAAAGTGTAGATCGCTATAGCAGGGAAAGAATGCTAATAAACGGATGACATCAAGAAAGCTGAAGTGTTCGATGCCTGTTTTGCTCCAGTCTTTGCTAAAAAGGGTTAACAAAGAGGACCCAGAAAATTATGGGCCAGTCAGCTTAACTTGGATACCTGGAAAGATACTGGAACAAATGATTAAACAATCAATTTATAAACACCTAGAGGATAACAGGGTTATAAGGAATAGCCAAGATGGATTTGCAAAGAACAAATCCTGTCAAGCCAAACTAATTTCCTTTTTTGAGTGGGTTACTGGCCTGCACAACTGGTGATCAGAATAGTGATCAATGGCTTGGCATTATACTGGGAGGATGTATCTAGTGGGGTCAGTCCTGGGTCTGGTGCTAGTCAATATTTTCATTGATGACTTGGATAATGGAGTGGAGAAAATTTGTGGATGACACCAAGCTTGGAGGTATTGCAAGCACTTGGGAGGACAGGATTAGATGCAAAACAGCCTTGATAAACTGCAGAATTAGTCTGAAATCAACAAGATGACATTCAGTAGAGGCGAGTGCAGAGTACTTCACTTAGGAAGGAGAAATCAAATGCACAACTACAAAATAGGGAATAATTGGCTAGGTGGTACTGCTGCTGAAAAGGATCTGGGGGTTATAGTAGATCAAAAATTGCATATGAGCCAACAATGTGATACAGTTGTGAAAAAGGCTAATATTATTCTGGGATGCATTAAAGAGTGTTGTTTGTGAGTCATGGGAGGTAATTGTCCACTCTACTTTATACCTCAGCTGGAGAACTGTGTCCAATTCTGGATGTCACATTTTAAGAAAGATGTGGATGAACTGGAGAGAGTCCAGAGGAGAGGAACAAAAATGATAAGATTTAGAAAATCTGACCTATGAGGAAAGATTTAAAAGGTCTTGGGAAAAAAAAATGAGTTGGGGATCTGACAAGTCCTCAAATATGGTATGGTCTGTTATAAAGAGGCCTGTGACAAGTTGTTCTTCATGTCCATCAGTGTAGGACAAGAAGGAAGTAATGGGCTTAATCTGAAGCAAGGGAGATTTAGTTTAGATATTAGGAAACCCTTTCTAACTCTTAAAGATAGTAAAGCTCAAGAATAGGCTTCCAAGGGAGGTTGTGTAATCCCCATAATTGGAGGTTTTTAAGAACACGTTGGACAAACACCTATCAGGGATAGTCTGAATTTACTTAGTCCTGCCTCAGTGCTTGATGACTTCTTGAGGGCCCTTCCAGTTCTACAATTCTATGATTATACCAGCAAAAGAGTTTTGGCAGTATAGATTAAACTGGTTCCCCAAATGGAATAAACTGAACCAGGAAGATTTTTTTTCTTGCAATAACTGCGTCTGTACTAAGGCTTTGCTGGAATAGCTATGTCTGTTAGCCTTGTGACTTTTCACATCCCTAACAGACATAGCTATGCCAGCAAAACTTAAGTGTAGGCCAGACCATATGGTTTGACTCTTCCAGGGACATTTAAAAAGGAATTGAAATGCTGTTCAAAAAACCCCCAAAACCTCAAAGTATAGAATTTAATTTTATTTGTTTATGAAAACTTTACATCTTAAAACCAAAGATTTGAAAAATTTAGATACTACTTAGCTAAGCAGTCAAGACTTGAATTCAGGGTTCCATATTTCTCTTGCAAGAGTCAGTCATGTCTTCCATTTATTGTAGATATTTCTAGGCACCTACAAGAACACTGAGTAGTCTTTAAGTGCTGTGCAAGGGAAATGTAGAACCATGAACTCAGATCTTGGCAAGTAAATAAAAGGACACTTTTTTGTTAAACAAATTTAATTTGTATCTGGAAACTTACACTATGTGAACTGTTTCGAAAATAGCAATACCACATCTGAAATTGTCACTTCATTTGAAATTTCAACAAGTTTAGTATTTATAAGGCATTTTGGTGCCCTTTAACATACTGTTTTCTGCACATTTGGTTGTTCATCGCTAAAAGGAAAACTGTAAATTTGTCTTGAAGCCTAAGACCAGGAGGGAAGTTAGGTTTTACCTTTTTTTTTTCCCCCTCTAGACATGTGTAAGTAAGTTTTTAAGGACATTTATCATGTACACGCCTTAATAGTCAGACTGGCCAAACAGTTTGGCATTGCACTTCAAATCCATCCCATATGTGAAGTTAACTTCCATTCATATGAGCCATTCCTCCATCAGGGATGTGGGTTATTCCAACAATTCTTTGCATTAATGAGAATGTTCTGTTTACTGGGTGTGGTTTCCAAAATACTATATGATCCCTTACTTCCTGGTCTTGATGTGACTGTATTTTGACAATCATTTAATCTTGTTAGTCAAATGTGCCATTTTTACTGAGTATGGAGCATGAGGGGGTTGAAGTTACTAATCCAGAGAACAAATCTAACCCCTGCAGGCCAGACAGGTAGGGACACTCAAAGTTTAAGATGAACCAACTAAATGTTTGTATGTGCTTTAACTTCACACCCCTGTGTGGATGCTCTCTGTGGATTCAGAAGTAAAGTGGCCTTAAGCCATGTGCTTTAACTAAAAGTGACACGTTAATTCATCTTAACTTTTCTGAGTGTCCCCATGTAAGCCAGCCCTTAATAGAAAACATGCTGCAGCTGAATGGAACTGAAATCATCATGATGGAAGCATGCAATTTGTGTTCTATTCTCTCGCCCTAAATATTGTGTATTCAACACGTTTAAAATGTTAATACATGAACATACCACAATGTTGACATGTTTCATGGAAGCATGTGTTAGAAATGGTTTTAAGTCTTCTATTGTAACTAGAAACATTATGAATTATGCTTCCTACTACACTCTAAATGCACTTTTCTTTTTTATTACAAGACGTCAGCAAGTTGCTCCTAGGGCAGGTACACCAGGATTCAGAGCACCAGAGGTGTTAACTAAGTGCCCTACTCAGACTACAGGTAGTATTCATCAGACTGAAATAAGTGACTCTTCTACACTTGGGTCTTCCCCATTTGTGCATATTACTTTCTCTGATTCTATTAACTCCTTTTCTGTTTACATATGGAATTCATTTTATTGGCCTTTCTAGCATTGTTCTAGCTTTTTTTTTTTATTAAAGTGTTCATTACTCATGCTGAAGAACAAGTTAGGAATGTTTTTAAAATGTTTGAAACTTGAATACATCTTAATTCATTTAAGGTAAAGAGCCATATGCAGCAGTTCAGTAGAGTTTGTGTTTTTAAAAAGACAGAACTTTCAGCTTTTTCCAACTTTTTGGCTTTGTGTCAGTTTAAATGTTCTGAAGTGCCCGTCTTCCCCCTCGCCCCCCTTATACTTCAGATGCTTTTTAAAGAGAGATTCTATCAACCAGTGTGCTTTCAGAGCAAGTATAATTAACACAGTATGACTGCAAACATTCTTTAAAGACCACAGGAAAAGCTGATATCGACTACTTGATCTGTGCAGGCATCCAGAAATCAATGGATGTGAGATGAACAGACTTAATATAATATATATTTGAGTAATAAAGATTGCTTCTGAACAGCTTCCTATGATCCCCCAAACTCTTACTCCTGGGTAGAAAAGTCAGGGTTCAGACTTCATAAAGCTTTCCTTTTTTCTTATTGAGATGTATACTTGTACAAGATTGCCAGTTAAAACATACACCGCTTTTCAAGTTAAAAAAAAAAATCTGAAGATAAAGACCTCTATAGCCTAGTAGTTCAAAGGGAAAAAGATGGGTTAGTCTGTCAGCCACATAGTTGATGTAAATACTGCGGAAAGGAATGTGTTTGTGAAAAGTGAGATAATAAAAAGCAGTAGTCAGTGGAGTAGTTGAAAGTTATGATACATAAGAAATATTAAGAAATGCAAACACTCAAATCATGGGTTAAATCATTGAGAGAAATGAATTTTAAGGTTAAAGCATGAGACTGGGAGATATGCATCCTAATCCTAGTTCTCCCAGACTTTTTTTTGTGGCCTAAGTCACTTAGGGCAGGATCCACAAAGATACGACGTGTTGCAACGCTCAATGTTGCAACACCTATCCCCTACGTGCCCTGCTCCCTAGTGGAATCCTCAGCCACATGTTAGGTACCCAAGATGAGGAGAGTTAGGCAGTTAAGGGAAGCATTGTCAGAAGCCAGCAAACTGAGTAAGGAGCCACCTAAGCTAACCCAGAGAAAAAAGCAGAGGTCGGGGGTGGACCTTAGGCCCAGATCTTCAGTGGTATTTAGGCACCTAACTCGCATTGATCTGGGCCTTAAGTGCCCAGTTATAATCAGAAGTAGGCACCTCCCTCCACCTGGTATTCTCAACAATGAACCTTCTCCTAGAGTTAGGTGCCTAAGCCAGGTGAGCTACTTAGGTATCCAATGCCCTATCAGCTGAAACCCAGGCCATTCATTCCCCCCCCCCCCCGCAACAAAAACAAAAAAAAAAAACCCCAAAACATCATCATCTTCTGAAATACCAAATGGCCTGGAGGTTAAGACACTCATTTGGGTTGTGGGTTCAAGTTCCTGTTTCAAGTCAGGCAGTGCAGGGATTTGAACCAACATCCCAAGGGAGTGCCCTAAGCAAACAGACACACATGCCAACCTAACCTATTGGAACAGTTCCACTTTGTATTAAATAATTAAATATTCATCGGGACAGGGACTTGAACCCGGATCTCCTGCATCCAGTGTGAATGCCCTAACCATTGGTTATAGTCAGTATTGCTCTCTTGTATATTTATTTATACAAAGAGCAAAGTCTCAACAGGCGAGCTCCCCACACCTGTATACCCAATTGTCTAGTGGTTAGGGCACTCGCCTGGGATGAGGGAGAGCTGGGTTCAAGTCCCTGGTTAAAGTCAGGTCCTTCACATTCTAGGTGAGTGTTTTAAGCAGACATGCGTGCGCCAATCTGCGGGGGAATGCCTACTTTGAGAATGCTGTTTCATGGCTTGGTTTGAGCTAGAGCTTGGATTAGTTTGTTCATTTAGTGGTGGCATCAGCACTTAACTCTGCAAATGCTGACCTGTGGAAATGTAGTCATCTACAGGATTAGGCAACAACTGAGTGGCAGTTCTGCGAATGTCAGAGGTACCTAAATCAGGGACATAGATGCCTAAAGAAACAGTTAGACATTTAAATACCTTTGTAGATCTAACCTTTAATATGTATGGCTCTGCTTCCCCATCCATAAAGTGAGGGTAATATTTAACTACCCCATAAAGGCCTGATGCTAACTTCATCAATGATTATAACTTTGAGATCCTCTGTTAGATCCTGCAGAAGTGCAAAGTACACTTTGCAACTGTGTGCCCATAATTCCATCTGTTTAGCTATTTCTTCATTAAAGAGTTAACCACTAGTTTGATAATTTCAGGTAATTTAGCACTTTACATATTCAGATCACTGTTGAGACTGTGTTTATAAGTGAAATAATTAAATTCAGATCTGTATAATGCATTCTACAACGCACAAACTTTTTTTGGAAAAGTTAAGCTGCTACTTTTTTCCTCTCAAAAGCACACAGAACTGTTCAACCCCTTTTTTCCTTTCCCCCCCATTCCTCAAAAATTGACAATTATTTTCATAACTCTAATGCTGAGTTTCCATCATGTTTGGGCAACTTTCCCCCCCAATACATTTGTACTCTTCATAAAACTGTGAAAAATGATTAACTCCTCCTAACTCTGCATTTCTTAAGATGGTTACTTTGTCAGGTGATTTCAGGTTAGAGGTAAAATCTTCAGTATGATAAATCCATGTGGAATTGTTAATCATCCACCGTTACAGAAAATTAATTACTTCAGATATTTAATTATTTGGAATTAGTGCTGGCTGTATATTTTAAACCTTTTCCCTAGGCAAATTTTTAGATAATCTCTAGAGCATGTATTATTATTAAAACACTTAAAGTGACTGGCTATTGGCAAGGATTGTAATCCACCAGCCCAATTTTTTTTTTCCCCCCCTACCTAAAAAGCTTAGTACTGGTTAGAGCTATATCTGCATATTGTGATTGCATGCTTAAAACTAGCATCAGATTAAGGCCTTGATCCTGCAAACACTGAAGTAAATTCTAACTATACTTAGAGTGGTTCCATAAAAGTCATAAAAAAAAAAAGACTATTCATATGGGTAAAGCTATGCATTTGCTTAAGAGCTTACAGGATTGGGGACTAAGGGCTTGTCTTCACTACCGTTAGGGTTAATCAACCTAAGTTACACTAGCTGTAGCTCACAAAAGCTTATGCTCAAATAAATGTGTTGGTCTCTAAGGTGCCACAAGTACTCCTTTTCTTTTTTGCGAATACAGACTAACACGACTGCTACTCTGAAACCAACTAAAAGAAAAGGAGTACTTGTGGCACCTTAGAGACTAACATTTATTTGAGCATAAACTTTCGTGAGTTACAGCTCACTTCAACGGATGCCTTTGGTGGAAAATACAGTGGGGAGATTTATATACGCACACAGAGAACATGAAACAATGGCTTTTATCATACACGCTGTAAGGAGAGTGATCACTTAAGATGAGCTATTACCAGCAGGAGGGGGGGAAGGGGAGGAGGAAAACCTTTTATGGTGATAATCAAGGTGGGCCATTTCCAGCAGTTAACAAGAACGTCTGAGGAACAGTGGGGAGTGGGGTGGGGGGAGAAATAACATGGGGGAAATAGTTTTACTTTATGTAATGACCCATCCATTCCCAGTCTCTATTCAGGCCTAAGTTAATTGTATCCAGTTTGCAAATTAATTCCAATTCAGCAGTCTCTCGCTGGAGTTTAAGTTTTTTTGTTGAAGGATAGCTACTCTCAGGTCTGTAATCCAGTGAGCGGAGAGATTGAAGTGTTCTCTGACTGGTTTTTGAATGTTATAATTCTTGACGTCTGATTTGTGTCCATTTATTCTTTTACATAGAGACTATCCAGTTTGACCAACGTACATGGCAGAAGGGCATTGCTGGCACGTGATGGCATATATCACATTGGTAGATGCACAGGAGAACGAGCCTTATAGTGTTACAGCTACGTGAATAACGTAGTTGGAGTCGATGTAGCTTAGGTTGACTTATCCCGGTGTCTTTACTGCGCTGTGTTGACAGACGCTCTCCGGTCACCTTCCCTTACTCTTCTCAGAGAGGTGGATCAAAGTTGACCAGAGAGTACTCTGTGGTCGATTTAGTGGGTCTTTACTAGGCCCGCTAAATCAACCACTGCTGCATTGATTGCAGAAAAAGTAAAGACCAGCCCTAAAACTGTACTTAACTTCACCTTTAACCATGTAGGTTACATGTCAACAAAATTAAGAGGTAATTCATTACATTATTTCTTTTGAAACTTTGCTGGTCACGTGGGGTTTTTTTTTTTTAGACTCCAGGTAATAAAATTGTGGGTTCTTTTTTACTAAAAGCTTGCTTTCACTTGCAGCAATTGACATGTGGTCTGCAGGAATCATCTTCCTTTCTTTGCTCAGTGGACGGTATCCATTTTACAAAGCAAGTGATGATTTAACTGCTTTGGCACAAATCATGACTATTCGTGGATCCAGAGAAACTATTCAGGCTGCTAAAACATTTGGTATGCAAGTTTTTAATTACAGGAAAAAAAATTTCTATTGTTTAGAAATTGCATTTATATAGTGCTGTTCATCCTAAAGAATTCTCAAACTGCTTACAAATTATATATTGCCCTTCACTGAAATGCAGCAATTTTGGGAATGGCATATAGCAACTATGTAAGGACTCCTATAGGAATTTGGTTAGAACATTTGAACTAACATCCTTATTCCTGCAGAAAGTGCCCAGGAGTTTTAAATCAATGTGGCTGAAGATACGGATATTGTAACTATTAGCTTGTTTAAAAGAAAAAGCCATTAGAAATATTTGGGATTAAAATAATTCCAGTGGAAACAGGGTGTTTTTTTTTTTTTTTTTCAAGTAAACATTTCCCTTCATTGTTTACAACTCAATCATTGCAGCATTTAATATCTGAAAGTGAAAATGACAACATTGTCATTCTCCAAACTGGGAGATGCAAATTATGGAAAACAGCATACATAAAGAAAGGTAAATTGGGTTTTTAATGTTTCTTTATTTCTACTAATTGAAGGTAGTGGTTTTAAAATAGACAAATAAATTGGTTAAAATATCTTAAAGTTGGTGTGTGTGACCAGAAGTAGTTAGTTTAGTTTTAACTATTTGATGCGGGTTGGGATCAAACAGAAAAAGCTTTTCAAAGCCACACTGTGGGTCAGTTTCTGATCCGCACCTTTCAGGAAGTGCATGATGTGGTGTGTTGCTACTGGTGACTTTGCCATTTGTCCTGCCTCAATTTAAGTAAGAGCACTCCCGCCTCACCTTCTACAACTCCAGAATGCCACTCTGATTTTTTTTTTTTTTTTTAAATGGGGCCAGTAGCTGTGTAGCCTGCTGTAAAATGGCAACACAAAAACCTCACGACTACCAAGTCTAAGGAAAGTATTAAACATAGGAAAATTGCAAAGTCTAACAAAAGTAAAATGTTTAATGTTCCTCGTTTCTCTCAAGTTATATGAAAAGGTAGTTATTTGTCACTTCACAAATAACTTATCCAAAAACAAGTATGAGAGTTCTTTATAGTTCTTTTCTTCAAGTGTAGTTAGCATGGTATGTTATCCAAAATACAGAGTATGCAGTATGTTATGGAAACATTGCCAGTGATTCCATGACTGACCTGGGTTTTGCAATTAAAGCAGGGATTTACCCACTTTATGTATGAGGAATACTGCATATCCTCCCCAAAATTACAGCACTTACTCTTGAGTACAGAATGAATTGAGAATTTTCCACTAAATTGGCTTAATTAGTTTGTTATAATTAATTAAGAAGTCTTCCCCTTCCCCCCAATGATCTTAATACTGGAATAATGGATATTTCAAACTACCCTTATAGTTAAAACTCACAAATCTTCTGTATAAGCTACATTTCTTGACTTTTTGTAGGATTAATGGTAACTTTTTCCCCCCCATTTTGCTTCTTAAGCTGGGGATAAGAATAATGTATTAAAGAATTTCATGTAGAACTGCCCTCTTTCAAAATGGTGACCAGCTTTCATCGTTCTCAATGGGGCCATGGCCACAGAATGCTGGACTCAGCTTGCTGGAAACCATGGGAGATGGTGATCATCTTTTTTTTTTTAAAAGGGGATTTTTGAAAGAAGGCACCTGAACTAGGACAGCTATGACCTTTGAGATGTCCCAAACCCTGAAATTTGCAATTTTATACATGTACTAAAACAGTGCTTAGTAAACACAGTATTTTCCTCATAGGCAAATCAGTACTGTGTACTAAAGAAGTCCCAGCACAGGATTTAAGAACACTCTGTGAAAGACTGAGAGGAACAAATAGCAGCTGTGCTAAATCAACAAGCGATATGCACACCAACTCTTTATATGAACCTGCTCTGGCAATTGAGACAGACAAAAAAGTAGAGTTTGCTTCCCAACCACTTGAGGAAAAACTCCAGCGTCTGAAGAACTGTCATGAAGGTGACAATGACTTGGAAATTAAGATAACAGAAAAGGCAACTGATTTGAAAGGATGGCACAGAGTTCCTGATGAAGCTTATGATCTACTTGATAAGCTACTAGATCTAAACCCGGCTACAAGAATAACTGCAAAAGAGGCTTTGCTGCATCATTTTTTTAAAGATATCAGTCAGTGAGAAGACACCTGATTCCATTATTTCCTTGAGCTTTGCTTCACATGAAAATATTACACAGTATTAGTTGAATTTCAGAAGCTCACTTTGAGTTTATCTATCTTCATGACATGTAGTGATCTGCTTTTCTTGTACTGTGTGGAACTGGTTTCTGAAAAATTACCAGAAATATGTTTCTGGTGGAGGAAGGTTGGCATCACGGATTGGAAGTAGAATATGGAGCATTTCACCTTTTTAAAATCACAATTTCAAGTCTATTTCTTGTTACTAGTGATGGAAACATCTTCTGATGGCTGTTCAGTGGCCTATGTGAAGTGAATTTATGGTTGTAGTCCAACTGTAGAATTCAAGTGTTCACATTACCAAAACCCTTCCTTGTTGACACTTAGATACCAAATATTGAATAAACATGACAAGTGACATATTTTCACTCCCCTACGTTATTGCTGGAGCTCATTGGTGAGGTGTGGGAAAGGTAGCTGTCTGTGCTGTACCTGTTCTAGGAGGAAAAGAAGGACTTAGTCTAAGACTGTCAATAATTTTCATGAGCACTAAGTTGACTTATTTGTTTTTAAATCTTCAATAAAATCTAACTAATCTTTCCTATAAAAATACACAAATGTTTTTTTGTGAGACTTTGGGTTAAAATACGATATTTAGTATTCTGTGCACATGCATACATCCCTTTTTCTCCTTGTGATCCACTTACTTTCCAGCTTGTTGTCCTTTTTGTGTTGGACAGCCTAGGTACTTTGCCACTGGCCACAGATAGTCTATCCAAGTCATCCCTGGAAAATACTTTTTTTTTTTTAAATAAACTGCTAATCTAGGGGTCAGGTGTTGTTTTGACTGTGTAACCTCCGTAAGGGCAAGTGTTCCAAGATGTATACCTTCCCCATGCTGCTTGAGCAGTGGGGATTAGCATAAGCACTGCTGTTGTGCACAACCTTTACTTTCTCAACTAAAGTAACATGGCTAATGTCAATGCACACCTCACCAATTAGCTCATGGGGCATGTATGCATATCAGTATAAGTGTTTCGGAAACTTGCATTTTTCACAAATTATCCATTAAATAAAAGTTTTGCTTTTATAACTTGGGAAGATTGTTTAGTGGTAATAGTTTAAAACTGCCAAAATACTGGTAAGGAAAGGACATCCTGAGGGATGTGTCTGGGCAGAAAATTATAAAAGAAACATCAGTATTTTAATGGTTTCAGAGTAGCAGCCGTGTTAGTCTGTATTCGCAAAAAGAAAAGGAGTACTTGTGGCACCTTAGAGACTAACATTTATTAGAGCATAAGCTTTCGTGAGCTACAGCTCACTTCATCGGATGCATTTGGTGGAAAAAACAGAGGAGAGATTTATATATACACACACACACAGAGAACATGAAACAATGGGTTTATCATACACACTGTAAGGAGAGTGATCACTTAAGATAAGCCATCACCAACAGCAGGGGGGGGGAAAGGAGGAAAACCTTTCATGGTGACAAGCAGGTAGGCTAATTCCAGCAGTTAACAAGAATATCAGAGGAACAGTGGGGGGTGGGGTGGGAGGGAGAAATACCATGGGGAAATAGTTTTACTTTGTGTAATGACTCATCCATTCCCAGTCTCTATTCAAGCCTAAGTTAATTGTATCCAGTTTGCAAATTAATTCCAATTCAGCAGTCTCTCGTTGGAGTCTGTTTTTGAAGCTTTTTTGTTGAAGTATAGCCACTCTTAGGTCTGTGATCGAGTGACCAGAGAGATTGAAGTGTTCTCCAACTGGTTTTTGAATGTTATAATTCTTGACGTCTGATTTGTGTCCATTCATTCTTTTACGTAGAGACTGTCCAGTTTGGCCAATGTACATGGCAGAGGGGCATTGCTGGCACATGATGGCATATATCACATTGGTAGATGCACAGGTGAACGAGCCTCTGATAGTGTGGCTGATGTGATTAGGCCCTATGATGGTATCCCCTGAATAGATATGTGGACAGAGTTGGCAACGGGCTTTGTTGCAAGGATAGGTTCCTGGGTTAGTGGTTCTGTTGTGTGGTGTGTGGTTGCTGGTGAGTATTTGCTTCAGATTGGGGGGCTGTCTGTAAGCAAGGACTGGTCTGTCTCCCAAGATCTGAGAGAGCGATGGCTCGTCCTTCAGGATAGGTTGTAGATCCTTGATGATGCGTTGGAGGGGTTTTAGTTGGGGGCTGAAGGTGATGGCTAGTGGCGTTCTGTTGTTTTCTTTGTTGGGCCTGTCCTGTAGTAGGTGACTTCTGGGTACTCTTCTGGCTCTGTCAATCTGTTTCTTCACTTCAGCAGGTGGGTCCTTCAGCCCCCAACTAAAACCCCTCCAACGCATCATCAAGGATCTACACCTCCCACCCCACCCCCCACTGTTCCTCTGATATTCTTGTTAACTGCTGGAATTAGCCTACCTGCTTGTCACCATGAAAGGTTTTCCTCCTTTCCCCCCCTGCTGTGGGTGATGGCTTATCTTAAGTGATCACTCTCCTTACAGTGTGTATGATAAACCCATTGTTTCATGTTCTCTGTGTGTGTGTATATAAATCTCTCCTCTGTTTTTTCCACCAAATGCATCCGATGAAGTGAGCTGTAGCTCACGAAAGCTTATGCTCTAATAAATTTTTTAGTCTCTAAGGTGCCACAAGTACTCCAGTATTTTAATGTTTTCCTGCATAAATCCCTCAGTGATAGAAAACAGTTCAACGGGCTTCATCATATAGAGCTGCTATATTCAGGGGTTTGTTAGTGTTTAACTCTGGAAAAACTTGCTCAAGACTTAAAAGGAGCTACTACTTTGCCTATAAAGTGCTCCAGGCTGAAAATTGCCCTAAAGTATCTTGGCCTAAAAGCAAGTCTTTAATTTCAAATTTGCTAAACCACAGTTTTACTTATTTCTTTGTAAATGTTGCCTTGTTTTAAAGTTGGATTAATTTTAGATATATTAACTCAGTGTTTAATTCGATAAGTGAGATAGGCAGTAGATGTTTTATAACTCATATCTCCTTTCTCAGTATTAATCCATATGCAGAACAGAGATTTTTTTTTTAAATGCAGTTATAAATGAATCAAGGTAGAGGCAAAAATGAATCCATAACGCTGCATTTGTGGAATGATTAAATACAGAAGCCAGGTTCAGAGGAGTGAATCACTAATGCCATTTACTAGGTGTGCACTTGCATAACTAAACTATGAAACTCACAAGGAGGTAAGTGGAAAGTAAGAGAAGCATACCATAAAATATTTCCCCATTGATCGTTGGGGATCCAGGCTTTGCTAAGTTGATCAAAGGCTGGGGTGAAAGTGAACAGTTTTGTGAGAGAAGACTGAACAAGTTATGTGCAATTCCTGTATACTAGCATATAGAGCTGTTGGCATCAAGAGTTGTCAGCAATGGGTCCGTCATCTGGTACTGAGAAGGGTTTAGCCTGTTACGGGGGCAGGGAGAGAATTTTCCAGACCTTTAAGACATAAATCTTAACTATGCTTTGTGGAATTGTATTGAAAAGTTTTGTCCCATTTATGGTAAAAGGAACTTAATAGAGTGGGGGTGATTCTACTGTTGACAACCATTATTAAATGGGTTTTCCAGCTCCCACTGCCTCAAAGGCAGTTTGAGGACCTGATTTCTTACTGATCCAAGCCACGTTTATAGCCTTGCTCTAGTACTAGTAGTAGCAACACTGTTGTACCCTCTTGGGCTGCAGTCATGGAGCAGGGCTGCACTGCTATTCACTGTACAAACACCTAACAAAAAGATGGCCCCTGCCACTATTGAAAAAATCATAGTGAGGAAATATCCTCTCTCCTCTCTGCACACATCCAGGCTTATGGAAAGGTTTTGTGGGGAAGAGGAAAAGGTTTCCATTGCATAGTATAAATCTAATTACCCTCCACCTGACACATGTCTACAGCTTATCTTCTCTGTGGCTACAAAGTTTTATGTAAATTGAACAAGAACTATTTCCCCAAGTGATGCAACTTTAGCACTCTGCATTGCATTTTGGCTATATCACAGTTGTGGATATACAGGGTTTTCCTCATGAACACATACAGTTTCTGTTATAAATTAAGGGTCTGACTCTGCAAAACCTTATAACTAGGCATAGTTCTGACTATCATGAGTTGGCCCACTGAAGTTACAGTAATACCAGGCATAATACTAAGTGCTTGCAGGATTGGGGCCTAAGCAACAACTGTCCTCTGCATTCTGAAGAAATGTGGGGGTTGTATTTAAAATGGTTAGAGTGAAACCATAAAATGTCACAGATTTCACAATATTTTCATTGTGCAAAGAGAAATTGGTCTATTTTCAGCAGTTTGGGGAAAAAAAAACGAACAACTATTCATGCTTTCTACTGAAAGTTTAGTATGTCTTTCCATATACAATTTTTTTGAAATACTAATGGAGTTGCTACTATAAAAGGTTGAGTAATGCTCTTTGAAAAGATTACTGCTCTAGCATTTTTATGAAACTTTCCCATATAAGGTGGTGATGATAGTGTAAATGCCCTAACGAGGGCTGAGGATGAAAAGCAATTATTTCAACATAATCAAACTTATAAAGATCTTGAATTGAATAAGAATTACTAAATGATGGTAATCTCACACAGTTTCTGGCGTCAGCTGTTAGAGAAAAATGTCTGCAGATGTCAGAATATTGATTGCAGAAAATCTTTAAACCCACAAAACCCTGGAGCCCAGGTTTTAGTAATTTCTGCTGTTTATGTAATTTCAGCACAGCGCATCACTGAGAAGTTATTTATCTAAAGGAACTGTGGCCAAATTTGGCAGGCAGTGCTGTCTGCCAGTGTATTTTTTCCTCCTACATTCACTCGTTCTGTCTGTGGTCTTTCTAGAGTACAAGCTGACACCAAGCAAAAATATGTCAACTATCAATGGCAAATTCTCTAAACTGCTTTAGGTTTTTGGGGTTTTTTTTTTGTTACTTTCCGTTTATTAGCCATAGCATGGTGCACCTTTCTGTCCTGGGTAGTGGAAATACTATCCATTGTATTAGTTGAATAACCAGAATGGGCAGTAAATTATTAAATTATTAATGGTGTTATGTCAAAGTGTTAGGTTTTGAGAAAAGTTCCACAAGAGACCTCGCTAAGTTCATTGTTCAATATATTCACTAACCAACCAGACAAGAGTTGCAATTTGTTACTCTAGGTTAGCCAGTGATTTGAAACTTGGAGGATAAAGTGAAAATAAAATATACATATAAAAGATTTATAGCACTTTTAAGTTCTAGCTAAGACCTATCAAAGCACCTTATAAAGGAAGGGTAAAGGGAAGGAAAAAAAGAATCAACGAAATTGAGCACGGATAAATGCAAGGTTGTTCATGTAGTGAAGAAAAAACCTAAGGCTTAGGTAGAGAATAGGGAGATTTGGAGAAATGATTTGCCACAGGTATTTTAATGACTGCTATGCATCTTTCTCCCCTACCCCCAAGCGTAGTCCCTGTTAACCCCCACCCTTGCACCATAGATGAACCACCAGGATTCCTCTTCAGCACATCACTGATTTGGGTGATTGATAACTGAATCGGAGGCTGCAAGGGAATACTGTTGCAATAAAAGCCATTCTATACTGAGCTCTCTCAATAGAAGTACTAAAAGAGCAAGAGGGTAATTGCTGCTGCATCATATATTGCGAGGCCATAGCTGGAATACTGACTTTTAGAGACCATACTATGAATAGGATTATTAATAAATTGCACAGAAACCAAAGGAGGTCAGCAAAAATGATTGACTTGGGAAGCATGACATATGCCCAGAGACTAAGAGAAAATAATATATAGAATCCTGAGAAAAGAAGGCTGGGGCAGATATAACAATCTGAAAATACTCATGTGGATGTAACAGGAAAGGAATGGATTATTCTCAATACTGTACAAGCACAGAACAGGAATTAATCTATACTAGACTTCTGCCTCCTTCCCATCACAACTCATGCTGTTTTCCCCCCTCATTGTAATGGCAGTTAATAGGGCAGAACTACCAAGAGAATTGCCACCTCTAGAGAGATTCAAAGCACTATTAGAAAGTAACTATACAGAATTCGGTATGTAATCAGTAGCAGCAATGTAGATGAAAAAATATTCATAATCTTATCCAAATCTAATATTTTGTTGGAGGGGTGGGGGATGGAGGGGAGACTTAGAAGGAGTTGAAGGAATGATGAAGACAGCTTAGTTAAGGCAAATGCAAAGTGAATTGGAATACTTCTGATATTTGGAAACAAGTTACAAAATGGTAAAGTGCTTCTCTGCCAGAGAAATATTTTGCCATATTGTTACAGTACCAGCACAACTGGAGTAGATGTTCTCTGTGCTCCTCTGCTTTCTCACCAGTGCAGTTCTGTTGTACAGGGGAGAGGGAGGTATGACTTGGACATGTGGGTGCCACAATGTGCAGATGCAAGTAGGATCATGATATGTCTTACATAGATCTAACTTTCTAACATGCACCTCAGCAGAGGTAGCTAGATCTGTGATGTATAGGGCCCTACCAAATTCACGGCCATGAAAAACACGTCACGGACCGTGAAATCTGGTCTTTTGTGTGCTTTTAACAGATTTCACAGGGAGACCAGCATTTCTCAAATTGCGGGTCCTGACCCAAAAGGGAGTTTGGGGGGGGGAATCATAAGGTTATTTTAGAGGCGTCGTGGTATTGCCACCCTTACTTCTGCATTGCCTTTAGAGCGGGGTGGCCAGAGAGCGGTGGCCAACGGCCAGGCGTCCAGCTCTGAAGGCAGCGCCCCACCAGCACAGTGCAGAAGTAAGAGTGACATGGAATGGTATTGCCACCCTTATTTCTGCGCTGCTGTCTGTAGAGCTAGGCCCTCAACAGGCAGCATTGCACAAGTAAGGCTGGCAATACCATTCCATGCCATCCTTACTTCTGCGCTGCTGTTTGCGGCCGCTCTGCCTTCATAGCTGGGCTCCTGAGTGGCAGCTGCTGGCCAGGAGCCCAGCGGTGAAGGCAGTGCCACCACCAGCAGCACAGAAATAAGGGTAGCAGTACACAACACCCCCCTACAATAACCTTACAACCTCCTCCAACTTCTTTTTGGGTCAGGACTCCTATAATTACATCATGAAATTTCAGATTTTTAAATTTCTATGACTGTGAAATCGACCAAAATGGACCATGAAATTTGGTAGGACCCTAGTGATGTAGCATGGTAGGGTGGATTCGTTTCCATTTTCCCTCTGTATACCTCTCCAACACCCAAACCAGCTCCTTGGCAGGATTTCAGCTTTAATATAGATCAATCATTTATTTCCTTCAGCCCTTCTAATATATGTAAAATGTAATCTAGGAACTATTACATCTGTTATTCTACTGAACTGAAATGTTTGTATCCTGTTCTGTCTTTCGTGAAGTTTTGTACTCTAGAGAATTTTTGCTTGGCATTCCTATTTCCTATGATTTTTTTTCCTTAATTATTTTCATTTGTATCTTTCTGGCCATTATACACTCGGTAGAAGTACTACTGAAAGTATTACATAAATACACCCATGCCTCTTACATGCCAAAAAGTGCTGTAGAGACTAATCTAAAGTGGGTGACACTAAAAGAGATAAAATTTACATTAAAGGGATGCCAACTTAAGTGTCGCTGGTTTCCTAATGTACTGTTGATATAAGTAACCCTAAGATAAGAGGAATCTATTTGTTCAGAATTTACTATTGCATTTGACAGCACTTTGTTTGGTTTTTTTTTTTTTTTGTATTTCCCCTGGTGAGTCTCCTTTTGCAGCTGGTGACGTTCCTGGAAGACGCTGTTTTAATGGAATTAAGTTTGGAGGGGCCGGGGGAGGACAACTGTTTTTATGGTCTCCAGTACTTCAGTTATCGAACCAGACAATGATCAATCCGTGGAATGGTAGTAAGACTACAATTCTGAGACATTACTCAATGTTCTCTACACTATATAGTCTCTTTGTGTGTGCATGTGAGTGAGAAGCTTAGAAGATAGGCTTTTCTACTAATGTAACTATAGTATGTTCAGATTTCAAATTCACTTTGTATTTTTTCCCCAGAAAGTAGTATATATACTAGATCAGCGGCTCATACTCATTTGTACTACTGCATTCCTGCTTGGCCAGTTCAAAGGGTAGTAAATGTTTAAATTGGCAGCCTGAACAGTGAGTGAAAATTTAAAAAAAAAAAAAAACTGTCTGGGATCATATGCTTGCTAAAGCTGGCATGCATAATTTTGTTATTCCTAAAGCGTGTAGTGCCATGGAGGTGACACAAGTCTAATAAATTGGTGTGTTTTTGCGTCAAGTTGATTGTAATGTATCCTTTCTGAAAACCTTTTCCAAACAATGTTGCAAGTTTCCTATGGTGAATTAGTTTGGAGGGATTTTTCAGGGCAGCCTGAACATAGTTCAGTGTGTTGTGACTGTCCATATGTAGTGACTCTTGCAACCAGTAGATTGACATACTTGTATTACTGTGAACCTGATGGACAGAAGCTTGCTTTAGGTCATGCACACCAATTCATAAATCTATGAAACAGGCTTTAAAAGAAATTACATGAGGGTATCTAGTAAGTAAAGTAAACTAAATTTGAGACGTATGCATGGAACTGCATTATCTGTTTTGAACATGTTTGCTTTCGAAAATTGTGAACTCCTTGGAGTAGAGACCAAGTCACTTTGCTCTGAAGAGCAAGCACATTTTGAGGTTCTGTATACATAAGTCATAAAGCATGTGGAGGATTTGACAAGTACCCACCCTTTATGGGCAGCTTATCTTGGCATATTACTTGCAGTTTAATCAACCCTCTTTTTAATTTGCTATGGCTTGCAAAGTGTCCAAAATAATAGCCATGGGCAGAGTAGGGGACATCTTGGATTAACCAGGACTTTTAAATGGTACCATTGGGTCATGGAGAGGGAGAGCCTGTAAAGATCAGACAAGTCTTTTTTTATTTTCATATCCTTTGACTCTCCAAGAAAGTTATTCCTATACAATACCACTGTTCCAAGTAATGAATACTAGGGAAAAAAAATTCCATGATAACCTTTTCTCCTTATGCCGTAATGCATCCTTCCTCTAACCTTGCATCTGCTGAAGTCCTTCATGCCTTATTTCCTTGGCCATTTCTCATTTTATGCCTTTCTTGCATAATGCTAAACTGAGAATTCCAGAACACTAGAAGCCAGCTTCTCTTGTTTAGGCTAGTCAACATCCCTTTTTTGGATTCCCATCCATCTCTAAAGTCCGTTCAGAATTGCTCTCCTGAGTTTCAAAACTCTTCAAGGATTCATTTCATCCTACCTCTCCAATATCACTTCCACCTACTGTGTTCCTCCAGTCTTGGCTTCCTATCTGACATTCCAAAAAATGGGGGTTGCCTTGGTAACTAAATTCTTGGTTTGACACTCTTAAGTACGTATCTCATAAGTGGTTACACACTGCTGCTAGCATCTTAATTTTATCTGCCACTGCCACCAATTCTTTTATTGCAATATTTTTAGGATATGTCAGTTTAGGTGTCCTTAGCTTCATCCTTTTTCATATTCTCTACTTTGAACTACAAAGTATACTACTCTGTTCATGCTTCTAGTCATTCTGACTTTTTTTTTTAAATGGTAAAAGGAGGTAAAGATTTAATGATTTACTGGTATTTGTCAGTAAATAAGTTTTCCATCTTCACTGATCTCCTGTTCGTTAAGTATTTAAGACATGTCTGCTGTACCTTAACCTCTTACAGCAGCTTCCTTTCATTTTCTACCTTTTCATTTTAGTACTTTAATAACTGACATTTACAGGATCGCTTATAATGGACAATGCATTACAGCTGCCTGCACGCTGTTCATGACTTGAAAAATAAAAGAATCATCACCTACTAGAATCCTCCTTGTGCAACTTGGCATACAGTTTCCAGCTCTGGCCTGCATACTATGAGCATTGCAGCTTGAGACACATCCATTACACTTGCTTCAAGTAAGAAAACTCTTATTTTGCTTGGGGTACCCAGAATTGTGAGCATCTGTGTTACCCCTCTAAGTAAGAGTTTTGCTGCTCCTAAGCTGTGTGTCATCTCCCTGACACATCAGCTTGTTTGCCTTGCCAAAAAACTCTTCAGGACTCAGTCTAAATAGTGCCTTGCAGTAACGAATCAATGAACCCTAATGCCAATGTATCTCTGCAGTGATCAGGCCCTCTCAATGGACACACACAGAGGTTAAGTTTGCTGCCTCCAAAGAGTAGACACCAGCTGATGGATAGCTGAGGACTCTCCCTCCCATTTACCACACAGCACAGGGATGGTTTCGTAATAAAACGAAAATAAAGTCTATTAACAGATTGAAGTGATATTAGCAAAAATAAGAGACAGGTATGGCTACAAATAAAACCAACCATGTTTTCTGGTGATTAAAACTTCATTTTAGAAAGTTACAAGCTTTGCCTACGCAGTTACCTTTCTTCAAGTTATCAGCATCCCTAGGCCCTGAGACTAGGGAATCTAACTTTCACAGGGCTTGTCTTCACTACCAGGGTAAATAGACCTAAGTCACATTACTCCAGCTACATGAATAATGTAGCTGGAGTCAACGTAGCTTAGGTCGACTTACCCTGGTGTCTTCACTGCATTGCGTCAACAAGAGACACTCTTCCATCAACTTACCTTAATCTTCTCAGGGAGTTGGAGTACCAGGGTCAACCGGAGAGCGCTCTGCCTAAATCGACCCCTGCTCAGGAGTGAAAATAAGGCGATACGGGCCGCTATGGCGTACTGGTAAAAAGTGGCCACCAGTACCAGCCCCTATCACCTTACTTTGTGCTCCCCCATTGGCAGGGCCACCGACAGGGAAGCACAAATGGGGCAGCGACATTAAAGTGCTGCTGTGGCAGCACTTTAAAGTAAAGCAGTAGAGGCTGGTACCGGCAGCCACTTTTTACGGTACACCGAACCAGTCCCTACCACCTTATTAAATTGCTGCTGGAGCCCCAGGTGATGCAGGCCAGGCAGCCTGGAAGGGCTGGCTGGGGGATGCTGACCCCCACCCCTTCTGCCTGAGGCCCTGCCCCTTCTGGTAAGTTTTCAATTTTACTTTCACCTCTGCCCCTGCTGCAATTGATTGCAGCAGCTTTGATCTCCTCGTAGTGAAGACTGACTCAAGGAGTTCTGTTCCCTATGCCCTCTAAGTGATTATTACAAAATGATTTTTGCTTACATTTCCCAGAACTCATTTTGTCCCCAGAGTCAGGATGACCTGCTGTTCTTCCCTTCCTCTTGCTTCCTCCCTTCCATTCCCCTGCTGCTTCATAGTAAATGGGGCTTCCATTGTTTTGATTCCATAATGTCTAATTTACATTGGAGATAGGTAGATAGCAACCTTTTCTCCTGTCTGGGGGGAGAACCTGTTTCTCCTTGTTTGGTCAGACTTTAAAGCATAATATTCATAATTCCTCACATATTGTTAATATATACATTTCACAATAATCAGTCACCAGCATGTCACCGGCTTTCCTAAAAGCCATTATTCATTACACTTTTGTAGTTCAAAAGTATTGCATACAAGCAGTTGATTCCATTGCTTATTCCTTAGAGTTCAGCCCCCTGTTCTCCCCCTGGGTGCAGACCCTGATCACCACAGAATTTTCACGTTTGAATTTTTAAGTGTTATCCTCCCTCTAACACCTCCTTTTTAAAGTGTGCTGGAATAGTGCCAGTGACTTCTTAGAGTGCATATATTCACTTCCCCACAGTCCATCCCATAAAGGAAGTGGCTCAAACTGTTTGCAAATTTTGATGTTTTAGTTCTTACAAAAATCACTATTAAATTAATCAAAGTGCAGATTTTAGCATGTAATATTTTAAATCTCCCACTAAACAGCAAAAGGGGGAGAGAAAGTGTTGGTAAATTATTTTGGATGCGGCTGAATCTACAGTGGACTGAGATTGCTTTCTGTAGCTCACATGTACAACAGGCCTAGTTTAGGATTTTTATGTGAAATACTCCAATGAAATTTCATTAACTATGAAATGTATATGGATTGCACTACACCTGGTAAATAACATTGAGTTACTGTCCAGCAGTACTAGATATTAAATGTTTTATGGGACATACATAAACATGCCCCTTGATCTGTCTTCTGGAATGTATGCAATTAATGGTTTTGCTGCCCTACTTCCTTTAAGTTACCCCATACTAATTCTTGGAGACCTGATTTCTTGTTTCCTTTGCTTTAAGAGTTAAAGTCATATACTGGAATAGTAAAACCCATTCGTCATGTTAGAATGGCTATTGGCCATCATCACTGAAAAAAGCTGAATACCATCATCTTCAAATATTGATTCAATCCCCTCCCGTATTCATAGTGGAAGTCTAATGGAATAATTTGGTACAACAAATGTCTAACATTAAAAGGTATTGAAGTCTCAAGTGGAGAAATACAGTTCTGTGTTCCAGCCAAACACGTGTTTGAGTTAATCTTAACATGGTTCTAGTCTAGATCATCTGTTACAGTTTGAAATTTGGAAGAGAGTTCCTGCCTATGATTTTACTAGAAAGTATAAAAGATGCTTCTGGAAAAAGAGAGACTACACTAATAAAAGGTCAAAATAAATATTCAGGTGATTTCAATTGTGCTATCTGAAATTCAGTAAAGAAAATGAAAGACAGATGCTCACTTTTCAGATGACATATGAAAAAAGCTTAGGCCATTGATAATCAAAAATGATTTTATGGCACATAACACCCTTCTCTTCCCCCCTTCAGCGCTATGAGCCTGTCTGCCCTGGTTTAATTGGCATTAGCTATCTAGGCTTCCCAATTTTAGAAGATTTCTATGAGAGGCATAATTGCTCAACAGAAAAAAAAAAAGCTGGGTTGGTAGGGAAAAGAAAATGAATACACTACCTTAAGGTAGGGACCTACTAGAAAGCATTCTAGAATTTGGACTTCCTGTGCCAGGTTTGCACTGGTCAAGGATAATGGGGCTGCTCACTGTTAGCTAAATCCATTTTTATAAAACGTTTATAGCTTTGTGATGACTCACCACCTCAGTGCCTCCTGCTGGTTGTGATCACCGCCATCCCTTTTGAAACACCTCTAAGACCCGCCTCACTCCCCAGACTGTGGTGTCCTCTTCTGGGCACAGCCCTCCAGCTGTGCCCCACTCAACTCTCTCAACTGCCGGGGGAACCTGCTGTCTCAAGTCCATCCACTTGCCACTGTAGTCTTCAGTCTAGCCTCTCACCTGAAGGGGTAAACTGTAGTCCAAATACTGGCCACCCCTTCTGGGGCAAGTGGGGGGCAAGCAGGCATGGGGTCTAGGCCCACCCACTACTCCAGGACCCAACCCAGGGACTCTATAGCCATTGGCCACATGCTGCTGCTCCTCCAACTCCCACCACCTATTTCCCTGGGCCACTTCCCCATAGCCCTAGCACCTTTCCGGCCCTTTGTATCATGGGCCTCAGTCTAGCAGGCCTCAGGCTGGAGCTCCCTATTGCTCCCGCCCAGCAGTGCGCTATCTAAGATACTCCTCTAGGCACCCAGTCCTTCTCCCTTGCACTCCAGGGAGAGACTGACTGTGCACTATTGAGCAGCCCTTCTCATATGGCCCTCCCTTGCCCTGATTGGCTGCTCCAACAAACCTTCTCCTGATTGTCTCTCTACAAGCCCTCCTCCCATTGGTTGGGTTTGGTGCAGCCTCCCTGAGGGCTGCTTTAACCCTCCATCTATCTGTGGGGCAGTTGCCCCACCACAAGCTTGTATGGCTATTTTCTTAGAGCCATGAGGTAGCTAGCCAGGAAATAGCCCACAGGAGGGGAATGAGTATGGGAAAGTTAATGAATAGTTTGCTCTCAATTCGTTTCCCTCCAGATGCGGGGTAGGAGTTGCAGAGGGACCTTGTGAAAAAATGGTTACTAACCTTTTTGTAACTGTTGTTTTTCCAGATGTTTTTCACATGTCCATTCCAATGTAGATTTGTGCTCACCCCAAGCACAGTTGCCAGAATTTTTTCCCTCAGTGGTATCTATCAGGTCTTGTTTGTGATGTGGGCCAAGAATGCCTGACAAGTCAGGTGGATTGCTCTAAGTTCTCTGATACTGATATGGAGCAAAAACTTCTCGAGACCCCAGACTCTGAGTTTTGAGGTACAAACAAACTCAGGAGACTCATGCAAACCCAGACTGTTGTGATCAGATATAGCTGAAGGGAGCTTATCAAAGGTGAGATTGCATATAAGCGGTTCTCTGGAAGCAGGGTCTTTGCCTGCATGGAGTAGAGAACTGCCCTGAACTCTATGGGGATAGGAGTAGACTTCTGGCCATTTATTAATAGACCCAAAGCCTGGAATGTCAATTAGATGAGATTGATGTCGGACACCACTTGTGATCTGGACCGACCCGTGACCAGCCAGTTATCGAGATATGGGAAAACATGACCTCTCTTTCTTCTGAGGAAGGCCACTACTACTGCCATACACTTGGCGAAGTCCCACAGGGAGACCGATAGACCAAATGGCAGAATCGCAAATTGGTAATGGGCTGGTTCACCACAAATCTTAGGAACCTTCTGTGGCACTCAGGCACCTCGAAAATTGATATGTAGAAGTATGCATTTTTCAAGTTGAGGGCAGCATACCCATCATTTCACTAAGAGGGTGGTGAAACACTGGAATGCGTTACCTAGGGAGGTGGTAGAATCTCCTTCCTTAGAGGTTTTTAAGGTCAGGCTTGACAAAGCCCTAGCTGGGATGATTTAACTGGGACTTGGTCCTGCTTTGAGCAGGGGGTTGGACTAGATGACCTTCTGGGGTCCCTTCCAACCCTGAGATTCTATGATTCTATGATCCCTTCGATCCAGTGAAGGAATGATGATGACCAAGGAGACCATGCAAAACTTTATCTTCTTGAGATAGGTTTCAGAGTAGCAGCCATGTTAGTCTGTATCCGCAAAAAGAAAAGGAGGACTTGTAGCACCTTAGAGACTAACAAATTTATTTGAGCATAAGCTTTCATGAGCTACAGCTCACTTCATCGGATGCATTCAGTGGGGAGATTTATATACACAGAGAACATGAAACAATGGGTGTTACCATGCACACTGTAATGACAGTGATCAGGTAAGATGAGCTATTACCAACAGGAAAGCGGGGGGGGGAGGAAGGGGGAACCTTTTGTAGTGATAATCAAGGTGGGTCATTTCCAGCAGTTGACAAGAACGTCTGAGGAACAGCGGGGGGAGGGAGGCAGAAGGGCAGAAATAAACATGGGGAAATAGCTTTAGTTTGTGTAATGACCCATCCAATCCCAGTCTTTATTCAAGCCTAAGTTAATTGTATCCAGTTTGCAAATTAATTCCAATTCAGCAGTCTCTCGTTGGAGTCTGTTTTTGAAGTTTTTTTGTTGAAGAATTGCCACATTGGTAGATGTGCAGGTGAACAAGCCTCTGATAGTGTGGCTGATGTGATTAGGCCCTATGATGGTGTCCCCTGAATAGATATGTGGACACAATTGGCAACAGGCTTTGTTGCAAGGATAGGTTCCTGGGTTAGAAAGAAAAGGAGTACTTGTGGCACCTTAGAGACTAACAAATTTATTTGAGCATAACCTATCGTGAGCTACAGCTGAAGTGAGCTGTAGCTCACGAAAGCTTATGCTCAGATAAATTCGTTAGTCTCTAAGGTGCCACAAGTACTCCTTTTTTTTCTGCGAATACAGATTAACACGGCTGCTACTCTGGTTCCTGGGTTAGTGGTTCTGTTGTGTGGTGTGTAGTTGCTGGTGAGTATTTGCTTCCGGTTGGGGGGCTGTCTGTAAGCAAGGACTGGCCTGTCTCCCAAGATCTGTGAGAGTGATGAGTCGTCCTTCAGGATAGGTTGTAGATCCTTGATGATGCGTTGGAGAAGATTTAGTTGGGGGCTGAAGGTGATGGCTAGTGGCGTTCTGTTATTTTCTTTGTTGGGCCTGTCCTGTAGTAGGTATCTTCTGGGTACTCTTCTGGCTCTGTCAATCTGTTTCTTCACTTCAGCAGGTGGGTATGGGTGGCTGAGTGTAGTGTAGTCACGCCCCATCTGCTGGGGCCTATAATGCCTTCTGGATGCTGCAGGTGTATAAAGGCCCAGGGATTTCAGATTTGCCTTAGAATCCTTAAGGCCATGCAACTTTGGAAATGGGCGATGGGGAATGGATCACTTGATGATTACCTGTTCTATTCATTCTCTCTGGGGCACCTGGCATTGGCCACTGTTGGAAGATACTGGCCAAATGGACCAAATGGTCTGACCCAGTATGGCTGTTCTTAACTTGGCATTTTTTTGCTCCAAAAAGATTGAGTACCCCTCAAATGGGAGGTCCTGGACAGTCTGCTGCACTGGTTGTAGCAACACCAAGGACTGTAACCACAAACTCCTGTGTTAGATGTGTCTAACATCTTGAGGAAGCATGTCCTTAAATGTTTGCATCGTCTTCCACATATTAAAATTATAGTGACCTAGCAAAGCTTGCTGGTTTGCTATGCAGCGCTGCAATCCACCTGTCAAGTAATTTTTCCTGCCAAACAAGTCCTGCTTTTTGGGATCCTTCATCTTGGGTGCAGGCCCCGCTTGATCCTGATAGTCCTTATCAATGGCAGCTGCCACCACTAGAGACCCTGGGGGAGGGTGAGAGAATACAAATTTGCATCCCTTAGCAGGCATGAAATACTTCCATTCAGTCCATTTGGCTTTAGGTCAGAGGATGGCAGATCTGCCAGAGTGTCTTACCCAGCTCCATAATCACTTCATTAAGGGGTAGAGCACTCTTGAGGGACCTGCCGCTGATAAGAAGTCCAGTAGGCTAGAAGTTGTCTATTTGACCACCTCAGCCTGGATGCCCAAGTTGGAGGCCACCCACTTCAATTGTGCTCGTCCTGGAGTGGAAATATCCCAGTAGCCACCAGCGTATCATCTGGTGAAGAGGAGGAGAAGGTGGGTAAGGCTGGTAGATCCTCTGTCCTGTCCTCTGTCTCAGCTGAGACCTGCAGAACACACTCCTGAGATTCATTACTGAACTCAGCACCTGAATCCGGATCTGGTGTCTCACAGCATGGTACCGGAGGCTCCTTTCTCTCTGAGGCTACAGCATATGAATACCTCAAGATAGTGTCCTGGCCCGCGCGAAACCCCCACAGGTTCCAAGAAGGCCACTGCATAGGTGCCGACTCCCATGGGCCAAGCGTTCAGGGGCATCATAGCACTCGATGTCCTGGCAGAGTATGGAGGGCACAGGGAGTAGCTTGGGCAGTCCTGGTGGTGGAAAGAATAGGACTGCACTTCAGACCCCGATGAGGAAGACCAGCTGCGACAAGGAGACAATGGTGGTGCCAATCCTCTCTCTGCCAGTGAGCAGTGCTGCAGGAATGCCTGGGGCAAGACCATCAGAGTGAGTTTACCCCTGGAGAGTGGTCATAGTGCCATTCAGAAGCCAGGGGAGGGCTTTTTGCCATTCGTTGGTGCCAGGGGTACAGAGTCCTACATCTCAGGGTACTCTGGTACTAGCAGCATGAGCAATTCCCTAACCATGGCATATGCCTCTAGGGTGGATGATACTGAGAATTGTCCAATACGCTGCCTGCTGGAGGATGGTGCCTTCCTTGCTGGAGTGCGTGGAGCCGCTGTGGGTGCCAGTGCTGATTGGCAGACAGGGAGTGGGGGGAGCTGCTGCGCTGCTGGGGAGGCAGAGCAGCCCAACGCAAGTCTTACACTGTCCCAATCTTCCTGTCTGCTCCCTTTCGGCACCAGGAAGCAACTTTTGTCTTGGTAGTTATGGTGCCTCTTCTTAGACACTGGTGAGGAGGACCAGGTCTCTACTGGCAGGAGGCATGCTCCACGCTGAAGCTGAGGTGCTCAGTACTGAGTCCGATCACAGCTCTGAAGTTGGTCTCAGGGCTGCCTCCTTCAAGAGGACCTTCAGTCTCGCTATCCGGGTTTTCTGGGTGCAGGGCTTGAACTCCCTGCAGATCTGACAATGATCCTTCCTGTGAGTTTCCTCTAAACACTTGAGGCAACTCGAGTGCATGTTGCTCAATGGCATGGACTTGCCACAGGAAGAGCTCTCCCTTTCTGTTCCCACTAATCTCAGTTCCCATTTTGTAAGGCTGACAAAAATAGACAAACTAATATACAACATGTAATCATTAAAGGAAAATATAAAAGATCCAATTTGTTTATTTTTTTTTCTAATGAAGGGTACTACAGGAGAATGAGATTTTTGCTGTCAATAGAAAACAATTAACTGAGGGATGGATACTTCAGCGATCACAAAGAGCTCAGATTCCCATTAAATAAAATGGAACAATAAGCTGATCAGAAAAATACTCTCCTCTAGGTTGTGCTCATGTCCAAGAAAGGATTAGGTTCATACAAAGTTTTAGTTTTATCACATGTAATCTAACAGAATAAAGCCGAGTGCCCCTATATCAAGTGAAATATTAGGAGATTTTAAGTACTTAACTTTTGTCTATAAACATGAGTTCTCTACATTTACAAATAAATTTTGTTTTTGTTGTGATAAACTTTTCTTAGATACAGCATTTATCTAACAATCCCCTTCCGAAAGTGAGCCTAATGCAATAATATGTTAGATAAATCAGACCTTGAGAGATCCATGCCTTGAGCAAGTATTCCCAATCTTTGCTAGAATCCAAAGAGCTATAGTAATTCCCAAAAGAAAGATCAATGCTACAACATAGCCAAGTTTTTTGAAGAATCAAAGTTCTCAAAAGGGGTACTGTTTCCCTTCAGCCCCTTCTACTAGGCTAAGTTCTCTCAGGGTGCAGTAGTTAGCTATGTTTCAAGGACTCTGATTTTCTTATGAAATAAGACACTTCTCATAAAGCAGCAGAAACTACCCAGTCTCAGACTGAATCATATTAGTATCAGATAATGTTTTCATTTCACCTTCAATTGCAACAATTTTTCCATCCAGTTTATCTGAATGAGGGATTGACAGGATGGACTTTAGGTTCTAATTTTACCTCAAGGACTTTAATAACCTAGCGCAGTGTTTTCTGGAGTGTCTCAATGGCTTCACATGGTGATGCTTCACGTGGTGATACTTCGCTCAGACTTTCAAGATCCAGCTCACTTCAGGCACTCCTCTTCCTTTTGGAGTTGTACCAAAGTCAACAGAAAATATGTATTTTCCCAGCTCTTTTTTGGAAAATATTTTGGTGTACTCACTGCTCTAACAAACTCCAGCCACTACACCAAAGAGTTTATGTGGTATACATGCAACTAAATCCCAATCTTGCTGGCAAAAAATAACCTGAAAGAGAAAATCAAGATTCAACCTCAAGAAATACTGCAGGAATTAGACAAATGCTACTTTTATGCTATTTTACAGCAAAACATGACCACTTAACTCTTCTCATTCAACCAGTATATTGGTGGGGCTTATCTTAATGCTCGCTATTCCTAATATATTTAATTCTTACTTATATAATAAGTATTTGCACTTATCCTTCATCTGAAGATTTCAAACCATTTAAGACTCAATTTGAGATAGATAAATATCTCATCCTACTGAGCTGGGAACTGAGGCAAAGAGAGATCAAAGCCTAAGTTTTCAAGGGTCCTCTAACTTTGGATGCCCCCAAAGAGCCTGACTTTCAGAGCTTCTGAGTACTCACTACTCCCAGTGAAGTGCAAGTGATCAGCACATGTAAAAAGGAGTCTTTATGCATTTCAAGTTAGACACAGAAAAAATGAGGCACCCAAAATTAGACACTTCAGAAAATTTAGTTTTAAGTGACTTGCTCAAGGCCCCAACCAGAGTCTGGGCATTTAAACCAGGTTTTCTGACTCCTACTTCTGATCTTTAGCCACAAAATTATTAGTCTTATTTATGTGTGCTTTTTCCATCATGATTTGGACAAACCAATTCATGTCAAAATTCATTTCTAGAACCCTATGCTTCTTGTTTCCATGTGCTTTCTTTGTTTTTGGATTACTATATAAGAATCTTGCAAATTGCCAAATGACTATTAACAAGGCTTATAAACATGCAGACATATACAAGTTTATGGTATTTAGAAATCTTTGCCCTACGTCAGCCATCTCAAGACATAGTAATTATTAGAATCAGAATATTCTTACTCTAGGCACCATTTAACAATATTTGGTCAAGCTCTGAGTAATTATTTGTTCCAAATATTACTATTTTTTTCCCTGCAGGAACCTTTGAACATCACCTGGTTATCTTTAAAAAGGTGCTTTGGGATTGAACACATTTGAATGCCATTAGAAATCCATGTTGAAACTATCTTTTCCCCAATTAAGTATATAATAAGCATATTATTTAGACTCCCTCAAGACAGAGATTAAAGTCCTGCCAAGTTGAACACAGCCTTTCAACCTTCCAAGATAGAGAGAGAGAGTGCCATGCATTTTATGTAATACCCATGTAATTAGAGGTAAAACCTACAGGGACAATGGAGTGGACCAGCTACTGGCATGTTGAGAAAGAAACATTCTTCCATAAGGAAATATCTCCAAAAAGAAAACTGCAACCATCTTTCCCCACAACCCCAAGAGAGGGTCTAGTGACATAAACCTATGGAGTCATGAGTCAATGAGCCACATAAGGAGAGGCGTTTAGGAGAAATTCTCACCTTTTTGGTAGCTGGAGAGCTAAGCATTCATTAGTGGAAACAGTGAATAGAATACCAAATTTCTGTAGCGTACACAAGGTCATAAAAGTTGAAGTGAGCTGTAGCTCACAAAAGCTTATGCTCAAATAAATGTGTTAGTCTCTAAGGTGCCACAAGTACTCCTTTTCTTTTTGTGAAGGTCATAAAAGCAGCTATATTTCTGAAAATACAGCAAAAGCTCTAAGCAATGAGGTGTCAGGAATGTACTGTATCTACAGTACCTACAAGTAAATATCTGCTTTACACATACTTGAGTTGATCTCTTGTCTATTGTTTGAAACATTGTGTCCTTTTCTGGTCTGCAATTTATTTATTCTTTCAAAGGGGCTGAATTCACTTTAGAAGTAATTGCATTTTAAAAAAAGTTATTCTCTCTTTGCCCAGTCCTTGGCAAAAAGAGGCCTGCAATTGGGCATGTCCCCTACCCCATGGAAACTGAACTAAACAAAAAACAAACCCACAAAATAACTAAAGTAACTGTACCCAGTCCCACCCTGACAACTGTAGGCCAAGTTCCAGGATATGGTGGCTTGCAAAGCAACTTCAGAGATAATAGGTTTCCAACAGACTGGTATTCATTATAGAAAACCATCTCAACAGCATACTTAATATATATCATAGGATTCTGTGCATTTATATTTGAGAGTGGGGGAGGGAGGGTGTAGTGCATGTTTTGTGAAAGTTTGCACATAAATAGGTTGTGGTCCTATATTCTCTGAAGAAGAGTACATCAGTTACAGCTGGCAAAATATACACACAGGATGTGGTGAAATGGATTGGTATAGCCACTGCACTAACACACAAAACTCTGCCTAGGGTAACCCTGGAGTTAGCAGGCATAAAGGGTCTTTCACCAACCCTCTGCACCAAGTTATTCAAATACAGTGTAATAATGTATTTGCTAATAAAAGGTATGTAGAGACTGGAAATACTGTATATTTTCAATTTGTTTTTATGGACATAAGGAACTGACCTCTATGACTGTACCATACAAAAAAACCTGCTTGGGTCTAATTGCATCTGTTCTTGATTTCCCTTTGTGTGTGATGAGCACTTACAGCAACCAGGATAATGATCCATTTCAGTAGTGCCCATTTATCTGTGCTTTTCCCTTAAGGTGAAATGAATCTACTGCCTACATGTGCATATAAGGAATTGGTAGCACAATGTGCACTGAATTTGCAGAAATAGATAAACACTGAGCATAATTACCCAACCCTGCTTCTGCATAGGGCATAATCATCATGCATCAATACAAGAGATTAGAATAGGACTCTACGTCTGTTTAAAACCCCTATAATCCTATATTTTCACTCTGGTCTCTTCCCTTGTCTCCTCTTCCTGTCCATGGAAGCATGAAATTTAATATACACGCTAGGTTTTTTTTTCCTTTAAGAAACCTCCTAGAGAAAGGATGTATTGTGTAACAACTACATAAAATGCTTATTATATTGGAGAATTTTTGTTAAAAAGATTTTCCTAAAATTATATTCAGAGATTAATAAATTTCCAGCCAGTCAGTAGCCTTTATAGCATATTGCCACTTTTATATTTGTAGTTTTAGTGCTCAAACTGAGAGAAGGAAAAGACTGAGTGTGATGTAGGAGAGTTAGGGCTATGCCACATTATCATTTAGATGTCAATATGCAATATGGTGCATTTTTAATCATACTGAAAAATATTTTGTTTTCAGCTATTATAGTTATAGACTTAAAGTAGACTTTAAAAAAGCTGGTTGTTTGTGTTTTCAATCAAAAGAAAGCTTTAAGAGAGGAAGTAGTCAGAATTACTTCTGTTAACCATATCCTATGCATTTTTAAAAACATCAGATTATAAGTTTTTACAAGACAAAGTAACTTATTGCTCTGATTACTCTGCCAGCGCTGGGATGTCTGTTAAATCTAAGTGTGAAGAACCAAGCCACGTTTGGCATTTCATAAAACCTCTACAATTTTTTGAAAAGTTGTAGATAACTCTCAAGCCTTTTGTGTTGTTACTTGGCCAGTGATAGCTTCCTGCAAGCCTCGTTTGGTATCTGAAATCCATATTGAGTTTTGTAGGGAAGACTCCAGCATATTTTCAACAGACCATATTAGAAAATTCATTTTTTACAAGACTAAGATTTTGTACAAAATTGCAGAGGGCACCTCCAGTATCATAGAATCTATGGTGCCTTTTTCAAATCTGATTTTGCCATTTGCTTTGATAATAATGAACACACTGCTAAATTGTGCAAGACACTCATTCTTATCTCTGGAAACTTACAAATATGAAGTGATAGCTCAGAAGGGGTACATTTAGGACAATGGAATTCTTCAGTGCCTGGTTAACTGTCCTTTCACAGTACCAGTGAATTCACCTCTGGTAGGATACAAATAGTTGCCACTGACACTGTACTTGTCTTTTACATAATTTAGAAGCTCTAACAAATTTGTTTATGAAACATAGTTCACAGTGATTCCAACAAGCACTTAGGGAGGCCAGTAAACTATTAACTCCAATCCACTCCTTCTTCTTCGAGTGCTTTGCCTGCAACTCCAGATAACGGTGCAGGCCCCAGCCAGCTTCAGGTGCCGTCGACGCCCAAAGACCTTCAAGCAGCTCAGGAGATCCTGACGCTTCCGGTGCCACCCTCACTGCCTCCTGCAGTACCTCGGTCTCAGGGAAAACCTGCGTTGGGACCTATGCGTGTGTCCCCGCCTCAGTGGTACCATTCCCCATTGGGAGGGATGCCCCGCCAGTGTTCGCCCACCTGCACCTGCCATGCCTCAGGATGGGAGAGGGAGGCTCAGTGGAGCCCTCTTCAGTCCCCACACCAGGGACACCAATCAAGGGACTTGAGGTATACTTCACCGGTAGATTGGTGCAGACCCTCTGAGGGACGCACCACAAGGCAAGAACTCCAGGACGAGCTCCGACCGTCTTCAAGGGCCAGGTACCAATCCCAGGACCGATTGGACAACAGAGACTGCTGAGCGCCGGGCCATCATCACCAGTCTCCAAAAGGAAGGTCGCCCTATTCAGGACGATCCTCCCAGCAACCGGCCCATAGTAGCTCCTGGCCCTGTTTGACGTCCTGGTACCGGTCGAGTAGCGTGAGGCATGAATAGCCAGGTATCCAACGCAGATCCACCGAATGCTGTCAGTCCCTAAGAGCCTGACCAAGACAGTCTCGCTCGGACAGGTCGGCTTCAGGATGCAGTGACTGGCACTGGTCGGACAAGAGCCACCACCCAGCCCGATCCTGGTCACCCAGTACTGACCACTCCGCTGGTAGCTCTGGCTTCGAGTGAGGTTCTCTGACTGTGGGACAAGCTCCAGTACTGGCAATGCCAACTACATTATCAGCACCAAAACCAGCACAGTGGCTGGTGCCATGGTACCTATGGAACCCTTGGGGGTTCACCCAACCTTCCCAGGCTGCCTGATCAGTGTTGGGAGCCTTGAAGAGGCCAGCAGCCTCGGTAGCTCATCCCCCTCAGGCGCTGGAGACTTTGGGGGGTAGGACTGCGCCAAACCCAGGGGAGGAAGCTGCTGGACCACCAATGGACATAGAGGCTCCCGTGGCATTGGCATCGTCCTCGCCAGACGAGGCTTTCACGGGGCCCCCTCACCCAGTTCCTCAGCATGATGCCAAGGTGCACCAGGAACTTTTGAAGAAGGTCGCTTCTAATCTCGGGCTTCCGGCAGAGGAATTGGAGGAGCCCTCGAACTCTTTGTTTGCTATCCTCTGTTCCTCGGCTCCTGCCAGGGTGGCTCTACCCCTTCATCAAGAGGTTTCCAAGATCACGAATGCCCTGTGGCAGACCCCCTCTTCCCTGGCCCCTATCTCTAAAAGGGCTGAATGCAAGTATTTTGTGTCAACCAAGGGGAATAAGAATTTTTACTCCCACCCAACCCCCAATTTCCTTGTGGTCAAGGTGGTTAACTACAAGGAGAGGCACCACCCACAAAAATAAATACTCAAGGAGGCTGGATCTTTTCAGACATAAGATTTATTCATCTTCCAGCTGTCAGCTGAGAGTAGCCAACCACTAAGCCCTCCTTTAGCTGATATGACTTCAACATGTGGCAAGCCATGGCCAAGTTCGAAGGGTCATTCCACGAGGCTTCCAAGAAGGAGTTCTGAGCAATCCTTGATGAGGGCACGACCGTGGCCAGGGAGGCCCTCGAGGTGGCAAAAGACGCTGCTGATGCTGATGCCAGCACCAGGGCTTCCGCTATCTCCATGCAGTGAGCCTTTGGCTGCTCCTCTCTGGGTTGTCCACCGAGAACCAGCAGTAAATGCAGGACCTGCCTTTTGATGTCTGGGCCCTATTTGCAGAGCAAACAGACAGCAAATTGCATAGCCTGAAGGACTCCCACACCACCCTGATGACCCTGTGTCTCTATTTTCCAGCCCCGGTTCATAAGCAGTTCAAACTGCAGCAGCCACAGGGCCAGGGGAGTCAGCCTCGGCAGGACCCCCCATAAACGAGCTGGGGGGGCTGGGGTGGGAAAAGGCAGGGTGGGGCAGGGCGGGGACTTTGGGGAAGGGGTGGAATGGGGGGGTGGCGAGGGCAATGCAGGGATGGAGGGGGAGGGGGAGCACCCACCGGGCAGAGGGGAAGTCAGTGCCTATGTGTGTTGCTCATGTCCATTCCATATTAGGTGACTCCTGGCAAGAAGGAACTGAGGGTGGGGGGAGTCGGCGGCGCCCCGTATACCACACCATGCAGGCACCACTCCAGAGGATACCAGAGCCGGTCCCCTACAGATACTGCTGAGGGAAAAACTTCCGGCACTGGTGCATGTGGAGAGCACACACACCTAATATGGAATGGACATAAGCAACACATCTCAAAGAACACCAGTTACGGAAAAGGTAACTGTCTTTTCCTGTACAACAAATTCTACAAGATTGATATACTGCTTCATTACTAGTATACACAGCCTTCATGATACAATCTCCCTGTTTAAAAGTTTTGTGGTCTGCTGTTGCCACTATTAGAGAACTGTAATAAAAAAAACACACACCAAACAACCCTTTAGTAAGATTCTTGCTTAAGATGCTTATGATCAAGGTATGTCATTTTAAAAACAACAAAACAAAGTTTTGTTCATCTTTTAAGAATGTATTTTTCTGATGACAAAGACAACCTCTGAGTAACTTGTGAAATAACCAGCTCCCACAGCAGCATTAAATGCATTCCTTTTCTGTGAAGTATATAGGAACTGTTTATTTCTTCATGTACTCAGAGGCAATCTGGATTTTCATTTAGCTAGTGCTGTGGCAAAGTGAAATGAGAGCTATAGCATCCTGGTAGATTAATTAGGGGGAGTTATATTGTTTTATACTTGATCCCAATTTTGCAATGGCACATGAGATACAAAAATCCATAGTGATATTTTCCTGAATACTCTATTTTTTATTTCACATTGAGAAGCGTATCTTGTCCATCAACAATTCAGCTGTTTAGGGTGGCAAAAACTGCAGTTTCTATATATTGTGCTACCAGGATAAGTGTTTTGAATTCACTATACCATCAAATATTTCCTTTTTGAATTGCAACAACATTTTGAGCAATATATTTGTGTTAGGTCACAGATTTATTTTTTTAAATGTTGTTTTAATAGTATTACTTTTTAAATTATCAGATAAAATATGTCCATTGTATTAGTGCTAAACTCTAATCTAAAGTTAGGGTCAAACTGCTTACTCTGTAAAGTGCCTTGCATTGGGAGCAGGCTGTAGAATCAGAGACTCAGATGGGGCTCCAGGAGAGATTGTGCTTTATGTGACATAATCCATTTTAAAGCTATCCAGCTTGCAGGGAAATGTGCTTGCTATACCATCTTATAGTATGGTACAGCCTGCTTCCCACCATGCACCCAGCCAGCTCTACTGTCTGGGTACGGAGGGGGTGAGAGCATAGTCTTTGTCTGCCTTTTGGGGTTTCTTGTCCCCTGGGGATATTAAGAGGGAGCAGTCCTTGTGCTCCCCAGAGTGCTGACATTGTGAGTGTCCCCAACACTTATACAGGGGGCAGGAAGGGCAAGAGAAGCATCCTCCTTGAACTTACTCTTTCATTGTGTGCCTGAAGAAGGGGCCAAGGATGAAATAGACCTTAAGATTCATAAAGGGCATGATCCTGCTCCAATTTAAATCAATTTCCAATGGCTTCCATATGAGCTAGATTAGGCCAAAAATAGTTTGACTGTCAAAAGTGCTACACTTAGAAATTAAATATGATTACATGCTAGTAAGCCATCCTTAATTTATGACATAAAACTAATTTAAGATGTTATCCTGCAGTCTGTAACAGGGAATACGCTTACTGAAATCAAATAAGCAGTGCAGGATCCTGCCCCTAATTGTCACCATCTCCCTTCAGCTTGTATTTGTAAAACTAAACTAGCCATCATCTCCTTCTTGGTCACTCTTCAAGAAGAAATGCAGCTGTCTTGATACTTTTCTTTCTCTCTCAGAAGAGAGCTGTTATTAGCCCAGCTGTTAAGGTAATTTAAACCCATGCTGTCAAATAAATTGACCATGCAGTTTCTGAGGTTTGCTTCATTTAAACTTTTAAAAACTAGCCTTAGGGACTTCTGAGTTACTGTTTAAACTAAAATGTCACTGCTTTGACACATTTTAAATATATTATTGACTTCTTTCATTCTGTTTGGACATTTTACACAAGGAAGTTACTACTATATCACAGCATTTCATTTTTGTTTTCTCTAAATAATTAATCTCAAAGCCCAGTGTATTTCTGCTCTACAACTTTCTGCTACTTACAATATAGCACAATAATTCTGTATGCTGAATAACTGACTGATGTTTTGCTTGCAGACTTGGCAAGTCCATATTTTACTTTCTGTAAAACTTGAAGCTGGAGTAGCTAACTGAACTTCGGCTCTGGGTGTGCTGTGTGTGGTAACTATTCCATGAAACAGTTGGTCTGGGAAAGGAAAATAAGGAGGCATCAAAGCAAAACATGCCTCCTGTTTAGTGGATCAGGACTGAGCTGGAATCAAGTATGGCAATGTAGGTCAGGTTTGAGTACATCATTTTGTAAATGTGAATGACAAGTCATTTTGGTCAAGTTACTGGTACTTGTGGGTCAATTGGGCTAATGTTTATATATTAATGCAGACTGCACAATAGAAGGATTCCAACCAATTGTAGCCCAGAAGAATCAAATATCATTTTACAAAGACACTGAAGTACAGATTAAGTACATGCCCAATCACATCACTTTTTCCATATAGGCTGCTCATTCAAATAAATATTCCCTTTTTGAACAAATGTTCTTGATCAATGGAAAATTGCAAAAGGGAGCAGCAACATTGAACTTGCTTGAATGGCCATCATGGTGGTAGACTAATAATGACAAAATCCATTTATTCCCTCATTCTCCTCTATTCTTTACATTAGCCCTTAAATTTGACTTGTTAAAATCTGTCATGTGCCTGGAATGATTTATCAATATCTTTATGAAGCCCAGGATTAGAAACAGGAGACCTAGATTCCCAGCCCTGTCACTATCTTCCTGTTTGCAATGTTGTATCCCTGTTGATCCCAGGATATTATAGAAACAACGTGGGTAAAGTAATATTTTTTATTGGACCAAATTCTGTTGGTGAAAGAGACAAGCTTTTGAGGTTACATAAACTTTTCTTCAGGTCTAGAGAAAAAAGCCACCCCCCTGAGCGACATAAGTTATATCGACTTAAAGTGGTGTCTACACCGCGCTATGTTGGTGGGAGACGCTCTTCTGCTGACATAGCTTCTGCCTCTTGTTGAGGTGGAGTAATTACATCAATTACTCTCTCTCAAGTGCTCTCCCATTGACATAGCATGTCTTCACCAGATGCACTACCAGCATGGTGTATGAGATCATTCAAGGTCAAGCGGCCAGTTAACACCTCTACAGTCATAGGACAAAAAAGGTGGGTTAGTGAGTTACTAGGAAGATCTGGATGACCTTGTAAACTGGAGTAATAGTAATAGGATAAAATTTAATAGTGAGAAGTGTAAGGTCATGCATTTAGGGATTAATAATAAGAATTTTAGTTATAAGCTGGGGACACATCAATTGGCAGTGACAGAGGAGGAGAAGGACCTTGGAGTATTGGTTGATCACAGGATGACTATAAGTTACCAATGTGATATGGCGGTGAAAAAAGCTAATGTGGTCTTGGGATGCATCAGGCGAGATATTTCCAGTAAAGATAAGAGGTGTTAGTACCATTATACAAGGCACTGGTGAGACCTCATCTGGAATACTGTGTGCAGTTCTGGTCTCCCATGTTTAAGAAGGATGAATTCAAACCGGAACAGGTACAGAGAAGGGCTACTATGATGATCCGAGAAATGGAAAACATGTCTTATGAGAGGAGACTCAAGGAGCTTGGCTTGGTTAGCCTAACCAAAAGAAGGCTGAGGGGAGATATGATTGCTCTCTATAAATATATCAGAGGGATAAATACCAGGGAGGGAGAGGAATGATTTAAGCTCAGTACCAGTGTGGACACAAGAACAAATGGATATAAACTGGCCATCAGGAAGTTTAGACTTGAAATTAGACAAAGGTTTCTAACAATCAGAGGAGTGAAGTTCTGGAACAGCCTTCCAAGGGAAGCAGTGGAGGCAAAAGACCTATCTGGCTTCAAGATTAAGCTCGATAAGTTTATGGAGGAGATGGTATGATGGGATAACATGATTTTGGCAATTAATAGATCTTGGACTATTAGCGGTAAATAGGCCCAATGCCCTGTGATGGGATATTAGATGGGGTGGGATCTGAGTTGCTACAGAGAATTCTTTCCTGGGTATCTGGCTGGTGAATCTTGCCCACATGCTCAGGGTTCAGCTGATCACCATATTTGGGGTCGGGAAGAAATTTTCCTCCAGGGCAGATTGGCAAAGGCCCTGGAGGTTTTTCGCCTTCCCCTGCAGCATGGGGAACGGGTCACTTGCTGGAGAATTCTCTGCACCTTGAAGTCTTTAAACCAGGATTTGAGAACTTCAATAGCTCAGACATAGGTGAGAGGGTTATTGCAGGAGTGGATGGGTGAGGTTCTGTGGCCTGCGTTGTGCAGGAGGTTAGACTAGATGATCACAATGGTCCCTTCTGATCTTAAAGTCTATGAGTTACTGATTGTTGTAAAAAGCCATAAATCCAATGATGTACATTTGTAATTTTTAGCATCTGCCAAAGTTATGAATTTAAGCTCCTAGGCTTTTTCCTCATAGATTTCCACCACAACTTCAATCACCACATCTTACCCTTCAAGCTTTTTCTAGAACACTCCCACACCAGCATCAACTTCCTGGACACCACGATCAGCTTCAACAATGGAACCGTACAGATAACTATATAAAAGAAATCGATGAATCATCACATTTATTTCATGGATCCAGTAACCACCCCAAACACACCAAGAAATCTGTTATCTACAGCCAGGCACTCAGATACCACAGAATATACTCAAGGAGAAAATTTGGGATATTCACTGTACCACACTTAAAAGCACCTTCATCAAACAAGGATGGAATGGGCCATTCAAATATTCCAAGAGAACTTGCTTCAATACTGGGGGAAAAACGCACCTTTTTGACCACACATCCCTAGTTGTCACCTACCACCCCATACTGGAACACATACAGGGTATCATTAAGGTTAAGATTTAGTCATGGGCATTTTTAGTAAAAGTTATGGACAGATCACGGGCAATAAACAAAAATTCATGGCCCCATGACCTGTCCATGACTTATACTATATGCTCCTGACCAAATCTTTAGCGTTTTGGGGGGCTCTGGGCACGCAGCTGCTGCTTCAGAGGAGGAGTTATGGGGCACTCCGAGGTGCCTGCTCATGCTTGGGGTTGGGGTTGCTGTGCACTCACCGGTGCTGGGGAGGCTCCAGGGCGCCCACTGGTGCTCAGGGGGTGGCACGGGACTGTTGGCCTGAGATGGCCACCAACACTGCTGGCGGGGGGTGGCCCAGGACCTCAGCAGTCACTGCTGGCAGGGGGTGTTCCAGGACCATCGCCACTGTTGCTGGCGGGGGATAGACCTGCTGGCCTGGGACTGCCGCAGCCACTGCTGGCAGGGGGCAGCCCTACCAGTCCGGGATTGCTGCACTGTTGCTGGTGGGGGTGGGAGGGGGGCGGCCCAGGACTGCCAATGTTTGCGGAGGGAGGCTGTGCAGCTGGTCAGGCAGCCCTGGGGTCAGTCGCACCTGCTGGCTGCAGAAGTCACAGAGGTCCTGGAAAGTCATGAAATCCATGACTTTTGTGACCTCCATGACAGACTCGCAGCCTTAGGTAGCATTAAACTGTTAAAGCTCTTACTCTATCAGGACCACATCCAGAATGAAACCTTTCCCAAATCCCCTCTCTGGCTTTCAATACAACCCTCTAACTTCACCAAGCTCATCGGAAGCAAGTTACCCAGAGTCCAGGTCTCATGAAGTCAAAGCAGCACCAGACCTTCCCTGTCAGAACAACAGATATAAAACCTGTAGACACAGCTACAATGATCAATACCACCTGCAACACATCTTTCAAGATCCATGGGTCCTACACATGCTTATCAGAACATGTGGTATACCTCATTCAGTAAACTAAATGCTCCAATAACAACTATGAGGGTGAAATGAGACAATTGCTGTGCCCTTGAATGAACTCATAGAGAACAATGATAAAAGACAAAAACACTACATCACCCTGGGTGAACATTTTTCACAACGTGATCACTCCCTATCTGACCTCTCAGTCTTTGTCCTCGAAGGAAACCTGAAAAACAACTTCAAAGATGAGCCTGGGAGCTGAAATTAATGTCTTTGCTAGACACTAAAAATCATGGATTTAATACAGACTCTGGATTTAAGGCTTATTACAACTATCTGTAACCCCCAACCCCTCTTTTTTTTGCCCTATGACTGAGGATTTGTTAACCTGCCACTTCACCTTATTGGTCTCTTACAATGTGTGTATCTTAACTAAATACATGGTACAACAGATTGTTTAGCATGTGACACTCTAAGTACCTTTCCCAGACCTGTGTAAGCTCAAAAGTTTGTCTCTTTCACCAACAGAAGCTGGTCCAATAAAAGATATTACCTTACCCACCTTTTCGCTCTAATATATTTCTGTGTGAACTTTGCTGCATCACTTAACTTCTCTGGCCCTCAGTTTCTGGGTCTAAAATATTAATCTCTACCTCAAGTGTGTTTGTTGGGGATTAGTTCATTAAGGTTTACAAAGTGATTTGACATCTTCTGTCAGAAGATGCTATAAAAGTGCTATAGCAACATTAATTCTGTTGTTTCCCAACTTCTGAGTGCTCAATTTTGCAACTCAGTGTTCTTTTTACACAGGAAATAACTTATTTTTAAAGAATAAATTTTTAAACCAACCCATCATGTGGAACCATAATGAGCCCACATGGGTAATCATAAGGATTGGATCCTCTAGGGCTGCAGCACAAACCTCTGATACTTGAGTTAACAGAATAACAGGCAGCAGTAGTAGGTTGCTGTTCTCTATGTCGATCAGCCACGAGAGAAGGATGAGAATCACACTTTGCTGTGGGTTTCATAGATATTTACCAACAGCAGAAGACTGTTGAGACTCAATTACCCTGGATTCAATTCCAGGTTCTGGAGGAGACTGTGCTGAACTGGTTACAGACCCTTCAACCTCCTTCCTAACCTACTCCCCTCCAGTCTATCCCAGTTTTCTCCCTCTTTTCCGTGGTTCCTATTCCAATCTCCACACACCGTAAAGTCTTAACACCCCTCTACATTCCAGTCAGGCTACTCTTCTCCTCCACATTGCCTGAGCAGTAATGTCAGTCATTGAGAGCACATGGAAGGCAGTCTCCTTGCTCTCAGTTCTGGTGCCTACCACACAGCAGCCTCCAGCTGCTAGGAGAAGCCATTGCAGAGACATTTCTGCTCAGTTCTGTAGCCCTAGGATAGAACAGGTTCAGTAACCCTGTGAGGATGGCACATACGCAATTTGGAGGTCGAGCATGCTCAGTGCAGACACTCTTTGGAAAGTTTAGCTGCCCAAATCTAACAATCTTCTGGGCATGTGTTGATTTTTCTGAGAGCAACCTCCTGCTAAATTTCAAAACCCTGCTCCAAATCATAGAGATGCTTCTCAGTTAAAGGTCTAAGAATTTTTTACCGTGGGCAAAAGAAACAAAGTATTTTTCCATCATCTTGTTCTTGGAAATGACTGAGCTGCTACCAGCACCACACCTATAATGAACTGTATAATAACTATGCTGTTATTATGCATCCTCCTCCAGCAGTGCACTCAAAGTGCTTTACAAACATTGATGAATTAAGCCTTTCAGAAGGAGAGCAATTGTCCCCATAGTAGAGAGGGGACACACTTTTTTTTTTACTTGCTTCTCCATGTTTGAATTGTTGATCAAGCATTGCCAGAAGATTTGGATATTCTCCCTTGGCTAAAATATATATATAAAAATAGAGATGTGTTTTTCTTTGATTTGAGCACTTTTTTCTTCAATTAATAAAAAATCTGATAGGGCTCTAATTCATGCCTTGTTTGAATTGCATCTCCTTTAAGTGAAGCTTCTAGATACTCTTAGGGATCAAGGTACATGGCATTTCAATCTAATTAAATCAGTTTCAGCAATTCACCAGTTTCAGTTTTCATTTAGAAAACCTCAGTTGCTTAATGTGGAATCTCCACTTGGGATAGAACTATCCACATTTCTTTAGAATGAGGGTATGTCTCAATGGGTTGATCTATTTGCTATAACTGAAATTTAGTTAAACTACCTACCACCTTTTCTTCATATTCCTTTCATACCACAGAGCAGGCAGCGGTATGTTAGAGCAGCCCTAAGGCTGCTTTACATTTGTGCTGGGGGCTGAACTGTCCCTGGGAACCATTGGAGCACAGAGGTGCAATAAAATAACTTTTGATCCCTCAGGTACTTCATTGATAAATATATATATGAAGAAGTTAGTTCTTTTCACTAAACAGTTCAAGTCACATAGCTTTTAGCAGTCAGCTATTATTTTTAATGTTTCAATCCAACTCTCAGCTTTACCAGAGAGAATCAGTTTTTTACCTCGATAATTTTGCTGAATCTTCTCTACAATGATCTCAGAAATACGAGATAGCATTTTATAAGAACACACAGTAAGTATTCTGTTGAATTTTTTCAAGTCTATCCATGATGACTTTTTGTGCCAGTAATTTAGCTAATCATTCACTTGAGAAGAGAGGGTTAATTCTACATCTCTTTTTTAGATCTGCTTTCCTTTGGATTTTAAAATAATTTTTAATGGATTTACAAAGTGATATCAATTAATATTCTCCTGATTCTGGAATTTTTCAGTTTGCCTGCATTCCTATCTAGAGGAAAATCTAATCTGTACCAGCAGCTAAGGACCTGATCCTGCAACACTTACTCATGCAAGCAATCCTAACTCACTGGAAGATTATGGTACTACTTGTTCGAGGAAGGCTTCAAGGATCAAGCAATTTTTTTTTGTATTTCTGTTTAAAATTGAGTTTGTAATTAGATATCACAAGTTTTACAGCATCACAGCAATTATCTGTCTGACTTTAAGTCCAGATCTCTTTACAGCCTTCCCTTGGTTAAGGTTTTCAGTGAATTACCAATTACAAAATCTCAAGGTTTGTTCTCCTAAATACAGGTTATTTTGCCATTTTTGATTCAGTCAACTAATTTATTTTTGTTTGTCCACTTTAGCTTACTTGGCTTAGTTTTCATTTTACATTATAATTAGGGCTGTCAAACATTTAAAAAAATTAATCATGATTAATCGCACGAGTAAAAAAATTAATCACACTGTTAAACACTAATAGAATATCATTTAAATATTTTGGATGTTTTCTACATTTTCAAATATATTGATTTCAATTACAACACAGAACACAAAGAGTACAGTGTTCACTTTATATTTTTATTACAAATATTTGCACTGTAAAAAACAAAAGAAATAGTATATGTCAATTCACCAAATACAAGTACTATAGTGCAATCTCGTTATCATCAAAGTTGAATTTACAAATGTAGACTTATGTACAAAAAATAAGTGCATTCAAAAATAAAACCAATGTAAAATTTTAGAACCTGCAAGTTCGCTCAGTCCTACTTCTTGTTAAGCCAATTGCTCAGACAAACAAGTTTGTTTACATTTGCAAGAGATGATCCTCTCTTGGATCCGCCTGGTCCTCATTTACAATGTCACCTGACAGTGAGAACAGGCATTCTCATGGCACTATTGTAGCCAGAATTGCAAGCTATTTACGTGCCAAATGTGCTAAAGATTCATATGTCCCTCCATGCTTCAACCACCATTCCAGAGGATATGTGTCCATGCTGATGACGGGTTCTGCTCGATAATGATCCAAAGCAGAGTGGACCGACACATGTTCATTTTCATCATCTGAGTCAGATGCCACCAGCAGAAGGTTGATTTTCCTTTTTGGTGGTTCGGGTTCTATAGTTTCCGCATCTGAGTGTTTTTCTTTTAAGACTTCTGAGAGCATGTTCCACATGCACTTACAAGGACCAGTTAACTAGAGAAGAAGCTCCCCAGGTTAGCCATCTGCTACCTTGGTTTGAATCAGATACGTTATGATCTACTACTATAAGCAGGCTCCAAACATACCATGGTGTACCTGTTTTCTCATCAGCCCCCATGGAAACAAGGGTTCTCCCCCCACCCTGAGTCCTAATGTCTATGCTTCTTTGGTGGACTTTGGGTGGGCGGAGTTTGGGGGGTCGGGTTCTGGGCAACACCAAAATTTCTACAAACCTGCCACCCCTGATTCGGTAAACTATTAAAGCACATTGAAATCATTGAGATTACGCATGAGTTTAAGGTTATGCTCCTGCTTTAGTAATCTGTAAATACCTAATCCCTAGAAACACATCAACAAACCTATATTTTACTCTCTTTTTGTTTCATAGAATCATAGAAGATCAGGGTTGGAAGAGACCTCAAGAGGTCACCTACTCCAACGCCCTGCTCAAAGCATCATCTTTACGCTTCATTATCTTTCTGTAGGTTTTTTTTCTCCAAAGTTTTTACACATTTTAAGACAGATTATTGGTTGTCTGTCCCCTCTGATATTACAATAGTGAGTCAATTACTTTGCCTTTATATTCTACCTGGATTTCAATTCAATTTCATGAAGGAACCCCTTCTGCTTTGTAAATGTCTCATTGCCTTAGATATTGTCATTCATTTAGTACTAAAATTCTTCAAATTATGTTTTGTAAGCACATTAGTTTGAGATCTAATGTGCAATTTGCATGTAATAATGGTATTTTTGTATCAAGTACAAATTACTTTATTCAACTTTTAAAATGCTGTTTGTGGTTTCTTCCATTAAAAATCCCAGTGAAAAATCTCTATTTTGAGTCTGTGGTGCATTCATTTTCAGCAATATCTGTTCCCATCCTGCTAGTGCAAAGTAGTCTTGTATATTGCCTTATACTATTATGTATTTCTCATAAGCAGGACATTCCCTCTGGAAATACAGTTTTTCTACAATTTTGGAACCACCTTTGTGCTACATTATCCCATCCTTTACATTTGTTCAACTTTTCTTTCTTTTAGCTAATCTTGGTTTTTATTTTAGCTAGCAATGTTGATTGCTGCTATACTTTTGTCTCTTTCACATGTTCCCACTTGAATTGGTTTCATTTCAGTGGCTTGACAAATTTGTATTGCTTTGTGTAGGATTAATCTTTTGTCCCTTAACAGCCTTTCACTTATTTAGGTACTATTAAATATAATCTCATAATAATCTGATCATGAATTAAGGGAACTCCCAGATTTCCAAAATAACAACTGTATGTTAAGCCTAAAATTAGTTGCCAGTCAAATTCTTCACTGGTCTCATTTATCCTATTGCATACTTGGTTTGAAAAAGTAGTATTCATAGTTTTAAGTCTTTGAAGAAATGCAAAATACTTAACATTTTTTCATTAGGGCATCAAAATCACAGTTTTCCATCTTGAACTAAAAGGAATTGTGTACCCAAGTTCTTGCTTACAACTAGCCTTTCTTTTTCAATCAATGGTGCTTCAGGCAGGCAGAGTTGTAGGAAAGACAATTTAAGAAGTTTGCTGAGTGACCAATGTTATGTGCTGGGGAACTGACATCTGATAGTTGGCAGCCTGGACTCTGGAAAACACAAAACTAGATCTCTCCTGAAACCTGACCTTCTTTCTCCAGTTCCAATCATCATACTACATAGTTCAGAAGGATTTGTAATCATGGAGTGGCTTATCTCATCACCAAGAGAGAAATGAATGGACACAGGTCCATGATAGTCTCTCAATACGATAGGCACATACAGTACTTCCTATAACTGCTTTGAACACAGATGAAAACAGGGAAAGCCTCAATGTACAAGCTCATACATTGGTGAGAGCTTGCTCACATTAACATTCCTACTACAGCCAATGGGACTACTCATGTCAGTACTTACCAACACAAGTAAATGTTACACAACTGTGGCACTAAAAATAGCAACAACACTTACACAGACATATTACTATTTTCAAGACTCCAGGCAGAGAGCCCAGAGTTCAAATTCTCTAGCCAAACTGCTTTTCATGTACAGACTCTCTGAAAACACACTGTGTCTGGCTGAATCCCTCTCCAACATGTTACAATCCTCTCTTAGTGGAAAAACTTTCAATCAGAGTTACCCTCTCTTCAGCCAGGGGTATTTTTCACTCAAAGGCACCTTGACCTTATGGTGTCCAAGTTTTTAAAGTTTTTGTCTGGGTTAGAGAGTGTAAAAAAAATTTTAAATATAGAAATTGATGTATCAGATTAGACCAGTTGTTCCATTGAATCCAGTATCTGGTCTCAGAAGAAAATGCAATTTAGCTCCATAGCGAACAATATAGAATAATGTGACTATACAGGAATTTTCTTCCTAACACCATCAGTTAGTGGTCTCCAAATTTTGCTACTTCACCTTTTTCCATGCCACTTATAAATATAACCACCACCAATTCTAGAGTGTAACATTTTGCCACATTGAGAAATGACTATTTAATTCTCCTCTTACTGTGTTTTAAGTTGTTTCTAACCCTTGACAATGCTTTCTCTCTCACCCTATGGCTACTTAGTTTCCTTACTGTCTTGTAAATGACTTTAACAAGGTTTTTTGAGAGTCTAAATGAACTATATCATCCAGTTCTCTTTTTCCTTTATTTTGTTAACACGTACAAAGAGGACTAGTAAATTTAAGAGGCACAACTGTCTTTTACAGAAGCTATGCTTGCTTGTTACTATCAAATTATGTTCATATATGTATATAAGAATTCTATTTAATTACCATTTCCTGGGACTGTAGTAAAGATCTCTGGCCTATAATTTCTAGGATCACCCTAATAACATTTTAAAAACAGGCACAACATTTACCACTCTCCAGTCATCTAGGACAACATATTTTAATGAGATTGCATATTTTTGTTAGCAGGTTAGCCATTTCATTTGTGAGTTCTTTCAGAACTCAAGATTGAATATTCATTGACTCATAGAATATCAGGGTTGGAAGGAACCTCAGGAGGTCATCTAGTCCAACCCCCTTCTCAAAGCAGGACTAATCCCCCACTAAATCACCCAGCCACGGCTTTTTCAAGCCTGACCTTAAAAACTTCTAAGGAAGGATATTCCACCACCTCCCTAGGTAACTCATTCCAGTGCTTCACCACCCTCCTGGTTCCTAATAATATAATGTATCAGATTTATTCCTGTACCTATTCTTTTGACATGCCATTCTGACAGTAATTCTTCTTTATTACTTGAAAAGAGTGTTTGGGGTGGGCCTATTCCCAAAATCCTAAACAGCGAAGGCCGAGGGAAAGAAAACATTGAGCTTTTCTGAAGTGTCCTTCTCCTCCTTAATTACTCCCTTTTATTCCAGCAGATCCACTGATTCTCTCAAAGATTCCTGACTCTGATATACTTAAAGACTTATCATTTGTATGTCTTTGGCTAGTTGTTCTTCAATTCTCATTTAGCCCTCCTAAATTCCATCATACATTATACTAGCCATACTTTATTATCCTTTCTGTTGGGCTGGATTTCCAGTACCTATGTGGTTCAAATAACCCCTGCAAATTTGCCATTTACCCACACTTTTTTGAAGCGTACAGTATACTGCATTAAAAAAGGAAGTTATGTTTTTGAAGCAGGTCTGTCTATTGTTAATATATTAGCTTTCCTATTCAAGTGCTTCAAACAATTACTATTCTTTCTGTATACTGGCATACATCATGACACCATTCTTCAGACTGGATGGCTAAGGAAGCACCTTTCAAACTTCATAAACACTGCTTCAGCCACAAGACTCACTGCACCTACCAAGACAGGGCGTGCCATACATACAAGTCCTCTGGCCTCTGCCAGGCTAGAGAATAAACTGAAAATGTATTTATTTGTTTTGTTTTTTTATTCTGTGCAGTAAGTTATTATTCTGTCATGTATATATTTTCATGTATTCCATGTTTCTCTTCACAACACAATGTTCCTAGCATGCACAGAAAACTGATTTTGACAAGAGACTTTCACGAGATAAAGCTTGCAGTTTTTCTCTCCTATTTGTATTTTACTTATTTTTCAAGGATACAAAACTTGTTGGTTATAATTTGTACAACTCTGGAGATGAAGTATCTGTTTTTTTACCACAAACTGCAATATACTTACCACTAACTATTTAATTAGCAAATGTTCATAGTTGATGTCTTTATAACATCTCATAATTTACTAAGTAGTGTTCTTTTTATCAAATTGTATATGAACTATAATTTATCTGGCAAAGTACAGTTCTTTTTTACTAGTGGAAATCACAATGGAAATCCTACTATAAAAAAAAGCATAAACATTGTCAAAAAATCATAACCAAATAAGGTTTGTAAGGTTCTTTTTATTTAAGTAGGTAACACATTGTTTATATTTTTACAAGTCCTTCCTATTTTAGTAAATATTTGGCAAAGTTACTTGATTAAGAGAGCAACCTGACCTTCATTCAACATAGTTATTTTCCATAACTAACTCTTGCATGAATTCAATTAAACTAGACAATTTTTTTTAACCTAATGAAGAAGGCATTAAAATAGCACTTCTTCATAGCTTGGTTAAAGGTCTACTTAACTTAGGCACAATTGGCCAGGTGTTTTTTAAGAACTTAACATATACACACACAAAGATTTGCAATCACAACACAGTAAAACTAAAAAAAACCCTAGTATGGTGTGGATCATGGGGACAAGGTGAACTTTTGTTTAGTTGCAGGATTCCTCTTTTATTCTCTTTACAGAGCTTTACTTCTAAAGATTTTTTTTAAAACAAAAAGTTACTTGATCAGTGGAAGCTTTTTAAGGGCTATGGAAATGCTGTTCCTTGCACAGGTGTCCCGGGGGAAAAGGGGGAGAACACAATGACACTTCCCTCCCCCACCTGTGTAACATCACAATTGCAGTCCTTGAGCTCACATGAATAAAAAGACTGCCTGGTGTTAGCACTATTGAAGTGTTGGTGAGCAGAGAGGGCCCTGAATCCGCACTCCCCTCTTCAATGGTTTAGCGGAGTTTGATAGTTAATGGTGATAGGACATGTTGCATCTCTTAAGGGCTGTAGCATCTGCAGAACCACCTATGCTTGCCACGATGCTCAATGCTTCCTAAGGTCCATATTGTTCCCAGACATAAGTCACAAACAGTACCTACAATCGTAGAATCATAGTGCACCATCTTGCCCTAAAGATTTGCAGATATGATTTAAAAACGAATCAACAATCTTTTGTCACCAAGCCTCATTAAGTTTAAGACCCAGAGCCCAATTTCTCATTTCTTACAGCCTAATCCCCTATCAACTTCAATGAGAGTTTTTGGTGTTTGAGGGAATGCAGGATCAGGTTCCTAATAGAGTTCTGGGATGGATGAATTGTTCCAGCTGAACCTTATGAAAGAACTGTTACAGATTTGGCCCTGACTACTTTAAAGTTTAAACCGGGCTAGCCAGAAGGCTGGCTGATCACTGTACACCACTGGTCACAGGCTCTCAAACGGAAGAATCATAGGTGTCAAGCCCAGTCAGACCTCCTGGGCAAGCACAGTTGATACGCACAGTACTGTAGCCCAGAGCCTAGTATAAGAGTGAAAGAACTGCAGGACTATACTCAGAGAGACCACAAAGGGGACAGAAGTGCAGCTAGCCCTGGAACCATGACACCTGTCTACACTACAAATTTGAAACATGTTGTAATAGGGTTAGGGGACAACTGCTTTGTAACTGGGCCCTTGATAAGTTCTACCAGTTGTGTAGATAGGGCCCTAAGGACTTGCATTTGAGTCTTATGAACTTTTGTATGTCTTATGAAGTTTAATCAGCTTTATAATTCAATTCCACGTTTCTCTCAGTTGTAACAATCTATGGGACACACTTTTTATACAGGTTTCAGAGTAGCAGCTGTGTTAGTCTGTATTCGCAAAAAGAAAAGGAGTACTTGGGGCACCTTAGAGACTAACAAATTTATTAGAGCATAAGCTTTTGTGAGCTACAGCTCACTTCATCAGATGCATTTGGTGGAAAAAACAGAGGGGAGATTTATATACACACACAGAGAACGTGAAACAATGGGTTTATCATACACACTGTAAGGAGAGTGATCACTTAAGATAAGCCATCACCAGCAGCAGGGGGGGGGAAAGGAGGAAAACCTTTCATGGTGACAAGCAAGGTAGGCTAATTCCAGCAGTTAACAAGAATATCAGAGGAACAGTGGGGGGCAGGGTGGGGGGGAGAAATAACATGGGGAAATAGTTTTACTTTGTGTAATGACTCATCCATTCCCAGTCTCTATTCAAGCCTAAGTTAATTGTATCCAGTTTGCAAATTAATTCCAATTCAGCAGTCTCTCGTTGGAGTCTGTTTTTGAAGCTTTTTTGTTGAAGGATAGCCACTCTTAGGTCTGTAATCGAGTGACCAGAGAGACTGAAGTGTTCTCCAACTGGTTTTTGAATGTTATAATTCTTGACTTCTGATTTGTGTCCATTCATTCTTTTACGTAGAGACTGTCCAGTTTGGCCAATGTACATGGCAGAGGGGCATTGCTGGCACATGATGGCATATATCACATTGGTAGATGCGCAGGTGAACGAGCCTCTGATAGTGTGGCTGATGTGATTAGGCCTTATGATGGTATCCCCTGAATAGATATGTGGACAGAGTTGGCAACGGGCTTTGTTGCAAATCTGTCAACTTCATGAAAAAACTCATACAGATACAGACAGACATCATCTTCCTCTCCAAATGCAAACAGATGGACATCATACCGAAAGGACTGAAGGTAAAAAATCCATTACAATTTACATACCACACAGACTATGCTGACAGCTTGTGCCACGCACTCTCAAAGAAACTGCGGAACCACCTGATCAACATCCTCTGCAGCAAACAGGGAAAGATTAAGAATGAGTTCTCAAAACTGGATACTCTCATAAAGAGCCAACCTTCCACACAAACTTCTTGTGGCTGGACTTTACAAAAACTAGACAAGCCATTTACAACACACACTTGCTTCTCTACAAAAGAAAAAGGACACTAAGCTATCTAAAACTACTACATGCCACAAGGGGCCACAACAATGGTTCTCGTAACCCACCCAGCAATATTGTTAATCTATCCAACTATACTCTTAGCCCAGCAGAAGAATCTGTCCTATCTCGGGGCCTCTCCTTTTGCCCCTCCACCCCCACGAACATGATACAGTTCTGTGGTGACCTAGAATCCTATTTTCAACGTCTCCGACTCAAGGAATATTTCCAACACACCTCTGACCAACATATTAACCCACAGAGACCTTCCTACCAACACTACAAAAAGAAGGATTCTGGGTGGACTCCTCCTGAAGGTCGAAACAGCAGCCTGGATTTCTACATAGAGTGCTTCCGCCGAAGTGCACGAGCTGAAATTGTGGAAAAGCAGCATCGCTTACCCCATAACCTCAGCCATGCAGAACACAGTGCCATCCACAGCCTCAGAAACAACTCTGACATCATAATCAAAAAGGCTGACAAAGGAGGTGCTGTCGTCATCATGAATAGGTCGGAGTATGAACAAGAGGCTACTAGGCAACTCTCCAACACCACTTTCTACAAGCCATTACCCTCTGATCCCACTGAGAGTTACCAAAAGAAACTACAGCATTTGCTCAAGAAACTCCCTGAAAAAGCACAAGAACAAATCCTCACAGACACACCCCTAGAACCCCGACCTGGGGTATTCTATCTGCTACCCAAGATCCATAAACCTGGAAATCCTGGACGCCCCATCATCTCAGGCATTGGCACCCTGACAGCAGGATTGTCTGGCTATGTAGACTCCCTCCTCAGGCTCTTCGTTACCAGCACTCCCAGCTATCTTCGAGACACCACTGACTTCCTGAGGAAACTACAGTCCATTGGTGATCTTCCTAAAAACACCATCCTAGCCACTATGGATGTAGAAGCCCTCTACACCAACATTCCACACAAAGATGGTCTACAAGCCGTCAGGAACAGTATCCCTGATACTGTCACGGCTAACCTGGTGGCTGAACTTTGTGACTTTGTCCTCACCCATAACTATTTCACATTTGGGGACAATGTATACCTTCAAATCAGCGGCACTAAGATGGATACCCGCATGGTCCCACAGTATGCCAACATTTTTATGGCTGACTTAGAACAACGCTTCCTCAGCTCTCGTCCCCTAATGCCCCTACTCTACTTGCGCTACATTGATGACATCTTCATCATCTGGACCCATGGAAAAGAAGCCCTTGAAGAATTCCACCAGGATTTCAACAATTTCCATCCCACCATCAACCTCAGCCTGGACCAGTCCACACAAGAGATCCACTTCCTGGACACTACGGTGCTAATAAGCGATGGTCACATAAACACCACCCTATATCGGAAACCTACTGACGGCTATTCCTACCTACATGCCTCTAGCTTTCATCCAGATCATACCACTCGATCCATTGTCTACAGCCAAGCTCTGCGATATAACTGCATTTGCTCCAACCCCTCAGACAGAGACAAACACCTACAAGATCTCTATCATGCATTCCTACAACTACAATACCCACCTGCTGAAGTGAAGAAACAGATTGACAGAGCCAGAAGAGTACCCAGAAGTCACCTACTACAGGACAGGCCCAACAAAGAAAATAACAGAACACCACTAGCCATCCCCTTCAGCCCCCAACTAAAACCTCTCCAACGCATCATCAGGGATCTACAACCTATCCTGAAGGACGACCCATCACTCTCACAGATCTTGGGAGACAGGCCAGTCCTTGCTTACAGACAGCCCCCCAATCTGAAGCAAATACTCACCAGCAACCACACACCACACAACAGAACCACTAACCCAGGAACCTATCCTTGCAACAAAGCTCGTTGCCAACTCTGTCCACATATCTATTCAGGGGATACCATCATAGGGCCTAATCACATCAGCCACACTATCAGAGGCTCGTTCACCTGCGCATCTACCAATGTGATATATGCCATCATGTGCCAGCAATGCCCCTCTGCCATGTACATTGGCCAAACTGGACAGTCTCTACGTAAAAGAATGAATGGACACAAATCAGACGTCAAGAATTATAACATTCAAAAACCAGTTGGAGAACACTTCAATCTCTCTGGTCACTCGATTACAGACCTAAGAGTGGCTATCCTTCAACAAAAAAGCTTCAAAAACAGACTCCAACGAGAGACTGCTGAATTGGAATTAACTTGCAAACTGGATACAATTAACTTAGGCTTGAATAGAGACTGGGAATGGATGAGTCATTACACAAAGTAAAACTATTTCCCCATGTTATTTCTCCCCCCCACCCCACCCCCCACTGTTCCTCAGATATTCTTGTTAACTGCTGGAATTAGCCTACCTTGCTTGTCACCTTGAAAGGTTTTCCTCCTTTCCCCCCCCTGCTGCTGGTGATGGCTTATCTTAAGTGATCACTCTCCTTACAATGTGTATGATAAACCCATTGTTTCATGTTCTCTGTGTGTGTATATAAATCTCCCCTCTGTTTTTTCCACCAAATGCATCCGATGAAGTGAGCTGTAGCTCACGAAAGCTTATGCTCTAATAAATGTGTTAGTCTCTAAAGTGCCACAAGTACTCCTTTACTTTTTATGCAGACTGTTTTAGTTTAGTAAACCAGGCTCTTTGTGAAATTCATAACAGTTCTTTAGCAGTGGTGCCAGAACCCAGGAGACCATGAGGCCATGGCCCTCCCACTTTTTGAAAGTGGACGGGCTAGGTTTGTCCACTTTTCGCTGGGCGGACCCCACCCCCTTCTTCTCCTCTTCCACCCAGAAGCCCCAGCCAGGCCAGCATGGAGCCCAGCCAGGGATGGGAGCCTGGGCAGTTGTGGGAGCCGCATGCATGGACCCTCCATCTGCCCCTGGTGTGTATGCGGTAAGAGCAGCCCCCAGGCTCCCCTCCTGACCCAGGGCAGGTGGAGGGTCCACGACTCCACTCCGACTCCCACAGCTGCCCGAGGGCCTCTCTCTGACCCAGCTCCGACCAGATAGGAGGACCTCAAAGCCACAGCCCAGCCATGGTAAGAGCCGCGTGGGCAGCTGTGGGGAACTGTGCCGTGGACATTCTACCCACCCTTGGCATAGGTCTGGGGTTGAGGACATGGGCCAGGGGGCTGCTTTCAGCAGGCTCCCCCCCAGGGAAGGTAAAAGGCAGATGAAAACCAATGTTGATAAATGCAAAGTAATGCAGTTGGAAAATATAATCCCAACTATACATGTAAAATGATGGGGTCTAACTTAGTGGTTACCACTCAAGAAAGAGATCTTGGAGTCATTGTGAATAGTTCTCTGAAAATATCCACTCAGTGTGCAGCAGCAGTCAAGAAAGTGAACAGAATGTTAGGAATTATTAAGAAAGGGATAGATAATAAGACAGAAAATATCATATTGCCTCTATAAATCCATGGTACACCCACATCTTGAATACTGTGTGCAGATGTGGTCGCCCCATCTCAAAAAAGATATATTGGAATTGGAAAAGGTTCGGAAAAGGGCAACAAAAATTATTAGGCGTACAGAACAGCTCCCATAGGATGAGCGATTAATAAGACTGACTGGGACTTGTCAGCTTGGAAAAGAGATGACTAAGCGGGGAAATGATAGAGGTCTATAAAATCATGACTGGTGTAGAGAAAGTAAATAAGGAAGTGTTATTTACTCCTTCTCATAACACAAGAACAAGGGGTCACCAAATGAAATTAACAGACAGCAGGTTTAAAACAAACAAAAGGAAATATTTTTTCACACAACGCACAGTCAACCTGTGGAAATCCTTTCCAGAGGATGTTCTGAAGGCCAAGACTATAACAGGGCTCAAAAAAGAACTAGATAAGTTCATGGAGGATAGATCCATCAATGGCTATTAGCCAGGATGGGCAGGGATGATGTCCCTAACCTCGGTTCGCCAGAAGCTTAGAATAGGCAACAGGGGATGGATCACTTGATGATTACCTGTTCTGTTCATTCCCTCTGGGGCACCTGGAATTGGCCACTGTCAGGAGATAGGATACTGGGCTAGATGGACCTTTGGTCTGAACCAGTATGGCCATTCTTATGTTCTTAAGACAAGTTGGCTGAGGCTTCTTCCAGATAAACTCAAGTTATGCTGGTGAGATGAAGGAAACAAACATAAAGAAGTATTAGAGGTACCATTAGCTCCCTCCATTGGGGGAGGTTGCTTGCCTTTTGTTACTCAGTTTTGCAACCTGGGTATCCTGTTGTATCTCCAGCTGCTTCTGCATGCCCAGCTAGGAGCAGTAGCTGAGAGTGCTTGGATCTAAACTGTTGTTGCTGTACGTAAATAATCTTTAACAATTTACCCATAAAGTATATCAAGTAACTCTCATAAAATAGAAGAAAGGAGTAAAAGAATCAACATTCAAAACAAATAGGTGTACCAAATGTAAATAAAAAACTCCAGAAGAGACTGAAAAGGCAACATTTGTGTTTTTATTGAGTTGTCAAGATTTACCAAACCTTTTCACTGTAATAGAGAATGGCAGCAAACATAGTTTTAAAGAGACTGACTTGTGGGAAGGCATCTTCAGTATAGGGGCAGAGAGTCTGGAAAGATCAGCATCTGAGAAGAAAGCAGGTTTACTGAGGGAGAGTGGATTTCAGAGCTATCGAGGGATGTGTCTGTGGCTCAGCTCCAAATTATCCATACACACCCCCTGCCTCCTCATATGTCCTAATCTACAACCCCCAGAATCTTCTCTGAAAAAACAGTTGAAGAGATTTAGGAGACAGATATCTGTAAATAGGACTAATGACACCACTCCTATAAGGATTTTTATGAGTGCTGGAGGTAGGAGTTCTATGTAATGGAATACAAGCAGTATGCCTCTGAAATAATTTCACAAATGCACTGAAACAAACAATGTTAGACTAACATAGTACAACTCCTGAAGCACTGAGTTTTTAAAGGAAATCAGCAGAGCCAAATCAGTCTTTGTTTCTTCTGTGGGCACAAAATAAAAATACACTGTACTTCTCATTGTAGAAATTTGTGCTGAGAGCAAGATCAAGATCAGAAAATGGATTCTTCAAATTCCTCTTAACCAAAGATCAGTCTGAAGAAAGCATGCTAAGAGAAGCCTGAAGTGCAAAGGTTGCCTCCCCTTTTAAAAAGACCTACTACAGCAATATGTGCTGTTGTAAACTGCTAATGTTTTGGACCATTGTGGGAGTATTTTCTCCTAGAAGGATTACTTCCAAGAACATGGAATGAGTAGGTCATGTTGTTGCAGCAGTGCTTCATTTGGCTACCAATACATTAATAAATAAATAATAAATAAATCATAAATAGTTTAAAGTTTTATTAGGTTTACTGGACTACCACATGGTTTCAGCCTATTTGGAGATGAAATATGCATGCAACAGGGTTAATCAGCAACAGCTAATGCTAAATCTATGCAAATATCAGAGAACATTTTCTCTATGAACCTGTAATGCTTTTTAACATTAACAGGAGTTATGCCTCTTCATTGAGAGGAGATTACATTGCTCAGGGAGGTTACTTTAACCCCTGAACTCTGCAGAAGGGAAGCCTATTAGGCAGTTGGAATCCATTTGTTAATGTTCCTGTTCTTTTGAAGTATAACAGTCCATAGGCACGAAGTACATTTCCTGAAAAACAGAAAATTCTCTGCTTTCTTTTCTGATTGTCAGAGATTTCATTTGGAATCAGTCTAAGGATATGTCTACACTATGAAATTAGGTTGAATTTATAGAAGTCAGTTTTGTAGAAAGCGTTTTTATACAGTCGAGTGTGTGTGTCCCCACACAAATGCTCTAAGTGCATGTAGTTGGCGGACTGTGTCCACAGTACTGAGGCAACCGTCAATTTCTGGAGCTTTGCACTGTGGGTAGCTATCCCACAGTTCCCACAGTCTCCACCGCCCATTTGAATTCTGGGCAGAAATCCCAGTGCCTGATGGGGCTAAAACATTGTCACGGGTGGTTCTGGGTACATATCATCAGGCCCCTGTTCCCTCCCTCCCTCCGTAAAAGCAAGGGCAGACAATCGTTTTGCGCCTTTTTTCTTGAGTTACCTGTGCAGACGCCTTACCACGGCAAGCATGGAGCCCATTCAGCTAACCGTCACCGTATGTCTCCTGGGTGCTGGCAGACGTGTTACTGCATTGTTACACAGCAGCAGTTTATTGCCTTTTGGCAGCAGACAGTGCAGTATGACTGGTAGCTGTCGTCAACGTAGTCCGTGCTCTTTTAAGTGGGTGCCTGGGCAAACATGGGAGTGACTCAGCCAGGTCATTTCCCTTGTTTTGTCTCATGGCAATTGAGTCCTACTGGCAGAGCACTGTCTTTTAATCTGCAGCCAGCAGAAGATGACAGGATTCCCTAACTGTGGATTCCCTAACTGTGGTGGGGCCATAGATGGAACCCGCATCCCTATCTTGGCACTGGAGCACCAAGCCAGCGAGTACATAAACCGCAAGGGGTACTTTTCAATAGTGCTGCAAGCACTGATGGATCACAAGGGACGTTTCACCAACATCAGCGTGGGATGGCTGGGAAAGGTACATGATGCTCGCATCTTCAGGAACTCTGGTGGTCTGTTTCAAAAGCTGCAGGAAGGGACTTTCTCCCCAGATCAGAAAATAACCATTGGGGATGTTGAAATGCCTATAGTTATCCTTGGGGACCCTGCCTACCCCTTAATGCCATGGCTCATGAAGCCGTACATAGGCAGCCTGGAGAGTAGTCAGGAGCTGTTCAACTACAGGCTGAGCAAGTGCTGAATGGTGGTAGAATGTGCATTTGGACGTTTAAAAACACGCTGGTGCAGTTTACTGACTCGGTTAGACCTCAGCAAAACCAATATTCCCACTGTGATTACTGCTTGCTGTGCGCTCCACAATATCTGTGAGAGTAAGGGGGAGACGTTTATGGCAGGGTGGGAGGTTGAGGCAAATCGCCTGGCTGCTGGTTATGCACAGCCAGACACCAGGGCGGTTAGAAGAGCACAGGAGAGTGCGGTGCGCATCAGAGAAGCTTTGAAAACCAGTTTCATGACTGGCCAAGCTATGGTGTGAAAGTTCTGTTTGTTTCTCCTTGATGAAACCCCCCGCCCCTTGGTTCACTCTACTTCCCTGTAAGCTAACCACCCTCCCCACCTCCCTTCGATCACCGCTTGCAGAGGCAATAAAGTCATTGTTGCTTCACATTCTGCATTCTTTATTAATTCATCACACAAATAGGGGGATAATTACCAAGGTAGCCCAGGAAGGGTGGTGGAAGAGGGAAGGACAAGGCCACACAGCACTTTAAAAGTCTAAAACTTATTGAATGCCAGTCTTCTGTTACTTGGGCAATCCTCTGGGGTGGAGTAGCTGGGTGGCTGGAGGCCCCCCCACCGCGTTCTTGGGCGTCTGGGTGAGGAGACTATGGAACTTGGGGAGGAGGGCATTTGGTTACACAGGGGCTGTAGCAGCGGTCTGTGCTCCTGCTGCCTTTCCTGCAGCTCAACCATATGCTGGAGCATATTAGTTTGATCCTCCAGCAGCCTCAGCATTGAATCCTGCCTCCTCTCATCATGCTGCCGCCACCTTTCAGCTTCAGCCCTCTCTTCAGCCCTCCACTTACTCTCTTCAGCCCGCCACCTCTCTTCCCAGTCATTTTGTGCTTTCCTGCACTCTGACATTGTCTGCCTCCATGCATTCATCTGTGCTCTGTCAGTTTGGGAGGACAGCATGAGCTCAGAGAACATTTCATCGCGAGTGCATTTTTTTCACCTTCTAATCTTTGCTAGCCTCTGGGAAGGAGAAGATCCTGTGATCCTTGAAACACATGCAGCTGGTAGAGAAAAAAAAAGGGACAGTGGTATTTGAAAAGACACATTTTATAGAACAATGGGTACACTCTTTCACGGTAAACCTTGCTGTTAACATTACATACATAGAACGTGTGCTTTCATTACAAGGTCGCATTTTGCCTCCCCCCACTGCGTGGCTAACAGCGGGGAACATTTCTGTTCAGCCATAAGCAAACAGCCCAGCAGGAACAGGCACCTCTGAATGTCCCCTTAAGAAAAGCACCCTATTTCAACCAGGTGACCAGGAATGATATCACTCTCCTGAGGATAATACAGAGAGATAAAGAACGGATGTTGTTTGAACGCCAGCAAACATACTGCAATGCTTTGTTCTACAATGATTCCCAAGTACATGCTACTGGCCAGGAGTGGTAAAGTGTCCTACCATGGTGGATGGAATAAGGCTGCCCTCCCCAGAAACCTTTTGCAAAGGCTTTGGGAGGATATCCAGGAAAGCCACGAATGCCAGGGCAAATTAATAATTAAACATGCTGGCTTTTAAACCTTGTATAGTATTTTAAAAGGTACACTCACCAGAGGTCCCTTCTCTGCCTGGTGGGTCTGGGAGGCAGCCTTGGGTGGGTTTGGGGGGTACTGGCTCCAGGTCCAGGGTGAGAAACAGTTCCTGGCTGTCGGGAAAATCGGTTTCTCTGCTTGTTTGCTGTGAGCTATCTACAACCTCATCATCATCATCTTCCTCGTCCCAAAATCTGCTTCCGTGTTGCCTCCATCTCCATTGAAGGAGTCAAACAACACGGCTGGGGTAGTAGTGGCTGAACCCCCTAAAATGGCATGCAGCTCATCATAGAAGTGGCATGTTTGGTGCTCTGACCCGGAGCGGCCGTTGGCCTCTCTGGTTTTCTGATAGGCTTGCCTCTGCTCCTTAAGTTTCATGCGGCACTGCTTTGGGTCCCTGTTATGGCCTCTGTCCTTCATGTCCTGGGAGATTTTCACAAATGTTTTGGCATTTCGAAAACTGGAACGTAGTTCTGATAGCACAGATTCCTCTCCCCATACAGCGATCAGATCCTGTACTTCCCATTCGGTCCATGCTGGAGCTCTTCTGCGATTCTGGGACTCCATCATGGTCACCTCTGCTGACGAGCTCTGCATGGTCACCTCTGCTGATGAGCTCTGCATGGTCACCTGCAGCTTGCCACACTGGCCAAACAGAAAATTGAAATTCAAAAGTTCGCGGGCCTTTTTCTGTCTACCTGGTCAGTGCATCTCAGTTGACAGTGCTGTCCAGAGCGGTCACAATGGAGCACTCTGGAATAGCTCCCGGAGGCCAATGCCATCTAATTGCGTCCACAGTACTCCAAATTCGACCCAGCAAAACCGATTTCAGTGCTAATCCCCTTGTCCGGGGGTGAAGTAAGGAAATCGATTTTAAGAGCCCTTAAAGTAAAAAAAAAAAAAGGGCTTCGTCATGTGGATGGGTGCAGGGTTACATTGATTTAACGCTGCTAAATTCGACCTCAACACCTAGTGTAGACCAAGGCTAAGGACAAAATCCTGTAGTCTTTACTCAAGGCAGTGGTAATGTTGCTTGAGTAGAGAACTGCAAAATTTGACCCTTAGGGCCCAATCCTGAGAGGTGTTAAGATCCTTGTACAGCGAGCTACACAAGTGCCCTGCAAAATGGCAACAGGTTTATAAGTCCAACACAACCCAGAAACTCTACTACATATTGTTCAGCATTGGCACCTTAACTTTTTACACATGTATCACATTCAGTGTCTGATCCAACATCCCTTGAAGTCAATGAGAGCCTTTCCATTGACTTCAAAGGGCTTTGAATCAGGATTTTAAGAGCACTCCTGTAAAAAAAGGTGCTGTGATTGTCCATTCCCATTGGCTTCAGGGAGTTTAAATTATGAACCTGTTGACATTCAGAAGATCTCAATGGTTTCCAGGGGAGCTGAGGATACTCAGCACCTCAAAAGATCTCTGTATACAGAGCCTGATGCTGATCTTTTTAGATCAAATTTGTTTCCCTTTAGGGAACACTTTTTCCCGTAACATAATTTTCTATTCTTAATTCACCAAGTGCACCCTTGTTGCATACTGCTGTAGTTTACAAAAAGTAGATATGGCAGAAGCCTCCCCTCAGGAAGAGATTTTTAGAAATTGCCGTAAACCAAACAGAGGAAAGTGAAAATTATTACTGATATTATTTGTTTGGGGTAGTATCAACAGGCCCCAGTCAGGAACCAGAACCCATTGGACTAGGCACTGTACAATCACAGAACAAAAAAGATAATCCCTGCTTCAAAGAGTTTACAATCCAAACAAAAATACTTGATTAAAAAACTTGTTTATAATCACTCTTGACAGTACAGTGCCTCTGCTTTTGTCTGTGAGGTTAAAACACATGAATTCTAGATCAGAAATGAGGTTTTAATTAAAATTTGGGTCCTCTTTTTCTAAGCATAGATTTAAAAAGAAGCATAGAACAAAGATACAGTAAAATATGCTTAGTAGATCATACCAAAATAAGAATGCAATAACAACATGCCTAAATGCCTTTCAGACACCAAGCAACTTCCATTAAGACTGGAGGGCCCACCATATCAAGCCTTAATATTGTACTGATAATTCTCTCTATTCCTGGCCAAATGGGGTTAATTTACATTACAGTGTATTATATCATGAAATACAATATGAAACATGTGCTTCAAATCCACACAACTATTTACACTTAATAAATACTGCAGTGAAAATTCTACATCTCTGCATCCATTATGCACAGCTCCTAACTGTCAATTACACTCTGGAGACTTAAGGAGCATCAAGTTGGTTCATAAAGAGGTACTCCTAGCAACTGCTAACGAAATGCCTCTACATAGGAAGAAAATCCACTGTTGTGAAAGCTAAAGAAAAGGAATTTTAGGGGCGGAAGGTGACTAGATAGCTCATCTATTTCCAGCTCTCACTTTGAATTAGAACATTTTTTCTTAAGAGAATCCTTCACTGTCTTAAGGTTTCTACTGTCAAGTATATGCACTTAGTTTTTCTATTAAATACCACAGTTTTAATTTTTAAATTATTTCTTTAAATTTTTATAATTCAGGCATAGGTGTCCATCCAGTGCACCCCAAACAATTCTAAATCACAGAATGCATATATCCACCTCAAGAGAAGGGGAAAGATTGACTTTGCATCATGTCTGGAATCTCAGCAACCTCAAACTCTGGCAGACCATTGGGGGTGGAAAGTTCCCAAATATATGACCTCTCACAGAGAGCATCTTGCCCATGTCTCCCCCTCATTTATACTGAAGGAGCTCCAGTTCAAGCCCCTCTACTGATATCAGCTGTGGCAGTATACTGCACAGAGAAAGAAAATCTTTAAAATAGCCAGGTCCCAAACCATTTAGGGCTTTATAGGATAAAACCAACAACATGAATTGAAGCCAGTGCAAATCATGGACCACTAGTGTAATGTGTTCTCCCAACATGAGAGAGTAAGCACTCTGCACTAGCTTCAGCATCCAAATGGTCCAAAGGTGTAGTCCCATCCAGAAGGCATTACAGTAATGGAATCTTAAGGTGACAAAATCATGCTTAATTGTGGCAAGCAAAGGTTGCACTCTTTTTGCCAAGCATATATTACTCCTGGGGGCATTCTGCACCAAAAAAATAAAAATAAAAATTCTGTACCAAAAAATTAAAAAGTCTGCAAAATTCTGCAAATGTTATTTGTCAACATAACACGACATACTCACGCCAGTTTCAATTATTTTGGTAATTTATTTCAAAATACCTGTCAGCAAGTATGTCTGTAACAATACAGACACAGAAAAATTCACCCACTAGTAGAGAGTTAAAGAAACCCCTTTGACAACCCAGTTCCTGTTTCTCTGCCCCTTTTCCCCTCCCCGCCAGAGCCCAGCCAGGGGGCGAGACAACACAACCCCACCCTGCCACGCCCAGCTGCGGGGGCCTCCTGGCCCAGATACCCACAGCCTCTTCCCACCCCCCCCAGAGCTCAGCCATGGGGCCCCTCCTGCCCAGGCCCCCCAGGAGCCCAGGAATTCAAAGGGAGAAACAACCTGATGCTTGGTTCCAGGCTTGCACAGAGTTTCCCGCGCGCCACCCTCTCCTTCCCTCAGAGCACGCTGGGAACTGCAGCTGTGAGGAACCCACTAGTTCCCTCCCACTTCCTCCCAGCAGTGTCTTCTATGTGTGAGCTGGGCTCTGGTGAGCCCAGCAGCCCCTAGTAGCGGCTAGCAGCCCTGCAGCCCATTTCTGTAGGGGGAAAGGAAATTCTGCACATACAAGATTAATTTCTGCAAAATTCTGCATTGTGTGATGGTGCAGAATTCCCCCAGGAGTAATATATAGAAAAACACTCTTGGCCATATCTTCTATCTGACCATCCAAGAACAGCCGAGGATCTAACACCTTGCTCACCTGTTTTACAAATGGCAATCACACTCCATATGTGAGGGGGCACTGATATAAATTCTGTCAACCCTTTGGCTTCTTACCGTGGCCCAACCTCATTCCATAGCATCTTTCAGCTGAGAATCTCAAGTGCTTTACAAATATTGATTATCCCTCACTGTGAAGAGTAAGGGACCTCTTCACCTGTCACTGAAAGGCCACTAATGCTGGGGTGGAACACAATGATTAACAATTTGCAGTAGCGCTACACAAAATTGGAATTAATTTGCAAACTGGATACTATTAACTTAGGCTTGAATAAAGACTGGGAGTGGATGGGTCATTACACAAAGTAAAACTATTTCCCCATGTTCCCTGCCCCCACCATTCCTCAGATGTTCTTGTCAACTGCTGGAAATGGCCCACCTTGATTATCATTACAAAAGGTTCCCCCCGCCCCCCGCTCTCCTGTTGGTAATAGCTCACCTTACCTGATCACTCTCCTTACAGTGTGTATGGTAACACCCATTGTTTCATGTTCTCTGCATATATAAATCTCCCCACTGTATTTTCCACTGAATGCATTCGATGAAGTGAGCTGTAGCTCATGAAAGCTTATGCTCAAATAAATTTGTTAGTCTCTAAGGTGCCACAAGTACTCCTTTTCGTTTTGCTATACAAAACGTGTATGACTATCCTGACTTGAAGGAGTTTGATCAGAGAGCAGTGTTTGAAAGAGTACCACGGCTTCTCTGACCCTACCATCAAATTAACCCCTGTAAAAACTAAATAAAACAGCATTTAACATTTTAACCTCATTATTTAACTTATTAACCTCATTTTGACCCATATGTTAACACCTCGCTTCTACCCATCAATCTGCTCAAGGTCTTTTGATTTCAGAAAGAGAATATTTACTTATTGGAATATACCCAGTGTATAGCTCACAATAGCAGGCACCTCTACTGCTTCCTGAAGGGCTGCTTAACTTTTCTTTTTCTTTTTCCTGAATTACTCTGTTGAGATCGAGTAACAAAGATCCTCTTGTAGGAGAATTTTTGTTTGGGGTTTCTCTTAATGTGGTGAGATCCTGCTCTTTGTTGCCCCAAACCCCCTCCAAAGTCCAGAAAGATACATTAATTATGACAAACACTAATTTCCTCCTTTTATTTATTTGTGCCCTAGTTGGGTGAATGCTGCAGACGCAAACTTAACAATTCTAAGTTTGCACTTATGTATTCCTCTTCACAGTTCAAACTCATGACCTTTAAGTTCATGCTTGCAGCTTGCACACAGGAGAGTTACTGCCCAGTACTTCAGTGTGCACTGCTATTCAGATGTGCTTAGTCCAAACTGCAAGGCACTGCAGACATGCCTTAAGCCACAAGCTAATTATCCCGGGGCAACTAATAACATTTCTCTGCTCCTGACTGAAGCGAAATTTCACAGAGTAGTTATTGTGCTTTGGTCAGCTATTTACTTTTTCTCCATATTGTTCTTGACCACTTTAGTTTGCTGTAAGTTATTTATCAGAGGGGTAGCTGTGCTGGTCTGTATCCACAAAAACAACAAGGAGCCGGACTCATTGTTTTTGTAAGTTATTTAAATATTCAACTACCCCTTCCACCCTAGCTAGCTCAGCAGTCCAGTTTTCTATATCTGTTTCTCTTATAGTGCATGCTCTCTGAAGTAATGACAGCAAACTTTCCTTTCAGTAAGCTAGTCCTAAAAGAGACAGGGCTTCCTTCAAGGCTAGCTATCTGGATCAATCAACAGAGACTGTGAAAGCAAGTTCACTCCAGAGTATCAGAGTACCAACACCTCTTGCACTTATACTGCTTCCCAGCGCTGCGTATGGTTGAAAATCTCTGGTAATATTAAAGGCTATAGGTAACAGCAGCCAGACACTCAATTAGTCTATTAAACATTATTCACCCAACCAGGGCACAAATAAATAAGAGGAAATTAGTGTCTGTCATAATTGGGTTTACATATTAAATTGTGCATAATTGGAAATATACATTATCACGGAGACTGCTTCTTCATCCCAAAATTACTTTTAAAAGGGAGCAGAGAAGGAGTTCCTTTTCAGAAATCTTGATAATTTACAGAGCAATGTGCCCTCAGGAAAGCAGCTGAACAAACATCACACCCTACTTTGTTTTTTGTCAATCTTAAAGAGGGGGAAATTGACTGTGATTGAGGTAGAGTCAGATCTAAGTCAGTGTTGGCAATGACCATATCATGAGTCTTTTGAATTTTGTCCTGGAGGCATAGTTCATGAAAATCTTAGTTTTCATTTAAGAAAAAAAAAAAGTGTCTAGTCCTTGTGGTTGCAGAGAAAATCTTGAAAGCATGAAGCCTAAAAGTGTGAAGTTTAGAGGCTGTGATTTTAATATAGATCCTTTCGCCCAGTTCAGCGGCAAATGGAGTCCAAACACTGGTGTTGGCTATGTGCCATGCCTTGTCCTTCTCAGACCAAGGAATGGGTGCCATGATGCAGGGCATTGGAGGAGGAAATGGGGGGATGGGAAAGAGTGGGATGGGAGATAGAAATGCACAAAATACAAAGGGAAATGCAAGAGAAGAAAATTACCTGAACTGATTCATTTCACTGGGGACTCAGCTAGATAACATGTGAAGCTGTTTGTGTTTTGTTTTTTGGTTACTACACCAATTCAATTAATAGTGACAGATTATTGGAATGGGAGCTGAGACTCAGAAATAAAAATCTATTCTCCAAGATATTAGAATTTCCTTCCCCCCAGATTCAAAATGCTACCCTGCCACCAGGAGAGAGAGAGAGTGTGCATACATGCATACATACATACATACACACAAACCCCTTCTTCCCCCGCTGCCCCAACTCAACTCTTACTAAATGCCTGTCAAAAAACCATGAAATATGCCATTTGGGCTATTTCAGGCCAACTGAGAGTGAATGCTGTAGAGAAAGGGCCCTCCCAAAGCCTCTTCAGTTTGAACACAGAGTACTGTATAAGGATAAATGCACCTCCACTACAGATATAACTGTTCCATAAAGCACCAGTGATCAAACAACCTCTCCCCTCAGATGGGAAATTGTTTAAAGGTCAAACTATAATATTACTTTGTAAAAAGCACAGGTCTAAGAGTGCAGTGCTGAACAAAATGTACTTCTTTTAACATTTGATTCCAGTAGTTATCAGCTCAAGGATATTGAAGTGAGAGATTGTTGTTAATGACCTTCTGTATCTTATTTGATCTGAGCTGCCTTGTCCAAGGCCAGATAATGAAGTATACTAGTCCTTGATTTATTAGTGTGATTTGTCTGTATTAAATACACTCTTACTCACACTGGTACACTAAGGATTTGAAAGGTCAATGTCTTATACTCTGTTCTTTCTAAGTAAAAAATCATACATCAGCATTGCAAACTCCCATTAAACCATAAAATTCAAGTTTTTTAAAATATAACATAAAACATGCTCCTGAGAACATGCCCAGTGACTTTAGATTCAATATTCAGTGACACACTAATTGTTAAAACAAAACCTTTGAATCCCAGCATTCTGGCTGTGTTTCAGATGCTACATTTCTAGCTGTGAATGATCAAGGAGTGAATTGAATGTCTGAGGGCAAATCTACACTTAAAATGCTGCATCTGCACTGATGTAGTTGTGCGGCTGTAGTGCTTTAATGAAGATGCTCTATGCCAACAGAGTTCTTTGGCTGGCGTAGTTAATCCGTCTCCCTGAGATGTGGTAGCTAAGTCGATGGGAAAAGCTGTCCCACGGACACAGCACAGTCTATGCAGGGGGTTAGGACAATATAACTACATCTCTCAGGCGTGTGAATTTTTCACACACCCCGAGGGACATAGTTTTACTCATAGGTCTGTAGTGTAGACCAGACCCAAGTCTCCCCTTAGCATAGGTAATATGGAGAGGTCTCCCCTAGCTTTGTATAATTGGTTTGGTGTCCACATAACTGAGAGAGCACCTTGTCAAAGAAGTGCCATGTTCCCTAGTGATCATCACAATAATGTATTTTAAATATGAGGGATTTTTAGCTGATTGTATTGCTTTCATTGGTTGATTCATTATCTCAGTTGTAATAAAAAAATTATTACTTTTTTGTGAGATCAGTCACTGTTGCCATACACATTGATTATTTCTTAGGAATTAGAGAATCCTTTATAGTATTAACATTAGATCTTTCATTGGTTTTTCACTTAATTACTAGTCTTTGTCAAACCAGTACCAGTGCAAGTTCATCATGGGGCAGATCCACTGAAGTCACTGGTGGGCAGGCCCCTCTTTACAGGGAAACCCCCACGGGGTGGTTCATGTCACCTGTAAGGGAAACAGAGATTATCTGTCTATGGGCTGGAGCAGCCTGCAAGAGGCCCTGCAGCCTGCAAGCTGCTCTGTGTCATCTTACAAATTAGGCATCTACCTCCGCGAAGGTTGGAATCAAATAACCCCCCAAGAACACAAACACAACATATTTTATAGAAGACCTGTGACATGCCTCTTTTAGAGGCTTGACTATTGATTAGCATTTATGAGAGGCACTCAGATCCTGTGGTGATGGGACTATATGATATTTAGATAGATAAGAACCAGCGATAGATAGAAGTTCCATGTGTACCTCAAAACAGCGCCTCACTCTTGATCCTGCTAAATTAAACTAAGGTTAAGTTACATACACCAGAAACTCTCAATCATATAACTGAGATTATAGACATTTTTACTGAGGTTAAAATATCATTGCTGCATAATTGAAATTTATTGCACTGTTGTTTATGTCACATTTTAGATGTTTGTCCTATGTTTCTGGGGCCCCATAGTGAATAAATATCCCATTAATGCTATACATTGCTCATGAAGATTCTAAAACATAAAAAGCTAGCCCAACGGAAAAGAATGATGTTTCTGTATGACATCAGAGTACTAATAGTAAGTTTCATTGTGGGCACTAACAACAAGAAGTCTGCACTAGAATTACAGACACACCTAAACCTGGAAAAGTTTTCATCAGCTATGTCAATTATTTTAACTAAACAAAGGCAAACCCTTTAACACCAAAACCAGAGATGGAGGCTGACTGGCACTAACATCAGATTTAAAATCAGGAAGAAATACTCAGGAGTCTTTGGGGATAGCTGCATTTTGTAACAAACAATACCTGTCTCTGCTACACACACTGAGGTAGTAGGAAGCACTGAGCGAGTAGGAGGCTAGAACAAAGGGAATGAGAATAAAAATCCTGCCAATGAATTTCACTGTTTTTGGGAAACATTACAACACTACATAACAAAATGCCTCAATTGTTTTTCTTCTCTTATTTCATTTCCATATGGTTTAATAATTTTCTTTCTTGGTCCATGGTACTGGTTTCATATTATTAATTTACATTTATGGAGAATCTTTCAAAAGGTTTCCCCAAAGCTCTTCATAAACTGATATAAAACCTATGTAATAATATGTATTCATTATACAATAATAATACAATTCATGTAGCACTTAACTGTTTCTTCAGTCTCCCATCCAACAACTACCCCACCTTGTTTAGCTGGTGAAATATTATGGGATCACAGCATAAGGTGAAATGGCTATACTCTTCCTACCCCCTTTGTTTCAAAGATCAGAGAAAAAGCAAATAAACTACCACCTGCATAGGGCATTCAATGGTCATTAAGCAAACATTGTATCCAGGTTACTTTCTATCTTACAAACAAAGGTTTTACTGAAGTCAATACATTACACAACAGTGTCTGTACAAAGAAAGGTTAGTTTTTCCAGACTTGGAACTGTACCAGAGACATTGCAGATACATTTACAGCTGTTTTTTTCTGTCCCTAATCTTGAGGTGACTAAACATTGAGCAGGTGGTGATCTGATGCTCATTTGTCAGTAGAAGTCAGTTAAAGGAAAGAGTTCAGCCACCAGGTTTGCCATGATAGTATAGGGGATGCTATTCCTGACAGCATGTATTCCATCTTTGTGTGGAATGTTCATGTAGAGACCTTCTACATCCATACTGGCTAGGATGGTGTTTTCTGGAAGATCACCAAAGGACTGTAGTTTCCTCAGGAAGTCAGTGGTGTCTCAAAGATAGCTGGGAGTGCTGGTAGACTAGGGCCCAAGGAGAGAGTCTACATAGCTAGATAATCCTTCTGTCAGAGTGCCAATGCCTGAGATGATGGGGCGCCAGGATTCCCAGGTTTATGGATTTTGGGTAGCAGATAGAATACCCCTGGTCGGGGCTCTAGGGGTGTGTCCATGTAGATTTTTTCCTGTGCTTCTTTAGGGAGTTTCTTGAGCAGATGGTGTAGCTTCTTTTGGTAATCCTCAGTGGGATCACAACAGCCAAACCATCAGGGGCTCGTTCACTAGCACATCTACCAATATGATATATGCCATCATGTGCCAACAATGCCCCTCTGCCATGTATATTGGCCAAACCGGACAGTCTCTATGCAAAAGAATAAATGGACACAAATCTGACATCCAGAATTATAACATTCAAAAACCAGTAGGAGAACACTTCAATCCCTCTGGTCACTGAAAACAGACCTAAAAATGGCAATTCTTCAACAAAAAACCTTCAAAAACAGACTCCAACGTAAAACTGCAGAACTGGAATTAATTTGCAAACTGGACACCATCAAATTAGGCCTGAATAAAGACTGGGAGTGGTTGGGTCATTACAAAACCTAAACCTAATTTTCCACATATTCATTTCCCCCTACTGTTACTCACACCTTCTTGTCAACTGTTTGAAATGGGTCATTCTCATTACCACTACAAAAATTATTTTTCCTCCCTTGGTATCCCACTGTTAATTGAATTGTCTCGTTAGACTGACATCACACTTGGAAAGGCAACTCCCATCTTTTCATGTATTTATACCTGCTCCTGTATTTTCCACTCCATGCATCTGATGAAGTGGGTTCTAGCCCAAGAAAGCTTATGCCCAAATACATTTGTTAGTCTCTAAGGTGCTACAAGGACTCCTCGTTGTTTTTGCTGATACAGACTAACACGGCTGCCACTCTGAAACCTATCCTTTTTACTGAGTCTATACATGCCAAAACCAACAAATCCTAGATATTTCTTGAGCATTTCAGTACAGATCAGAATTACTAATATTAATTTAAATTTTAAAATGTATTTTGTTTTAGGTGTTATTAATGCAGTTTACAAAACCAGTGCATTTTAATAAAATAACATGCAAAATGTAAAATGTAGTGTTATGGCAAAATCCCTTCATAGTTGCCTTTACTAATAATCTTTCCTGTATTTTCCTTTTTTCTTACAAACCAGACTCAGTAATCAGAGCTCCATAGATAAACAACTAGCCATATCCAAAAGAAACAACAGTAAGATTCAGAGAAAATCCTTAGTCAATAACATTTAAAAATGTGATTGTTTCAAATCACCAATATTTCAAACAGTCTATGATTTCTTAGATCTTAGAATTAGCATCACTTACAAAATTTGTTTAAAGCTGCAAACTCACTTGGGAAGGAGTGTACTAGATTTGTTGTCTATACATAAAGAGCAGCTGCCTCTGTAAAAAGATTCAATTATTATTTATATTTCAAAAAGGGGCACTTTTAAAATAAAAAATCCTCATGGGTCTGATCCTCCATCACTTGAAGTCAATGAGAGACTACTTATGTAGGTCCCAATTCTACACCCCTGAAATCCATTGCAAAACTCCCATTGACTTGGTGATGGATTAGATCACTAACTTTATTACTTTCATTACTGAAAAAGAACTGTGAACATTAGATGTATTGTTCCCCATTCATTCTGTTAGATTAACTTTGAATTTAATTCAGCCTGAACAATGATTCCAGACTAGCCAGTTCTCCCTTCTGGGTCTCCGGCACTAAGCACAATCCTGTTATGTTGGAGGCTGCAACATTTCTAGGAAATGTTAGAATTTTTTTAAAAAGGGTATTTTCTTGATATTTTTATATAATTTTCACTGAAAGTTAAAATATATGAAAACCCAACTCCTCATGTAAGCCTCCAGCCTGAGCAGCTGGGCTCAGCTCTGGGCAGATGCATGCTCAGCTGAAGAGGGGAGAATCTAATTGGCTGAAGTAGTTCTGTTTCTTCATTCCCCTGCCATGGTGGGGAGGATAGGGAAGGGGGGAAACCAGATGATTTGCTCAGTGTTGTATCTTTGGCCCATTCCTACTTAGTCTGTCCCCATTGCCCCCATCCCCATGCATTGGCACACAGGGAGCCCACAGGGGTCAGGACTCTGTGCAGTGTAATGGGTATGGCCCCACCCTGTGCCATTTTAGAGAATCTCTTTTCAGAGTATAATCACAGCTTAAAACAACACACAATAAATGGATAATTATCTTAGTCTCTTCCTTGGAGATAATTCCCTTCCTCACTGCAGAAAATGGCATGGTTGACATAGGTCATTGGTCCTCATTAACAATAGTGACAATATTCCCTATTACTTTGCCAAAAAATAAAAAATTTCTTTTAGATGCACATCTCTTTACATAGAACATTACTAGTCAAAATATTAACTTCATCGTACACGCAGTAAGAAAATGTAACCCAGAAAAGTAAAGAACCAGATGTTGTTGCGCTTATTGACTATTAAAAGATTTCAGTTACAATCATAGCTGGATGATTACATAATAAGAGAAATATTTCATACACCCCCCAACCACCCATAAATTTCACTGAATTATATGCTTGGCTTTTGATTAAATCCTTATTTTGCTCTCCACTTCTCCCTGCCTCAGTATTTACTTTGCTCATCTCCCTCATGACCTTTGCTGCAGGCTGCATGGAGAGTTGAGAAAGTGTCTTCCTTTGAAAGCAATGTCATGCTTAGTCTCAGAATAAGAAGGGAGTAGTTCAACTGAAATGGAAAAGCACGAGTTCCACAGCAAGTTGACTGAAAAACCTCTGCAGTGATATAGCCAGCCTCTTCTGTTTCTCTCTGATCCCTATGCACCCTGACAACAATGAATGAGTCACCTCCATGATACATCCACTAGTTAGTTCACACAGATCCATCCCGAAAAAATAATGTGGAAAGGGAATCTGTGCTAATGTAGATTAACATTGTGAGAAGGGGGTGTGTGTGACCTATTTCCCAGAGAAGTCCCAGGAGAAAGTGCTTTATGTTGGGCCACCATCTTCCATTCCCTAATTTCACAGTGGCCAGGTTGGACAAAGTGCACTCACACCATAGAATCATTTGCCATACCCCTCCCATTTTTATCTGTTCTTTGTTTGTTTGTTTAGAACTTACCTGTTTCTGACTGTTCTCAACCCTAGGATCTGTGAGAGGAAGAGTCCAACATGGAGGAGGACAGGCAATTAATAGAAGGAAGTATTTTTGTGGGCTGAACTATGCTAATTGGGAGGTGGAGTTATAGAGAGAGAGTTCTGTACAGTAATGTTTACAGCAGATTATTAAATTAGTGCTAGAGAAGGGAGGAGCTGGTGAACCCTCAGCCCCTGGAAACCCTTCCTTCTTTTTCTAGGATCCAAGAATAGATTCATAGCTATTCACACCAAAAGGAACCACCATTATGTTCATCTAATCTGATCAGCTGCATAACACATGCTATAGAATTTCACCAAGTGATTTCTTCATCAAGCCTATAACTTCTGGTTGAGTTAAAGCAATACATTATGTATATATTTATTATTTTTTCTTTCTAATTTGTACTGTTTTTATAATAAATGACCCACAAGCACTGTGTGCTAAGCCTAAAAGTTCAGAAACCTGTTATTATGGATCATTCAGCATCACATGATATATGTGGTGTTGACAAACAGGACAGTCCTACAGATGAGGTCCTGAATCAAGAGTGAGGCTTCAAGAGCTCACCACCTCCACTAGCTACAAGCCATGCTGTGTGTATTCAGTCTGTATATAGGAATGGGGAGTAATGGAGACCAGAAAAGAGAGTCTCTCCTCTCTACAGGCTGGGGCACACAGAAAATCTATGAAGTAGTGTTCAGAATCACACACTGCTACATGAGGTCCCCAAATCCAGTTTTGTTCCTTCTAAGTAGAGACAGGGAGCACCACAGAGAAATTACCACATTATTTAGGTTTCCTCACAGCAGTCTAGATATCCCTGCCAACACTAACTAAATTCTGCAGGTGCATGTAGCTGAGCATTAGTTACTGAGGGGGAAAGACACACAACAGAATTCTAAGGCAGGTGTTCTCAATCTTTTTCTTTCTGCGGCCCCACCAAACATGCTATAAAAACTCCATGGCCTGCCTGTGCCACAACTGGTTCTCTGCTTATAAAAGCAAGGGCCGGCATTAAGGGGTAGTAAGCAGTGAGGTTGCCTGGGGCCCTATGCCACAACGGCCCCCACGAAGCTAAGTTGCTCAGGCTTTGGCTTCAGCCCCCTGGTGGCGGGGCTCAGGGCCCCAGGCTTCAGTCCCATGCAGTGGGGCTTCAGCTTTCTGCCCTGAGCCCCAGTGAGTCTAAAACTGGCCTTGCTTGGCGGACTCCCTGAAACCTGTTTGAAGCCCCCCAGGGGCTCCCAGACCCCTGGTTGAGAACCACTGGTCTAATGTTATAACAGTGAAGGCAAGGGGAATCTTCCATAACCAACTCCCTTTTGCTCATATGTGGCTGGAAGGGAGGTCACAGGAGAACCCAAATGTTCATGCCTGAAGGCTCTATCTATTTGGACCCAAATCCAGTCAGCCCTAAAGTTCAGAATAGTTCTAGTTTTGGCTCATTTCTAATTTAGAGGAAGAAGTGGGTAGCCAAGAGCAGATTGGCGCTGGCTGGGCATCTGGCGTTAGAATGTTCTTGCAGCAGTTGAAGGATAGGATCACAGAATCCTAAGATTGCAAGGGACCTCGAGTGGTCATCTAGTCCAGTCCCCTTCACTCATGGCAAGACTAAGTATTATCTAGGCCATCCCTAACAGGTGTTTGTCTAACCTGCTCTTAAAAATATCCAATGATGGAGTTTCCACAACCTCCCTAGGCAATTTATTCCAGTGCTTAACCACTCTGACAGGAAGTTTTTTCTACCGCCCAGCGTAAGCCTCCCTTGCTGAAGTTTAAGCCCATTGCTTCTTGTCCTATCTCAGATGTTAAGTAGAACAATTTTCCTCCTTCCTCCTTGTAACAACCTTTTATGTACCTGAAAACTGTTATCATATCCCCTCTCGGTCTTCTCTTCTCCAGACTAAACAAACCCAATTTTTTCCAATCTTCCCTCATAGGTCAAGTTTTCTAGACCTTTAATCATTTTTGTTGCTCTTCTCTGAACTTTCTCCAATTTATCCACATCTTTCCTGAAATGTGGTGCCCAGAAATGGACACAATACTCCAGTTGAGGTCTAATCAGTGCTGAGTAGAGCAGAATTACTCCGCGTGTCTTGCTTACAACATTCCTGCTAATACATCCCATTATGATGTTTCCTTTTTTTGTATCAGCGTTACACTGTTGACTCGTATTTAACTTGTGATCCACTATGATCCCCAGATCCCTTTCCACAGTACCCCTTCCTAGGCAGTCATTTTCCATTTTGTATGCAGCTGTTTGTTCCTTCCTAAATGGAGTACTTTGCATTTGTCCTTACTGAATTTCATCCTATTTACTTCGAACCATTTATCCAGTTTGTCCAGATTAGGGATATAAAGATCGGTTAAAAAAAGTTAACCTGTTAAATGATTAAAATTATATTGTTTAACTGATTAACCATTAACTGAGGTCGCTCTGGCTGGTTGGCAGGGGCTGGGGTCACGCTGGCCCAGCTAGCATAGGGAGACCGGGACTGGGGTCACTCCAGTCGGCCAGCACAGCACGGCTGGGTTCCCACCACCTGGCCGGGGCTGGGATCCCGCCGGCCCGGCTGGCAGGGCACAGCCGGGGCTGGGTTCCCTCTGGCTGGCCATCCCAATGCAGCTGGGACTGGAGTCCTTCTGGCCAGCACAGGGCTGCCGGGGTTAACGGTTAAGGTCAGTTAACTGTAAGCCTAATGCTTACTGATTTAACCATTTAACCTTTTACATCCCTAGTTCAGATCATTTTGAATTTTAATCCTATCCTCCAAAGCACTTGCAACCATGCCAGCTTGGTATTGTCTGCAAACTTTATAAATGTACTCTCTATTCCATTATGTAAAGCTATTGAACAGAACCGGACCCAGATCTGATCCCCACAGGATGCCATTTAATACACCCTTGCAGCTTGACTGTGAACTACTCTCTGGAAACAGTTTTCCAACCACTAATGCATCCACCTTATAGTAGCTCCATGTAGGTTGTATTTCCATAATTTGTTTAGGAGAAGATCATGCCAGACAGTATCAAAAGCCTTACTACAGTCAAGATATACCAAATCTACCGCTTTCTCCCTATCAACAAGACTTGTTACCCTGTCAAAGAAAGCTATTAAGTTGGTTTGACACAACTTGTTCTTGACAAATCCATGCTGACTGTTACTTATCACCTTATTATCTTCCAAGTGTTTGCAAATTGATTGTTTAATTATTTACTCCATTAACTTTACAGGTACTGAAGTTAAGCTGACTGGTCTGTAATTCTCCGAGTTGTCTTTATTTCCCTTTTTATAGATGGGCACTATATTTGCCCTTTTCCAGTCCTCTAGTATCTCCCCCATCTTCCATGACTTTTTGAAGATAATCACTAATGGCTCAGATATCTCCTCAGTCAGCTCCTTGAGCAGTCTAGAATGAATTTCATGAGGCCCTGGTGACTTGAAGACATCTAACTTGTCTAAATAATTTTTATCTTGTTCTTTCCCTATTTTATTTTAGGATGGCTCAGGCCAGGCCAGGGGATGTGCTGGTTGGTATGCTTTGGTATTTCTTTTTAGACCAGCAGCGTGTGCTCCTGGCTACCATGTGCTGACCACAGCACATACACAAGCTAACTAGGGCATTGGATGTCTCCTCCTCTGATGATGTTAAAGTGTTAAGTGTTTAAGTGTTTAACTTTATTCCTTGGCCCCCATCACCTGAAGTGGAACCTAGGTACAAGTCTAATACCCCCATCACATGGCAAAAGTCAATATTCATTGACTGTAGTAGTTACAGATGCATTTGAGAAATCCAGCCTGGCTTGAGTAGCTGTTCCCGATTCCCAATGTTATCTGAAGTGCCCTGGAGGGCTCCTACCCTGCTACTTGTGAATAAGGTAGGGGTGGTGTCTATACCTTCTCCGCACAACGCACAACCCGCCACACACCACTCATGTGGCACAGGCCAGGATTTTGTCCCTAATGTCCTTGAAATTCTATAGTTTAAAATGTGGAATACTGTGAAAAGTCTTGTGTAGTATTCAAGCTGCAGGAGTACTGCACGGTGCTGAAGCAGAGAGGCCGAGGAACACCTTACTTATTTGTATTAGAGTAGCACCTAGAGCTCCCACTTGAGGTAGGGGTCTTGTTGTGTGAATCACTGTACAAACACGTAGGGAGAGGCAGTTCCTGCACAAAAATATTTATTGTAAGTAAACAAAGGGTGAGAACAAAAACAGAGAGGGAAAGGCCCAGATCCTCAGAAGGTATTTAGGCACCTAACTCCTCTTGGGCCAAAGTACTTGTCCAAGGTCACAGATCAGGTTAGGACAGAGCGAGGATTAGAACTCTGTCCTCAATTCCCAATGCAGTGGCCTTACCTGCTAGATAACTACTTAGGAACCTAAATGTTTGCCCTTAGGAGTGTGATGTAGAGATTGGCTCACTCTCCTCACGCTGAGGTCTACAAATGAAGATACCATATACTGAATGCCTCAGTGTTCATGATGTGCAAAGCCCTATTGTTGTATCTAAGAGTACAGCAAATGAACAATTTTAAGGTAAACTAGCTTTGATGAAAGTGATAGATCCAATTTATTTCAAAAACCTTTAAGTATTCATGATGATGATGATGAATTTTAAACCAAATTCTCCTTATACTGACCTACAAATCAAGTGTATTAAGCTAAGATATTTTCTGTCCATCATCAACAGAACATTCTTCTTAAAGTGAAAAGTTGCATTAAGTAAAAAAATGAGAGCCCTGCATTTATCTCTCAGAGATGAAGTAGTCTCAGAACATGCAATTAGTTTTGAAATATACAGTCAACAAAACACAGTTGTTTTAAGTTTACCTTGGATAAAGATATTTCCTCACCATGAGAAACCCTTTCTGGGGCCTCTTGTTCCTTGGAGTGTTTAGTTTACAGCATGACATTTAATACTTGTGCAGACTTACTCTTCCACAAATTACATCTGATGTGACATACACATGGTTCTGTATCCATACCAGATGCTAACCAAAAAAAAGACTAGATAACACTGAGGCTTCTCTCTCATACTCAAGGTATTGTCCTTTTATGTAGCTAAAGAATTTCCGAATACACAGATTTTCATCTGAAAGGCAGTTATGTCAATAAGGAGATCACTTTCCCATAAAATAGCAGCTCCTTGGTTCTAGTTCTTCACACAGCTACATTTAGATAACAATAAAACTGCCTCATTTAATTCTAATTCATGGTGTTATTTACAGAGGAAAATACAATTAAATATTTCACTGAGCTTTACTGTTGCAGATAATTTGGACGAAAATGGATAAATGGTTGAAATGAGAAAAGGCCCCAGAATTTAGTTAAAAATTTAATTAAAGCTTTTTTCACTTAACACCTGAAAAAAGTTCAGAGAATTCTGAAAAAAAGATGGAAAATTAAAATTTTAGCACTTCCAGCTGGCATAAAACATGAAACTGTTTAGTAAGGGAACCACTTAGTGAAAACAGGTTTTTTAATAATCTTTGGTTTTGGTGCTAACTCACTTTAAATATTTTATGTAGAATTCCTTGAGCAATCAAAATATAATATAAAGAAGAAAAGAGACCCAATACTTTTAATTTAGATAGTGTCTTGCATCTAGGGTTTCACACCCTTCTTTGTAAGGTGCTTTCCACTTTACAGGCAGGAAAAGTGAGGCACCAAAAAATTAAACAACTTGGCATTGTTACTGGCAGAGTGAAGAATGCAATCTGGTTCATGGGACTCAACAGGTTTGATTCTCCACTGGCTTACACCTAGTGTAGTTGTTTATACCTGCCCAAAGTGGGTAAAAATGGTATCCTATCAGAATGGTATTTTGACCACATTCACTAGGGCAAATCCCTGCTTGTAGGGGCCTGGGCTCTTTAATGAGCATACAGGAGCAGACAAGAAATGCTCCAAAAGTGCTGCAAAGAGTAAACTGCATGCATCTCAATTTATTTTCCATAAAGTATGAAGGACTGATTTTCTGGGGGTTTTAATCTGTGTTTCCTGAGTCTGGGTGCCTGATTCTGATCTCACTCTGCTGAGAATCAGGAGTAATGACATTCAAGTCATTGGTGTTACCTCAGTATGAACTTTGAATCAGACTCGCTTGGTGCTTTCAACCTAATAGGCAAGGTAATCTGACTTGGTGTCTTCCATATCTAATTTACCATATATGAACCTTTTATTCTGAAGGTCAGTGCACAAGTATTGTGGAGCTTGGGGCACATGAAGGCAACAGGAGCCAACAAAAGTTAGGCTGCTAAGAATTATCTGTCACTGTCAGGAATTAAAGGAGGGAAGTATGCAAGAGTAGCTTTTATTGAAAATAAACTCAAACTATCAAAGGAGAGGATACATAAATAGAGATCAACAGTAAAGTGGCCTATTGTCCAACTGATCTGCAGGAGACTGAGATTTACATGGGAAATTCCCACAGGAGCTCAAAAGATTTGCACACAAAGCCCCTGTACATTGATGAGAAAACAGATCCTCAATATTTTCAATTCCTTGGGATTTGGCTGTTCATATTGACCTCATGGAATATCAAAGAACAACCTACTACTATGAAAAGGCACTACTAGAGGAACTGTTGTTCTTTATATTCACTGCTAAAAGCTCGTCAAGCTTTCTCAAATATGTGTAATAATTTGCTGTATACACTAGGTTTATATTTTAGCTTTGACCAATCATTTCTCTGCTCTGCTCCCTCCTCCCCATAGCAGAGATCATTTTGTGACAATGTGTGAACTCTTCATAGTAGTATTCAGGAAGTTTCTCCAGTATTGTATTTTACTGTTACAGTGACAACCCACATAAAGAAAATGAACAACCCAATATCTTCAAGTCTCTAAAATAATAAAGCAAATGTGCAACTAGTCAATTTCCTCAGCCGGCTGCAGCTGTAATATCAAGTGTCTGAACTCAGAGACAAAGAGATGTAATTGGATGATGTAACTTCATTAAGCAACTTGAAACAGGCTTAGGTTTTAACACTAGAAAGCATCAGATAAAACAGTTCTAGAGAAAATAACCTTTTCCTGTGGAAGAGTTTGACAACTGTGTTTGAATCACACGTTACGTAAGAGCTATCAGTCAAATATCACTTAACAGGAGAATCTAAGACAGATAAATCAAAAGAAACCGTGGAAAGATGAGAAATGCAGCAAGCATCACTCCTATAATTTAGCTCTGTAAGAAGATGAATCACATTGGGTAGGTTGAAACCACATCTCATGTTGTATGAACAGAGATTTATTTTCATTCAATTATGTTACAGAACTGCCACAGGCTCTCTTTATATCATTGTATGATAGTTACATGTATCTGTAGAAGATTTATAATTTGAGAATTGAAATTATGATATTTTATTTATAGAACTGGGCAAAGAATTCACAATATGGAGTGTATTTTCCTGTTTTCTCATAGTTTGAGAACAGAAAATAACTTAGTATTTTGGTTGCCATTTGAATGTATTTGATGCATCTTGTGTGTGAACACATTTCAGATTATAGATTGGTTGCAGATTCTTCACTCAGAATACTTAGGGTGACCAGATGTCCCGTTTTTGGAGATTTTTTCTTATATAGGTGCCTATTACCCCCAGCCCTTGTCCCATTTTTTCCACAGTTGCTATCTGGTTATCCTAAGTATACTTAAGATATGTGACTGGTTACCTGAGTCACATGCTATTGTTTCTGTTCACTGACCAGATGATCTAACTTATAAACTACTGCTCCCAGAAGGTGAATAGCTTATACCTGGGTCAAAAGTGGAGAGAAGTTTTCCCCTGTCAGAATAGTACTATAGGATGGACTTTAGGTATAATTCTTAACAGTGGAGGGGCAAACAACTTAAGGGAACAAGAGCAAGGAAAGATCCTGTCTACTGGTAAAGGAACCATTGTTAGAATCCCACTAGCAACAATTGTGCTTAATAACAGGTAGTGCTAACTAGCATGGTCTCAGCTATAGCATGGATAGGACTTTAAAATAGTTGCCAGTTACACACATCTGGAATCATGCTATCTGAAGAGAATTCATAAATGGGTGGGATGGTTACAACTGACTCATGTGTGACTAATCCTAGCACTTTCCCTAGAGGCCTTACCACATGGATACAAATTTGGTGATGGGCCAGTGGATGATGTCATGATTATCGGAAGTGATTCTGAGGTGGGTGAGTGGCTGGGAACACAATTTGTTCCACACCTTGGGAAGTGATAACAGCTAAGGCAAGCAGATTCCATCTGAGGCATCTTTAGAAATGATTCCTCTATCTGACAGGGGCATAATGGAAGTTTGCCAAATAGCTTTCTCTCAAACTGAATGGGTATATCTGTCTCACTTCAGTTTAAGAGAGGCCATAATTTTAAGCCAAAAAATGAAGGGAAAAGACTTCAGGTGGATGTCCTTGGATAAAGTTGTTATTGAAAATCTGATAAAGTAACTACCAAGATCTTTCCAAGAACAGAAAGAACCTCTAAGCTTTGTTGTGAAATTGATATCTAAATGACTAATTAACATTATTCAGCTGTTTGGTTGTACATTACCTAGAACACCCGCTTATATCTTCTTAGGGAGATTTGTACTAAGATCTGCATTCACTGACATCAGAAGAGCCCTTTATCCAGGCACTTAGCATACCCCACTTTGGATTTTGTTTGTTTGTTTGTTTGAATCAAACCATTAAATTCGACATTTGCTAATCCCAAAATGAAACTCCCTGATATAAATACAAACACTGAAGCCAACAATGTGTAAGTACCCTTTTTTGGAAATGTGAGAATCTGAGTTGGTCTAATAAGCATTATGATCTTAGGAAAACTTTGGTGCTACAAATTTAAAATCGTGTGTATGGGGAAAGTGCTGGAGTAAAATTATAAGATGTATAAATTGAGAGAGATGGGAATAATTCCAGTTTTGAAGAAATGTAAGTAAAGGGGGAGGGAAAGCACTATAGTCTAGGGAATAATATTTGGATCTGAGTAAATATATTGGCCTGTATTCAAACTGGCTGTTTGTCAGAGTTATATTTCTGGTATTCAGTGCAAAAGAACGGCTTGTACACTTAGGTCAGACCCTTAACTGGTATAAACTGACATAACTCGATTGACGTCGATCGAGTTAATTTACACCAACTGAGGATCTGACCTTTAGTGTTTCCTCCAAACTTGAAATAATCATCCTGAATAATTCCTGAATGCTAATCAATCATTCTTCCTGGCACATAGCATTGAGGCCACACACACACACACACACACACACGTAAAAGTTATGAATAAAATTTGTTTATAAAACCTCACAAGTAGTGAGGCAACAATAATCACTAAATCTTGAATTAACCTATCTGAGGAAGCAGGTAACTCCATACCCTTATTCCAGTAACCTTTGTTTTCCTTTATCCCATTCCCACACAGCTGTTTGTTATCCCCATTGATTACGTCAGAACTACACTTAGGTTGCAAACTCTTTGTGGCAGAGTCCATACCAGCCCATTTCTATTCTATAGCATTCAGCACACACAACTTCTTAGAAAATAATAATTAATTCCAGTTTCACCACAAGATATTTATGAACTTTTTGGATTAATGTTGCTGCCCCCGCCCCCCAGAAATATTCCAATATTCTGGGTCAGAAAAGGCTTATATACTGTGGCAATAAGCACTACAGAAAATGCCAAGCTAAATATTTCCAGAACTAATAGTAAAAGGTAATTAGATTAAATATTCCTCGGCATTCTATGGATCTAATTGTCAGCATTTGCACATACACAATATGCATCCAATGTGAATACATGTCCCTGTTTCGAGCTCATCCATGACTAAATCTGACTGTGTCTCCATATGCTTCTATGCAAAATCACCTCTGTGGGCAAAAGTCCAGTGGCGTGGTAAGTAAATGTACATGCACAAATACATGCCTACCTGAGCATCATATTAAGACTTGTCTTGTTTTAACACAACAGGAACAAGAGAAAAAAACACAAAGGCACAGGTCAGTCCTGAATAACCATATTTATTTCTCATAGAGAAACAAACATTCTGCAGTTCAGGCTGTTTTCTGGACACTTCTAAAACAGAGAACAAGGTTAGCACTACTAGAGGGCTCACAGCTAGAGATACATATATACATAAAATATAGTCTTTTGTCTGGCGAAAAAAATTTCCTGGAACTTAACTCCCCCTATTTACATTAATTCTTATGGGGAAATTGGATTTGCTTAACATCATTTCACTTAAAGTCACTTTTTTCAGGAACATATCTACAATGTTAAGCGAGGAGTTACTGTGCTACCCTATTCCAAGACAATACACCAACATAGGGTATGTCTACACTGCAATTAAAAACCCAGGGCTGGATCATGTCAGCTAACTCCATCTCGTGGAGCTTGGGCTAACAGACTTTTTTTTTATTGCAGTGTAGGCATTAGGGCTCAGGCTAAAGCCAGATTGTCTACACTGCAATTAAATAGCTCCTTGGCCTGAACCCCAGGAACTCAAGTCAGTGGACATGGTCCAGCCAGAGGTATTTAACTGCAGTGTAAACATTCTCATAGAGCCTGATTTTCAGCACATAGTATCCCAGTCAACAGTGTAATTTTATTTAAGGTTTATTTTGTCTTGAAGAAAATCACTGGTCCCATTACTAGAAGAGTTTGCAAAGAGAAGCAGCGGTCTGATTGTTTTGAATTAGCTCAGCATAACCCTAGGGCTACTTTTAAACTTCATTTTAAGCTACACAACTGGCGAATAAAAATAATTCTCACTTCATTAATAGTTATATTTTCTCGGTCTTCTGTGAAGCACTTAGCTCACTACTGGATACTGCAATAATTAATACATTATACCAATTTGTATTGGACTAGCCAGCTGTATTTGAACATATTTTGCTGAACCTGAAATTGAGAACAGCCAAATTATTTCTTAATTAACAGGAAAAACAAGTGTGAAATCATGCTCACTAATATGGTGTTCAATTTCATAAAGATTTCAGAATCCATGCATTCAACATATCAAAGGAAAACTTTGAAAGGCATCTGAGAGCAGGTGCTATCACCATTTAGAATATTATAGATTCTGATTTATAAAACAAAATGTCCCCCGTTTCAGATCTCATAGCGTCAAATATTCCCCTCCAGTGTAGCAGTGGCTTGTCTCACCTTACATTTCCCCCCCAAGCAAGAGTTACCTCAGCTTTCCTCTTTGGTGGGTGATTTAGCTCTCTGACTAAATCAAAAAATCTCTACCCTTCCAGTATGAAGAAAGTCCAAAAATAGAAGCCAAATGTAAGGCCAAACCATCATAGTCTCTGTCCTTGTGTCACAGCTCTCCCAAAATGACTCGTCTGTCTGCCCCCTTCTTGCAGTACAACAGCAATGCCCCTCTGTTAAAGGTTTCAGAGTGGTAGCCATATTAGTCTGTATCAGCAAAAACAATGAGGAATCCTGGTGGCACCTTAGAGACTAACAAATTTATTTGGGCATAGGCTTTCATGGGTTAAAACCCACTTCATCAGATGCATGGAGTGGAAAATACAGTAGAGAGGTATAAATACACAGCATATGAAAAGATGGGAGTTGCTTTACTAAGTGGGGGGTCAGTGCTAATGAGCCAATTCAATTAAGGTGGAAGTGGGCTAGTCTCAACAGTTGACAAGGCAGGAAAAATCACTTTTGTAGTGCTAATGAGTTTCAGTGTAATCACGGTGGGCCCATTTCAAACTACAAGAGTAATTTTTCCTCCCTTCTTGTCAACTCTCTTCCACCTTAATTAAATTGGCTCGTTACCCCTACTTGGTAAGGCACCTCCCATCTTTTCATATGCTGTGTATTTATACCTCTCTACTGTATTTTCCACTCCATGCATCTGATGAAGTGAGTTTTAGCCCAAGAAAGCTTATGCCCAAATACATTTGTTAGTCTCTAAGGGCTTGTCTACACTTACATTTTATAGCGCTCTAACTTGCTGGCTCAGAGGTGTGAAAAATCACCTCCCTGAGTGAAGCAAGTCTGAGTGCTTTAAAGTGCTAGTGTGGACAGGTTCCGAATGCTGGGACCCAGGCTCCCAGCGTTTGGAGCTAATCCCCTTGTGGAGGTGAATTACTTGGAGTGCTGGGAGAACTCTCTCCCAGCACTCGTGCGCAACCACAATCACACTTCAAAGAACTGCTGCGGGAGCGTTCCCACAGCAGCGCTTTGAAGTTTCCAGTATAAAAATACCCTAAGGTGCCACAAGGACTCCTCATTGTTTTTCCTCTGTTAAAGGGAGCTCTAGCAGAGGGGACCTAAACAGCGAGGCAGATGGCAGCTCTAAACCTGGCTTCTCTTTCCCTCAGAGTTCCTTCCCGTCAGGAAGCAGGACCCACAGCAGAGCCAGGCTAGCAGCAAGGCCTGCAGCAGAGCCAGTATCCAGGCCATGTAAGGAGCGCAGCTGGCTTGTAGCAGGCTGCCTGATTATCCACTTCCCCTAGGGGCTGGAAAAATCAGCAGACTGGCTCTTAAGTCTAGCAACAGCAGTTCGTTGGCTGCTCAAAGTGTTTGCCCATGGTTGCGATAGCCCCTGGGTGCCTGCTCCTTCCTGGCTCTTCTCCAGCCTTGGACCCCCATCTTGCCTCTCTCCAGGTAACCTGGCTCTGATTGTGGGCGTCTGGCTTGAACAACAAGGGTTCACTGCACACATCCTGGTCATATACAATACCTCATCTGTTCTGCCGCCCACAAAACTTCTTTCAAGGCCCTTAGCAAAGAAACCTAAGGCTTTTCCTTTTCTTGGTCCCTCTCGGTTTGGAGGGAAAAGGTTGCCTGTATCTTCAGGAGCTCCTGCCCAGCATCCCTTACTGAGCGAGCCTATCATGCCCATAAGCCATGAGAACTAGAACTACAAAATTACCTTGTTGTGGATTGAATGGTCCAGCAACATGCTGGGCCTGTAACCTCTCTTAAAGGCCAGCACACTTTGTTACATCACACACAGAGGGGAACAAATGGATATTAATCAAGTGAAAATGACCCAAAAGTTTAGACATTGACACAAGGTCAACACATCAAGCCCCCTTCCTCCCCACTCCAGAAAACCTTCCCTGCAGTTGCAGAGGAGACTTCCCTAGGCAAAAGTGCTGCTGGAACTAGGGGTGCAGGGGGTGCTGCAGCACCCCCTGGCTTGAAGTGGTTTCCATTATATACAAGGTTTACAGTTTGGTTCATTGGCTCTCAGCACCCCCAACTATACAAATTGTTCCAGCACCCCTGGCCCTAGGAGCTAGTTCTAGAGGAGTTTCTCTACCCTGGAGAATCTCCAGCTGGAGAGATCTGTCTGCTTTCTCACCCATTTGCATAGTCACTGCTGCAGAAAGGTCCTGAACAGCAATCTGGCTCCTATATCCTGGAGAGGACAGGGAAGAAGCTTAGTTTCATACATTGGGAGGTCTCTTCTCTTGAGTTTCTGAATGTGTTTATAATATTTGCGAAGTACCCACTGAACTCTGGATCAGTGGTTTAGAAGTGCTTTAGTAAATAACATGAACGCATCCATTGAATATCATAAGTAATCACACCTTGACTTGCCCTTTAATTCAGAGGTTTGTTATGGGTACCTTTTAAATTTCATAGTGCTTTTTCAATTACTGTAGAAGCCTCAGAGTTGCTGTTACATAGAAAGTTTATTTTCATAAGAACATAATTCTGTTACTATACTCAGGCACACATTCTGGAAAGTCAGTTTCACAGGTCCTGCCACTGGAAAAAGGAACAACGTTGCTTAGTTTATACTTCTCTAATATTACTCATGATTTGTGAAAGTGAATTTCTAGAGGTATGCAATCTTGCCTTATGGTATGGGGCCCTAACCTTAGATGCTCTTGGCATTGGTGTGGTGTAGGTCCTTACTATAACAGACATTTTTTTATGTTGTGAAAGTTTGCCAAGACACTTAAGTGAAATGTGCCATGGACCTTAAGTTTCATTTCCAGGTCCTTTATAACTGCTTCCTTAACATTATTTTATAGTTTCCTTGGAATGATTTATATTTTTTACCATGTTCTGGCACTCAAAGTTTTTTAAGAGGGCAAATATTATTGGTGAAAATGCTCTGTGTATATAGCAATTTTAATCCTGTTTGGTTTCTTCTTTTCATTTACTAGTTCAGTAATTACTGTGTTACTAACCACTTACCGTGAAATCATGCACTGCAGAGAAAGGCCTGTTAAGTAGAGTCTTTTCCCTGATCCCAAGTTCCTTAAGACTCTAGAGAATACTTTTACTAAGACTAATGGGTAGTCTAAGAGCTTTTTGTTCTCTTACCAGTGCTTACAAGGAAAATCTGGAAGTTATATGCTCAGCATACCAGCAGCAAACTGCTCAGCAGAGCAGCTGCACATTGACTTTAACTGGGACTCCTTCAAAAATTAGCATAGCTTGCAAACTAGACTGAGCCACAGAAGGCATCTTTTAAGTTTAGGCACTCTTCTTTGCTTCACCCTCAAACTGGGGACTTGTATTGCAATAATTTAGATTTTTCTTTTATTTTAAAAGTACCCTATGTCCTTTGCTGGAACTGTGTCATGGGCAGTTTACAGGCTGGAATAAGTAAGAGCAGAGTGAAAGAGACTCCACCCAAACTGTTTTTTTTTTTTTTTTTTTTTAAAAACAGTCTTTTAGATATAGATGCCAAAATAACTGAAAAAAGTTTCTTTTTAAAGAAATGGTTAAATGTAACAGCTTTTGCTCTCTTTGTTCGCACGACCCTCTGATAAACTGTTTTTTGTTATACTTTTTCTAAGCATATAGCAAAACTACTCGACAAAATTGAATACTAGCTGGGGTAGACATACAGCCACATCCATTGCTGTGCAGCAGACCAAAAGCCACTTCAGTGTCCAAAGCTCTCCCTACAGGTTGTAGAGAAACCCTTATGGTTTCTACTAAATGAAGAAATCCATAAAAATTCAATTTAAGCTGTCACCTTTTTTGGGTAGGTGAAGTGATGTCATTTGATCTTTTGTGTGTGTGGAATCCAGTCCATGTAAATGAACACAAGTTCAGAATGTCTGAAGAACTGGGAATAAAGTACAAAAATGAAGGCAGCAAACTGACTTCAATCCTCATAAATATATTTTACAACTACAAAATGACAACTATGAAAATTTATCAAAATATTGGACCCTGTGATGGGGCAGAGTGGCCCCGCACTGGTACCGCAAGGATTAAACCTTCCTTCCTGACAGAGGAAGCCCCGCCCCAGAAGCCATGCTGGGCATGCTCCACCTGAAGAATAGGTATAAAAGCCCACAAAGATGCTCAGTCTGGGCTGTCCATTGGAAGAGAAGGAGGCACACCGCCAGCTCCTGAGGAGGGACAGCCAACGCTCCAGGGGCCAGCCAAGCAGGGATGCACCTGGCATCCCAGATGGAGGTCCCCCTGCCCCAGAGTGGAGAACACGACAGTGAAGGTAGGAAGTGATTCAGGGGAACTTTAGAGACAAGCAGCATTAAAGCTGCACTGACGCTCGGCGTGTTGCGGGCGGATCCCCACTGAGCTAAGTGCAAGGGGAAACCCCGCCAATAGGAGAGCCCTGGATCAGGACTGGTGGAAAGGGCGGGCCCGGGTCCTCCTACCACTCAGACCATTGGGATATGCCACCCTGCCCTGACATGCAGGGTGCGATGCCCTTAAAGCATGGGCGTGGGAACATAAGAGTGGCAAGGCCCCAACACCTCATCCACTCCTGCCACAAAGGGGAGCTGCGGTGCCAGACCCCTCACAGATCCTTTTTCTTGTATATTTTCTTGGAGGAAATGCTACTACACATTTAATTCTGTTTAGAGTAGAAAAGGTCTGGACTATGTTTTTCTTGAAATAGGCCCATACTAATATTTCTTCCCTCTCCAAAATGCTTATATAATTCACAAGTGCCTGGCAGAAACCAACACTTTATAAATGTGGATTGTCACTTCGTAATATTGAAGGATTTTATTTAAGACATTTTAAAAATAGCCATGTAATCAACACATTATAACTTGATGGCTGTGATTTTTTTTAATGAAAACTTTAAATAAGACACAGATCATCTTTGTTCCATGTATCAATCAAAATATAAACCTTTTTAAGACAGTGGTGAAGCGCAGATCCAATTTTTTTTTGTTGTAAACACTGAAAATTAGACTGGGACAGGTCTGTGCCAAAGGAAAAATTGCAGAAACTGAAATATGGTCACTATGAAGCTCTCTCTCTATTGCACCTCTGTGAATTACAACTCCTGCATGCAATCTGCAAACTTATGACTGCATCTTATTAGTGAGGAATTTTGCAGTTTATGGGAGTCTTGGCAGTTGCAAAATGTTCAGTGATTTTTTTTATCCCTTTAATAGAAACTTAAGTTTGCAAATTAACTTGCAGGACATTTGAGCAACTTTGAAGCTACTCAAACATGATCTTGTACAGTGCCAACGTGGAGAGTTGTGCACATAAGCACAAGGTACAAAGAAAGGAGCAGGACAGTCGGAGATCACCAGAAACTCTGGCCTGCATAAGAGCTGATGCATAGCTGCCAAGCTACTAGTGCCTAGTAGTTGGAATAGGACCTATGAGGAAAAATATATACAATAGCTCATTAACCTGATGAAAATCATGCTTAGACCATGTCTTCCCAGATGTTCTCCTCTTGTATCGTGGACGCTTGCAATTAAGAGTGGGTGTAACAAGATTAAAGACTTCTACTAATCAGTGTGGAGGACTACTGGTGGCTCCTTAATCTTACTTGTGCCTGGCATTTGTGCTGCAGTAAAACACCCTTGTATTTCCTGCTTTGTACTATGTAAGGACTTGTAGGATCAGGATTGGGATGAACAGTGGTGGAGGAATTCAATATTTCTGTGTCTGTTTACTGACTTTGGCTGTAAGCCATGGTAATGAGAAGTCTGCAAAAGGCAAGGGATGAAATGTGGAAGGGGATGGAAGGTGAGGAAGGAGAAAGTAAATAAGAATCAGACCAGAACACAGAATGCTCTTGGACATGCAGCTCTGACTGAAGCTCATGGGAGGTGAGTAAGAGCTCTTAAGGCACAATATGGCCTATACATTTTGTCAGTGTTCAATAATGCCTGTACTACTTCAGAAAATGAAGCAACACTTATTTATTGATATATAACTTTATTATGCACAGACTAAGATGACATGACACTGTGGTTATCAAAACTGTACAACTAAGCATTTCCCCAAGTCTTCTGAACACACTACTAAATGGGGTGTTCAGACTGGCCAGAGGGATTAATGGATTCATTTCTCCCATTGATTTTTTTTTTTAAAAAATACATCTGTAATAAGATTTTGCTAATTAAGAACTGATTTAAAAAAAATCAAAGTACTGTGTTTGGAACCAGTTGAAAACATGATAGCTAATACCAATTAATTTCATGAACACCCCGTCTGACAAAAACAGAACACAACAGTTACCTTACAGAAAGTGCTGTCAGCATAACCAGCAGTACAAGTCTTCTTGTGAAGCATGAGGTAGATACACATTACAGAAAAGACTGGTGTATACATTACAGAAAACAATTAGAAAGAGGAACAAAGAATTTACAATCATCTCGAGACACATTATGCAAAACCCCCTTCCATCTGGTAAATGCAATGGAAAAGCCCAGTTCAGAATGTTTTGACGACTTAAAATAATGTAACAGCTGCCCAAACCCAAATATTTGTAAAGGTTAAAGGTAGTGATTGAAAATATATGAACACAAGCAGTCTGCCTTGGAGTTTAAGTATTTCATTAATGGCTTTTTTCTTCAGAATCTTTTTTTTTTTTTTTTTAAAAAGCCCAATTCTGCCATCCTTCCACCAGATATCCCACTGGACTCAATGAGATTACCTGTGAAATTCACCTTGGGAGTGAAGGCCAGCACCAATTAAGTCTCTTGTGAGCCCCATTTTGAGGAACTAAATAGGATGTAAATGCACATAGGCTTGTGCTGCTCCTCTGAACAAGGCAAATCTCATTTGAGTAGTGATGGCAGGATCAGGCCTCTTGATAGACTCAAGAAACTGTGGCTTTGCAGTGAAACATTCAAATGATGTACAACACAATATAACTTTAAAGAAACTTGCAGTAAATATAAATGGCTGTTTTATAAAAGTTTATATTTGTTGCAGTATTCTGAATTGCAGTAGTCAATGACTGCTGCAAGGTACGGTACATTCTTCTAATAAAGATATTAACTGGAAATGCCCTTGTTTTACTTCTCTTGCCTACAGAAGTGACTGTTCAATCCTATAAGAAATGACACCTGCATTTGATGACATCCACTGTCCAATTAACATATTGGTAACTTTCCATGAACTCAGTTTGAAATATTAACTCTGAATGGCCTAGTATATCAAGATGAGTCTGAATTTAAATTGTGTCCTGGATAGAAGGCTAAAAATTCAATTTTTTTTTATGCATTGTATATTTTGGTTTGTCAGTTTGGAAATATAAATCTCTAAATTATTTTAAAATTAGAGTAAATTGTTGATAAAATCATTGATAATGCAGCATGTTTCTCAAAAATATACAACTAACTATCTTACACAAGGTTTTAAACTGTCCATCACAACAGAATTTTCTAAGACTCCCTATGAGACTCGACTCTTTTTTTTAATCTGAGAAGGGAAGGGTTAAAATGGTAATAAGAACTTACAAAAAATGTAAAATTCACAGTAACTGAAATTAAACATATATAGAGTAATTTAAATTTATCTAAAACCACTTAAATATATCTTTATACACAAATGTAATGTAGTAAAATATAGCTATGATTGACTTAAAGGCTTTAGTCTTCTTTGAAGACATCTTTAAAGATTTTTATACATAGAATATGCTTACACAATACATTCTGCTGAAGGTTAGGCAAAGCGCATTATTTTCAAAGACACAGGTAGCATATTTGTTCTCCCCACACAAAGGACGCAATCCTGCAAACACTTATGTGAGTCATCCTGTTGAACTCAATGTAATTATTCATTGGTCTGATCTTGCAAAGACTTTCACATGTGCTTAACTTTACTCAGTGAGCAGTCCCCATTGACACTGAGACTGATCACAGGGCATAAAGTTAAGTACATATATAAGCCCTTGCAACATCAGGGTCAGTCTGTAAGTTTACCCATGTGCATAAGCATTTGCAGGATCAGAGCCAAATGTGTTTAAAAAATGAAGGGCAAAATTCTGCTATCTGATCCTGAGTATGTATCTCTATTGCACATTTTGATCTCATTATACAGGCTGAATATCCGTTGACAATATGAGTTGTATACATGGCACGAGTGTAGAGTTAGCAACAGAAATATTGAGTTCAGACTTAGGAGAATATCACCCTAATATAAAGAATCCTATTCTCCTGCTGCAGAATACAAGCAGCTTCTACTGAAATTAATGGGAGTCATTTATATCCTGTGACAAGAGAATAGTATTCACTTAAAAAACAAAACAAACCAGAAACAGAAATCGGAGCATATTACAGTTGCAAAGTGACAACATAATATTCAAAGTAATTCACATCTAATTTTTCCCTCCTTTTGCTATTTATTGTAAGGTCAGGGTATGGCAAAAGCACTAAAATAATACTATTAAAATTAGTGCCTTATTGCCCATCTCACATTCTAACATTAGTTTGGGAATATCCAATTGCAAAGTTCATGTGACTAACTAGTAGTTTGACACAAACCACTGTGGACTGTTATCTTAAAAGAAGTTTCATTTTTATATGCAGTGTTTTATACAGATAGGCTCAGTTGTATATCCCTTGCACACTCAAAACCACAGTGATGTCAACTGGAATTTGGGGCGCACAAAGAATGTAGGACTGAGCCAAGTATCTTTCAATATACTTTTTTGTATATTGGTCTCAAAATATGCATATAAACTAAAGTCAATTATAAATATCTAACAACATTCTCATGGGTAGAGTGGGATATTAAGATCTTTTTCCTAGTCTACAAAAATAGACATGCTAGATTAAGTAAAATTGTGTATACTGTGGTATATAAATTTGCATAAAGATATTTCATTAAGTATACACATATTAACATTAGTGCATATTATCTTTTCTTTAATCTTTGTGTGTGTGTATAAGGGTATAGTGGGTAAAAAAAAAAAAACCCCTAACTGAAGATAGTTTTGGCCCAGTGAACAAGAAAGGGAATGTTGCTTTAGTGGACATTATAATTACCAAAGGCAAACACATTTTAAACACCTGAAACTGTACACGAAAAAAGCAGGTAAGATGCTATAGCAGTCAAGCTCAAGAAAACAAGGTGCTATTTTGAAGTGGTTAAATATAGCTGAAGTAATAAAATGGTTTTTAACCAAGTAGGTCTGAGCTTGAGACTTTCTTCTTCTGAATGTAGGAATCCTTTGACTGAATATCTCCTTTATTCTACTTATCTTGTTGAAATCCTTTTACAGACACCTTGTCAGTGAAAAGGTTTAGGGACCAAAAATTATTTTGTATAGACAAAGCAGCATTTTTCAAACTGGCATGTATTTCACACCGACAGCGCATACTCCCTTTTAACAGGTTGCAGTACTGTAGCATAACATGCTGTAGAAAGGTCCAAAGACTGTATTTATCCAGAAGATCAGGTGATTTTTTTTTTTTCTACAGTGAAATCCCTCCTTTCTCAAAAGAAACCAAATGAATCCTTCCAACTTTAGACAGCCAATGTCAACATACTGTCTCTTTGAACCTCTGCCCTCCTATGATGCTCCCTGGACTTATTTCCCCCTGGGTTAGGCTGTACTGCTGCTAGAACAGGGGGTGCTTTGTGTGCTGCCGATACTGTGTGCAGCACTGCTGTTTTCAGAGGCTGGTGGGTATGTGGGGACCTGCTGTCTTCCTGCTGTTTCCCCTGGGGAAAAAAAAGAAGGAAACTGAAAATGTTACATGCTACAGCAAAAATATTTCTACCAACTCCCAATGTTCTTGTCATTTTTATTTCCATAAAAACTGTGCACTGGATATATACTTCAAATGGAAACATTTGTTAAAAATGTTACTTGATTTTGACACCTCTGGGTAGTAATCACATGGAAAAAATCTTTTCTAGCTGCTTTCTTAATTGTATAAAAGCAGCTGACAGCGAGCTCAGCTATGGATGCTGTGTGTATCCTGCAGTCAGCTGCCCATCAACTAGATTCAGTCACCATACTCTTGGGGGAATTCTGTGCATGCGGGGGGGGAAAGGGGGGAGGTATCTGGCCCAGGGGGCCCCCACATCTGGGCTCGGGGGGTGGGGAAGAGTGCAGGTATCTGGGCCAGGGAGGCCCCGTGGCTGGGCTCTGGGGGAGGAGATTTCAGTGTAGGGGTTGTGGGTATCTGTCCTCCCAGCTGGGCTTGGGGGGGTGGGGGAAGGAGGCAGAGAAACAGGAACTGGTTTGTCATAGGGGTTTCTTTAACTCTCTACTCTGGGGGAATTTTTGTGTCTGTATTGTTACACACATACTTGTTGACTGGTATTTTCAGATAAATTACCAAAATAACTGAAGGTGGCATGAATATGTGATGCTGTTTTCACAAATAAAATTTGCAGAATTTTAAAATATTGTGCACAGAATTTTTAATTTTTCTGGCACAGAATGCCCCGAGGAGTATCATGCAACTCAGATCAGGATCAGACCCTACTTTTTTGTGGTCTTTTCTGTTTGATGGACAACAGCTAGAAAAGTATAGAATGTTTTGTCTTAATGCCAACTCATGGAGCAGTGCATTTACTAAAACCGAGTTGGATCTGAAAGCACTCTCTTCCCCCTCCTCAGTCAGGAGGATGGCACATAGGAGACAGACAACCTTTTTTTTTTTTCTTTTTTTTTTTTTTTCTCCCAGAGTAGGAAAATGGCCTATCCTGTAATGCTGAGTTGATTTACATTTCCCACTCTAAATGTAATGTAGCAGGGTTACAGCAAGCTTCCACATAGTTACTACAGTATGAGCAGTAGTTACAGCACAGTATAAAGTACAATATTCTTGCAATTTCATGCTCAGTGTAAGTACACACACGCACTATTGTTAAAAGAATGTTATTTGGATTACAAAGTCAAGCACTAAAAAGTTAGAAAATGCCTGATTTTATGGATGCCTGTGCAATATTAATACTTCCCTTTTCTTGTCCATTTTGTGCACTGAATGAGGCAGAGGTCCTGTGGGGGGAAAAATAGTATGATCGAGTAATTAAAGATCGTATCATAATGCATATGGGGGAGCGGGGGATTAAGGTTGCATAGGCAACCATAAATCTGGCATTGCCTAACTTTGAAGTGCTTTACTTTGTAACCTTAATGTTCTTTTAATGTAGTCGTGTGGTTTCCTAATGGTTTTTAAAGAAAAAGGTTACAAGTTCTATTATGTGGATCTGTAGCCCTCCTCCCAATCATCAGCACTGTTAGAATCCTGAGTCTTCAGCATTACAGCATAGATTTATGCTACTAAGCTTCAAGATTAACAATGTTGGCTAGCAGAAGGGTGACCATATTTCCCAAAAGGAAAAACTGGACACCATGCGGGGCTGGCCTGAGACCCTCCCTCCAGCTGCCCCTCCCCCCCCCACCGGGCTGGCCCCAGGCCCCCACTCAAGGCTGTCACTGGTTGCTTGAACCATGCCCCCCCACATCCACATCGTTCCTCCACACAGCACCACTTTTTTGACAAATTGGCATTTGTCCCATTCGCTCTTGCCAACTGATCCAACTTTTGCCAAAAAAGTCAGGATGGCCAGGACAGGGATTAAAAAAGGGACAGACTGTCCTGGCCAAAATGGGATGTTTGGTCACCTTAGGCCTAGCAGTAAGAGGGGAGACGGGATTGCTGGTCTAGAGAGTGCTCGGGGAAGCCCAGGCCAGCCATAGCTGGGTTAGCTATTGTCCCATGAGTTGCCCCCAGATGGGTGACTGACAGCTGGTACCATGTGCTGGATCCATAGGGGCAGCTGAGGGGTTGCTGACCTGTCTGTCTCTCCCTTTCCTGCCCAGGAGTTGAGAGAGCTCCTACCCCCAGTGGTAAATGGACCACAGGGGGCCAAGTGCTGGCTCCTAGGATTCACAGGGTTGGAGCAGGCTGGCTCACTCTCCTCCTTGCCCCCTAAAAGCTGCTCTGGCAGCTCCCTGTTCCCACTGCAATGTGTGCAAAACGAGCCCAGCCTTGGAATGGTTCAGAGATTTTGGCAGATTGCCAAAAGTTTCCAGAGGAACACAAGTGACAGAAGGGAAGTGGTGATTTTGAACACTTTGTAGCTCACCCAACTTTTTTATTTAAACTTTATTTGTATTTTTTACATAAAATATATGCACTTAACAAAATGCATACAAACAACCACCTTAAATGTCACTATTTGTCAAACCCGGGAAAAACAAAAAACTCTGAGCCGGTAGAGGTCAGGCAGGGCATCAAAGCTAGCCCATATCTGAATGGAATATCATGGGCGAATGAAGAGGCACTTCTGCAGCTCAAGGGGATTCCCACCTACTAAATATCAAGTCCTGATGCAAACAATGGAGGTATGAGAGCTTGTCAAGAGAAGAGGTCACAAGAATCCTTCAGAATGAAAAGTGCTAGACAACCTAAATATAGGGGTTGCTACCATCTCCCCTACAATCACTGCTGTATTCCTACTATCAAAAGAGTGCACAGCTTTTGCCTTGCACCCCACTATTTTCACAAATAGGAAGAAAACTCCCCCAAACACACTTCCTCAATTAAGTCCAGGAGGTCAGATTAGATGATCATAATGGTCCCTTCTGACCTTAAAATCTATGATTCTAAGTCAATGGCGCTGCATTGCTTTAAGAGAGGTCAGAATTTTGCCCATGGATTCACTCAATAAGACATTTAATTTTGTGAGGCTGTTTCTGATCTGTACAAATCCAAAGTGATTCCACAAATTATAGACTTCTATGTAATTGAATCTAGCACAGCATTTCTTAAATAAAATGTGTCATTCCTATCTTTTTATTAGAAACAGCTTTGTATATAAACAAAGTAAACTATAGCAAGCAGTTTCTTGTTGTTATCTTACTATAAGCTTTTCATAAACCTTGTTGGGGCATTTTCTCCATTATAAAATGTTCCTCTATCCACTAGTTGTTTTGTGTATAAGCCTCCCTTCCTGTCATGTTAAAGGACATATCTATAAGTGATAAGCAAACTCCCTTTCATAAAAAAATGAAAATAAAAATAGAAAAAGCTGTTACCATTAGAACACAGGAACTGCAGTTACTTCCATTCCCTTAATAGGGCCCCTCAACATCTCTGCCAAGAAAGCAGTTCTGCAAAATGTAGAACTGGCCCATATTCCCTGCTGTTAGGTCTTATTACAGCTTTGCTGTCACCCATTTTACAAACCGCATGATTACACATAGTTTTGCATCAGCCACAGCATATCAATACAATCTGTATAAACTTAACCATAACTTAGTTTATATGCTGAATACCTCTTCTTTTTTAGGCAAAATGACAAGCACAGCTGTCACAATCTCTTTAGAAGCCAAACAGCACCACACACCCCGTTCCTTTGCTCTTCTGGAAAACTTCCTAGGAGGAATCTTCCTTTAAAAGTTTGGGGGTTGGGCACTTTGCCTCAGTGGCAAAGACTCTGCTGTCATTTAATTTCCTCTTCACTGCTCCATGTCTAGAAAATTATTGGCAGTTCTGACATATAACAATCTGTTTGTGTAACAGAGCTACCAGCAGAATTTGCACTGCCCTTCAACTGAAGTATCAAAATCTTAGTGAGACTATGAACAGAATCTACCAATATATTTAGACTGACTTTTGCTTGGTCTTATAGTTATTATTCACCACCTTGATAAATTGTCAAATCCTCTCGATAAAAAACTCAAATAATTTAAGTGAAGAGAAAAATGTATTTAATACACCACCACCTACCTACTGCCTTATTTATGTAAACAGCTTCATGTGTCTGTTAGTGCTTGATCACTCCTCAAAATGGCCATGTCCTATCTATTGACAGTAAACAAGCCTTTACCCATCTGAATGTGACAACATGTACTTTATTATTCACACTTAGGAAAACTGCCAGTAGTACTCCCTGTCCAGGAAGTCTGAATGTTTGCTTTTCTATCTCCATTTGCCAAATATAATTGGTTGCTATGTCAGTTTATTTTAAATCAGATCCCATTTTAAAAACAAGAGAAGGGGAGGCCTTTAGCTTCCAGAGCTCTGGAAAATTTTATCCTGGTAATTTGAAGCATTGTCCGAATAAGAGAAAAATCACACTTTCTAAGAGGATTATGTGACTGACGTGTGCCATACATAATACAGGGTTTTAAATTGTTGGGTTTATGTTTAGCAAAGTCTTAACTTATAAAGCTGTTCCATGTCCCTTGTATTTATCCTTAAGCATGATAGTTTATTCACTTAAAGCAGAGTTCTACAGTCATAGATAATTTCACAATTAACTCCTGAAGGGTTACTGCACACAAACAGGGCTGCAGTAAGACTTTTACTTCTAAAGAGGCTCAGGTAAAGAGTATTCAATACTAGATAAGCTCCTCTGCCTTCCTGTGTTCTAGGATCCTCTCCAGACAGTCTATTATTGTGGAAAAGTTGGTAGCTACCTTTCAAGTTCTTTAACCATTTAGAAAAAATAGTCTAAAATAGGGAGCTTTTGGCTGAGGAGGAGGATAGAGCACCTCTCAATTCCTCTACTCACTTCGATGCCTCTCCCTCAAGTACTCTCTGAGCTCAAAGTCCCATGTGCTCAATGGCAAACTGGACCCAAATTTTGCAGTAAAGCTCCTAGATTTTTGTTAACATTCTGGTGGAAACTTTGCAGCAGTTTCTGATAATTTATTTAAAATGTATTTGAATGAAATAATCAAAGTGAGTAATACAATCAATAACTTAGCTGCTGAGTTTTGTTTTGATATTTAATTGCATTTATTTTATGCTATCTCTACATTTTCAGTTATCTTCTGGTTTCAGCATTAACAACCCATTAAGATGAATGGGGGAGTTCATTCATTTAGGGCCTGGTCTATATTAGAAAGGCTTTGCTGGTATATACTAGCAAACCTTCCTAATGTAGACACAGCTAACTAGTAATTCGAAAGTAATTCTTTTGCTGATGTAATTTATACCAATTCCCCAAACAAAATAAGGTAAATTGGCAAAAATACTACTATTGTTGGTATAATCACATCTACAGTCTGGCTTTTGCCAGTATCAACAGTAATTTAAACACCCTTCACCCCCACCAAGCATCGCTACTATGCCAGTAAAAGTTTCTAGTGTAGACCAGGCCTAAGATTGTTTCACGCTGCCTGCAAACCTAGGATGAAACTGTGGCATCACTTTTGAAAGATAATGTTATGTAAAATGAAAGTTGGATTATGTTCTGGAATCCCAATTACAAGGGGTGAATTATATGGCTGTAGTATACACAGGATCCTATCTAAGATATGCAGGTTAGCTACATATTTATGTATGCTTTATCATCAAAAAATGTCTTCAGCAGACCCCAAAGCCTTTCAGCCAGGGCTGAATTATCTTGTACACCGCAATTCTCCACTGAGAATGGGTTATGGTGACCAGCAGAAGTCCCTGGTAGCAAATCTCTACTACAAATCCCAATTTGTAGATGCAAGTGTGTGTGTGTGTGGGGGGGAAATATGCGCACAGGAACAGCAGTCCATTTTGAGGCGTCTTTAAAAATCTGCCCCTATATCTAATTTCTAAGATTCTCTAATCCAAGGAATTAGAGAGCCTGTTTCCTTTCTTCCCTTTTATTCTTTCCCCTTATTTGTGTGTCTCAGGCAATAAGGAAAGTCAGAACAGCTGCTCCACTTGCTATTTTACATGGTAACTATGACTGACGTAGTTAGTCACTAATTATTTTAATAGGGTTGGTCCAAGTTCCATTTTGTTGAAGGATTTATTATGTCAACTTTCCATTGTTTTTGACAACGGGATTTTGTCAATTTTAATTACTCTCTCGTCTCTTGTATAATGCTGCTATTTATTAATACTGTAAAGTTTAACACACAACTTTTGACATACAACACATGTCCCTCTAGATATCTCTGTACCTGAACAGAGATTCAATATCTATTGATAAAGGTTTAACAAAACATTAATTCAAAAATTCTTTAAACTTGTGTTTGTTAAAGTGATCTAATTTGAGGTTTTCCTTACCATATGTGTTTTACCCACTTGAACTTCATCTCCCGTTCTTCCCCCCTGTTCCAGCAATGGAACATTTATATTTATCACACTCTTTGAGGTACCCAAATTTGCTTTTGGCTTCCAAATCAGCTTCATACACAGCTAATGTATTCAGAAATACTAATTTTCTTATCAAAAGCTGTTGTATAATCAATTGGAAACAGTAGATTTCTGCCATTTAACTTAAATTCTGAGCTTATAGTGTTAACAGAAGCTTTGATTATACAAGGCCAGATTCTGGCCCCTATAGCCTGCTCCAGTGGCATGGAGCAGTTGCAACAAGCTAGGAGAGAAGTCCCTTGACCCAAGAACAGCATAGGGTTGACAGTTCACCCTTCTCCCCCCAACCCAGTGTTCCCCCCCAAAACCCTAGGTTGCCAGCAGGGCTGCCCTGGGGGGGGCAAGTGGGGCAATTTTCCCCAGGCCCCGCAGAGGCCCCCACGAGAGTTTTCGGTGGCACTTTGTCCTTCAGTCCTCCTTCCGCTCTGGGTCTTTGGCGAAGTGCCCCAAAGACCCGGAGTGGAAGGATCCCCGCTGCCGAAAACCCTGGCCCCCTGAATCCTCTGGGTGGCCCTGGTGGCCAGGAGTGGAAGTGGCCCAGAGCAGAGACTACTTTGGGGATTCTGGGATGGAGATCAGCCCATATGGAGCCCAGGAAAGGCTGCTGCATGTTAGAATAGTCCATGGTGCTGGTCTAACCATAGCAGAGCAGTTCTAGTTACTGGGGTAGCTCAGAATTCAAGTGGAGCAAAAGATGATGTAAAGCCACCTGTGCCTCCCCTTCTCCTCCTCCTGTGCGGCATGTCTCAGGAGACACAACAGACAACCTAGCCCAGGGGTGGGCAAACTTTTTGGCCTGAGGGCCATATCGGGGTTGCAAAACTGTATCAAGGGCTGGGTAGGGAAGGCTGTGCCTCCCCAAACAGCCTGGCCCCTGCCCCCTCCCACCCCTCTGACTGCCCTGCTCAGAATCAGTGCCCCATCCAACCCCCCCCTGCTCCCTGTCTCCTAACTGCCCCAACCCCCATCTACACCCCTACCCCCTGAAAGGCCCCCCAAGGACTCCCACACTTATCCAACCCCCCCCTGCTCTCCATCTCCTAATCGCTCTCCACCCCATCCAACCGCCCCCTGCTCCCTTACCATGCTGCTCAGAGTCCCACCGCCCGGCCGGGGCCAGCCACATCGCCAAGCTGCCCAGCAGGAGCGGTGGGCCAGAGCGCTGGCGGTGCAGTGAGCTGAGGCTGCGGGGCTGGGGGCTAGCCTCCCTGGCTGGGAGCTCAAGGGCCGGGCCGGGCGGTCCTGCGGGCTGCACATGGCCTGTGGGCTGTAGTTTGCCTACCTCTCACTTAGCTCGGGATTAAGTACAGATTTATCTAGTTTGCCATAGAAGAAACTACTGGATAGGAGTTCCTCAAAGATTGGTTTTCACGCCATTTGCACTGGTTCAACTAAAATTGGTTTTCATATCAATTTACTTAAATCCATGGAAACTCTTGCTTGGCTCACACTTAAATCAGCTATCGGTGACTATAAATTTAGCTTAACTTTTTTAAAACTGAGAATTTTAATTAAACCAATGTAAGGTTTTGGATAAACAAAGCCTATGAAACATTTTAAATTGCAGCTGGAGTCAGAAAAGGGCCTATGTAAATATGGCGTCTTTTTAGTCATTTGATCTGCTCCTGGTGTGTAGTCAGTCACATCTATTTACTTTACTAGCTAAAAAGATTTAACGGATTCTCTTCTGGCTCACACATCAATAGAATTAACTAAATTCCAGTTACAGAATCTTTATTGGTGATGGCACATGAGCTATAAAATCTCATTTGGACTTTCAGATCCCAGGGTAAGTTTTCAGTTAGTCAAAAGTCTCCAAATTTCTAAACCAAATATCAAAAGACATAATATCCCCCATTACCGAGAGAGGCAGATACAGCTACCTGGTTAACACCTTCAGTCTGCTGTGGGGAGTTGCTGGAAAGCACCTTAGGGAGAACATGGAGCAAAGAAGACCTAGTCTCCCGACTCATAAGCATTAGATCTCACTGCCTCCATTGCAATGTACTATGCCAAATGGAAGCTGGTGAAAACATCTGTACTAACCTGTGTGAGAATAGATAAACCACAGTGCTCCTGTCAGCAGTGCTCCAATCACAAATGCTGCAAAGGCGATGCCCACAACGGTCAGAGTGTCCAGACCATAGAAAACTGCTACAAATAAAAACCATTTTTTTTCATTTTGAATGCTGAATAGTAAGTCTAAAAATTCCTCCTCCCATTTTCATACAGAGCTTTAACATTTTCATATTTAATTAACCAGCATTTTAAACGCAAGAAAAGAGCCCCATGATACTTAGCAGATTACTGTGATTTGTATCTAAGCAAGAGAAGCAATGCATATGTTGGCAGAGGTGAGCATGAAGCATGTCTTTAGTTTAACAAACTGTTCTGAGTCACAAAGCAAAAACCCAGTTCAATACATCCCAAATCTAGCAAAACCGGAATGAATTCAAAGTGTTCTCAGATTCTCATTAATTCTTCTTTGTTTTCAGTTAAATACCAGATTTCACTTAAGTGTGTGTGTGTGTGTGTGTGTGTGTGTGTGTATATATATATATATATATATATATATATATATATATATATATTTAAAAAGCTGTGCAGTCTTACTAAAAGATTACTTTTTATCCACATCCTACCATTCAAGCCAACTTTACTCTATATCCTCTGCAACTTCAGCCCTATATCTAGGTGGAGAACGGAAGTACTATTAAGTGAAGTGGTGCCAGCTCACAAGTCAGCAAAAACATAAATAGGAGCAATTGTTTTTCATATTTGGCAATGTTCTTAACAAAAAATTAATTCCAGATCACAAAAATAGAACAAAAAAACTCTCAGTTTCTAGGGGATGGAATCTTTATGCAGTATAGTTTGTACAGTACTGCATCTGGTTCCTGAATGTATGGCTCCAAATGTTACTGACACAATTACAGCAACTTCCAGCCATTGTCTTGCATATTTCTTCTCTCTGATCAAAAACACCTTAATGTGGTTCTCATACTGAATCAATTATTTTTTGTAGTTTTTCCTACATGACTAATTTCAGATGTAGTTTTTCTAGTGTCTCCCATAAACATATGAAATGTTTTAAGCTAGTGAATAACTTTAGTAATTGAGTAAATGGAAAAAGAACTGAACATAGACTCCAATTCATCCCAGGGTCTGCATTGGTGGGTGCAGGGGACACGAAGGAGGCTGGCCAGGGAATGTTTAGCAGATCTCCTCCAATTCACCTGCTTTCTACCTCATTTCCTGCATCCAGCAGAAATTCCTTGGAAAGGCAGGCAGCAGCATCGCTACTTGCTTTCCCTCTGTTATTGATAGGCGCACTTGCATGGGTACTGTATCTTTAAGACCCCTGCGTCCGCTAAGGGAGTCCTTTCTGAGTATGTGCAGCTAGATTTGGGACAGAAAGAACAGCCCAGGTAGTGGCTGACTAGAGTTTTCTCCTGTTTTTGACTTGGAGCCATTTCCGAGTCACTTGGTCATGTCTGATCATTTTAAATCCAAACTATAATTGTATAACCAGAGATACCTCTTTTACAACTGCATCGTCTTCTTGCCTTAAGATGCAGTTCACAGACAACTAGGTCCCACTCATCGCAGGACACAGGTAGCCCAGCTGGTGGAGGGAGGTAAATGTTATCGTTCCCTGTACCACCTTGTGTCAATCTGTCTCCAAGACCCAAAGAGACAAGCTCTTTTTCCTCACTTCTTTCCCTCCCCACTTTCTAAATTCTCACCCTTCAGCTATCATTTTTCCTTCCCTCCTATCACGATGTATTTCTAGTGCTACCCACTCTCCTCAGAGCTGATTGGGCCCTTTAGCATGGTTGAGATTTTTGGCTTCCCTAACTCAGCTGATGCTGATGTTGAACTCAGAGTGAAAGTCAGAGCCACGTTTTATCACATCTGTGGTGGTCTTGATGTTGGACTACTGCAATCACTTACAAATTACTGCTCTCCCCTCATGAATTCCTCTCTCGAAGTTCGTGGGAATGGCCTAGATCCTGGGAGTCATGTGCCTAACTATTGTTTGAGGATCAAGGATGCTATCCCCAGGGGTACTAAAACCAAAGACTTAATTCTGTTCTAAGTTTAAAAAGCTTTACGATAAACTATCTTTGACTTAACCTTTCGTCTGGAAGTTGTTAGATCACTGGTTCTCAAACTGTGGATCTGGACTCCAAAGTGGGTCACAACCCTGTTTTAATGGGGTTGCCGGGGTTGGCGTTAGCCTTGCTGGGGCCTGCAGCTGAGGCTGAGGCTGAAGCTGAAGCCCAAGCTCCACTGTCCAGGACCAAAGCCCGAGGGCTTCAGGTTATAGACCCCCTGCCTGGAGCTGAAGCTCTTGAGATTCAGCCTTGGCTTTGTCCTCCACCCAAGGTGGCGGGGCTTGGGTGGGCTTAGGCTTCAGCACCCCTTCCTGGGGTCGTATAGTAATTTTTGTTGTCAGAGGAGGTACAGTACAATGAAGTTTGAGAACCCCTGTGTTAGATCAACAAAGTAGACAAATATGAATAACTTACGTTGCTGCATCCCATTGCCTTTTGGCTTGTGAGTAGGTGGACCTGTTTAAAAAAACCAACACATTAATTGCATGATGTGCCATAGAAATACTACACGCTATACAAGCAATCTTCAGCATCTCACTGGGAGGAAAGTCTTTAAATGCTGCATAATGTATTGGTAACATTTCAGGAAATCCTGTCAGAATTTATTAACCTGGATCAGTATGTAAAAAATCCATTTGTATCTTGTATAGTCTTCAGAGGAATATATCCATAGCACAATGCGAGCAACATGTTACGGAGTGCTGGCAGATGCAATGCAAACCTCCCACCCAGTAGTCATCAATTCTCACCTGCAATAACTCCCTCTTATTCCGATGCCGGGCTCTCCGTGAGCTCAGATTGCTGAAGTTGTTTCCTGTCTCCAGCCATGAGAGACTAGCACATGAAATCATTTCAATACCCAGCCCCCATTTCCCACTCCTGGGAAATGTTGCTTCTAGATATGATGGACTCTGTTCTGACCAACTTACGTGCACACGTTTTGATTTGTATATTTCCACTGTGCTCTGTGATGTGTATAAATTACTTGGTATTCTATCTTATTTTTACTGGAAGACAAAGATCATAGCTATGATGTTAAAGCTACTATTTTGAAATAATAATCAAATAGCATCAGCATGGAATGGAAAGAAATACAAAACTGTCTTTAGAAATGCATCATTACCCCTACTCTCTCTCTTATTTGACATCCCTTCTTCATATACATGCCTGGTATCTTCATGGAGGAACTATTAGATGTCAAGAGTCCCCTTCTTCTCAGGATACCCATGCCAACTTGAGGAACCAGAAACCCAGATTTGGATTCTAATTCAAGCATCTTGTTTGGTAACCCATGTTGCAATTTCTGGATCACCAAGCTGCCCGAAGGATATAATTTAAATTCTGACATGTTTGAGTGTACCAGATGCTTCCACTCTGAGAAGATTTGGTAAGGAACTGTAATGATACACATTTTTATATCTTTTAACAATTGGAAAAAAAACTGCTTTTATCTGGAGGCAAGAGCAGTTCTATAAATTCCAAAATATACTGAAAGTTATTGGTTTTCTTTTTATTGTTTATCCAGTACGTATTTATATGTCAGGATTAGTGTTCCAAACCTCTTCAGTAGCAAATGCATTAACTAACTTGAACCACACAGGGTACCACATGGCCAAAATTCTATCTCAGATTCATTACATGTTCCTCTCAAACACATACCTGCAATATCCAAAGCATTTTTATTTACTCTGAGAACAAATTAAAGCAGTGTAGTTTACCAAGTGGCTCACATCATCATTTTTTTTTTTTAAATATATCCATGTCAAGTGGACTAGACACGCAGGTTAAAACAAGGATGGGGAAATTGGGACAAAGGTAAGGTTTTTGGGTGACCTTAAGAATTTGTTTCCTGATTTATTCATGCATTTTGGAATATGATGTTGTTTTTAATATCATCTCAACCTTAGCTTTCTCAAAATGTAAGGTTTTTTGTTTGTGAATATACTAACAAATAATCATATGGAAATCAAAGCAGAAGTATAAATGAATGTTTATGAAAGGCACTGGAGTGAAACACTAGAGTGAAATAGTACAACATGAGTAGAAGCACTATATGTGTTTGTCCATATATCCAGCTAGCATATCCCAAACTTCGACTAATCAGAATGTCTCCAGTGGTGACAGGAATTAATTTTCCATGCTAACTCTGTCATTGGCCTCTCCATAGAATAGGCAGGTTGCCAAACAACAACTTTGCCAATTCACTGAATTAGTTATCCAGTTCCTTGGCATTAATGTGTGTGGCTTGCTGCAGCTTTGTGCAACACAAGAGGGGTGAGAGTACATGAGGCCCAGGAAAAGTGTCTAATTTTAAAACAACAGAAGCAGGCTTTAATTAATGCACATGGTTTTCTATATCTTGGTTTAGGAAAAGTGCTGGTCAGTTGCTCACTTGATCTTGCTCCCTTTCCTGAAAAAAAAAAATCTTATTTTTCCACATCTTGCATAAATTGAACCAACAGCGAAATGGACATAACTTTTCAATAGAAGAATATCAATTTCATAGACTTTAAAATTTTCTCTCTGCACCTTTCATTTAAATTGTGCCAAAGAACAGATGCGACTTAGATGTCAGGATATGAATAATTTATTTATTTTTTTTTAAATTTGTTTGGCCTTTTTTAGGAGGTTTCATGGGAATCTGATACAATAAGGTGAAGAACCAAGTTTGTAAAAACCTATAAAGCAAAATGCAAACTGGAGGGGGGGGGGTGTTTTCCTCTAGATATAGAGCCAGGGTTTCCATTACAGTCAATGGCAGCCATGTGCATGATGTATGGAGAAGAAAACAGACACCTTTGCATTGAACAATTTGTGCTGGCTCCCCAAATGTCAAACGTACAAGCTCTTCATTTGGCTTATAGAGCAGATAATAGAATAGTTCCAATAACATGGTTTGTAACAATACCCATGAAAGGTGGCCTGTTCCACATCAAAGCAAATGACAACTGACATCTTTAAGATGCAAATACTCATATTTTAGTAGTGCAATATAATTTGTTCTCAATCTTACAGATTGTGCCAGTCAACCACAGCAGTTATAGAAAAGGACCATTTGATTCGTTGTGGAACAACTGCATAACAGAGATGTTAAGGTGCTAATAGTTGTGCATTATGCTCGAAATCTGCAATATGCTGGGGTGAGTTCCAAACACTAAGCCAAACTCTATTGTTGCATTGTGGGTGATCTTATCAAGCAACTGTCTCCTAGTCAATCTGGTTTTACTTTTACACACTAACACCTTATACTCTTTATACAGACAACTCCAGCTGAAGTTATCCTTAGGAGTTGCACACACAGCCCTGCACACCCAAAAGGAGAATAGAGCTCTGGGTGTAAACCTGTTTGCTGAAGGATAAACATCAGTTACACAGTTTGTGTTCTATCAGGAATAGATAATCACTGAGATGTGTGGGCGTTTTGCATGAGGAAAGGGTACAGAATCAGGCCCAAAAGCAGAGTTTTAATTGTACTACATTTACCAGTCAAATACTTGCCTTTAAGTCTTAGTGAATTTAATTTGCGTTAAGAAGAATCATGTAAAAACATGGGCTGCCTTGCAGAGTTAAACAAAAACAGTTGTTGCTTATGTCCCCCAGCAATGCTCCAAGGTACCATATGCTGTTTAAACATTAAAAAGCACGCACTGCAGAACTGAGGTTAAAGGATTTCTGATCCCCCATCCTTTGACTCTCTCTGGAAAGCATTCCAAAATTTAAAACAGACGTTGCATGCAAATAGAAGATTTTGATCTGCAAGTGAAGTGAGCTGTAGCTCACAAAAGCTTATGCTCTAATAAATGTGTTAGTCTCTAAGGTGCCACAAGTACTCCTTTTCTTTTTATGAAACCCTCTAAACTACCATGTTAGAGCTAAAAGAGAATGGACAATGCAAATGTCTTATTAATGTTCAAATGTGCATCCCTGCTGTTGTCAGAAGGGCCCCAGTAAGAAATACATTCACAGAAGATGAAGCTGTCATAACAGTTCTGGTTTTCCCATAACATAAACATACACAGGGGCAGAGCCTCAGCTGGTGTGAGTTATCAGAATTCCATTGACTTCAATGGAACAATGACAGTTTATACCAGCTGAGGATCTGACCTGCTGGATCCAGTTTGCCTTTAGATATGTGGGTACAGCTCCCATTGACTTGCTCTGGAGTTGTAGCTTATGCTAGAGGGCAGAACTGAGCCCTCTGTATTAACTTGTATTTGCTACACTATAAACAAACAAATGTTCTCATAAATGTACAAACACTGAAAGATGATATTAAAATGTCAAATGCACACACCATGGGGCTTCACGGGATCCAACACAAACGTGTGGGATCTGGAGGCAACATTTACAGCTGCATTTCTACACAGAGAATAGTTCTGTACAGAATCCCACTTAGGGTCTGGAGTGGGTCAGTGGCCTAGTCGCATGCCAAAAGAATGCATATGATTTTAGCAATCTTGATGGCCACCTTCCTCTTAGAGTCCAATCAATTAACTATTTCATTTTTCTAAAACCATCAATACAATTCTGATAATACTACACAGTCTGTTTCCTATCCAGGGCATAAACCTTAGGTTTTTTTCAGAGGAAAACCAAATTATGACACAGTGTAGGTAAAACAATGGGTTAATCAATATGAAGTCTAATTTTCACTTTTAAGACAAATGCTAAAGACAAAGCTGCCTTTGTCCTGAAAAAGCTCAAGTTATGAAGGGAGGTTATCAAGAAGCTTAGCTCCTTCATCCATCCACCAGAAGAAAGCTATGACCTCCAGAAAGTTCTTTATCTAAAAGTTCAGACTCTCTGCAGTTGGGCAGTATGGATATATTCTGGTTGGGCTAAGGCAATGGATGCCTAAGAAAGAGAGGAGACTTATCTCCATCAGGAGTTGGTCCATCACCAGATTCATTGACTGTGGTGCTGAGAGTTAATGAGACGACCTGGAAGTCAGCAGAAGGAAAAATTACTCATGCCCTGTCTCTCCTGGCTTTCTTCATAACTTCATAACTCTTTAATCAGGGAGAGCTGGAGGAAAAAGGCAGGCTCCCCAATTTCCTCAACCATTGCCAAGTGAAGGCATCTGAGTATAGAGCTCTGGGGATGTAAACCCATGAGCAGCAACAGGGAACAAGTCACTGACTCAAACTGAACTGGTCTATGGGGTCTAACAGGGACACATGAGGTGCTAGCAGAAACTCAGGAATACTTGGTTTTCTGGGAATTAGCTGGTGATTGCTGAGTCAGTCTGCAGTAGAGCTGATCTTTCCCTACAAGATATACTGCTTGAAATGAGTGGAGAGAGGATTGTGTCCTTCAGAAGTCCCTGCAACAGAAGCTACTGATACTGCCCTGATGTTTACACAGGCTATCATTACTTGGTTGTACATAGTTACCATTTGCTGGTCCTGAATCACACACTCATAGGCTTGGAGAACTAGGGGATTGCCTAGAGCTCCCAGAGGGTACTATTAAGCTTCTGCTTCACAAGCAACCACACACCCCAAGCTGAGAGGGAGGTGCACACTCTGAAAGCCTGCCGTCAGCATGGGTAGCAAGGAGGAAGGGAGAGAAGTAAATAAAAGGCGCACACATCATGCCAGAAAAGTCTTCAATGAATGGGGTAGAAGGAGAATTCTCTTGCAGTTGCAATCCGTGTCTTTTCCCCAGCTGTCACTGTAGAATGCAGCCCCACAAATTTAAGATGCTCTCCTGCTGGAGAGTGTGAAAGAGGATGGTGGGGACATGGCTATTCACAGGGGAAGGAAGGTGAGAAAAATGGAAACAAGTTTCCTGTTTGTTGTCATGACTAGCCACACTCAGAATATCCCATTCTGTTTGAAAGAGAAAGCAGAGGAGGAACTATGCACTGAGAAAGGGAAGCTGCTTCTAGGAAACCAGCTTAAAAGGGTGAGAAGTGTCTAGCATGCTGGGTAAAAAGGTTTCCTACATATCTTGGAAAGTTTGTGTTAGTGAGCTTCTGGGCATTCTTCCTTAAAAGTGAGATTTTTTTTCACATGTAAAGTCAAGGTATTTTAGGGCTTGTCTACATGGAGTGTTATTCATGATTAGCTGTGTGTGTGGATGCTCTTATTCCAGAGTAAGATAATTTGAACATTCCTATTCTGGAACATAAGTGTCAACATATGGAGTTAATCTGCTTTAAATCATCGTTAATCCACTTTAAATTCACACTTTACCTTATTCTGGATTAATTTTCATGTGTAGATAAACCCTTACATTTGGCATGCAACTCTGTTCCAGCCTTCAAGCTGAATGTATTTTGGGCCACTGTCAAAGGCAATGTAACAAAAGAAAGTTGTGGTGTGGGCATAATCTATTGAAGTATCCAAGTACTTGGAGGGACACTACCAGAAAATAGATTTTCTCCAAGTCTATCTGAAGAGCATGGAAAACAAAAAAGCCAAATAGGTGACAACCCTGAGCACCAAAGGGGAAGCCTCATAAATTCTATGGAAGATGAAGTTTAGCCTTATTTATCACATTTCAGAGTATGGGGGTGGGGGCAGAGTGAATGTTGAGGTGGGGAAGAGGGTGTTAGTGCCCATTAAGGACATGGGAAATACTCGATGAGGCTTGTCAGAGGACAGGGAGCCTCTGTAGAGCAGGGATGATGTTGAGGCTAGAAGGGTTGAGAGAAAAGGCAACTTGAACCTCTGAAAAGGGTCCCATTTTAAACTCTTATTCTTGGGCAGAGCTTTGGGGCTCTCCACACCAAAGATTGCCACAGTACAAAGGTTCACAATCACAAGCAGTTGAGCAGGATGTCAGGAAAGGGGGTCTAGAATGGTGTCAGGGTTCTGGAACTAGGTGAGTGCTGGACCTGGGTCATCTTCCTGGCTATTGCCCTGGAGTGCAGGAGCATTTCCTGCACCAGAGATTGAGAAATCTGAGATGTCAGTAAAGGCAGGATTATGGGTAGGGCACAGAGTGCAGGATGGATCTGATTATTAGCTTTAAGTGAGCCTGAAAGAAGCCAGTTTGGGCAGGTGGATCCTCATATTAAGGAAGTGATCATGGTTGCTAGGAAGTAGGCTAGGCCCAGGTGCTTGAATGAGCCATGGAGGAAAAGCTACACCATGGAATCAAAGTGGAAACACCAGAGAAGAGTTCCTGTGAAGCGCGAGTGGCGAAGGCATAAGCTGTAACCCAACAACGGGGGGAGATGGATGGGAGTATCAAAGATGCAATGCCTGAGCTGCTCATAGCTCCAAAGCAGCAGAAAAGTTAGCCTATAGCTACAAAGTTGTGGGTGCTGGCAGGGATGTGAGGAGGGAGCAGTGTCCTCATCTCCCAGGAGCAAACTGCAGTGGGGAGAGAGTATCAGGCAAGCTGTTGGAGGCTGAAGGAGCTCCAGGGACAAAAGACAGTTGATTACAAGTGAATCAGTTCAGAAATCTGAAGGATGGATTTAAGTGAGGGTTTTGTAACTCAGGACTGTTTTTGGATTAGAGCTTTTCAGTCACCCTCGCTCAGAGCATCTAGTACAGAAATAGTTTTCTATCTGCTACCCAAGTTCTTCTCCCTTTCTTCCTGAACCTCCTCTCTTTAGTGTTTAGACTTTTCTTTTCTTTTCTTAGAGCAAGAGAACTAAGTCAAATGCTTCATGTTTACAAGAAGGAGATAAAAGAAAACCAAAGAAATGTGGATGAGTTGTCATTTCTATACAGACCTTGTCAGCCCCTTTGCCTCCAGACTTCTTGGCAGGTGGAGCCATAATGCTGTCTGCTCTAACTGCTTCTACTGGGACGAAGGCAGAAATGGACTATTTGACAAAGAGAGTCATGTGTATTCGAAGCAACACATCACCCAAGAATCGACACGTTTCCATGACTCCGTTCTTGGAGTTTTTGTAAAGATGCTAAAAGAGTTAAACAAACCCCAACAGAAGAAAACGAATGAAGCGCTACAGTTTCATCTCTTCATCTTACTGATCTAATCTTCTAGTGGAACTGGTTTCCCTCTAGCTACCTCTTTACTTTACAAACCCCTCAAGCTTTAATATTTCCAATACATTGGCATTTCAATGTAATTACCATGCTTAAATATTTTCAGCCACAAAGAAGAAATTATACAGAAGACAGTAAAGCATTGCTTTTAAATTTTCAAACAAGAATGAATTGCTAGAAGCAATTCTTCTACATTAATACTTATGAAACCCATATTCTTGTAAAGCACAGGAAGAGTATTCCTTTCTCAACACCAGCCAAATTACATTTGTATAAAAAAAGCAAGTAATTGCGGGCATTCAGATAAGATGGTGGACTGTACCACACAAATGTCTCTAAATGAACACATTTTATAACAAGAGCACCTTTTTAAAATATAAAATTGTATATGCCTAAAGCTATTTTTTTTAGAATACAAATGGTTATATGTTGTATAATGCAACATAGTTATGTTAAGTTCAAAATGTATGTTGGTACCTTTGGGCTTTTCTTCATGGGTTATTACAGCAAGGGGCTTGGTGAAAGTTTTCTTATTATGCATCATGGCCAAGATCATATCAACATTGAGCGAGGTGCAGGCTTCGTCAGGAGGAATGCACTGTGGATGGAAACATGTGAGGTCAGGGATTCACTCAAAATAAAACACTTACAATATCAGCCAGAGCAGCTGCACAGCTGCCTCATTATCAGTGTTTGCTCAGTATTGTTTACTAAAGAGAAACAGGAGATCTGAACGTTATCAACCTCCCCAAAAAACAATCTATGTAATATACTGGCAAAGAAAACTTATTCTCAGCTAGAATGTCCAGATGTCCCAATATTAGGGGCTTTGCCTTATATAGGACCTATTACTCTCCCTATTCCTGCTCCTCTCCCTATTCTTGCCCCATTCCCTCCCCCAGCCCAATTTTTCACACTTGCTATCTGGTCACCCTATTCTCAGCTGCATCTTAAGATGTAAACTTGCTTTAGTGCTAAATTACTGTAAACTCTATGGAAGTTTTACTATTGAATTGTTGCTGTAATAGTTGCATATTAGGATATCAAAAGCTGACATTAATTACACAGAGGGTCAATATCTTCAAAGAGTTCTCACCCCAGTTTCCAAAACTGCCTTCACTTGTCACAGCTAACTTTTGTACTTATTGAGTAATTGATTTTTCATATACAAATGCTGTGTTTATATGCAAATCCAGGCTTCTATACAAAAATTTGGACACAGATTTACAAGCACAAAAATAAGAGCCCACTTTTGAAAATCCAGGGGCCAGTTCTGTAGCTCACTAGTGCATATATAGTACAATAACGTACAAGTCTTTTCTTATGTTAAAGAACTATTAAAAATAACTAAAATTTTAGAAGTTTACCTAACAGTTCATTTTTTGACAAAAAGATGTATTTGTTGTTACATACTATTTTTAAAGTAATAGTTAGGCAGCAGTCTCTCACAATAATCAAACAGGAAATGTTAATTCTACTTAAATATATTGGAGTGATCATTCAATACAGAGAATTTACTATAACTACAAAAAAGTAACCACACTGAAATCTGGAAAACAAATGTTAACATTTACTTATTTCCCATCGAAGTCCTCCTGAGATGGGCCAACCTTACAGGTCACATATGGATGTTCAAAAACAATTACAATATCTCAGCAGGCTCTGGAAAATTAATGTTAATTTTGTTTATCCTATTGCTATGTGATCTGAATAGAACAGATAAATCTGGACCACTCCCTTAATGAAAAGCAATCTTTGTTTACCACATGTAACCACTTACTGACATTTTAAAGTGGAAAATGTAGACCATGTGATCAAGATTCAGCATAGCTCTGAATAAAAAGAACCTATAAAAATTATCAGGTCCACTGATAAAATGTTAATTACACTAATCTAAGTCTATAGAATCTTCAAATAGAAAAATCAATCCCAGGAACTACTAAGATCTGAACTTGTTTATCTTGTAAACAGTCTCATTTTTTAATCTAAATCTCAAAGCTTAAGGAAGTTAAACTACTGACCTTCGGCAGTCCTTGAGTGTCTTTTTCTTTATTTGTACACAAAGTCAGCTCACAATGAAGAAAGAGCAATGAGATGTTGAATATAGGTTTAAACACAAAGCTAAACCTCTTTTTGTCCATCTGTGCTTGTGGTATAGGAAAGTTCACCTTCTGGACATTGTAGAATTTAACAGATTCATCTTTAGGACAAATGTTTTCTATGATGGTGTAATCAGATATCATATCAGGGTTTGAATATGGTGAAACAAAACATGTTTGGATCGCAAAGCCCAGGGCTCTGTCAGCTTTCGTCACAGAAACCTGCATTTGAAAAACAATTTATTAAAAACTTTTTGTTAGCAGCATTCACATTTTGGATGATTGTGTGGTTTTCAGATGACAGTTCCAATAAAATATTTCAAGCCTAAATTGTGAGGATGTACAGTCTAGTATATACTTAAAGGATGGATGACAAGTTTTGTGGGTTCAAATCCAACTTAGTCATTATCTTGGCATGTGATTTTTTTTTTTTTTTTGGAGGGTCAACCCTCCCTATACTTCAGCCACCTCACCTGAAATATCCAGTTAAGAACAGGTCCACTCAATAGAATGAATGCTATATCTGAATTGCATATATGAACTATATATGAATGCATCCGATGAAGTGAGCTATAGCTCACGAAAGCTTATGCTCAAATAAATGTTAGTCTCTAAGGTGCCACAAGTACTCCTTTTCTTTTTATATCTGAACTGAGTTTTTGGGAAAGGGGAGGGCACTAACATCACTCTCCCAATAAGTTTACAAATCATAGTAGAAGGCTATGGGAACTGATTACAAGTTCCCCTCTGTTGTATCTGCATAAATCTTAAAGGTTATGCATTTAGGGATTAATAACAAGAATTTTAGTTATAAGTTGGGGACGCATCAATTAGAAGTAACGGAAGAGGAGAAGGACCTTGGAGTATTGGTTGATCATAGGATGACTATGAGCTGCCAATGTGATATGGCTGTGAAAAAAGCTAATGCGGTTTTGGGATGCATCAGGAGAGGCATTTCCAGTAGGGATAAGGAGGCTTTAGTACCATTATACAAGGCACTGGTGAGACCTCACCTAGAATACTGTGTGCAGTTCTGGTCTCCCATGTTTAAAAAGGATGAATTCAAACTGGAGCAGGTACAGAGAAGGGCTACTAGGATGATCCGAGGAATGGAAAACTTGTCTTATGAAAGAAGACTTAAGGAACTTGGCTTGTTTAGCCTAACTAAAAGAAGGTTGAGGGGAGATATGATTGCTCTCTATAAATATATCAGAGGGATAAATACAGGAGAGGGAGAGGAATTATTTCAGCTCAGCACCAATGTGGACACAAGAACAAATGGGTATAAACTGGCCACCAGGAAGTTTAGACTTTAAATCAGACAAAGGTTTCTAACCATCAGAGGAGTGAAGTTTTGGAATAGCCTTCCAAGGGAAGCAGTGGGGGCAAAAGATCTATCTGGTTTTAAGATTCTACTCGATAAGTTTATGGAGGAGATGGTATGATGGGATAATGGGATTTTGGTAAGTAATTGATCTTTAAATATTCAGGGTAAAATAGGACTAATCCCCTGAGATGGGATATTAGATGGATGGGATCTGAGTTACTACAGAAAATTCTTTCCTGGGTATCTGGCTGGTGAATCTTGCCCATATGCTCAGGGTTTAGCTGATCGCCATATTTGGGGTTGGGAAGGAATTTTCCTCCAGGGCAGATTGGAGAGGCCCTGGAGGTTTTTCGCCTTCCTCTGTAGCATGGGGCATGGGTGACTTGAGGGAGGCTTCTCTGCTCCTTGAAGTCTTTAAACCATGATTTAAGGACTTCAATAGCTCAGACATAGGTGAGGTTTTTTGTAGGAGTGGGTGGGTGAGATTCTGTGGCCTGCGTTGTGCAGGAGGTCGGACTAGATGATCAGAATGGTCCCTTCTGACCTTAGTATCTATGAATCTTCACTTAAATATAAATGAGAGCATCCATGAGAGGTGGGATAAAGGGTGTTCACACTCTTGATTGATTTCCCTTAGCAACTTTCCTAGGAGAAGCTGGGTAGACGCTTCCTCAGGGAGATCCAAACAAGCTAGGTAAATGCGTAACACTGCAGCAAATGAAATTTGGTGTTGAGAAATGCAAAATCTACACCCTTTTGCCACAGATAAGAGGCTCAGGAGTGTGAAGTGGCCCATTCATCTCATGGATATTCTTCAATTTAAAAAGTACATTTCAAGGTGATAAATGAAGCCAGTAACAATACCTCTTAGATGTGATAACTGTTCTGTTCTTAACAATGGATGTTCTCACTTGCTCCTGAGTTCCTAGATATCTGTATAATTTACAGAGCATGCCCATTCTTAATCCCTCTCCCCAGGTCCCAGTGGTATATACCTCCTGAAAGGACTGAGCACGCCTGTTCCCACAGCCTGGTACAGATTCAGCGATGAAGGGAGGGCAGTAATTAGAAATAAAAAGCAATACATATATAACAGAGGGGGAGAACAGTACAAGCAACATGAATTAGAAGTTGATAATTGATAATGGACGCTAAAGATATGAGGGGAAAGTTCATGGCTGGCAGGGTTTAGCACAATAATGAGTTTCTAAAATATATGTTATGAACTAAAATGTCAGCAGTGGTATAGCCCCATTACCAGATGTAGATGGTAACACTTAATGATGAAGACAGAAGTGTGTAACAAATATATTTCTGTATATGAAAAGAAGCAGGATGATGCACTTGTATCAGATGAGGATGATGAACAATTTTCTAGTCCATTAGAACTAAAGAGGATAACATCTTATAGGACCAAACCTTTTAAAAACTGCAGTCCCAGATAACTTGCACCCAAGAGTCCAAAAAGATTTGGCCGAGGAGATTTCTCGCTCTCTGATAATTTTTAATAAATCTGGGAACACTGGGGAAAAATACTAGAGGACTGGAGGAGTGCTAGTGCTATGCCAATATTCAAAAAGGGCAAGTGGGATGACCTGGGTAACTATAGGTCAGTAAGCCTGAGGTCAATCCTGGGCAAAATAATGGAAAAGCTGATACGGGATTGCATCAATAAAAAATTAAAGGACGGGAATATAATTAATGCCAGTCAATATGATTTTATGGAAAACCGATCTTGTCAAAAAATGTGATTTCATTTTTTGATAAGTTATTATGTTTAGTTGATAAAGGTAACTGCATAGATGCAATAGACTTAGACTTTAGTAAGGTGTTTAAATTGGTACCACATGACAGTCTGATTAAAATTAGCACTATACAATATCGTTAAAGCACACATTAAATGCATTAAGAACTGGATGACAGATCTCAAAGTAGATATCAGTAAGCGAATCCTCATCATATGGATCCCCACTAGAAACATAGGAATTGGTTCTGGGTTTGATACTATTCAACATCTTTACCAATGATGTGAAAGTAAATATCAAATCTGTGGGTGACAAAAAGATTGGCGGAGCGGTAAAGTATGGTGATGACAGAACACTCATGTACAACGATCTGGATCCCTTGGTAAGCTGGGCTCATTCAAACAAAATGCATTTTAATACATCTAGGAACAAGGAATGCAGGCCATATCTACAGAAGGGGGGGACTGTATCCTGGAAAGTAGTGACTCAGAAGGGATTTGGGAATCCTAGTAGACAATCAACTCAACAGCTCCAGTATGATGCTGTAGCAAGAAGGGCTGGTGCAATCAGTGGAAGTATAAACGGGGGAGTAATGTATAGGAGTAGGGAGGTAATTTTACCTATCTGGATGGCACTGGTGAGACTGATGCTGAGGGACTGCATCCAATTCTGGTGTTCACATTTTAAAAAGGATATTGAGAAACTGGAGAGAGTGCAGAGAAGAGCCACAAAAATGATTGGAAGGTTGGAGAAAATTCCTTAACGTGAGAGACAGAGGTCAATCTGTTTAGTGCATCAAAAAGAACGAGAGGTGATTTATTGTAAAATACCTTAACAGGGAGAAAATACCAGATAGGAGAGGGGTCTTTCATCTAGTGGAGAAAGGCATAAAAAGAACCAATGGTTGGAAGCTGAAGGCAGCCAATTTCAAATTAAAAGTGAGGCACGAGTTTTTTGGTTTTTACAGTGAGGGTGATTAACCAGTGGAACAAACTTTCAAAGGAGTTAGTGGATTCTCCATCTCTTGATGTCTTCAGATGGAAACTGGATCCTTTTTTGGAAGGTTTGCTTTAGCCAAACTCAAGTTGTTAGGCCCAATACAGGGGTAACTGGGTGAAGTTTAATGGCCTGTAATATACAGGAGACCAGACTAGATGATCTAATGGACCCTTCTTGCCTTAAACACTATGAATTATAACATTCTGAATTTCATCCAGTAACCAAGTGATTTTAGAAGAAAAGTAGGTGAGCAAGGATGAGCAAAAAGTCACCATATAAGAAAAGAGATAAACAAGATATACAGAGACAGCATGTGAGATGATTACAGAATTAACATATTGATAAGAAAAACCAAAGCAGAGATAAAGGAAAAATGCACAAGTGATTACAATAAAGAAAACAATTCTTCTAGAAACAGAATCTACACAGGAGAGACAAGTACCAGGTCATTAGATTATGCATGAGTAATTTATTGATGAAAGAGACAGACATTTTTCAAACAAACAAAATACAATGTTTTTTCTATCAGTGGAGGATGGAGGAACAAATGCCTTAAACAGATACTAAATTTTCCATTGTGCAGAAAGGAGAAACAGAGGGGAAAAAAAAATCAAGCTCATCCAGGACAGGTGATAAAGAAATTAGGGTATGTGTTTGAAGAAATAACTCCAAGACCACACAAATCCAGAGCCAGAGGGATTCATCCCAGAATGCCAAAGGAAGTTGACAATCATTGTCCAAGTAAACTAATACCTTTTACTTTAAAAAAAAAAACCCGTAACTAATGTTGATCTATTTTAACTTCAATTTCTTTTAGTGTATTTTTCACAATAGAATTGTAAAGTATTTGAAAGAAAGTAATTTGTATAGGTAGAGGCAACTAAACATTTACAGAAGCACATAAAATGAACTGTTACACTAACTGAAAGTACTAAAAATCATATTTGAATATTGTTCCCAAATGTGTTTGTTAAATATCACTAGTAATTACTGCTAGAAAGATGTACTTCTGTTTAAAGACGAAAGAAAAGGAGTACTTGTGGCACCTAAGTCTCTAAGTTAGTCTCTAAGGTGCCACAAGTACTCCTTTTCTTTTTGCGAATACAGACTAACACGGCTGCTACTCTGAAACCTGTTTAAAGAAGGTTTGCTTGTATAGTGGACCTTATTTTCTAATATCTTCTAAGTATATGGGCAAGCTCTTGTGATATTCTCTTTTCATTCTACTTAGTGGGTATCTTACTAACAAAGATGCATATCCAATATAAAGATTTTCACAACATGTTAACAACCACTGAATAAAAATAATAATTTGTAAAAAAAAAAAAAAAAAAAAGGGAGGAAGTTTGACACCCGTTTGGTATACCAAAATGTGACTGAAAGTGGCTTAAAGGTGAGATGAAGTTATGATGACACTGTTAGACCCTTTCTTCCACCATGTAACCTGTGAGGGGAAGGGGAAGCTATAACTGTTTTGTACATAGCTTCACCTGAGAAATGTAGCTAAGCCATATTTTTGTATAAAATGAACTCATTCCTCACTGACAACTCTTTGTACCAGTGTTTGTAATTATCCAATAAAGGTCTGTAAGAGTTAAGAGACCAGATTCAAATACTGTTCCATACCGCATATCTGACCAGAATGACAGACTTCTTTTAGTTGGATTTACCCATTTTGAGAGGATTTCTTGGTCTTCACCACTAAGGATTATCTTATTAACCTACGATGTCCCTTTTGTGAAACCACAGAAGTACACATCTGTCAGAGAGGCAATCACACAATGCCAGTTTACTGCAGGCAAGCACAAACTTGGCTAAATTTACATGGCCTTGCGGAACATTTTGATTAATCTGAAAGCCTTTCAAAGTTTGTTACCTCAACATAAATCTGTCCATTCTCAGCAACAGAGAAGAGTCCTTGTGAAGGAGCGAGGAAGAGGTCTGTTTTATAAAGCTCCATGTTGAAGGTCACATTGCTGATAGGGGGTTCAGGAGGCACAGGATTAAGTGAGCGTTTGCCACCCTCTGCTTGGTGGAGTGTGCAGTTAAACTAAAACAAACGAAACACAAATAAATCCCAGAACTTTTGCCCCATGCAACCCTCCAGTAGGGTCATATGTGATGGAAATGAGAGCAGAATTAGGCCCAGAGCTAAAAACTTTAATTTCAATATAAATATAAGGTATTACATACCACAACTATTTCAGGCCTGCTTGGAAAGGTAACATCTGCTTCATCAGTGTCTCCTGGAAATCCATTATCACCCGATTCCACATCTTCATCATCAATTCCCCAACCACTACTCTCCACTGGTGATGACAGCTGAATAACAATCTACATAAAGGAAGTGGAAACTGAAAGCTTTCCTACAAAGGTGATTGTGACTCTCTTTTCATGTTAATTGTTTCTTCCTTTCTTCAGAACATGAAGACCAAGAAGTTGTGACAGCCATCCCTGCAGCCCAGCACTAAGCTTTTAAAGTATGTATACTATATATGCGGAATAACCTTCAGTTTGTTCCCAGATGTCAAAACCAGTAGAGTCACAAAACTGCTCTCTATGTTGGAAAAGCAGCCTGGGTATTGATATGTAAATGAGCATACCAGCAGTCCCACTCTGCTTCTGGTATTTCGGTATCCAACGCTGCTAAAAGAAGTGGTTCTCTGAAATGGATTAACATACCTTCCAACATTCAATGACTGACTCCTGGAAGAATCACAAAGTTCTAGCGGGTAACAGGATTTTCTCCTGTAAAAATCTCTGTATCCCTCCACCCTCCCCTTTATTTATTTTTTAAAGGCATAAGCCAGAAAACTTGCTATCCCATTTCACATTTCTCTCTTCTCTGGACCCCTACCTGACCCCTCTTTCCCCCTCTTCCACTCTGTTTTCTCTTTCCTCTGAGACACCTTCTCTTTGGTGCTCCATCCATCCTCCGTCTGCTTTTCTCTCTCTAACCTTCACCACTCAGCTTCTGTGTTTCCCCATCTGCTCCTCCATTGTTCTTTTGCTTCTCTCACAACTTCAGCTTTGTTTTTCTCAGATATAGCACAGCTTCTAACAAGTGACTTTTTCTTCTGAATTGTTTGGACATCTCACCCTTTTTGTAGACTGTTGAATCACCTTTCAGCGGGAATTCTCCCAAACCCCTGAAAGCTCAGGATATTGTACAGTAACGTGGAGCTCCAAATCAGTTTTTTTTACTGAGAGGTGCTCAGATCAGTTTTGGTTTGACCCACTCTACAGACTGTGTCCAGACACAAAGTTTAGATTGAGATGTGTATTTTCCACAGTTTTGGAGTGTTTAGATTCAGGTTTTTGGTTTGGGCCCATCTCTAAGTCAAGAGCTATTTTGTCTTGCCAGTACAGAATAGTTTTAGCCAGGCTAGGTCTGATCAAGTGGCTGTAGCTATCCTTGGGTTTCCTTTATTTGCCAGGGATACTGCAATGTGCTCAAAACCCCCAAAAGAGTAAAACACATCAGTGCTTGTTGGCCTGGCCTATATCTATTCAAGTTCACAGCGCAACTGCTGTGCAAGTTCTGGTTGTAGAAAGCCTAGAAGCAAAGTGGTATTCTTTCTGTGGTCACTTACATATCCGTATCCAGATTACGTTCCAAGTATGCAGCTGTAAGAGAATTCTGAAACCAATTTTCAAACTGGGGGGCCTATCTTGGATGTTCAGATCAGCACTTAGCTATCTAGATACCCACACTGCCCATTCAAGTAGTTGTTTGGGTACCCACGTTGGGGAATTGAATTCTGTACTTGGATTCAAACTTGAAGTCAAGGCCTGTCTTGCACACAAATAAATGAGAACTGAATATTTATTTTAAAACACATACTTGTAATGAGGCTAATGCTCATGTGAAAAGTAATAAGTGACAACAGCATAATCCAGAGAATAAACACTCTTGAAAGCACATTTAAGGAGTTTATTCATAGAGTCCACCAGCCTTTCATTGTGGAAGATTTGGGTTCAGGTATTATGTTAGTGGACACAGGTGAAAGTGTGTGTTTTAGTGGGCACTTGTTCCATTGTAAAAGAGCACTATACAATTTGCCATGACCAGCAGTCTGTGCTCAGGAAAAGCCCAGGCCTTCCCTGAATGGCAAAAGAGCAAGATAGAAGGCTGCACAGATTAGACCATTCCCCTCAATTTCAGCAGCATTATTTATTCAAAATTATAAAAAAAAAGTTACCTACAGGAGTTTTAATTTATGTAAATTTATATTTTCTTTTGTGATCATACATTTTTGTTGCTATATCAGCTCAGGGCTAAGTTGCGCCAGTAGTGTGGGGTACTGCAGAGTTGCCCTGGGGGAGCTCAGGGAAGACTTGTGCTTCCCTCTCCCAGCAGCATGGTGCATGAAGGAAGGCTGCATAATCTTTTGGAATAGTGTAGCTAGTTCCCCACAGTGCACCTGGCTTGCTCCAATGCCTAGTGCGGAAGAGGGGAACACACACCCATCTCCTCCCACTCTCTTTGGGATGTCATGTGCACCCAGCAGCACACTGAGGGAGCAGCCTTGCATTTTCTTAAGTACATGGACTGTAACTGTGACTGGCCCTAGACTGGGTATGAAAAGATTGAGAAGGAGGCACACCTCCTCAATACTCATACTAGGGCCAGTCACAATTTGGTCTTTATAGCCTTATGGGCCATAACACACAGCAAAGAAAAACATCTCTCCTTATAAAATACTCACAGAGTTAAAATAAACTATGTTATCCAAGGCATAGCCTATCTGTTGAGTCCCACAGCTGTGCAATGAAGATTCCAAAATGAAATGGGTACCATTCATCTTCGCTTTACAGGCAGGATCTAGTAGTGAGAGTTCTGTCCCTGTGTAACCATTAGCCTAAACAATGACATTGCATAAGTGGCTGAAACCTCGGTGAAAATGCAATTGCATGAGATACATACATACAAGTTATACTCTTATTTTAAGCAGAGCTTAGTATATTTTTACATGATTGTTAATAAGATTGCCATTGAACTGCATGTCCTGTGACATTTACTACAAAATACTGCCACACAATGACATTAGTTGTTGGAACAACAGAGGGGACAAGCATCACATGGAGTAAAAAAAGAAAAAAAATAGTTAAATTTTCATTCTAGTATGAACTTCACTGTTTGTCCAAAACTGAAGTTATTTTTTTTTTTAAAAAAAAAAAGCCTTATTCTGTACAAGACTTCCATCCACAATGTAAATTATTCCTCCCTAAGGCACAAACAACTTCTGTGTAGATGGTGGGTGGTAGGAGAGCTGTAGATGCCATTTTTTTAGGCATCATAGTGGATGTCCATCACAGTCCCAATCTCTAATCTCTTGCATCCACCAATTGCCTCTTCACATTTCCAGTTGTGAAGAGCCTGTAGAACCACGTCTACAAATTCTGGGACAGGCCAGAACCCAGAATTGGGGGGGAAGAATTTTTGCCATATGTTTCCCCTTCAATCTGTGGGTTATCTGGCATGTGGCTATAGGTAATGGCTGGATATCAGGATCTGGCCTTCTGTAAAGTGTTTCACAGTCTGGGATTAAGAGAGCAGACTAACCTGCAGGGAGTCTTTTTCTACGGCAACAGTCATCATTTTGTCATCACATTTTACTGAGAGGGCTACATCAATGCTTCCCTGAACCTCTTCAGGTTCTTCAGATTTTTGAAGCAGTTGCTCATAGAAACGACTCATTATTGTGTCTACTGTATCCCTTGATAAGGAGATTCCTTCTCCCATCTTATCATGCCTTCCTCTGTTAATGTGAAAAGGAAAACCCAGGCCGTCGCTTAATGTGGGCTCCTTCAGAGCAGGCAGAGGGTTAGTACCGAGCAGTTCGGTCAGCTCTGGGGGAAGAAAAGGGTGGTCTTCGTCATTCATCTCTTCTAGAAACAGAAAAGAGTAAATCAAATTATCATAGAAGATTAGGGTTGAAAGAGACCTCAGGAGGTCATCTAGTCCAACCCCCTGCTCAAAGCAGGGCCAACCTCAACTAAATCATCCCAGCCAGGGCTATGTCAAGCCAGGCCTTAAAAACCTCTGAGGATGGAGATTTCACCACTTCCCCAGGTAACCCATTCCAGTGCTTCACCACCCTCTTAGTGAAATAGTTTTTCCTAATATCCAACCTAGACCTCTCCCATTGCAATTTGAGACCATTGCTCCTTGTTCTGTCATCTGCCACCACTGAGAACAGTCTAGCTCCATCCAATTCGGAACTCCCCTTCAGGTAGTTGAAGGCTGCTATCAAATCCCCTCAGCCTCTCCTTGTAAGTCATGTGCCCCAGCTCCCTAATCATTTTCATTGCCCTCTGCTAGACTCTCTCTAATTTGTCCACATCCGTTCTGTAGTGGCGAGTCCAAAACTGGACTCGGTACTCCAGATGTAGCCTCACCAGTGCTGAATAGAGAGGACTAATCACTTCCCTTGATCTGCTGGCAATGCTCCTACTAATGCAGTCCAATATGCCATTAGCCTTCTTGGCAACAAAGGCACACTGACTCATATCCAGCTTCTTGTTCACTGTAATCCCCAAGTCCTTTTCTGCAGAACTGCCACTTAGCCAGTCGGTCCCCAGCCAGTAGCAATGAATGGGATTCTTCCATCCTAAGTGCAGGACTCTGCACTTGTCCTTGTTGAACTTCATCAAATTTATTTTCGCCCAATCCTCCAATTTGTCTAGGTCACTCTGGACCATAACACCACCCTCCGGCATATCTACCTCTCCCCCCAGCTTAGTGTCATCCGCAAATTGCATTGTATTGTATCCCTTTCATCAAGTTCTTTATAATTTGAACATTTCCTACCTAAATGTGAATGCTAATTAATGAAACCACTGTGATGATAACTAACAGGTCACTCGTTCTCTGATGCTGGCAGACCATCTCAGATTAGAGAATAGGGCAATTCACTTGTGTATGAATACCAAAAAGAAACGCTAAAAGATCATAGTGTGTTCAAACCAATTCACTTGCTAGTATAGATCAAAAGGAAATACTAATGTTATTGTATCCACTTATCTATTTCCTGTGCTTGCTATCCTTGTACTTAATTAACCTTAAAACAATAGTGTGTGTTAATTTTTAGATGTAAATTTACTTGATGTGTAAAACTACATGAAACTAATGAAGGATTGTTTCTGGCCATCAGATTGTCTTTACATTATATTTACCCATTGAAGACTGGAGCCTTGGAAATGCAAATGAAAGGTTTAACTTCAAAACAAGGGCCATTAAGCAAAAATGGAAGATTCACAAACTTTGTCTGTTTAGTCAACAGAGGCAGAGCTCAAACTGCGTTAAAAGAACTTTCCAGACTGTTTTCAACTATAAGAAGGAACTCCTGGAGGAATTCTGCATCTCTGATCTATTTGGATGCTGTCAGGAGGCATTCCAGATACAAGACAGAGGTCCCCAAAAATATTTTGGGAAACTATGAGAGACTTATGGGAACTAGCAGACATTACATCTCTGCTATCAATTGGACTTACAAACTCTGACACACCTGTTCTATATTTTATCTCCTTTAACCTCTCAATAACTCTAATTTCTTTAGTTTGATAAAGACATTGGCTGTCAGCATTGTTTTTGGTATGAGATCCAGAGCATCCATTAACCTGTGGTGAGTGACTGATCCTTTGGGTTGGAAGAACCTAATGTGAGGTGAGTTTTGGTTTTAATCACCTTTCATCACTAAGTCCAATTTGTCTGAGTGGCAAGATATGATGGAGAGCCTAAGGGGATTTTCTGTGGCTCCATGGTAAGGCTAATATAATAATCCAGGAGTGCACATGTGGTACTGGTTTGGTAAAATCTAATTATAGAATATACCACCAGTTTGGGAGTATCTGTCCTGTTTTCTGACAGGCCACGCTGACTTTGACACTCTTGGTTTTGAGCCACATCCTAGACACCATGGCAAACATTATCCAGAATAACTGTCCTTGCAGGACCGCAAAAGCATCTTCATATTTATTAGATGACTACAACAATTTTTCCTTTATAGAATGCAGTAGTGGATGATGGGCCCAATCCTGTAAGTCTTTAATCAGGCATATCTACTGCTGGAATTTTGTTTCAGTAAAGACTAAAAAAGGACTTCAAGGAATGGGCCTATTATCTGCAAAGAGTAAACAAATGAGAAGGAAACATCACAACCAATGAATACCGTATACTCATTTCAACAATGCTGCTGTCACACATCAATTCCTGGAGTAAAATTTTACTGTTCCCTGCCAATGTAAATCCAGAATTAACTCAACTGGAGTTCCAGACACACACCAGGGTAACTTCAATATTCAATCAAGTTCTCTTGATTTACACTGGTGGGCAAATAAGAGTAGTATTTGACCCCTAGGCTCTCTGCATTGTTATTCAGGGTTGAAATCACAACATCTGGTCTCAAGCAGTTAATTATCTGGAAGCCATACAACTAGTTTCAGTACACAAATATAAGCTTTATTATGTAAAACATTATTCTGAATGGGCCAAATTCAGATCTAGTGTAAGAGTGGCTATTACTTAACTGGCTTCAATGGAGTTTGACCCACTTTTGTCATCAGTGACTTTAGCCCAATAACTCTATCTGTTAAAAGCCTTTCGATTTACTATCTTTGCCCAGGCTCTTCTGTTGAGACAATTGTGTGTGTAAACCATTTAAAATAACTCAGGGAAACATTATGTTCATATTTTTGAAAGACAAAGCCAGACTACCTAACAACCTATACAGCCACTGGCAGTCTCTAATTCCAGGGATCACTGAGTACAGTTAACTGTATTAGCTTCAGGTTGTGGTAAATGCAGCTACTCAATTCCACTAGTATTTCAGGTAATAGCATAATTGGGAGTAAGATTTTGCTGATTGGAAGATATGAGCTCCCTTGGTGCTTTAAGCCTGGAAGTATTGAGATCCCAGTGAATGAAACCTCAAACACACGAGGCTCTGTCAAAATGTCACTTACCAAAGAGTATGGTATGTTTTTGTACATGATAAAAATCCACCCTCATACTTACCACTGTCTTCAATTCGTAGATGGAACCTATTAGCTACAGGGGCTATTGTGTAGGAAGTAACTGGGCTATAGCCATGGTCATAAGCCCACTTAATCAAATTCTCATGAGACGAGGGAATATCAGGTATTACTAATTTATTCATAGTCATAGATCGTTCCGTTTCTTTTCCAAAGCCAATACTGTTTGGTGCCTGCATATAAAACAGAAATAGACTGGTTCATGAATTGGCACTTGAAGCTTTTTCCAGTCATAGAAAAATGAATTTAAAAATATGAAAGATCATCATCTATTGCATTTGGTTTGTTAACATATTTTAACCTTTCCTACTAAAAGTTCACTGCGACAAACATATGACCCTTAATATAACCATATAATTTTCAGACCATGAGTTGAGGTGAACCACAATAAGAGACCTGATTTTTTTCAAAGGTCCAACTTGCCTCACGAGTCACTAGGGGGTGGGTGTCATTTTAATTATGTATGCAAAAATCTTCACTGTACCACTAGTCCGGTCTCCTGCACAGTATGGTAGCAATGAAAAAGGCACAGCCTACTACCCAATCCTTTATGGTGCAGCTGCATATCATCTATTCCACCTTTGAAGCCAATGGGACTTGAGGACACTGAGACCCAGATGCTTAGAGTATTTATGCACTAACTCCCATTGAAATCAGATGAGCCTCAGTGTCTCACTAAAAGAGGCTCTTAGAAATTGATCCTCCGAAGTACCAAATGCGTCCCGAAAAACGCTGAGCATCCTCAATCATCACTGTGAATTTTTCAGTCACTGGAAACCTAGAATACTCAGCACCTTTCCAAAACTATAGCTAGCTATAAGACTTGTTTAAAAAATATATATAAATACCATGTATATTCTCATAAATACAACTTGTGCATAACTTGATAAGCTACAATATGAATTTATTTGTGTACACACTTTTCTTAGTGACATTACAAAACGATTTCCAGCTGATTACAGATGTCAATCATCTTTCATTTTATTATAAATAATTATGCTAAATTTCAAAACCTCTTGTTTATATCTGCAAGTCAAAGGGATAAAACAAGCATCTCTAGCTGTTACAGGGTCAGACAAAATATTTGCTTTTATTCCATTTTAAATGTATTTTAAATATTTGGCATCTTGAGTTTAAACATATATTTACACAAAATTAAATTCAGTAACAATCACATTAACTACAGACCAAGCTGAATGTGATAATGTCCAGTAAAGAGGAAAATGCACCACTTTTTAACTGCTGATATGTGCCTGCTTTGTATTTTCTGTATGCAGATCATACTATTTTCGTGCTGCACAAAAAACACTTTCATTTCCAAGCCTGATTATTTTCTCCATCATATATGCTGCATTTTTGCTAAAATCTCCATTTGTTTCCCATTTTGTTTGCTGTCAACATGACCAAATCTTAATCCTTTCTCACTGTAGGTTTTTAAAAGATTTACGGTGCTGATCTGTCTTTGCCAGCTTGCTGCAGGACATTTGTCATATCTGCCTGCTGCTTCAGATTAAAGTTCAAATAAATAAATTTCCTCTTAAGGTGTCATCAACCAAAGTTTTTGCACAAAGAGATATGAGTAGGTAGGTCTGCTGATAAAACTAAAGGTCCAATTCGACATTCTTTATACTCTCAACTTCCACAAAAGTTAATGGGAATTCATTATCAGGCTCTTTAGACATAAAAACTTGATATCTATAGTTTAAAGATCATACTATCAGCACAAAGTATAATGAGAAGCGAGCTGGGTGATCTGTAGCCACGAAGTTTTCTGCGGCATTATCAATATAGGAAAATCCCTCAAGGAGGAGGAAAAAAAACAAAAAGGAAACAAGGGACATCCCAATTTTAGTGTATCATCTTAATGCCTTGGTTCAAATCTTTTACTTTTCAGCAGCTACTAATCTGGATACAGCTTCATATACATTTCAAATAAAAATAGTTCTGACTGGCTGGAATTACTATACTGCCCCAAATTTGCCATATTTCCCTTTCTGCCCTCACTTTTTAAATATTGTTGTTAGGACAACACAACTGAACAAATATTATTGTCATAATTAGCACTGGCCAATTTTAGGATTTGTTTGCACCTCTCCATTGCACACTGAACCTGCACACCTTCACTCCTGTGCATAAACCCAGCAAGACTAAGTGTAGTAACAAGGGTTGGCAGAATTGGGCAATTCATTTGTATGCCCTGTCAACATCCTGGTTCACACCTTGAGGACCCATATTCATAAACCATTATGTCTTAGAGATAGAAAGCTATTTACATATTTTCCAGATGTTGTTGTGAAGGTGTAACAGCAGTTTCCTCCGGTAGGTTCCAGAATCTTTTCTCCTTTATATTTGGCAGGCAACCCAAAACAAATACACAAACAAACACAGCTACCCCAAATGCAGTCTGAAATGAATGGAGACCATTTCAGAACTTGGCATCATTTATGGTACTTGGTTATTTTTTCTTATCCAAAGCACAGTCCTAACATTTCTTCAAGCGTTTAAATCTTTTGGTTTTTACCCTACAAGAATTTCACCCATTCCCACTTGCACTTTTATAAGCTAAAATGAATGGGAGATAATAGAACTTGGCAATACATCGTATATTCTCTTCCTCACCCACAGCACAACCTACAGTTTTGCAAAACTTGGTATGCTTGAATGGAGTGGTTAGAATGCCAGGCATTCCAAGTGGTGTTCTAAATGTGAGACAGAAAATAATTTGCATTAATCTACCCAGGTACAATACCAATTCAAATATGTAATGCCGTACAAAATGGGCCAAATTCAGCCACGGTGTGAGTGGAACTGTGCCCACTTACCTCAGGCTGAATTTGGATCAGTGTGCACTATAATTTTGTAATTCCTTTTTCCATACGAAACACATTACTGGGTTGTAGTATTTAATCAAAAATCTCATGAGCATAGCAAACTGTGGGATGGACTAGATGACCTAATTGGTCTTTCCATCTCTAATTTCTACGAATCTATGAATCTGGACCTTAAACTCCCTTCCCTGGTTTAGAGGCAGCTTAGTATTCACCTTTCACTGTTTGCCAGTACTTTCTCCCAGGACAATTGTGATTTGTGCTGAGGGCAAGTTAGGAAAATTCAAAAGTGTGGAACTGATTCAACTAATAAAAAAAAAAAAAGGAACATAATGAAACATTACCTAATTGTTTTGTAATGTTTTTACGCAATATCCAAAATTGGGCTTGGAAAGGACTTCATCTGAATAGAGGAATAAACACAGCCCAATTCTTGGATGAGAACAGTAACGTATAGTCTTCTTGAATGATATGGGGACATTCAGTTCTTTCCCCCCATAATTACTGTAGGCCACTATATTCAGAAAGGGACACATTTTGAATGACACAATGGAGGAAATATTTGCCCAATAACTTTAGCATGGAAATAAAAATGATCTGATGTCCTAACATTTTAAAATGTAATATTGTTTCCTGTTTTTATTATGCTAAATGAGAAACATTACATTATTGTTCATCCACTTAGCCAGGATGGACAGGGATGTTGTCCCTAACCTCTGTTTGCCAGAAGCTGGGAATGAGCAACAGGGGATGCATCACTTGATGATTACCTGTTCTGTTCATTCCCTGTGGGGCACCTGGCATTGGCCACTGTCAGAAGACAGGATACTGGGCTAAATGGACCTTTGGTCTGACCCAGTATGGCCGTTCTTATGGTCTTATGAAAGAATACATTCTATCTTTTTTATTGAATATTTAACTGAACCATGTTAATAAAATCAGTAATTTTGCTTTGTGCTCTTAACACCCAAACATTTGAGACATTTTACTGTCCTTTAGGATTTCATATCATGGCAAATATATAAGCCACAAATGGCCATTTTTTCAGGTAGCTACATGCACATGAAATTTAGGTTCTAGCTGCCTATGAGCATGCAGTGGATTTGCTCTCAATTCTACAGCATGTAAAAATACTCCTTCAAAAAGGCATAGTTCCAGTTTATGCCTAAAACATTTAATAGCAAACTCTATGCAGCAATCCCGAATGAGAACTTAAACCTTTTTTTTTTTGGGGTGGGGGTGGTCCCTGTGCTTATGGATGTGCTAAGCTCAGTAAACTAAGCTTGGGCTTTCCCTTACTGTACATGTCTACCCAGGGTACACTTTACTCTTCCACACACTGGCACGGGAGGATGATTTTGAGATGTCACACAGGATGTCACAAAGAATAACTTTTCCTTCCATAGCTTGAGCGTCCGTCCTGTTTTTACTTTACTTCCCTTACCCTCAAGGCCCTGCACCCTCCCTACAATTCTCCCAGGAGATCTAGATTCAGCTCTCTCCAGGGCCTGTAGTACTGCTCCTGAATCACCAAGAGAGGAGAGCTGTCAAGCAAAGTGATGTTCTTATACATGCACTACAGCTCACAGAGTTCAGAGTAGCAGCTGTGTTAGTCTGTACTCGCAAAAAGAAAAGGAGTACTTGTGGCACCTTAGAGACTAACAAATTTATTAGAGCATAAGCTTTCGTGAGCTATAGCTCACTTCATCGGATGCATTTGGTGGAAAAAACAGAGGAGAGATTTATACACACACACAGAGAACATGAAACAATGGGTTTATCATACACACTGTAAGGAGAGTGATCACTTAAGATAAGCCATCACCAACAGCAGGGGGGGGAAAGGAGGAAAACCTTTCATGGTGACAAGCAAGGTAGGCTAATTCCAGCAGTTAACAAGAATATCAGAGGAACAGTGGGGGGTAGGGTGGGGGGGAGAAATACCATGGGGAAATAGTTTTACTTTGTGTAATGACTCATCCACTCCCAGTCTCTATTCAAACCTAAGTTAATTGTATACAGTTTGCAAATTAATTCCAATTCAGCAGTCTCTCGTTGGAGTCTGTTTTTGAAGCTTTTTTGTTGAAGGATAGCCACTCTCAGGTCTGTAATCGAGTGACCAGAGAGATTGAAGTGTTCTCCAACTGGTTTTTGAATGTTATAATTCTTGACGTCTGATTTGTGTCCATTCATTCTTTTACGTAGAGACTGTCCAGTTTGGCCAATGTACATGGCAGAGGGGCATTGCTGGCACATGATGGCATATATCACATTGGTAGATGCGCAGGTGAATGAGCCTCTAATAGTGTGGCTGATGTGATTAGGCCCTATGATAGTATCCCCTGAATAGGTATGTGGACAGAGTTGGCAACGGGCTTTGTTGCAAGGATAGGTTCCTGGGTTAGTGGTTCTGTTGTGTGGTGTGTGGTTGCTGGTGAGTATTTGCTTCAGATTGGGGGGCTGTCTGTAAGCAAGGACTGGCCTGTCTCCCAAGATCTGTGAGAGTGATGGGTCGTCCTTCAGGATAGGTTGTAGATCCTTGATGATGCGTTGGAGAGGTTTTAGTTGGGGGCTGAAGGGGATGGCTAGTGGCGTTCTGTTATTTTCTTTGTTGGGCCTGTCCTGTAGTAGGTGATTTCTGGGTACTCTTCTGGCTCTGTCAATCTGTTTCTTCACTTCAGCAGGTGGGTATTGTAGTTGTAGGAATGCATGATAGAGATCTTGTAGGTGTTTGTCTCTGTCTGAGGGGTTGGAGCAAATGCGGTTATATCGTAGAGCTTGGCTGTAGACAATGGATCGAGTGGTATGATCTGGATGAAAGCTAGAGGCATGTAGGTAGGAATAGCGGTCAGTAGGTTTCCGATATAGGGTGGTGTTTATGTGACCATCGCTTATTAGCACCGTAGTGTCCAGGAAGTGGATCTCTTGTGTGGACTGGTCCAGGCTGAGGTTGATGGTGGGATGGAAATTGTTGAAATCATGGTGGAATTCCTCAAGAGCTTCTTTTCCATGGGTCCAGATGATGTAGCGCAAGTAGAGTAGAAGTAGAAGCTCACAGAGTGTCCTGCAGTTAGCGTGCAGCACTTAACCATTAGGACATAGGTCTGGCTCCCAACAAAGATATCTTTTATTTAGCTTATTAAGCTAAACAGAGAGCATGCAACATAACTAATCAAACATGACAGATATGGGCCATGCTGTTTATATGGTCAAGATCAATCTATTTTTCACTAGGGAAAGCTCATTATTGTGTTCTCAATCAATATTGTGCTGAGCCAAGGAATAGGCATCTGAAATGGAACTTCCAGCTATGCCTAAATATGGATTTAGGAGACTAACTTCAGTGTGCACTTCAGGTTTGAAAATGTTTGAAACCTTGTATTTGCAGCCTGAGCAAAGGTGAGGGCAGTCTGGCCAAACACTATATGTGGGCAGAAATGTTGGAAAGGGACAGCCTAGCCATGAAGTCCAGTGTTCCCACTTCTGTAGGAACATAAGCAGAACTAACCAGTTCCCACTTCTGTAGGAGATGTGGGTGTGTTACTTGTAGTTACAATTATGCCCTTGCAGGCATCTTGCCAACTTCTGAGATGAACTTATGAATTCATTCACTGAGGTACTGGCACATGAGAAGTGAATGTGTAAGGAATCTGCATACATCTCATGGGTGTCAGATAAGTGGGAGGGATTTACATTCTAATCAGCAGCACTGTTCACACCTGGCCCAAATGTCACCAGCTGCCAGAAGTTTTTCTGTGTATGTGTTCCTCTGTATATATGTAGAGACTTCTGAATGCTGCTTTGTGAAAAGTGCTAATAACTCAGGGATGTTAGCTAGGAGGAAGAAGACATTCAGCGAGCAGTATGTTATTGTACTCTAACTCATTCACATAACATATTAGCTATTAACAGCATTTTGCCTCTTGAAAAATTAAAAAATGCCTTAACTTACAATCACTTCCAGTTTTCCCTGAACATCATGTGACTTGATAACCCAATTGACAGATTTTTTACACTTGAGGATTAGTATGAGGTCCTTGACAAGCATGACATCTGGTTGAGATGGTCTAATGTCAATGATTATATCCACCTGGAAAGCACTGTATGTGGAAAATAAAGACAAAGTAAGTCCAGAATGCCAGAAATTTTCAGCTATCAAACTTCTTCCAGTCCATCATGATTCCAGCGTCTGGCCAGCTGATTAAAATCCTGGAGATTATCCCAGGCATCACAACATGTGCAAAACAGATTGTTACTTCACACACACTAAAATGATTTTACATAACAGAATCAAGTGCTTTTTCAGACTAATAATTATTGTTCAATATTTTATTTCTTATTTACAGAAAATTTGTGTTACTTGTTCCAGCTGTTATTTAAGATAGATTAAACTGAACCACTAGCAGTTTGCTTTATAAAATATTTACCTCATTTCAGCAAAACAACTCAAATATAGTTATTTCAGTTTTCCATAGGTATATATTATTAAAGATCAAAATCACTCCATCGTACCAAAAAACAAAATAGGCAGGTTCAGCAACACAAAAAAGTGCAAATAATTTATTTTAGTAATACATTTGCCTGTGCAGTTAAGTTGTAGAAATTATTTTCACTTAAAATTTTGCATGTGTTGTAGAGTTATTATACTATTGTGTTTAGTTTCCAAAACTTCTAGATATATAGTTATTTTAAAAAGAAAAGAAAACAGACATCCAACCTACTGATTGCTGGAAAATTGAGGAATACAATCCAGATTTTTAACAGCACAGTAAAATAAGTAGAGCAAGTGGATTTGTACCCAGCAATAACATTTCCTCATGCAGAATATAAATTCAACAGAAAATCTTCATTTCCATCATGATTTTACCAAGTCGTAAACCATAAAAAAGTGTGCTTGTTGCCAATTAATGGGCCTCAATTATACTTTGCATTTTGACTTAGTGTCTCAGGGGCCTTTGTCTTATCTCCTGTAGTTATGCACATGTTCCTCTTAGTTCCTGTTGGTTTTTGTGTAGCTCAATGGGTATACACTTTGCACAGACAGCTGCCCTTTCAACATGGGCAGCATCTGGGCATATAACAGGATTGAGGCAGGTACTGAATTAGTATACTTCTTTTTTAATTGTAAGTTTTACTAGTACATTTAAACTAAGAAAAAATTGCAGTTTAAACATCTGAAAAGTAAACTCCAATTATGCACTTTCAGCCAAAACCAAGACCCAGATCTCCACATAAGCAGAAGGCTGTAACTTGCATCTCTGCACGAGACCAGTGGTGGCAGTGATGAAAAGGAACTGCTCCATAGAAGCTTTGCATCAGCACAATGTCTGAAGAAGCCCTTTACTCATGGACGCAGCAGCAAATCCATGGGCCCTATCCTGCCCTTCTTCTGTAATGACCCAGCCCTCCCTCAAACTCCCAGGCACTGCTATTTAAGGAACACCTGCAGAGCTGGGTTCAGCATCACGCTGGGTGTGTGCAACCCCTGTGTAGCCCCCTCCCAAGCCAACTCCTTTGTATAATTGAGGTGTACCAATTCCACTGCCAGGGAGCTGGATTTGCTCATAATGAAATTATGATAACTAAATTTGGACAAAATTGGATAACTTTTAGAGATCTGCCTGCTCTCTTTGGCAAGCAGACAGTCTCTTTCCATTGTCTTTGAGGAATACACACTTCTACTGGTGCCTGTGGAAAAATTGCACTGCTATGCTGACAGCAAAATATAGATTTTATGTACAATAACAATACTTAGCACCTATATAGGACTTTACAGGTGGGATTTTAAAAAATGCTCCACATTGGCCTAACTCTGCTTCCATTGAAATCAAGCAGAAATTTACCATTGACTCCACGATGACCAGTTAGGCTACAAGTTAATACTCTTTCAAAAACGCACCCCAAAACTTGCCCTACATCTTCATGGCATTTTAGCTAAGCTGAATATCCTAGACAGCAGTAATGCAAGGAAAACTGAGTCACAGAGGTTAAATGATTTGGCAACTCACTGATAGTGCCGTGATTACAATTTCGGAGTGCTCGCTACCAGATGATGTTTGCTTCTGTGTGTCAGCTGAGGCCTCTTGAACACTTAAGGCCAGACTCTGCCACCCTTACTCTGTGAGTAGTCCCACAACTTGAATAGGAGTTCTGCCTGCAGAACAATGGCAGGATATGGCCCACAGGAACTACACTTTACTTTTACAGTCCAAACAGGAAAATGAATGCATCATTTTGAGGCATCAATCCAGGGTCCTGCTCCAATATCCTTCTTGTACTAAACATCTCAGATTTCTACCTAATTTAAAGTATAACAGGTCAGATTCTTCAACTCTTTCTTATAATGACCAAGAAGTCCCATTCATTTCATTTTTGGACACAACTAGGATTGTTACTTTAAGTTATAAAGTAAACTTGTGAGTATTAGATAACTAATTTGTGGACAGTTTACCTGTAGGGATTGGAGTTTGGAGTGATTAATTCAATTATATGAACCTCTCTTTCTTGGTCTGTGGAAGACATGAGACACCCCTCCGCTGTCTTTGGTTGTAGATATCCCGCAAGGTAATTCAGAGAGAGGAAATTCTTTTCTATGTTGCATGTGGGAGGAAAAACTTGATCTGGGGGAAAAAAAGGTATACACATCTGCACTGATATATATGTATATACTCCACCCAACAAACACACACTTAAATGCAACACTTCCTGATATAAGTATATTTACTTTCATAAGTATGGATGATACACCAACAATCTTGAAAAAAATGGTGTTACTATTCTAACAATACAGGATATCTCTGAAGCAAAAGCTATAAATAATTTATAATTGACAGTTTCCATTTACAACACACAGACATCTGGAAACAGGTGTAGTAAAGGGGATATCTGAAAAATGACAGGTGTAGTAAACTTTCTTCAGAATTAATAAAAGTACAGTTAATCTGGTGCACTGTGTTTAAAAAAATATTTCTTCTGAATGTAATTCACAGAAAATATTTAAAAGGTATACCTTCAACATAAAAGCTAGACTTCCTTCCTTCAGAAATGTTTTTAGTCATTAGTCATAACATCCAAGATTAATATAAGTGAAAGAGATCAGATATTTTCTCTATTTTCAGTTTCCTTACTTTGTGTGTTTGACCATACATATACCCTTCATATAGCAAGAGTGATTATAAAAAGTCACAACAGATAGGTTCAAGGGCAAATGTGGTACTTGAAAATACTATACTTTATTTTATTTTTTTTTAATACTGCTGAGATTTCAAGTTGACGGTGGCCCTTTGAATCTGTGATGCAAAACAGAAAGAATAGTTTTGGGGGCCAGATTTTTAAACGGGGTCTGTAAAATTGTGTTCAAAATACCAGTATTTCCATAATACTACTTTCTGTAGGACCTTTCATCCAAGGAAGTGAAAGTGCTTTAACATAAGAATTAATCTTCACAATATATTGTGAGGCAGTTATCCTCATTTTATAGATTGAGACACTATGGCACAGAGGTTTTAAGTGACATTTCCAAGGTCATAAAAGAAATCAGTGGCAAGGACAGAAATAAAACCCCAACTCCCAGCCTTTGCTCTAACTACAAGATTATCCTTCCAAATGATGAAACAGCATGATGAACAGTTACTTAGTTTTCATGAGCAAACTCAGGATATGGTGCAGACAAAATTGCACAACAGACTTATCTCAGTTTCTAAGCCACTTGTAACATTTGGTTCTCTATGTTATGGCTGACACATCATCCTTCAAGTGACTTCTAGTTTGGTACATAACTTCATATAGAGACTCCTGCAATCCCTAGGTATAGTGCAACCAGCTAAGATGGCTCCTTTTCCCAACCCTGCACAAAACGGTCTTTGAATACTCCCTTTGCTTCCTCCTCTAGATAATCTTTCTATCAAAACTATATGAGACTACAATTATGCAGGCTGCCCAACAGGCTCCCCTAACATCTGTTATGTGCCCGGCCAGATGATGAGCACTGAATGCAGCTGCAATTCTGCCAACTCCTCCCACATAGCAGAGGATGGAAAATGATCCATACTGAACTCAAATAAATAGATATTTAACCCTCAGCAGCAGCACTGTAATACATTTCATGCCATAAAATAATTGCCTCTCAGTAGGTTATGGATGGTCACCACATGCTTTATATCATTAGCCACCACAAAGAGCTTGATTCCTGTTCCTGGCATCTTCACTAAGTGTTTCTAGAATTTTCAATCAATCAATCTGTTTCTCTGGCTGCCATTGGTACCGAGACTCCTCACACTGGGCCTCTTCTTGATAGTACACTCTCCCTCTGCTCTTCATTTTAACTCTCACTTTCTATTTGACATATACATATCATTTTTCTTTTTCCTCCTCAGAAAAACTGTTTACTCTTGCCACTGCTAGTTTCCAAGACACTGATTGTAACAGAAGATAAAAGGAACCCCATGCTGTCTGCCCTTGGTCATTATTTTCTAGTTTATGAAAACAACAAGGAGTCTGGTGGCACCTTAAAGACTAACAGGTTTATTTGAGCATAAGCTTTCGTGGGTAAAAACCTCACTTCAGATGCATGGAGTGAAAGTTACAGATGCAGACATAAATATACTGACACATGAAGAGAAGGGAGTTACCTCAAGTGAAGAACCAGTGTTGACAGGGCCAATTCGATCAGGGTGGATGTAGTCCACTCCCAACAATAGATGAGGAGGTGTCAATTTCAGGAGAGGCAAAGCTGCTTCTGTAATGAGCTAGCCACTCCTAGTCCCTATTCAAGCCCAAATTAACGGTGTTAAATTTGCAAATGAATTTTAGTTCTGCTGTTTCTCTTTGAAGTCTGTTTCTGAAGTTTTTTTGTTCCTGTATAGCTACTTTATATCTGTTATAGAATGTCCAGGAAGATTGAAGTGTTCTCCTACTGGCTTTTGTATGTTACCATTCCTGGTGTCCGATTTGTGTCCATTTATTCTTTTACGTAGGAACCTTCCGGTTTGGCCAATGCATATGGTGGCAGAGGGGCACTGCTGGCACATGATGGCATATATAACATTAGTAGATGTGCAGGTGAATGAGCCTCTGATGGTGTGGCTGATGTGGTTGGGTCCTCTGATGGTGTCGCTAGAATAGATATGGGGACAGAGTAGGCAATGAGGTTTTAGCTGGAAGTGGTATTTCACCTACTACAGGACGGGCCCAACAAGGAAAACAAAAGAACACCACTGGTCATCATGTACAGCCCCCAGCTAAAACCTCTCCAGCACATCATCAATGATCTACAACTTATCCTGGAAAACAATCCCTCACTCTCACAGACCTTGTGGGAGGCAGGCCAGTCCTCGCTTACAGATAGCCCCCCCCAACCTGAAGCAAATACTCACCAGCAACTACACACCACACCACAGAAACACTAACCCGGTAACCAATCCCTGTAGCAAACCTCATTGCCTACTCTGTCCCCATATCTATTCTAGCGACACCATCAGAGGACCCAACCACATCAGCCACACCATCAGAGGCTCATTCACCTGCCCATCTACTAATGTTATATATGCCATCATGTGCCAGCAATGCCCCTCTGCCACCATATGCATTGGCCAAACAGGAAGGTTCCTACGTAAAAGAACAAATCGGACACCGGGAATGGTAACATACAAAAGCCAGTAGGAGAACACTTCAATCTTCCTGGACATTCTATAACAGATATAAAGTATCTATACTTGAACAAAAAAAACTTCAGAAACAGACTTCAAAGAGAAACAGCAGAACTAAAATTCATTTGCATATTTAACACCATTAATTTGGGCCTGAATAGGGACTGAGTGTGGTTGGCTTATTACAAAAGCAGCTTTGCCTCTCCTGGAATTGTCACCTCCCCATCTATTATTGGGAGTAGACTACATTCACCCTGGTCGAATTGGCCCTGTCAGCTGGGTTCTCCACTTGTGAGGTAACTCCCTTCTTTTCATGCATCAGTATAATAATGCCTGCATCTGTAATTTTCACTCCATGCATCCGAGGAAGTGGGTTCTAGCCCACAAAAGCTTATGCCCAAATAAATCTGTTAGTCTTTAAGGTGCCACCAGACTCCTTTTTGTTTTTGTGGATACAGACTAACATGGCTAACCCCGGATACTTTCTAGTTTATGAATTTTCTAGTTGTTTGAGAGGGGGAGTTTAGGGTTTTAATAATCTAATCTATTTAACTGATGTTTAAAAAACGATTTATGGAGTGGTTGGTTTACGGCCTCTCCACCTTCCTGTAATCTCCAGGCAATACTACTATGGAATTTGTTATAATATATGCATGGAAGAATACATGATAGGGTATCTGGTCAGAATATACAGATGCCTTGAAACACAGTTTGCCAAAGTGTACCCACCGGAGTTCTGCAATGTAGCTGGCAGCTGCTTCATCTTCAAAGCCTGCCAGATTGCTTGGATTAATATGGAATACTGTACATTGGGACCTGTAGTTTCTGTGGGCAGCACTTCCATTTTAAAGATGAGGGAGGCTGCATTCTGCTACATGCTGTATGAATTGGGTGTTACCCTTGGGTTCTTGGCCAATGTGACCCTAAATTGGACACAGTTTAGTGCTCCTGGCTTAAGAGCATTTGGAGCCATTACTTGCATCACCTTTCCATGATAAACCACTGTTGCCAAGGGTTTAGAATTCAGCTGTAAAAATTCCATCCAACTGAAACTTGCCTTTCAAAGTCTAAGTCTGGTATGAGAGAGAGGTTTGGGATTTCAACCCAGGAGCAAGCAGAGAAATCACTCTGTCACGCATGTTGGTGGTTTAACTCATTTCTTTGCACACTGCTATTCCAGAATGTTGGAGAGCACAGAATTCTCAGCTTTAAAATGGTACCAAGGAGAATTTAAAACTACTGTGGAGATTTTTGTGCCCCAGCAGGGGAATTGGTGCAATTCTTCAGTGCAAGGGATTGGGAGGAGTTTGGAAGGTGGGGTGAAGAAGGGGCAGGCCAGGGAGATGAGAGGTGAATGTGATTTCAAGCAGCAATCCCAAAACCATTAAAACGATTCAGTATAAAATTCTGTAGATTAATTAGCAAAAGCTTGAATATTAATTCAGTGAAATATATAAAGCAGTAATCCTGCAAAACATGTGGTATAACACCACTTCTACCCACCACACCCATCACTGACAAAGGAATTAAACTACAGGGCAGGTACCCAAATATTTATGGAGCTTATACTCACAGGATTTCTGAACTGAACAACAAAGCCATCAACTGTAGTAACTGGTTGGAGGAACAATTAGTACAGTATCTACACTAATAGCATGCAACAGGCTATTTGTTAACTGATGCTAACCAAACATGTGCTCTGTCCTACATAGAAGTTTCAGCATCTGCACCAGCAAAGTCTGATTAAATTTGATCACATAAGTGTATTGTACAGTCTATGTCTCAAAACATACATGTTTTGTCATAAAAGGTTATCCTAACTTTTGCCGGACAAGGAATTGCTGTCATCACATCTGTATCCATAACATCCTTTTAAATATCATTAAAGGGATTTCTCCTTGTGTGTGCCTGGCTGAGGTCTTGTATTGTGAATAGTTCCACTGACAGGTCCCTGCAAACAGAATCCAGTCTCACTCTCTGAACTCTGATAACAGCGATCAGACTGCTCTCCACTTCAGTTCTTTTCCGAGTCCCTCTTCATTTTACATAGTAACACCATTTCACATATATTTCCTTGGCCCAGGATTTCAGTACAGTCTGTCTAACATTCTGATTATGCCCATCCAGCTGATCTTTAATCAGCCAGTTCCATTATATCCTTGAGGTATGGCATCCCCATGATTTGTATGCTCCTAGCCCTGACCTGATTTTCTAGATTTCCACCCTCCCTTCAGCAGCCATTCTTTGCTTCACCAGTGTTTTCTTAGAACAGCAAAGTTAGAAGTGATTTTGTCCTGGGAAAGAGCTTTCTTCTTCAGGTGCCAGTCTTTTTTCCCTGTGAACTGAATTTTCTGTTCAAGTTTATTCACAGTTAGGGCCTGAACCTCTAAAGTGCTGAGCTCTTCCTGGACCAGATTCTGCCTTCTTTACTCATGTTGAGTAGTACCATGCTATGTGAACAGTCCTTTTGAAATCAGGTACTACCCAACACAGTTATAGGGGACATACTCAGGTGCCCTAATTTATGCCAACCACAATCGACTCTCACTGTAGCCAGTGGAAGTGGAGGGTGCTTAGCACTTTACAGGAGCCAATCAGCAGCTTGCAGGCTGGGCTCTGGGTAGCCTAACCTTTGTTTCAAAAGCCTGAAACCGCTCATTCAGTGTAGGTTGCATTTTGTCCAGTTCAGTATTTTGTTTCTCAGCAATTCCCTTATTAAACTTGCGGGGAGGGATACTGCAAAGAGATACTGTATGCAATGGATCTTCTTGCCATTTGACTGCTGTGGTGCATACTCTGAAGAAATCTGATTTTTCACTCTTCTGCCTATTTGAGGACTCAAATCTCATAACCTGCCAGGAGTTAAAAGATAGTTTGAATCTAAAACCCAAATAGGGGTTACAGTTCAACTTGTTCGTAGGAACTCCTTGAAAAAGTGTCAATCTTGGTTGCTTGCCAAGCCCCATCTCGTGTGGATATTCCTAGTTGAATTGTGGTGTTCAACATTTTTTAGCTGTAGCAAGCTTCTTATTTTTATATTTATATATATATATAAAAAACTGCTTATCTGATTGGAGACTTGCAGATCAGACTACAAAATTCAGTCAGATTTTTGAAGCATCTAATTAATTGTTTATCTCTACAGCATAAAGAGATACCACCAGTGTACATATGTTCCAAGAACAGCAGTGAAGGAAGTTCAGTTTAATAAACTAATAAATATATTTCTGAATGACCCTCTGGCATTAAAGTCTTAAACTGGTGCCAAGTAGAAAAGAAATCAAACGGGGGAATCCCTGCAGAAATTTGGCAGGTTTTGGATAAAACCAACAGGCATGTTCTGATTTGCAGGGGCAAGACTCATGCTTCAGGAAATAAAGTGATCATATGCAGGTGCTTCAGAAAGCGGGTTTTCTCCACATAGTCTTGTGTAACTGGCTAGGTGAATTACGCAGCAGTTTTGTCTTCTCCAGCATTACTGCAGGAACACTGCTGAATTAGGCAGCCCACTGGTTCTGGTAAATGCTATATTTCTAATACTTGCTGGAGTTTGCTAAAACTTCCCACTGATTTCTACTGTTCCCAGTCATAGTACTGTAAGGAGCCTCATATTGCTGGATATTATTCTATGCCAGTTTTATGATACCTGGGCACTACCAGTTGTGCTGAAGATGAAGCCCTCACTTTCAACCGCTGGACTGTGCTCAGTGTGTATCTCAATGTTATTTACACTGTGTTTTGGTACCAATTTTGCTTTGATCTACAACTCTGATTATGCCATCAGAGCACTAAATTGAGAGTTGCAGCAAGTTAGTGAATGACTCTTGACTTTTTCTGATGCAAAATATGCATGCAGAATATGCTGGCACCCTCCACCTATCATCCAGGCCTGCATGAAAATTTTCCCCGCGTGGAAAGCTGCACTCAGTACTCCCCACTCTCTTTGTGAAGATGTGGGGCATTATATGGCCAGACAGCATGAAAAAGCTTTCAGCTGCCTTTGTAAGTGTAAGAATTTCCTAATGGGCTAACTGAATGGGTACATGCAGTAAGTATGCTGCAGATCAGCATCATATAGCAACACTCCTGAACTGACTAACTCACAGAGTGCATTCAGAAAAGGCAGCTGGAGAAAAAAAAAAAGTTCACATTCCTTTAATTCAGGCTGAATCCTTGAGGCTACAAAGTACACGTGTCCAAGTTGGGGGCTACTTATCTTTCAAAATGGTAGAAGAGAACAATTCTTTGTGCGAAGCAGTTTAGTCCCTGTCCATTTCTTGGATAAAGCAATAAACAGAGAAAAAGCTCAGTGACTTTCTGGCTAGCAAAAATAAATCCCACTCAGCTTCATTTTATGAGGATCAATCCTTTAAATGAAGAGTACAGGCTACCTGATTAGTCAGCATGATTCATTTACCCTTTTAGAAAATGTGACTTCTTAAATATTTGCTCCTCTAATGGATTCTGGACAAAATTTTCAAACTTGGCTGCCTAAAATAAGGCACTAAAATCCCTACATAGGAACTTAATTCCATGACCTGATTTTCAGACTTTTTTTTCCCCTCTCCCGCATGCCCCTTAATGAGGTCTCCATTTTAAATATGGAGCATTATATTTAATTATAAAGACACAGAATGTAAAATACAAACTAAAATGTGCCTCATTCTCACCATCCTGTTATAATGCTCTCCCTGTTCTGTTAAAAAACAAACAAATGTACCTTCTCCCACTTTGATGTAAATGTTTCTCGATATTTTGAGTTCAGTGAAAGACGTGACTGCTCCATATTCCTTTTGGGCCCACTGTAACAGATGTTCATTTCCCTGAGGGAAAGGCTTTTCCTCAGTTTCTGTTGCCAAGGAGAAATTTCCCTTCTCAAATTGAACAATGGAACCTGGAGATACCTAATGGGAACAAAACCCTATTTTTAATAGGACACATTTACCTAGGACAGAAGTATATATTTTTTTTTAAAAAAGCCATTTAATCTGTCACACAGAAATCTGTTCATTGCAAATGATGAAGTGATATTTGCATGTTTTAAAATCTGCTTAACAGACAATTTTTTAACACTGTTTAGACAACATGTAATCATTTTAAATATCACATGCTCAGAAAGAACACAAGGTCATGCTTGTCCAGGTTAGCCGAAGATAATGACTAAAAGCCTCAGCAGAAGAGAATACCTTATTTTATTAAATAAAAACTCATATTGTTGCTTTCTTAACAGGAGCGTGTGTCTGGAGGCTTGAAATGTCTGGTCCAAAATGTAAGAGCAATCATACACCTTTAGAAAGGAGCTGACAAATACACTACACTATGAGGCCCTGATGGGCAACCTAACACCTCACTCATAACCACTTTAAAAATAATGAAAACTGAGGAATAGTGCGTCACTATAACGATATGTGCAAAAGCCTTGGGATATTCAAATGTGTCAGCTGCAGAAGCAGAACGGAGTGAAATGAAGAAAGAGAGCCAAATAATTCTTAGTTGTGTCATGGTAAGTCCAAGCAACCCCATGGACTTTGGTGGAGCAACAATGGAATCAATCTGCAGCAGGTGAGATCAGAGGGCCAGATTGGCCCCTGCATTGGGCTGATTTCTGTCATACTGGTGGTGAAAAGCAGCCCTAAAGCAAGCATTACTAGCCCAAGGAAGATCATCCCAGTCTTGGGGGATCGTCTGGTGGCACAGAACTGGCATTACAACTCCTATGACATCCTCTTCCCTGCAGCTGGTGTCTGGGACAATTCCCTGCACCCTGGCAATTCCTGGCTGTCATATTGATCCTTTGGGGCTGGCCACTGACAGCTAGGGTAATTTAGAGCATCCGTAGATGGTTCTAATGTACATCTTCGAACTGGATCAGCACATAGATGGCTCAGGATTCGAGGAACTCAAAGGCAGCTAAAAATCATCAATCCTAGACTATATTTTGCGCTCGTTCAATGTGACTGATGATTGGGGCCTGATATCTGCTCCACATGGTCTACCAGTGTTGGTCCTTCAAATCCTGGTTTCAGCAGAGTCTACCAGTCAAGTCTAATGAGAACATGAAGGGGGGGGGGGAGATACAGGAAGATAGATAACTTTTTGTTGTGATATCTCAGTACAGAAAGGATTACAACCTAGAAAATTTCCTTCTGTGAGAAAGCAGGAAACTCTCTGATGCTGGAGCAGAGCAAAGCAATGATAAGGGGAGACAGAGATATTTAAGATTTCTTCAGACTGTATATTTTCCATAGCAGTATGAAAAATGTTTGAAAGGATATACTACTCAAGTCCTGCATTTACCCCAGATAATTAAATCAATGGGCCATTGGTCCAAATAACCTGTTCTGAATGAAATAGAAAACACTTTCCTGACTTCATCCCAGAAGACCTAGACATATCTTATATCAACACTGGATGTGCATAAAGCTGAGCTGCAATTACATTTAAACAAAGATTTAGGTGGTGACAGTATGATCAGGCCCCAGCCTGGGAGGGAGATTGTGACTCCAGAAGTGTCCACACTGCTTTGAAGAAAGAGTAAATTGCAACAGGTCTACCGCAGTCTATCACACACTCTGGTGCTGAAGAGTGTGTTGGTGGGAATAGGAGGTGTAGAGTCTTGACTCCACCCCCTATCCATCCACCATGCATGATTGGGGGAGGGGTAACATAGCTGCTGTGCAAAGCTGGAAATGGCAGTATGATGTAGCAGTGCAAGGGAGAAAGGGGATGTATCATGCACTTTTCTCACTTACACAAGCAAGCAAATCAGGCCACACTCCTTCCCCAAGAGAACAGATATTTGTTCATATTGCTGCAACATGAACATCTTTTTACTGCAATTCATCCTGCACTCTTCTTTTGATGGAATGAACATGCAGTCTGGTTTAGAACTGCAAGTCTAATATGACTAAGCATTATAATCAGAGCAATGAATAAACATCATAATCTCTACCCTATCCTGCACATTATTTATGCACATGCTTCTCCAGAATAATAGCCATTTACATCTGTCTAGCTTTATAAACAGCAAAATACAACAATGAGCTCATTCAAAGGAATAAACTGAAATCGGTTATTTTTATATTAAACATCCATCATTGCAAACCAACAGCAACTCGTTATTAACTTTGCTGGAACTATTATTAAAAGTACTAGTTTGCGACATTGTAAACCAACCTGCTTAGAAAATACAAATGCTCATCAAAGCGGAGAAACAGCTTGTATGTTCTAGCATGTTAAACTCTTCTAAAGTTCTTTCCTACATCCACTGATATTTGTTAGTATTATCAATCATTTTTTGCGAGGACACACTGCACAGATCACATAAACGTCTCTTTTTTGAAGAGAGAAGACCCTTGTACTTCAGAGTTCATTTTGACCAGACCTGTCACAGAAAATAGCTTAGGCATCCTTTATCCCTTTGCCAGAATAGTTTTAAAATTTAGACTAACATCTGTTTCAACTCTGGATGATCTTTAATTTGTTGCTGTTCATATGATTATCATAAAACCTTTTTCATAAAAAGGTTATATTCAGCACAACATAAGATACATGAGTTTAGCACATTTCTGAAGCAAGAAAGTAAACTCTGCATACCATAGGAAAAAACAGTGAGGGACCAAAACACTCTGTCTAAAATGTATTTGACAATTATGGCTTGATTATGAAAGGTGTTGAGCACCTGTATGTCCCCATTAAAGTCTGTCTACAGTAGGGTAACCCAGTTCTATGGTTCTGGGAAAAGGCAGCAACAAGGAGACATATCCTAAACAGAAAAGTACAATTTGTTAAAAGAATTAATCATTTTATAATGCAGATTTTGAAGTCTGCCTTAAATTGGGGCCAAACCAATTTCTGGAGAAATTCCAGTGACCAAGATGCAGCTACACTATGGATTAATTTGACCCAACACATCTCTAAGGGCATGTTCACATTGCATATTAAAGGTGCAATACAAGGTGCCTTACAAGTTTTAATCTAGCTAGCACCAGTAACAATAGTAGCGATGACATGGTGGCAGAGGTTTAGTGTGGATTAACGATCCAAGTACAAGCCTGCTGGGCCACTGTGTGTTCACTGCAGCATAGACATACCCTAAAATGTAATTAATAAATTAGGCCCTACAAATGTTTATGCATGTTCCTACCTTTACATATGTGAGTTAGTCCCATGGAACAATTCTTGTGCATATAGTTAAGCACATATATGTTTGCAGGATCAGGGCCTTGATCAGCGATGACTTTACACTAGAAGTCAATGGACCCCAGTATACCACTGCACTTACCACTATCAGCAATAAGATAAACCCTGAATTACCACAGTTATGCTACACAGTACTGAAGAAATGTGGGTCCCGATTGTCATTTAAACATTTGAAAATGCCGAGTGAAGGTGCCTTACTGTAAATGAATATCAGGCCTATGAACTTTAAAGACCAGAGTGTCATGAAACATAATTCATCAGACAATAGAAAAACTTTGGAATCTTTGGATGGAAATGGTTATCTAAATGCCAGTAATTATATCTACTATTAATGATCGTAAGTTATTACATCATTTCAAATAAAATTTTAGTGCAGGCATGTTATTCTGACATTTACTTATCAAATTCATTTTAAAGACACATTGAGAACTTACTATGCAGAGGAAGAAAGGATACTTTTGAACACTGAGCTGAAAAATATATTAATATGTGGAAGCTTACAGCAATGCACTTTTCATTCTATTTTCCACTTAAGTTTCAACTGATCCCATGTCTGTTAACGGCATAGGTTTCCTCCTCAGAATTCATTTGATTTTCTATTTGTTTGCTAATTAAAATTTTAAAAAACACTCTACAACATTCTTTGGCATGACAAATGTCTTCCTGTGGGAATGAAGCTGACAAGAAGATCTAAATAGGAACAAACTGAAGGACAGAAGGCAAAACAACTAGCAAATGTAAGGGTATATTATAGACTGTAGATGTTAGATAGCTAATAAAACATCTTTAAATACACATTAAGCTTTTCATTCACTTTTTAAAAAATCATGCACAAGTTTGCATATGAAATTTTGGTCCGACTACCAGATTTGAAAAAGAAGAGCAGAACTCTGCTTTGTCTGCCAGTGCTGGGATTTTTACTACAAGGACTTTAGGCTAGGTTAAGTGAGCCAACCACATTATTTTTTTTGGACTGGGTTCAACAAACTCTTCCAAAAGAAAGAAAGAAAAAAAAAATCAACCATCACTTTGTTTCAACACCTGCCTTTGTACATTAACTACTTACCCTATAGAACCAATCTCTCTGAAAGTAGCCTTACTCCTTAAAGCACCCAGGATATGCAGGTGCACTGAAATTAAAAGTACCATCATTTAATCAAAGATATTTATAAGTTTATCTGAGTGCTACACAGCTCAATTGGTTGGCTAGCAACACAGTGTGTCAGGCATGCTATTGTCCTCTCACTCCATCTCCTTCTTGGTGGCTTCATAGTCATAGGGTGGAAAAACTATTCCCGTACACTCTTTCTTGCTGTTGCATTTAATGTGGTGATTTCTAATGCCCTCAGTACTGCTGTCACCATTTCTTCTCCTGTTGAATGCACTGAACATTCTCAGGTGATGGAGTGAAAGGGAATTTCTCAAACTTGACACTAAGTCTGGAAAAACCAGTGTGCAGGCCCAAAAGATACCGATGAGGGAGGTTACTAATCACAGAAGAGAAAGTGTTTCTAAGGGCTATTCTGCCTTTCAAGTAAATGAGAACTGGGCAGCTACATCCCTTTCTCCATGCAATATTCTCATTCTTCCCCACCCCCCCCCCATCCATTCTTGGGGCTTAGAGAATTTCTACAGAAAACAAAAACTATTTAGGAAGAGATATTGTCTTATACACTCCTATCCAACAGCAACATGTTGGTCACAGAGGGGAACTCGCACTGCAACAGGGATTTCCTTTGATTGTCCAGAGACAAAAAAAGTATGTCCCTGATTCTAAAGAAGATCCTGTATACGTCTCTTAAGAGAGCTATTCAGTCTTATAGAAAATGTGTCCTTGTAATGCTGCCAAGGTCCTTTTGTGCTTGACTTGTTTTATGAGTGAGTGCTTATTATGCAAGTAATAGCGCCTCAGGGGCATTATTAACTTGAATACCCCATTTTAAACAACTTCATAAATATTCCATTGGTGAATGGAAACAGTTTACACATTCAAGATGGTTCCTTCTGCCTCCACAGGTTAGTTATCTTAGGGGGAGATTATCTATATTAATCATATGAAGCTAGCCATGCATGTCACATTAATTTAGATTCATAGATTCATAGATACTAAGGTCAGAAGGGACCACTCTGATCATCTAGTCCGACCTCCTGCACAGCGCAGGCCACAGAATGTCACCCACCCACTCCTATGAAAAACCTCACCCATGTCTGAGCTATTGAAGTCCTCAAATCGTGGTTCAAAACTTCAAGGAGCAGAGAAGCCTCCCTCCAGTCAACCATGCCCCATGCTACAGAGGAAGGCAAAAAAACCTCCAGGGCCTCTCCAACCTGCCCTCCCGACCCCAAACATGGCAATCAGCCAAACCCTGAGCACTTGGGCAAGATTCACCAGCCAGATACCCAGGAAAGAGTTTTCTATAGTAAATCAGATCCCATCCATCTAATATCCCATCTCAGGGGATTTGGCCTATTTATCCTGAATATTTAAAGATCGATTACTTACCAAAATCCCATTATCCCATCATACCATCTCCTCCATAAACTTATCGAGTAGAATCTTAAAACCAGATAGATCTTTTGCCCCCACTGCTTCCCTTGGAAGGTTATTCCAAAACTTCACTCCTCTGATGGTTAAAAACCTTCGTCTGATTTCAAGTCTAAACTTCCTGGTGGCCAGTTTATACCCATTTGTTCTTGTGTCCACATTGGTGCTGAGCTGAAATAATTCCTCTCCCTCTCCTATATTTATCCCTCTGATATATTTATAGAGAGCAATCATATCTCCCCTCAATCTTCTTTTAGTTAGGCTAAACAAGCCCAGCTCCTTAAGTCTCCTTTCATAAGACAAGTTTTCCATTCCTCGGATCATCCTAGTAGCCCCTCTCTGTACCTGCTCCAGTTTGAATTCATCCTTTTTAAACATGGGAGACCAGAACTGCACACAGTATTCTAGGTGAGGTCTCACCAGTGCCTTGTATAACGGTACTAAAACCTCCTTATCCCTACTGGAAATGCCTCTCCTGATGCATCCCAAAACCGCATTAGCTTTTTTCACAGCCATATCACATTGGCAGCTCATAGTCATCCTATGATCAACCAATACTCCAAGGTCCTTCTCCTCTTCCGTTACTTCTAATTGATGCGTCCCCAACTTATAACTAAAATTCTTGTTATTAATCCCTAAATGCATAACCTTACACTTCTCACTATTAAATTTCATCCTATTACTATTACTCCAGTTTACAAGGTCATCCAGATCCTCCTGTATAATATCCCGATCCTTCTCCGAATTGGCAATACCTCCCAGCTTTGTATCATCTGCAAACTTTATTAGCACACTCCCACTTTTTGTGCCAAGGTCAGTAACAAAAAGATTAAATAAGATTGGTCCCAAAACCGATCCCTGAGGAACTCCACTGGTAACCTCCCTCCAACCTGACAGTTCGCCTTTCAGTAGGACCCGTTGCAGTCTCCCCTTTAACCAATTCCTTATCCACCTTCTGATGTTCATATTGATCCCCATCTTCTCCAATTTAACTAATAATTCCCCATGTGGCACGGTATCAAATGCCTTACTGAAATCTAGGTAAATTAGATCCACTGCATTTCCTTTATCTAAAAAATCTGTTACTTTTTCAAAAAAGGAGATTAGATTGGTTTGGCACGAAACCAATGGAATTTATCTGAATTCGTAACAATATTCTAAACTGACATGTTTAACTTACACAACTGAATGCACATAAAGATCAACAAACTAAATAAGTCTGTTAAAGGCTTCTGATAGAGTCTACTAGAATTTTTCTAGGAATTCGTTTCAATTTAGTAGAAAGAAAAGAAGGCGAGAACTAAGATATAGACATGCAAGTCATTACAGTTGCCTGGTTTCCACTGAAACTGAGGACTAACACACACTGTCGTGATTTGTTATTTCCGCATTAATCACTAGGCTCCGTTAGTGGGATGCAGAAGCCTTCTCCCCACTTCTGCAAACTTCCACGGGCTACAGCACTAGTTTCCTGTGGCACAGTAAACCTAGCCACTGAAGCAAGAGAAGAGGAGGAGGAGCCATGATGATACAAGGGAGGAGGATAACCCTGAATGCCAGCTCCACCCCTTCTAGTTTCTCACTGGAAGAAGGAGGTGGGTGAAACTGCCATCTGGGAACACATTTCACTCTCCAGTACCAATATGGCTGCTCATCTTTACCTTCATGTCTTGGCTTAGTGTAAGGCCAAGGATGCATATATGGAGTGGCTTCCTGTCACCTGGCATTAGCTGAGGGGTGGGACTTCCTATAAGAGGGAGCCTGCTTGACCAGTCATAGGAAGGGCAGAGACTTGAGGGGATACAAAGGAGATGAGGGGATACGGGCAGGGGCTCTTCACACCAGCCATATGAAAAGGCCTGGCTATAGTGTAAGGCAGGAGCTATAGCCTAAGAGGCTTGAAGAAATATTAGGCAGCAGGACCTAGGTTTTGGAAAGAATTGTTGAGCCCAGCAAGAGGCTGAAGTAACTGGAGTGGGAGAAAGCCATGTTTTGATTTAAGTTGACATTTGATGATATTGTTTTAATAAATTGATCCCAACGAATGTAACCGGACTCAAAAGCAGCTGGATGCAGAGTCCTGGAAGGAAAACTGAGGCAGGATGTTAGATAGGGTAAAACCTTGTTACACTCATGCTGAAGCATAGAGCAGCTTTTCCAAACAGGGCTGGCTCTAGGTTTTTTGCCACCCCAGGCAAAAAATTTGCCGCCCCAAGCTCTGAGAGCGCAACTGCTCAAGCAGAAAAAAAGAGTGGCTAGAATGCCGCCCCTTGAAATGTGCCACCCCAAGCACGTTCTTGGTTTGCTGGTGCCTAGAACCAGCCCTGTTTCCAAAGATTCCTGCCTGGCTCAAATCCAGAGAAAGTGATACACAATATAGCTGAAAGGTGTTTGCATATTATAAAGTTCAGAACAATATTTTGGGATGTCACTGGCACTGTAATATATAGATATGTTTGTCATGTGCCTCATAATTGTGTAGCTTGTTTGTGTAGCTTGGTTGAATTGCTGCCTCTCCTTTCTCTAATTCCTTTATGAAACAATTTTAAAATGAAAAATCCAGTTATTTAAAGAAACACTAGTGGAGTTTTAGGCTTACATCTGATTTATTGTACTGTAAAATTTGATCTGATTTGGATAGTCCATCAGATTCTAAATATATATTTAACCTATCATTTTCCATCACCCCTAACCCCATAAATCCTTCATCTATTGCCCATAACTTTAAAAAAAGCAATAGCATGAGTGGCCTGAGCTTCCACCTGACGTACATGAAAGAGTAAAATTCCAGTTTTGTAGTCCCTATAAAAACAATACTTTGTAGTAATCTGAATTTGTCTATGTGTCAAAAGTTCACAGAGCAATTTTTTGGAATGATAAAGCCCTACAGAAGTTACTATATACTGAACACTGTTTTTAATTAAACCAGTGTATTATGCTGAAGTTATTTCAAAATATTTGTGTGGGAGACATTTGTCAAGTAGAAAAGGGCAAAAAACTGGAAGGATGGAGAATTATTTTCAGTCTTCTGAGTGGAAAAACAATGGAGATGTAAAAAATCTCTCAATCCAATATAAATTGTAAATGTCCTTTTAAATTATTCTAAGCACAATTTCCCAACACGGAAAATCAGCTGCATTTTCTTGCAATCATGAAAGGTCACTATTTATACACTTTTTATCACTAGTTATGCATCTCACTCTTCTTCTAGCAGAGCACTTTGCTTACATCTGCAGCTGTTTAACAAGTGATTGGAAATTTAGCCTCCTGATTTCCTGTTAAATACTAGGCATAGGAAAACAAATAGCACTTGTTTTTCAGTGAGTTTTGTCAATCATCCAAAATGTAGCGCAAACCATACAACTGCCTGTGGTTTGGTGGCAGAGACCCAAAATATTTGAGCCATATTTTTTTGTCAAGTAAAAAGAGTAAACCAACTTTTGGCAGAAATGATGAGTACACAACTTCCCTCCTTCCCCTTCAGAAATTCATAAATGTTTTTTAATAACTTAGCTTTATCCTGGAATTAATTTTTTTCACTACAGTAAGGTTTTTTTTTAAAATGTCAAGCCAACAGATATAATACAGTTATTTGTTTGTTTGTTTTTTAAACTTGTTCCACCTTCCCCCAGACTCCATTTTACTAACTTTACTGATATGAGTAATCCCTTTAAAGTCATTAGGGTTGTTCACATGAGTAAAGTTACTCATTTGTATAAGTGCTTTCAGGGCCCATATCCCTCGGATTACTTAAGTACATACCCGTCAAAGTAAGGGTTGTAGGATCAGGTTCTTCATATACAGTTATAAATAATTACACATGATGATTTCTGCCAGAAAGTCACAAAGGACTGAATAATAATTTTCTATGGCAATTTAATTCTCATTTCTGCACTAAGATGTTTCACTTTCCTAGCAAAGGTGTTTATATCTTCAAGTCAGCAGGACTGCTAGGGGTACCCGCATGGCCTCACAGTATGCCAATACTTTTATGGCTGACTTAGAACAAGGCTTCCTCAGCTCTCATCCCCCAATGCCCCTACTTTACTTGCGCTACATTGATGACATCTTTATCGTCTGGACCCATGGGAAGGAGGGCCTTGAGGAATTCCACCATGATTTCAACAATTTCCATCCCACCATCAACCTCAGCCTGGACCAGTCCACCCAAGAGATCCACTTCCTAGACACTGAAGTGCTAATAAGCGATGGTCACATAACCACCACTCTATACCGGAAATCTACTGACCTACATGCTTACCTACATGGTTCCAGCTTTCATCCAGACCACATCACATGATTCATTGTCTACAGCCAAGCTCTAAGATACAACCACCTTTGTTCCAATCCCTCAGACAAACACCTACAGAATCTCTATCAAGCATTCTTAAAACTACAATATCCACCTGGTGAAATGAAGAAACAGATTGACAGAGCCAGAAGGGTACCCAGAAGTCACCTACTACAGGACAGACCCAATAAAGGAAGTAACAGAATGCCACTAGCCGTCACCTACAGCCCCCAACTAAAACCTCTCCAGCACATCATCAAGGATCTACAACCTATCTTGAAGGACGATCCCTTACTCTCACAGACCTTGGGAGACAGGCCATTCCTCGCTTACAGACAGCCCCACAACCTGAAGCAAATACTCACTAGCAACTACATACCACACAACAGAAACACCAACCCTGCAACAAACCCAGTGCCAACTCTGTCTGCATATCTATTCAAGGGACACCATCATAGGACCTAACCACATCAGCCACACCATCAGGGGCTCGTTCACCTGCACATCTACCAATGTGATATATGCCATCATGTGCCAGCAATGCCCCTCTGCCAAGTATATTGGCCAAACCGGACAGTCTCTATGCAAAAGAATAAATGGATACAAATCTGACATCTGGAATTATAACATTCAAAAACCAGTGGGAGAACACTTCAATCTCCCTGGTCACTCAATAACAGACTTAAAAGTGGCAATTCTTCAACAAAAAAACTTCAACAACAAACCCAAACGTGAAACTGCAGAACTGGAATTAATTTGCAAACTGGACACCATCAAATTAGGCCTGAATAAAAGACTGGGAGTGGATGGGTCATTACAAAAAACTAATTTCCATACTAATTTCTCCCTACTGTTACTCGCACCTTCCTGTCAACTGTTTGAAATGGGCCACCCTCATTGGCACTACAAAAGTGATTTTTCCTCCCTTGATATTCTACTGTTAACTGAATTGTCTCATTAGACTGACCCCCCACTTGGTAAGGAAACTCCCATCTTTTCATGTACTCTGTATATATACCTCCTACTGTATTTTCCACTCCATGCATCTGATGAAGTGGGTTCTAGCCCACGAAAGCTTATGCTCAAATAAATGCGTTAGTCTCTAAGGTGCCACAAGGACTCCTCATTGTTTTTGCTGATACAGACTAACACGGTACCACTCTGAAACCTGTCTTCTGCATGGTGTTTTGTTGGTTTGTTTGTTTGGTTTTTTTGCAAGCCTCCCCTCCACCCCCAAGCTGTAGCACAGGCAAGATGTTTTCTACAGGTTTTAGGAGCTGTTTTTATAAATTTTCAGGCATCAGAATCTAGTTATATCAATGCACCTCAATTCTGACCTATAGAATCCTGACAGTCTGATCCAGGGACTCTTGAGCAGAGAGCTGCCAAACTGTGTGGTGTTTTTGTGATGTGTAAAAATATCCAGTCAGGACCAAATACATTTCATCCTGTGACCTAATTGAGGATTTTAACTTGCATCTCCAGAGTAAAGTGAGTGCACCCATTCTAAAATGCAACCCTCGTTCCAATGCATCACAGGACTTCAAAATACCTAATACCCATAAATCTACTTTTGGAATAAATAAAGCAAATCAGTTATGATTTTTCTTCTCATACAAATCTCAACTATTTCCCCACTGCTACTAAATTAACCAGTTAGTGCAGTGCAGAACTCATGTCCTAACCAACTGTTTGAAAATAAAGTCTACCTAATGTTCAGTGCAATTTTACTCACCATGGAAATAAAAAATAAATAAAACATTTAGTCCTCATGAATTTCTGTATATGAGTCACAAAAAAGTGAATGCATCATTTGACTCACTGCCCACAACTTCAACACTCTTGATCATGCTGCTGTTTCCGAGGTAGCCAGCACAGCTTCAGACAGAGCACACTGTCAGCAGAAACCAAGCCCCAGCAGCAATCTCACCCATCAAAATACTTTTTGAAAAAAATACAAAAGAAATTATTACTAAGAAATAGTGTAGCAAAAACAAACTAAAACAGTGGGAGTAAGATGAAATTAGCCCACTTAACCTTTGTACAGCACTATGTACAGAGACTACAATACTGCAGTCCTTATTGGGTCACTTGTGAGGACAGGGATTACAGTATTTATGTTGACTTCGCCTCTTATGAGTTACTGATCCCATCTTTCTCGTTACAATGAGGACACCACAGGGCTAAATTTTCCTGTGACTTGTTTACCACGTAACTCCATTCATTTAAACAATGTTGCCCAGGTTGTGAGTTGCTATTGTTTGCTAGATTCCAGCAACTGAATCTTAGTGATGTCCAAGACAATGCAGAGTGGGTCTAAAATTTGCATCAAATTACCATAATTTTTATGGATACAATATAATATAATAATATACTGATAGAATAATAATATTTAGCTCTTAAATACAACTTTCTATCCAAGATCCCAACACATTTTGTCAAGGTCCTATTTATAACACTACAACTCTATGAAGCATTATCTCACTTCAACTCACATTGTATAAAAGATTATGTTAAAGCAAACTGAAGTTAATGTAAGAGGCATATGGCTCAAGTGCACAGCACTCTAAAGAGGATGCAGTATTCCCTATTTCAAGTGTAAATCATAGTAGATCTTTTGTTGTTTAGTAGTTTTCTACAGGATTTTAATAGTATTTTGGTCCACTGTTCGGCTTAACTGATAAACAGGAACTTCTTGTAAAGAAATGGCTAAACTGAGAGCCACTCACATTACATTTATGAATAGACACTTTACCCAAGTCACTTTTCGCTGAATTAAACTATGTGTATAACAAGGTAAAAAAAAGTATTTTAATTTTTTTTCCATGTGCACCAAACCATTCAGAAATGCTTTTTACATTTTTCTACTTTAAAGTATCTTGCAGAAAGATTTCTAGATACATGTGCTTCTTAATTACATTTAAAATTATACTAAGAAACAATGGATTCTTTTCATAGTTCAAATTTCCTCCCAAAACAGAGTCAGGCATGATACAAAATCCCAACTCTAAGCATACTGTTAGAAAGTTCAGATTCAAATACTGGCCCCTGTCTGTATAATGGGCTACAATGGATTGAATTCTCCTGAATTCTGGGGAAGTCCTGATCTGATCTTTGTAGCCTGAGCCCATCTCCATTTCAAAGTGGTTCTATCTTAAAACGGCAACTCTGTGCTGTCTTCTGTTGCATTCCTTGAACAAATTAGTTCCAATGAAAAATTGAATACAAATGTTCCATACACAGGAGGCAGCACTGTACAATGGTCAGAGCACTACAGTGGTAACAAAGAGAAAGAGGTCTGATCCTGGCTGTTGCATTGACTCACAACATAACCTTGGATGAGTCATTTATACTCACTGTGCCTTACTTTCCCCATCTGTAAATTGGGGCTAATAAAGCTGATAACCTTTGTATAGTGCGTGCAAAGGACTACGTTATGTGCTATTACTATTATCATCCTCTGCAGTATTGGGGCCTTTTAACTAAAGTGTTTAGCTTGGGTGCTAGGTTTGCTGTTCTTTTAGTCACTTCAATTCCATAAACTAGCAGCTGAACATCTTTTCATGGTCTTCATTTTCCTTACTGGTTGGGGATTAAATCTCTAAAGAAACTGTAGATTGTATTAAAACACAATTGGGGTAAAAAAAGTATATCTATTTGTTTTGTGAAATGCTTGCAAGAAAAGCTAGAAAGTCAGCAATTACCTTAGGGAAATGCTTCCATAGAGACAGACACAATAGTTATGACACTGCAGCAGTATGTGCGATTTACATTTCTGCTTTGAACATATAATTTGTGGAAATAAAATATAAGGAATTTATTTAAATTTGAAACCTGCTAGGAAAGAACACATTAGTAATTAAGATTCAGAATAATCTGTTTTCCACCTTGACCAAAAGTTCAAGAGAAGTGAACAACAGAGAAAGCTGAAGTGGTGCATGGATAAGCCAAAATATTTTAAAATAAAAAGGGCCAGGTAACATAACCTTCATTCTATACCTAACGGAACCTTGAGCTAGAACTGTGTCAGACTGTGCTAGCTGTTGTGGCAAGAAGGAAGGGTGCCTTTCACTCCCTAGGTTAGAAATATTGTGTATGTCTGTTCGATGGTTCACTTTGAAATAAGGATCACCCAAAGTGCTTCCAAACCCTGCTGGCCAGAGAGGGAAGAGTGGAAGCCTCTAGGGTATGTATGTCTTCACTGCAGATTTAGCCTGGGTGATGAGCACCGGGGTTAGCCTAGCCACCCTATGAAGCCATACCCAAGTTACTGTGTCTTCACTGGTGCTGCACTCCCCCATATGCGGCGCTAGGACTTCTGAGGAGCACAGTCTGTGGTTCTATGTGCTGCTGTAAGCTGAGCAGCTCTGATTCTTTTCCAGCGAATTGTGGGCAAACTTGACTATCCTTCTTGACACAGAGAGAGAATTGTGGGAAGGTACTGTAGGACTGACAGTGATTTAGTCTACATCCTCACTGCAGAGTGGTTGGGTTCCCAGCCCAAGTGAAAGCAGAACCCAGCTCTACCTCACACCCTAAGTCAGGGCAGATAGACCAGGTTTAAAGCATCACTAAACTGAGGTGAGAGGTTTTTGTATGTGGACAGGTAGGGAGTTAGGTATAATATCTGGGTGAGAACCCAGGCTAACTGCAGTGAAGACATGCCTGAACAGTGAAGGGAGAGGAAGAAAATGAAATGCTGGGTTGGGAGGTACTGCAGGTCTCGAACTGCAGCAGGTCGTGCCGAGTCAGTGCTATGGCACTCTTTGGATGCAGCAATCTTCTTCTCCAGATTCTCATCTTCTATTAAAAAAACAAAACAAAAACACAACCCCAAACCTCTATTCCTTGTGGTTATGGAGAACACCTTGCACGTGGGAAGCAGGGTAAACCGATGCAGTGATTCCTAACTGCATCTACAGAGCACCTGCTATTCATCCCAGTGACTAAATTAGTGCAGATGCTTAGTGATGATCCTTTAAATGTCAACACTGGTAATTAATTCACTGCTGTCCCACATGTGAATATGGAAAGGGAGGGTCACGCTCTGCACAGCCTACTGTTAGTAAAGTCTTTTTTGGTGCCATGAAGTGGACAGTCTTTGAGGACATTGGCCAGGATGGGCTGGGTCAAAATGGAGACAATGGGTTGCTACTTTAAACGCTATTTTGAATGCATCTGAAATTAGCCATAAAGATGCACAGGATAGAGCTCAGTCCTGCTCCTATTGAAGCCAATCTGAATTTTGACAAACTTAACTAGAAGCAGGATCAGGTCTTTCAAAGTTTAAAACATTAAAGGCTCAAACCCCCCTCTTCTCTTGCACCTTCAAAAGGCCTTGAGGAAAATAGCAGCCCTTGCATTCCACTGACTACTAGGGTTACTGGAGTCTACCACCGCAGCTGGCCAGCTGCAGGGGCAGTACACAGTGCATTTACCTGAGGCACAATGACTCCAGAAGCTCTCACTGGGCAGTGCACCACTGTACTGTCCACCACTGCCAGCTGTGCCTTAAAAGCAAAATTAAGCCCCAGATGGATATCCTGCAGCTATAAATAATAATGTTTACTTCTGAGATTATGAGTGAAAATAGTAAAGCTGCAATTCTAATAGAGAAGACTCATCGTTAGACATTATGTCATATGCTAAAAATCTAATCCAAACAACCAGTCTGTTTCACTACAAATAGGAAACTTGAATGTCCTGGCAAACTGAAAGAACATGATTTACAAACAGTAGGTAGCATTTGGAGCTTGCCATATAAGCAGTGCTCCAGCCTTTTGAGAAACACTAATGGCTTCGTTTTAGATTTCGTTTGGTTCTTCCTAGCAGTGCAACAAAACCTCATGTAAGAAATAAACTTTGCATTGTACACACGAGAAGCTCAGCTTATACGTATTTGTATTTTGGTGACAGACCACACAGTTAGCAGCTACTTGTAAGATTTCCTATTGCTCTTATGTTTTTAGCATTATAGTACATTCAAGACTTCTAATCAGGACAGGTGATATGTCCTAGGCTACACAACTTCTCAAACTAGAAGTACTGCTAGAGTTAATAATCACACAATAGGTAGAGTCCACAAAACCAGTTATTTTTTTTTTTAAATTCACATAACAAGTAACTGGGCACTTTCCCAAACTGCTTTCCCATACCACCTAATTGCTCCCCAGAGTTCCACACTGAAACTTGATCTTCTGTTAAGTTTTTTAAATATACACTTAAAATCCTTCAAAATGAATACCATTCACTCCACGTGTTGTGTTACGGAGCGGTAGGGGATTTGGTATACTTACGAAGAAAAATCTTTGGACTCCAGATGCCAGTCTTTCTGTTTTTAGCTTCCATGTCAGGGGCTGAGGAGAGTTCAGTAGGAACACCACAGGCTTATGGTGAATGTGCACTGAGGAAATGGGATTCAAATGTAATGTGACCTGCAGAGCAACAGAAAAAGATGTGACTATTTTCCTCTAACTGTTCAAAACAAAGTGAAATATAAAACTCTGACTGAATAACAGGTCATCTTTACATACATTAAGGTTTCTAGAATTCAGACCTTCTGACCCAGGACTGATGATTAGCCCTTCTCAAACTGTCAGTCTGTGCTAACATTTGTGTTCTGAAGATGCTGCAAAAGTATTTAAGAAAACCTTGGCAAAAGCTGATCAAAAGTAGTGTGGGAAGAAGGTCAAACCAATAAGCTGAGGGTTAGAGAACACAGAGATAAACCAAAAGAACTGCAACCTGCACGGGGAGCTCAGATTTCTGATCTCTCAATGAAAGGCTGCAGAAGTTGTCTAGCAAGAGGCCTGAACCTGCTGATACTGATGGGACTGAAATCACACCTGGAAAATACAAAAAACCATCACCACCAAACAAAAACAAAAACACACACAAGAGGAACAACAAGTCCAGTAACACATGCCCTGACCTTTCTAGAGAAGGGATTCCAGCAGAAATCTAGGCTTTCAAAGGAATACATAAGAAGAAAATTAGTAGAATTTCTGAAAGGCCCATGTGGAAAAAGTATGGTAAACAGGACTTTACAGTACAAAATAATGGGCTTTATAACCAAGCCCCTGTATTTTCCTAGACCTGCAGGGAACAAAGGAACAGAAAGAATCATCTGTGATCAACAGGCTAGGAACAAAGCCAGTGCTCTATTCTTTCTAGGGAGAATATCAATAGCAGTAGTGGATTGCTGCCTCCCTAAAGGTGGTCCCACAAGACAATGAAAGGAAAGTTAGATGGCCACCCACGGGGTAGGGCGGGGGGGGGGGGGGGGAAGAGGTGCTCCACATAAAGATTAATGGGAGCGGAGTGCCTAAGAGACTATTTGTGTGATTCACACTATGAAGAAATTTGAGACTAGCTGGTATTCGGAATATCACAAAGAGTAATCATATCAGCTACACTGCTGCAATAAAGGTTCATTGTTTATAATGGCTCTTAGTACAGTATATCTAACTAAGGTTCTATATAGGTAGGGTTCTCCAGCCAATAGATCATGCTCTACCATTATATCCCACAAGCCTTTACCACACAGATCACCAGCTTCCTCCTCTTCTCCCCAAGCCAGCAATGCCCACAGGTCACTGATCAATCTGTAGAGCCTTCTGCTTTCTTTAGAGCAACAGGATGTGCTACAGAGACAGTGAAAGACCTTCTGCCACTAAGGTATCTCTCTGGGGGAGCACAACATATTCATCTTGCTTGGAGAGGGAAGATCTCCACCCAATGACTGAGGAGGAGACTGGGAATGGATGAGTCATTACACAAAGTAAAACTATTTCCCCATGTTATTTCTCCCCTCCCACCCCACCCCACCCCACCCCCACTGTTCCTCAGATGTTCTTGTTAACTGCTGGAAATAGCCTACCTTGCTTGTCACCATGAAAGGTTTTCCTCCTTTTCCCCCCCTGCTGCTGGTGATGGCTCATCTGAAGTGATCGCTCTCCTTACAGTGTGTATGATAAAACCCATTGTTTCATGTTCTCTGTGTGTGTATATAAATCTCCCCACTGTATTTTTCACCAAATGCATCCGATGAAGTGAGCTGTAGCTCACGAAAGCTTATGCTCAAATAAATTTGTTAGTCTCTAAGGTGCCACAAGTACTCCTTTTCTTTTTGTGAATACAGATGAACACGGCTGCTACTCTGAAACCTGAGGAGGAGATGAAATCCTCCCCAGACCTTTGATCATGCTCACATTCAAAGGGCAAGATGAGAGATGCAAGCGTGGTCAGCAACTCAGTCTGCAGGAGACAAAGAAAAGGATAAACCTCGTTGTTGGCATTGAGTGGAGAGGATGAGAGCAGCCAAAAGGGGACACCCAGGGAAGAGAACTTTGGAGAATGTGTTATTTTGGGTTAAACCAAACCAAACCAAACATAAGAACAGCCATATTGGATCAGACCAAAGTCCATCTAGCCCAGTATCCCGTCTTCCAACAATGGCCAATGCAGGTGCCCCAGAGGGAATGAACAGAACAGGTAATCACCAAGTGATCCATTCCCTGTCGCCCATTCTAAGCTTCTGGCAAACAAAGGTTAGGGACACCATCCCTGCCCAACCTGGCTAATAGCAATTGATGGACCTATCCATGAACTTATCTAGTTCTTTTTTGAACCCTGTTATAGTCTTGGCCTTCACAACATCCTCTAGCAAAGAGTTCCACAGGTTGACTGTACATTGTGTGAAGACATACTTCCTTTTGTTTGTTTTAAACTTGCTGCCTATTAATTTCATTTGGTGACCCCTAGTTCTTGTGTCCTTCCTTATTTACTTTCTCCACACCAGTCATGATTTTATAGACCTCAATGATATTCCCCCTGCAGTCGTCTCTTTTCTAAGCTGACAAATCCCAGTCTTATTACTCTCTCCTCATACGGAAGCCGTTCCATACCCCTAATCATTTTTGTTGCTCTTTTCCGAACCTTTTCCAAGTCCAATATATCTTTTTTGAGATGAGGTTACCACATCTGCACGCAGTAGATGTGCCATACCATGGATTTATATAGAGGCAGTATGATATTTTCTGTCTTATTATCTACCCCTTTCTTAATGATTCCCAAGATTCTGTTCGTTTTTTTGACTGCCACTGTACACTGAGTAGATATTTTCAGAGAACTATCCACAATGACTCCAAGATTTCTTTTTTGAGTGGTAACCGCTAATTTAGACCCCATTATTTTATATGTATAGTTGGAATTGTTTTTTCCAATGTGCATTACTTTGCATTTATCAATCATTAATGATTTATCTGGACCTTTGGGTGCGGGGGGAGAAAGAAGAGAAGAGTATCATTTATACGAAAAATGAGAGAAAATAATATATTATAATAATTATAATTATATTTACTACTGGAAAGTGTATGCACCTACCATCTCACACCCATGTCATCCGCATATGCGGCTGCGTAGGGCACCCAAATATTTGGGGCACCCCTGGGTCCTAATGTCTTCCCTCCCGCCCGCCCCTTCCTATACCTGTCTGACCCCTTCCTGTAGGCTCCCAACTCAGCTGGCTGCTGCAGCCTGGTGAGTCTTCCTCAGGAGGGGATCAAGTACTTAAAAGTGAAAAAGCTGTCCAGTCTGCAAGACCTATTGGCAAAACATTGAAACTGTTAAAGAGCCATTCAAGTGGTAATTAGTAGGCATTTGTCAGTTTCAGAATTTACTGACAAAAACAGTTGTGCATTATGGTAATATTTACTCAGAACATGTTAGTTAAACATTAAAATTTAGCATTTAAATTTAAATTTGATTTAGCATTAAACATGCTTTAAAAATATTCCATTAGTGTGTTGCTGAAGATTATAAAAATCACATCTCTAAAAACTCCTTGCATAGATTTTTAGATGCACAGTCTGAATATTCATTTTTAGCGCTAAATGCTTGGATCTTCAAAAATATAGTTTTTTAATAAATCCTTCAAAAGACCATCCTTATCTAAAATACACATGCTGGCGTTGGACATGGGGCACCAGTTTAATAATACTGCATAGGGCCCCATAAATCCTAAGGATGGCCCTGGCTGGGACAGGGGGTTGGTGTGTGGGATGGGATAAGGCCTGAGGGTGCAGGCTCTGGGGTAAGGCCAGGGATGAGGAGGTTGGGGGTGCAGGAGGGGGCATGGGCTCTGGCTGGGGGTGTGAGCTCTGAGGTAGAGCAGGGGATGAGGGGTTTGGGGTACAGGAAGGGGCTGGGACAGGGAGTTTGTGTGTGGAATGCAGGCTCCAGGAGGGAATCTGAGTACAGGAGGGGGCTCAGGGCTAGGGCAGGGGGTTGGGGTGCAGGCTTTGGGAGGGAGTTAGCGTGTGGGAAGAGGTTCTGACCAGAGGCAGCGGATTGGGGAATGGGCAGGGGTATGGGCTCCAGGCGACGCTTACCTTAGGCGGCTCCTGGAAGTGGCTAGCAGGTCCCTCTAGCTCCAAAAGGAGGGGCTGGGGGCTCTGTGTGCTGCCTGCACCCACAGGCGCTGCCACAGTTCCCAGCCAATGGGAGTGCTCGGAGCGGGGGCAGCGTGCGGTGACCCCGTGGCAACCCCTGAGCCTGGCAGCCAAACACGCTGGCTGCTTCTGGGAACCATGCAGAGCCAGGGCAGGCAGAGAGTATGCCTTAGCCCCGCTGCACCACTGACCAGACTTTTAGGGCACATCTTCACTGCCAACGTTAAAGCGCTCTCCCAGCACTCTAAAAATAACCCACCTCTGTAAGGGGTGCGGCTCCCAGCACTGGTGCACTGTCTACACTGGCATTTTATGGCGCTGAAACTTGCTGCACTCAGGAGGGTGTTTTTTCACACCCCTGAGTGAGAAAGTTGCAGCACTGTAAATTGCCAGTTTAGACAAGCCCTCAGTGGCCCAGTGAACAGTGTTGACCAGAGCCGCCAGGGTCCCTTTTTGACTGGGCGTTCTGGTCAAAACCCGGATGCCTGGGAACCCTATTCTTGACGCCGTTTCCACCCATCAATGACAGCTGATTCTTTCTGGATCCTGTTGACTCTAATATTCCCCTTTCCTACCAAGTAAGGTAATAAATCATAATTACAAGTCCTCCATGCCTTTTTAAAAAATTAAGAGAATACCTCAAAAAACCCTCTATATAGAAAAATTAAGAAACAGGTACTTGAATGCCCGTGATTAGAAAATAATATTAATTTATTAGCCCACATTGTCCTGTTTGTTTTGTTTTTTTTTTTATACAAGAAGTATTCCCAGCTGATTTTAATAGGGAATTTCTATTTAGAACTCAAACACGATATACACTGCTGAATGCAAAATACTTGACTGTTGAATGTCTTTCTACTGCAGAGAATTAGTAAGAATTCTTACTATTTAGAACCTCTGGGATTTGCTGCTGTTTTGTTTTTTAAACCACAGAAGTCAAGTCTATGACAAAAGAAGCATTTGTCAAGTTTTTACTAACAGACCCAGCAAATTCCATCTCTGCAGCACCTGGTACAGGTCCATTGGGTAATAAGAAAATGAAGCTACATCATTATCTATATTTAAACTGACCTCAAAAAACTGTGTTCAAAACTATTAACTAGAGTCCACATAATGAAGTACAAAGTTTGACTCCATCTTAGACTTCCTGAAGATTTTTGCTTGTCAGCAAAGTTGTGAGACACAAAGAAAAAAAAAAAAGAACCATATTGCTGAGGCTGGAAAGTCAGAGGGATTACCCTGACTGGATATGCCATAAGAATTCTTGGTTGTTATTCCAGTAGGTTTTGGTTATTTCACGCTTTAGTTTTTTTAAAATCATCATTGCTGAATCTGGCTTTTCCCCACAGGCTTTAGCACATAGGCCCACCTGCCATATAGGCACAACACTGCCCTCTTTGCAACGATCTTGTGGCTCCTAGCTGGGATGGGGGAATGGGGAGGAGTTAAACTATATGTCAGTCTTCCCACATTCCCAAAAGAAAAGTGCACGCTGGTCCTTGGGAAAAAAGTCACAAAGTTTCTGTGAAAATTCTCTAACAAAACACAAAACCAGCACAATTTTGCATTGTTATCCTCTCCATACAAAAACAAACAAAACTTATTTGAAACACAGGCTTGGAAGCCTCTTAGACCCAGACTCAATGGAAATAATGTCCAAAAAAATGTACACTTTTCTAGAAGACTCTGTCATGATGTTCCACCAGAGTGGATGGAATCCTCAGTCCCAGCTCTTTCTCAGAAGCAGAGCCATCGGGACCCCACACTCTCCGTCTCATACTCCTCAGGTCCCATCTAAGTCAGTGAATCTCCATTAGCCCCTTATTCCCCACCTCCATTCCTGTCATTTGCTATTTTTTTTGCTAATGGGTCTGTCAGGTTTTAAAAGTCAAATTATTAATTTAAGTACAAGCACAATGCAATTTCTACAATATATTTAATTTAGGTCTTGATCCAGTCAGGTGTAGTTTCCTCCTATTTTTCTTTTGAGGCACACTGAGCAAAGAACTTCTCCACTTGCCTCTCTTCTGTAACACTGTTGACATCACCATCTTCCCCATCCCTCTGGCCTGCAGTGTGGCAACCATTTTTGATCATGTCACTCCCCTTTTCAAATCCTTCCACTGGCTCCCAAAGTGCTACTGCATCAAGTGTAAGCTATGTCAGCACATTCAAATCTCTGTGTAAAACTCTGCCCCTCTCTGCTTATCCGACCTTGTCAAGCTTCTTGCCACTTTGGTTCGGCCAGCTGTTCCCAGCCTCTTCTGCTTGTCCATCAGCATCTTGCACAACTGCCTCCTTGACAATGTTCCTTATGTATGGTACCACCTCCCTGAGCGCATTCGCGTACATCTAAGTCCCTCTTCACAAACCACGTCTGCCATGCTGCTCGCAATGAATCTAGCATACATGAATAAAAAGAACCCTATTTGTTGTTCCCCTTCTCCTAACCTCTGAGTGCCTGTCTATCTGCTCTTCAACTGTGAGCTCCTCAAAGCAGGGACTTCCCCCTCTTAAATGTCTGGACAGTGACTAGCATACTGTAAGTACTAGCCAGTAAGCCAGAGTGTATTTAAAAAAAAATGTTAGCAGAAGAGACAAGTTAAATAGAAAGTTTTTCCTTCTTGTTCTCTTTTTGTATTGTCTCAGACTGAATGCTTATTAATTATTAAATATTTATATTATGTAGTGCCAAGAGGCCCCAATAAGAATCGCAGCCCCACCATGTTAGGCTCTGTACAAACAGCTATGAAGACAGTGTCAAAAACTGGCTCCATTGAAGTTCACAGTGAAAGACCCAGGGGGGCAGAATTTCACCCATGATTTACCTGAAAGCATTAGGGAAGTTACTGTATTTTATATGATGCTTTATGAAGCGATACTCCCCCATCCATCCTCCTAATTTATAGTTAAACTATTTGTGTGTGTTACATTTTTATTCCGTTCAGCATCATAATATCTTAGCCAATAGCTATTAAGCAGTCATCCTCCATTTTAGATGGCACTTGTAATTCTGCCTGAGCACTTAAGTCAGACAATATCAACGTAAAATAAAAAGTGAATAATTAAATGTGGCAAAGAGCTATTTGGTCATCTAGTTCATCTACCAGTCAGCTACAACATAGTTTCTATTGCTTTATCCAGCCTCCTTTTAAAATGCCCTAAATGATGGAGCTTTCACCAAGTCCCTTGGAATTACTGGTTTCAGAGTAGCAGCCGTGTTAGTCTGTATTTGCAAAAAAGAAAAGGAGTACTTGTGGCACCTTAGAGACTAACAAATTTATTTGAACATAAGCTTTCGTAAGCTACAGCTCACTTCATCAGATGCATTCCTTGGAATTACTATTAGCATTTTATGCATTAGTAATAAGCACATGTCCCAGTGTCCTCCCTTGATGAAGGTTTCACTCGGATTATTGATGTATCACAGTCAACATTTTCATAAACATTCATCTAACATTTCTGGGCATGCTTTTAAACAACAGTCTTTTCAGTCAAGCTTAAGTCCCAGAAGATTTATATGTCAAAATAGTACTGTTCTTCCAGAATCTGTCTGCCTATCTCTTCGCCTCCTTTGGGTCACACTCACTCACTCCCCCAAGTAATTCATTCATAGACAAAATTTAACTTTATGCATTTTGGCATAGCCCTATACTCAAAATGATGGCAAATTCATTAAAAAAATATTCTTGCTTTGGCAATTGTTCCAACAACAAAATATATAGTTGCAGATCGGAAATGATACATACAAAAGGTCTAGTTGTCAGGTCAGTTAGAAAAATCATTTAATATATGCTGTAAAAGGCTTTAAAACTATTAAACGAGTTCAAAAACATAACATGTTTTATAGGGGACACAGCTATCAAACTAAAGCAAGTATTACCTAGCAAACAATATTTGTGTGGGTGATTATGCATGTAACCACTGTCTATACAGTTTGCAAAAAGCTCTTTTAAGGCTTATATCTAATATACACAGTATCTACAAGGTTAAGACAGCTGCAAAGGTTTGTTTCCCTGGAGATGATAGTTTCATGGAAGACTGAATATCACCACAGCAACCAAACTACAAAAACAGTCCATGGGCTCCTGCCCCTTTACTCTGGTAAAGCAATTTGTACTATGTGAAAGGCTAGGGCACAAATGTTGAAAAATGATCAAAGTAAACACTGCTGTTAAAGTACCATTTGTTTTGATGACTTCAAGGCATCAAGTCACAGATTCAGTTTTGTTATGAAAGATGAAAGTCAATTGCCAGGAATTTGTAAAGTTGAATTAACTACTCTAGTGTGAAGGTCTTGCAATAAATTCATCGCACATTTTCCAAAACAACCATTACAAATTTGTGCTAATAGACCAGGGCAAAAATATGCTATTATATCAAGTTACACTGCCCATACTAAGACAGCTGTTCAGTAAAGCAGAAGAGAAAAAGGAGATTTAACTCCAAGAGCATACACCACACCATTTCTTCAAGTCACAAAAACTGAACAAGATGCACTGAAGGAGGACTTAGGTGAACGTAATTACTCAGCTACAAGTATAAAATTAATCCTTTTTCCTCTGACCAAATACAAATTGAATCTAAATTGCATTTAGAATAGATATACGGAAGCATACCGCTTTTCTTCAGTTCTGTCTATAAACACTTTAAATCCTGTTTAGTCAATATTCATAATTTATTATCCATAGGATACAAGTTATTTTGATAATACATACTAATGAACAGAATTAGTGTGATAAGAAGATCAGCCTATCTTAACATTCCACTAAGTCCTACTATCCAGTATAAGAGATTCAGAAATTCTACAGGAATTCATTTGATGAAACATAATGCCAATGCACTGACTACAGTGGAGTTCCACCCAGGATGAATCTATGAGTAAATCATGATTTTAAAAACAAGGGATGTAGGACGATGTCATTTCTAGAGAAGTATTTGCTTTTTCAGTTGTTTGGGTTTTTTGTCCACAGGAGACAAGTTATCTTAATTTTCCTCCAGAAATAAAGAGAAAAATATTCTTCAGGCAGGGACTTTAAATCCAAAATGGCAGCCACATATTTTACCCAGATTTTGTCTTATTTTTGTAAGGTTTACTTCACTCTCTTTAAAACATTTTGGGTGTTACAGATATGAAATTAATAGGTTGCAATTTACAGTTTTAGGGAACCAATAGTTTCTGAGAAGCAGAGAGTGTGCCAAACTTTCAAAGAGAGGAAGAGTTCTGCACATGGTAATTACACTCATAGTATGTATCTGCACACATAAATCAAGCAATTGCATGTGTAAGTATCCATCTGCATATGAAATCCCATTCTACAGTTTCTGGTTTTCAAGGGTACTTACTTCATCTTACAAATGCAACTTAAGCACTAATTTTTCAAAATTTGGCCCAGAAAGGGAGACAGGAGCGTTTTTGTGTACATGCAAGTCTGCAACAGAGATGACTCAATAAAACATATATACCTGCACCCTATGAGAAATTCTGCCTAGAAATGTCACAAATTTTGAAGAGTTTTGTGATCAACTTTAAGAAAATATCGATTAACAAAAGCTTTTGTTAAAACTTCCATAATGAAGCAAAAGGAGTATTTGTCAAGATCTTCCTGCTTTCTCTTGAAACCGTCATCTAAAATATAGTCTTCAGCTAGTGTGGAGAAGCATCAAGTGGTTTTTATTTTCATTTTACCACTGGTTTCTGATACAGTTAAAAACTAAGTAGGAAATCAATACGCACATAATGCTATACTCATTCTTATGAAACTCATCTGTGTCCTTTACTTGGAATTGGAGGTGGTACTAGACACCCCAAAGCATCACGCAGCTGACAGCCATGCTGTTAGTGAAATCTTAAGTTAACAAAACTAGCTGTGGTCACTTGAATAGAGTAAATGTCATTAGCAAAGCCCTGATGTTCCCTTCCAGACCCTACAGAAAGAGGCTCAGATTGACCAAAGAGCAACTTTCAGCTCGTTTCACCCTTAGCATAACCCTACTGAAACCATGGGAGTTAAGCCTGGGATTACTTTGGTCCCACATGTTTTACCTAAGAAAAACGAATACTATTGCATAACTTGCTGACCATTACCACCTACCACCCAGACAGGAGAACAGCTTTCTTCAAAAAGGACGTGAGAGCACAGCAGTTTCAGAGTCAACAAGGGCTATATGGCTAGGATCCAGGGCCCAATGCATTTGTTTCCTTTGCCCTTGCACGCTTCCCATTAGGAGACACAGCCAGGAACCAGCAGCCTATAGAAGTCTGTTTTTATTATTATTATTTATTTGTCCTGTAATAGTATCTAGAGGCCAAGACCTCACTGTATTAGACACTGTACAAATTTAAAGATACAGTCCCTTCCCTGAAGAGCTTAGAAATCATATTTTTTTAATATTTGTTACAAACTATTTAAAACATCTTGAGGGTATCCCTATAATATAGTGTGTATGATGAACAATTCAGAGTGGGAATCCTGGCCATATTGAAGTGAATCACAAAACTCCCATTTACTTCAACCAGTCCAGGATTTTACCCCAGTTTCATTACTATAGGCTCTGTGAAGCAAAGCAATGTATTGAAATACAAATACAATCTTTAAAGGGGATCTAAGGTCCATTCTGAACACCAGACATAAAAGCTGACCTAATCCAACCTCTGTTAACACAGCAGCTTTACTTGTGAATCTCAAGGCCCGCTAAAGTATTGTGCATAAAATGCAAGTTTGAGAGTTTACAGAATATCAAAATATAATCTGCAGCTTCTCTCTTTCTCCCCCATCCTTGCAAGCCACCTTTAGAGTCTGTTATGTCTCTAGAACAGAGGTCCTCAAAATGGGGACAGGTCCCCCGAGGAGGGCACAAAATGTATTCTAGGGGGCATAGGTGCCAACTCCGTGGGTGCTCTGGGGTTGGAGCACCCACGGAAAAAAAATTGGTGGGTGCTCTGCACCCCACCCGCCCACTCCAGCTCCACCTCCTCCCCGGAGCGCGCCACAGTGTCCTGCTTCTCCCCCCTCCCGCCTAGCACTTGCACTGCAAAACAGCTGTTTCGTGCAGCAAGCATTGGGAGGGAGGGGGAGAAGCAGGACACGGTGCGCTTGGGGAAGAGGCAGGGCTGGGGTAGGGATTTGGGGAGGGGCTGGAGTCTGGGCAGGATCAAGAGTGGGGCCCGGGGGGCGCGAGAACCCACCAGTGCCAAGGAAAGTAAGCAGCTTTAGGGAAGAAAAAACTTATTGTGTACATTTTGCCCACAGCAATGAACAACTAGTAAAACTGATTCCTCCACACGTCGGGTCCTCAGATGGCGCTGTGCATTTTGATGGATTTCTGTTAAGCTTGCATAACATTATACAAAGTCGTTGCCCTCTATATGTTAATCTGTTTGTTACAACATGGTGTACACATTTAATAGTAAGCATGGACCACAATCACAGTTTCACTTTTGCTCTTATTACAATGGACAGTTGGCTCATTCATGCAACGGAAAAACCCCCAACTCAAATGAAAAATAAAGAACCTGAAACTGATTCAAGTGAAGCACCACCGCCGCATATGTACTTGTGTGGCAGAGGGAGGGGGAGGAGGTAAATTACCACAGATACAAAGAAGGGGGGTGCAATCAAATAAGTCTGAGAACCACTGCTCTAGAACTAAACACTAAAGGTCAAATTCAGATCTGGTGTAAGAGGATGCAATTCCAGTAAACTTGCATCCTCTTACACTGGGTCTCCATTCAGACACACCCCCAGGAGAACAAAAAAAGCGAACTGCTAGCAGCAGTTCAGTACTGGATCATGGAAAAATAGGTTTGGATATAGTAAGAAACATACACTATTACAGATGTAGTAAGTACAACACGTACTATATTAAAACTATTCTTCAGCACCTGGCAACAATACTACGTACAACTAATTTTTAACAGATGTTTTAGTGTAGCAGAAAGACTTTCTCCTAAATAGTTTTAAAGTAACACAACAATATTGATAGGCTCTTACTGGAGGTAAAGTAATTCAAATGCAACTTCAAAGGGCACCACTGTTAGCAGAAGTGTGTCAGAAAGTTCCCCACACAAACTGGAATTAGGAAGCATTCTCCATTTTACTTTATTACGAGTATTATCATTTCTGGACAGGACTTGTTCATATATCATTTACTTTAGACAGACTGCTACATCATTTCTCCTACTCAAGCATTTTTTTAAACTACAGCTGCCAACTTGTTCAGATTACATTAAATGTAAATTATTTACACAAATATATATATAGAGATTAATATACACATTAAAAGAAAGGCCTTTCAAAGTGCTTCTTATATACATATGTTACTTATTGTCCCATTGGTAGGACAATTACTAAGGGGTTCTCTACACTAGAAAGTTGTACCATTTTAACTGTGCCAGTATAGCTAGTGATACCACTCTTCCACACCCCAGTGTGGACACACAATTATACTAGTATTAAGGTGCTCTATACAGTATAGATATTCCTTTACAGAAAGGAACAACTATAGTGGTTATAAGGGCTTGTCTACACTTGAAAAACTACAGTGGCACAACTGCAGCTGCGACACTGCAGTGTCTACACTGAAGCACTACATATGCTGACATGAGGAGTTCTACCTTTGGTGTAGGTAATCCACCTCCCCAAGAGATGGTAGCCAGGTTGATGGAAAAATTCTCATTGGCCTAGCACTATCTACACCAGGAGTTAGGTTGACTTCACTATATCACTCAGGGTGCTGAGCATTTTTCACATCCCTGAGCAATGTAGCTGAGTCGACCTAACCATTTAGTGTAGACCAGGCTTAAGTCACCTTTATACCAGTCTACCTTCATTCATACTAGGACTTTAACCATTTTAATTATTTTGGTAAAAAGATCAAACCCCTAATCAAAACAAGTATGCTGGTAAAATTCTTAAGTGTAGACCAGGCATTAGTGTCTGTGCTGCTCAGCTGCCTATGTTAACTTCCCCTACCTATTTGTTACCAAGTCCAGCTTATCCTGGACATATGAAATTGTAGTTCCAATTTGTTCTTAATAATCAAAAACATTAGTAAGGCTCAAGATGTCTCAGGGAAGCAGAGGCAACTAGGATCATTAGAGCTCAGTTATGGGCAAGTTCAAGAGGCAAATATTGAACCAGCAAAAAGACTTCAGAGAGACAGTGATGAAGAAGCACCCCCAGGAGACTACCATCTATGGGCAGTGACCTTCCTTTACGTTTTTGCATGTTTGGGTTTTTAATTTTAAAAAGAATAATTTTCACAAATATTTCACAATCCAGGAAAAGCTGATAAAGTTTTATGTAGAATTCAACACTCTTATTGCCCAGCTCTAGAAAATCTAAACTTTGGCCAACATTCTCTCCTCCTTTTATTTATCCTTTATATCGAGAGCAGGCTGCATATTTTAACAAAATGAATAGCCTATCACAATGCATCTGTGCTCCAAACAGATATACTCTTCTTGGTCTCTAAATTAACAGTGAACAAAATACAGCAGAGCTTTGCTTTCTGTTTTCTTTTTTGCTCTATTTTATTTAATGTAAATACTTTTCGAAAGAGATAGTTTAAAAGAACTGGCTACAGCACACAGTGTAGGCAGACTACGTGCAAACTTCCCCATGTAGTTCTGCCAACACAGTTTAATCCTCATCTGCTATCCTAGTTCTGGGCACCTGCTAAGCAGAAGCTGCCAACGGTGTTGAGTCCTGACAAATTATATGGTGGTTCTGTAATATGGACAAATGCCCACGAGGCTGAGACCACCAAACTTATTTCATCTCTGACCTAAACCACATATAAATGTAGGCTCCCGAAGACGAAATGAAACTACCTGCGCCATCTGCTTCTTCATAACACAATTAAGCTTTCAATCAAAAGGACCTAAAACACTGTAGTTGTCTTAACTCTTCATAGTGGATTAGAGGTCAATATTGTTCACATACATACAATGCATCCTAAGGGGAAAGTCATTCTTTTACACATTTCATGGGGAAGTTTCTTGTTTATTTTAAATCTATTTAAGGGCATAGAGCCCAATCCTGCAGCCCTTATTCAAGGCAGCAGTCATAGTGATGTCAATGGGACTACAATTCTACAGGAATTCATTTGATGAAATATAATGCCAATGCACTGGCTACAGTGGAGTTCCACCCAGGATGAATTTGTCTTTTAGTCAATGGGACTACTCATAAAAGGAATTATTACATTACTAAGGTTGCAAAGTCAAGCACTCAAAAGTTAGGAAATGACAGAATTCAGGAAGGGGTGAGGGCTCTGGGCAGCACTTATCACAGGTAACTCCCGGGAAGCAGCTGGCATGGCCCTCTGGCTCCCTCTGCACACTGCCTTGGCTCGGAGGTGCTGCCCTCACAGCTCCCATTGGCCATGGTTCCTAGCCAATGGGAGCTGTGGAACCGGCGCTCAGGCAGTACACGGAGCCCCCATGGCCACCTCTATGCCTAGGAACAGGAGGGACATCCAGGAGCTGCATGGAGCTCAGTAGGGAGCCTGCTAGCCCCACGCCAACCGGACTTTTAATGGCGTGGTTAGCAGTGCTGACCTGCACCACCAGGGTACCTTTTCGACAGGGCATTCCGGTCAAAAACCGAACACCCGGCACCCTATTCCCCTCCCTTCTCCCCCAATCTGGTTCTTGTCCCCTTTGCATTGAAGTAAGGCTGCCAGCTCCTCCACAATGACCGAGTACCAGCTGGTGGAGCACTGAGAGCACAGGACAGAGTGTCTCTCTGCTCTCAGTTCCTTACACAATACCAACCTGCAGCAGCTGTAAGCAGCAATTACAGGGAAAGGCCTACTCAGCCCCTGCAGTCCTGGGCTGGAGCATGCTCAGTGCAGACAGAATCTGCAAGAATTTCACTACGAAACTCTAATCCATCTCAACTGAGCATGCATGAGGTCTATAACTTGGCCAAATTTGTTTCATAGGAAAAGTAAAAGGCACAGCTCTGTCCCAAAGGCAACCCCCCTGCCTAATTTCTCATCCCTGCTCCAAAGCATAGAAGCACTAGAGTGTCTTAAACAGTTATACTAATTGGTTTTAACATGGACAAAACAACATATTATCCCCCAGTCTCATTCTCAGAAACAGCTGAACCATTTGTACTGAAAGTTTTCAAAACAATTCAGCCTGAGGCAGACACTTTGCATGCATAATTTCAGACTGAATGGTTAAAATTTGATAGTTATAAGAAACTGAAAGTTTCCAGCAAGCTTAAACATATATATTGCTACCAGTTTTACCTATAATTCCCACCTCGCACAAAGGTTAAGTGCCATAACCTTCTACCCCAAAAGAGTACCACCTATCTGATTCTAACTCAATCCAATACAATTATATCTATTGGGAACATATGGGATTTGGGGAAATCTATAAAACAAACATCAACTTGATCCCAAATTCCCAGGATTGCAAAATGATTCTAGAATTCCACAATTACAGCCACAATTAGGATTTAATTTCCCAAAGTGACAATATCATTGCTACGGCTGCATCTTTTCTTTAAACAATGTCATAAATCAACATAATGTGGCAGATTAATAGATTTGGTTTTGGATGTCTCCACCCACACTACTCATTTAAATACCAGAAGTTGTGGGAATGATAATTTGGGAAAATCCATAGAATTAAAGGCAGTGATGCAATTACAATATAATAGTGAAGGATGGTCATGTGACTAGGGCACTAGACTAGGGTCAGATGTTGAATGAGGGCCTCTTGCTTCTACTAGACTACAAGTAGCGACTGCTGTGGAAACAGTGCCATTAATGTGTGTGCAACTTAGTGACTTCAACTTGCAAAAGTAAGATCAGTGCATGCCATGGTTTGTGAAATAAAGGTTATGTGTCGGTTATTATATCTCCTGGAATTTCTGAATTAGCAGACATCAGAGTATTGCATATTTGATTCCTATGTTTGTGACAAAGCATGCTGACACAAGTAGGGTTTCCTGCACGTGACTGAACTCCTAGGTCTTCAGATCGGAAAGATCTACAGTTATCAAAGAAACAGATATTTTTCAGAACACTTCAGAGAAAACAGCAGCACACAATGGTGCCTGTTTAGTAGTGAATGAGATATTACAAGCACTAGAGGAACAATCATGGTCTCACACATGGTGTTTCATAGTCTGCTCTTTAAAGGGAAGGAACTCTTATTTTTAAATAAAAGACTAGAATTTTTACATTTTAGATACGTAAAAACACAGTAGAATTATTAAGGCCTTTCCATTTTTAAAAAATAAAAAAAATTACATTTACTGAAAAATCCAATCTTAGTTACCAAGCCTTAATTTAATTCAAATATGTGTCTTCCCCAACTTACAAATGTGATCATCTTTTCCCAATGCTACAATCATATCCATGTGGCTCGAGCCTCTCTCTTATGTGGAGTTTCACTGACTACAGTAGGGCTCTGTATTAGCATAAAAGAGTCCAGTCACACAGGTCTCCTATTGCAGGACTGGGGCCTAAGTGAGCCATTTCAGTAAATAAGATGAAAAGAGACAAGCTTTTAGGAAGGGGATGTGTGAGACTGTATTTACATCATTGTGGACATATACTGTATCAGCATGAGGAAAGAGAGGCATGTATGTCTCTAACTTACTTTCATGTGCAGTTCAAATTGGATGTAGAGGAAACATCTTCATTAATGTGATTCCACATAACATTATTCAACATAATTCTACTATCAGCACTGGGAAGATCCTCAGCTATCCAGATTATTTTTGTTTCAAATATTCAGTGTTTTTTTATTTTCATGATCAAAGTTTTCTTCCATGTACAAATAAAAAATGGAATTATTTAAAAGAAAAACAATAAATATGGGAATTATTTTAGTACTATCAGGACATGAATTGCATTTGAATAAAACCAAGGAACCAGAGTTACTCAGCTCAGTGAGACTATTTCTGTGGATAAAGCTACTCACAAGCATAAATGCTTCCAGGATCAGGATCTACAAAACAAAAAAGAGAATATTTCCAGGAACTATGAGAAACTCATAAGTGTCTTAAGTATTTTCATAAGCAGTGATACCATAGTCTTTTGACCTGCATTGTCCGGCTTCTACTTGTTTACAAATTGATTTATAGCACCAAATACCGGCTTAACTTTGAACTACTATTTAATATCCCTGTGTTACTTCCTGTTTATATTTGTGTGCATAACCTCAGGTATATTCTGTGTGGCCAACTGTTCCTCCTGTAACTTCCTTCCTGTATCTATCACTCTGAAATACAAATAAATTGTTGTAGGGAGGGGAAAGTCGTAGATACCTATTCAGAGAAGAGTACTTTAAAAAAAAAAAAAAGCAAGTCTCCTGTTCCCCTGAGTTTCTTCATATAATAATAGGTAACAAGGGACTGCTACATATATCCAAGAAAAAAATAAATGCCAAGGCACCCAGAAAAGGTTGCTCTAACAAAAAGCAGTACAAATAGAGGCCCCATTTGCTAATACACTCCTTTTCAAAAAGCGAAGTCCCACTGAAGTCAAAAGTATTAAGCACATGCTTAAGTGTTTTTCTGAATCAGGGTCATCAGCTCTGACCCTGCAATGCAATATGTCCACAATGGGTCAAGTTTTCAAGTGGGCCTCTAAATTGCATTTACATCTTTTGTATGTGCACAACATAAATCTGTGCTTTCAAAACAGATCATGTTCAATTGCTTGACTTAAACATGCATATCTGAATTTTGCACATGTAAACAGGAGCTTAAATGAAATCTGTCGATTGAATTGTATAGGCCCCTTTGATCATTTGACACGATACGTTTCTGTTATAAAAAAAGCAAAACTTTCATGAGGATAACAAAGGCCACATGTTAAAGATCTCTAATGGTTATGCACTCCAGCCTTTAGTAGGAACAATTATAAAGACCATTGAAAGAAAAGTATGTGGAGGACATGTCTACAATGAAAAAGAAGTCAGGAAGAATAGAAGTCCAATCTGTAAAGCCACAGAATCAAGGTTATTTCCAGCAAGATAACATGTTTGATTATTAGAGTTCTTTCCCATCACTAGGGTTCTTCTGGACCACCACCAAATTCAGCTCTCATTCTAGCAATGTTAACTGACACTCATGCTCATCACATATATGACAGATGGACCATGGCCATCAGAAAACATTTCTGTATTTTAAACTATAATGGCATGTAATCAGGAAACATGATTACTATATTCTGGCAGTCTTCTGGGTAGCTGTTAAAGGGACAGTGTCAATTTAAAATCTAGGCAGCTTCCAAAAACAAGTATTTTCAGGTACTACACCTGACCCTGAGTCCCTGATAAATACCAATCTTGCTGGCTCGAAGAGTCTCTATAGGCAGTAACTCTAAACAGATGATCTCTCATAACCCTGAGAAATGGTGGCTCAAGCACAAAAACAAGAGCCCGAAGAAATAATGAAACCTACCCAACTTGTCTATGATATAAAGGTGCACCTAAAGCTGCCATCACTTTCTTAATTACTTTTCCAAAGACAAGGGAATTGAAGACACGGTGCAGTCGACATACTCCAGAATATGTCATGAAGAGACCTTGTGAGGATGGGTCAGTGAGTCCAAGAACTGGAACCACAGCTGATTTTCAGAGAACCCAAACCAAATGTATCTGTCTGAAATTGTGTGTGCCTGCATGCATGAGTGGAAAAGAAGGAAAAGACATCTTCTACCATACATGCCTTTAAAAAAATTAAATAAAAATTCTAAATATAAATACCTTTTAGGGTCTGTGCCTCAGTGCCAGAAGCCCAGTTCTCGTAAGAACCCTACAATAACAAATCAGTATCTGTGTGCACACAGTGCAAGTAGGGTGACCAGATAGCAAGTGTGAAAAATCAGGACAGGGAGTGTGGGGTAATAGGCACCTAGATAAAAAAGAGCCCCAAGTATCAGTACTGTCCCTATAAAATTGGGACATCTGGTCACCCTGAGCGCAAGAGAACAAATGTCAGTAAAACAGATTCTCATTTCAAGGTCCCAACAAGTCATTTTAAATAACGGGGAAAGGGGCAGGGGGGAAGAGAAGAGATTTGAATAAATTATGAAAGTCACTCTGACATTTTCCTTTTAGCCCTTTTTCTTGTTTGCCTTGCCATTATTTGACAGCTAATTCCAGGCATCTTTGTGAAACTGTATTTTCATTGTCACTTTCAACTGGTGTATAGCAAATCATCTAATTTCTAAGAATAGAAAATACTTGGGGTTTTACATGGAACTTCCACCTCACGAAAATTCATTCCTGTTTCTTTAAGCACATACACAGTTATCAACTGATGCTTCTGACGAACATCCTGCTCTAAATAAACAGACTCTTCTGGCTGTCACACACTTCCTCCTGAAGTTCTGGTGGGTAAAAGTTGAAAAAATTGCCAAATTCAGTGACCAGCAACTTCTGAGCTGACTTAGATAACAATCTACAAAGACTTCAGTCCAGAGCAAACAAGATGAAAAGCCACATTAAACATGGCTGGATTTCTATATTGGCATGAATACCTTAAAGTGCTCACAGGAGGCAGTGGGGGATGGGGTGTCTATCCAGGTTTTTTTGGATATAGGAAGACACTATGCCTCAACCAAAGCAATTAAACTAATTGCACCTGTCACATTATTAGTTGTGTAGGAGTCCCTGCTGTCAGAATGAGAACCTTTAATTCTAGTAAGTACAGCATCACATTTGAAAGTGATACTGACCGACTTACCACAAGGTTTAATAATGGGCCCAGAACTGTGAAAGTGCCCTCTTCCGCAGCCCTGACTCACCAGAGCAGTCTCATGTAAGTCAAATAAACTACTCCAGCGAATATGGGCTACAGAACCAGTGCATTAAACAGGACAACCCGAGTATTTTGAATATTTCTGGTGAGACTCCTACCAGCCACCAGTAGACTTGAAAGTCTGTGCTCTGGGTTCTTTTGAAACTTCTAAGACTGCTGGCCTGGCTATCCCCAATTTCAGAGGAAGCCAGTCAGTTTGACAAAGGCTCGTCAGATCTAGGAGGGCTGCAAAAATGGCTGGCCTTATCTTTACCGAGTCTGGGCTTGCAAGTCCCAGAGCAGAGTGAGAAGTTTAGAACAACCCAAAGGAACATTACTGAGCGTCTATTAAAAGGAGTTTGGTAAATCAGGGCTGTGGTGTATTTTAACAAATGGTTAGAGGTTGAAGTAAAGTATAAATCAACTCTACACATACCACCAGATTAGGAGGGATCACGAACAGAGAAAAGGACAGAGATAAATTGCAAAAGGATCTTGAGAGCATGGAGACATGGATAATTATTAACAAGTTGGGATTTAATTCTGATAAATGCAAAGCAATATCTTAGGGGAAAAATAATAATGAGAAGTACCAGAGAAGAGACCAATGGTCAGAATGTAGTAATGTAGAGAAGGATATATGGGGTGAATTGTAATACTGAACTAGACAAACTCAGTGTGATAATGTTACAAAAAAAAAAAAAAGCTGATGTAATACAGCAAATGCCCAGATAACTCAACCCCTCTTAACTAAACCTCTTGATTAATAAATATGAATTCTTTCTCCCCCTTCCAACACCTTATCAAGAACTATACAGACATAGTAACCCTGGATGAGAACATTCTCAGCCCTAAATCACAGCCCCTATACAACAGCCCCTATACAGGTCAGTCTCTTTTCAGTGTACTGCATGTGTGAACTCTTCATCCAAAGCTCCATTTATCTGAAGGTTGTGGTTGGTCCCAAAGACCTTTGGATACTCGGGGTCAACTGGAGGCCCAAACAGGGAATGAATTATTACACTAAATATAGCATTAGTAAGGCCACACTAGTGTCCTTTGTACAGTATGAAGCATCATGTTTTTTAAATAAATGATACACAAAAATAAAAACCACTGATAAATTGGAGGGGAAACCCAAAGGGGTTCAGGAGTCATAAGGGAATTATAAAATATGATTTATGCAGAGAGAGTAAAGAAATTTAACATGTACAGCCTAGAGGAATGATGAAAAGCTGATATAACTATCCAAACACTTGAGAGTTCTGAGATTTAAAGGGAGAAGTTGTAAAGCTTAAAGAGGTGTCATGAAAATAAAACCAGAAAGCATTTCTAACTAAAGTTTAAGTCCTTGATTCTGCAGAGACTTACACACACTGAGTAGTAGCACTGAAGTCATTCAGTGCTACACATACAGCGTATAAGCCTTATGCACATGTGTAGATTTTTGCAACAACAGGACGTAACAGAAACATAGATTAGACTACAGAATAATTTTATGAAGGGATGGTGTTAGATCCCTAACATGAAGGGGTTCATTTTCAAAAGGACCTTTACCAGCCCTCCACTTGTATCCGCATAAAACAACATGCAACCATACACATGCCCACCTTTAGCACACCCGCAGGCATTTGAAACAGACTACAACTTGGGTGCATACAGATGTTAGACTACTGTTTAAGTGTACACACTGGTATTTGCACTTCTTCGGTGTGTGAAAACTTGGAACATAAACACATTCAACTTGAAGTCTGAAAATGTATCCCTAAAGGTGTATCTAAGTTTTCTTTTGAAAACAGCTGAGATTAGTAGAGTGGAAAATCCAGTACTCATGCAGAAGAATGGATTAGATGACCCAGGATTCCATTCCAATCCCCATCATCCAAAACGCTACAGTACTAAAAACAAATTACTTTGATGGAGAATGAAGAATAATCTGTCATCATGAAGTTCTACAAGAATAACTGTGAAAAATGTTGGTTCAGGATATGTTGCCAAGGTCTTACAGTAGGAATAGTTTATCAGATGGTCTATGTTTCAGTTTGTCCAGAACTAGATGAATTAGTGTCTCTTCTGTTCCCAATTTTACTACTTCTGAAGAGTCAAAGCTGGATCTTTTTGGAGTATCTCTTATAAATTTGGGTTATGATAATTTCCCAATCACATGAAGCAGCCATTACACAATAGAGAAATTATCATAGCCCAAATTTACTAGAGATACTTCAAAAAGATCCAGTTTTGAATTTTAGAAGTAGTAAAACTGGGAACAAGAGACACACTAATTCAGCGAGGTCTGGACAAACTTGCCACTTTACTGCAGGTACTGCATCTTCATATTATTGAGGAAGAAGATGCAAGTGAAAACAATGGTGAATGTATTGCCAGGAATTCTGATTTAAATTCTAAGTATTCACATGAGATTAATTTTGTATTTCTTTCCCTTTAGTATTTTGATTATTAGCTGTGTAATTGAAGAAACTCAGGGCAGTTTAAAATCAATATTTAGTAGTAAGAGAATCTGCCACTAAGATTGTATTACACCGCTATATAAACAGTGTTCTTTATCTTTGAAGAATTTTATTTATAATTTTAATTCTGTGTATATTTCTCTGCTGCTAATCTCTGTACAGTGCCTTTACAAACATCAATTAATTCTCCCAACAGCTCACAATAGGCAACGATTATCCTCTTTTTACAGATGGAGAAGCTGAGGCTGAGAGGCTGCCCAATGCTAAAGAGAAAGTTAGTGTTAGAGGTAAAATTAGAGCACATTAGAACCTGGCTCCCATATTAGTTCTCAGACCAATCCACGTACTCTCTGGTGATTATTTGATCAAATAAACCAAAAAATGGCTCACATTTTCCATGCCAAAGCCAACATTCACGCTCACGTCTATTACACCTCCTGTATTCAACTTCCCATGGTAAATTATGGCAAAACTGAAATGTTAGGGCACAGACCAAGAAACACTAATGGCTGAAAAAGACTGAAGTTCAGTATCAGAATGCTCATTTGAAGAATATTTCAATATTTTCAGAAAATGAGATGCTACCCAAATAGTTACAAAATTAATGAAGTGAAATGGAAATACAGGAAAGCAAATAAACCCCTTGAAAACAGCAGCCATGATGCAGCATGTCATCACATGACCTTTTCATTTAGCAGGTTTTAACCTTAATCTGAGTGATCATCGATTTAGTATTGTGCTGGCTGCTACAAACACTGCAAGTTTCTAAACCAGCTATTGTTTTCAGTGTAACGTGCATAAATAATTCCCATTAACCTTACTGGGAACGTTGTGCATGTGGCCTGGGAAGAAAAGATGCCCCCAAGTGTTTAAGTTCAAGAGATCTTGTTTTCTGCATGTTCTAAAGAAGAGTAAGTAAATTATTTGTGTGTGTGCACGCGCACACCTTATACATTTATGAGTATCATGATAACTAAACAAACATGTTTAATGCATCAGTCCTATATAGAGGATTTGCTGCAGGAAGGGTTTACGCTCCTCTCAGTAAATAAGGAATGTCTAACTTAGCAGTACCTGTAATAGGACAAGTTAAAAAAAAAACAAAAAGCAAAAAGAAAAGAAAACTCACACCACACTTAAATCCAAGACTTAAATAATTTAAAGCATTTTAAGTCCTATATTCCATGCTATCAGAACCTTGAGAGATCAGAGTGCATGTGCAATTGTTTTAAATACAATTTAAATACTGCATCTGAAAAGAAGGTATTTTCAAACAAAAAGACTATTTTTATTCCTATAGACATAGTGTACTGTAAACAAATAAATCTCTGCCTTTGCTATCAGCATTTGCAGGCATCAGGAAACATCCTAAATGGTGAAGTGACCTGACCTGACCTAACCTAACACGAGGTGATGGATGCATTTTACTTTTTAAGTCAAAAGGGCATTTACAGTTGATTTTTACAAAGATGAAAAAGATAACATTTGCTCTGCTTTGTTTTCAAACTCTTATCCTAGAAGTAAAATCTGATCTTTCTGGAGTTGTTTATTCTCTTCTGCTCTCCGCTGCTGCCAGAAAGGCTTTCTTGGCTTCCTGTTCATTTTCAGAGGAGTCATCTCCAAAGGCTATGATTGTGGTAGGGTGGGAGACAGGGGAAGGAGATTAAGGGCTGCAGATGTAAAATATATTGTATGCCTCTACAGCATCAGTGTGTCGCCTAATACACCAAAGAACACTGGAAAGATAGATATGGACAAACTGTTTTGATAAAATGAGTTAGATGTGACATAAGCAACCTCTTTCTGCTAGACAGAAAACATTTTGATCTAAAAGTTAAATATTTATCTGCTATAATTGTGTCTATGAGATGTTAAGTGCAGAGTCCTGCAGCCTTTATACTTACATGACTTCTACTGAAGTGGTGTGTCTATGCAACAACTACAGAATCAGGATAATCAAAGAACAAGCTTTCAAATTACAATATGGGTTACATGCCCATATAGTAGAATGTACAGCACCTGTATCTTTCTAGACATTTATACTGCCCTCATCACAGTAATATGTAAATACTTTATGAATTCTAAAAGTGTTACACCGAAGTAGATCTACTTTTCTTGCCTATCCCTAGCAGCACTGGTATTATATGTGTACTTGTTGCAAGATGGCTAGTCTGAAGCAGATCTCACATGTCTGGCTGAGGGCAACCAGTGAGGATGTCTACTGAAAAGATAATGAATCACCTTTCCATCATAATCTGAAATTTTCAGACTGTAAATATTTCAGATGTACACAACAGTAGAAATTTCAGTTGGAACATACAATATACATTCCACTGACACCACAGCCCGGGCTCAGCAGCCGTGCTCCCATTGAAGTCAATGGCAAGATTTCTACTCACTTCAGAGGTGACCCTGTATATTAGAAGTCAGTGCACTTTATTTAACATTCTTTTAAGCACAGACTTAAGATCTTAGGCCTCTAAACAATCAGCTTTCTCCCACTGGATCTGTTTCTTTTTCCTAATGCTACCAATTCAGCTACTTATATACATACATGGTGCTTTCATAGGTAGCAGTAGTGGTTTGGGGTTTCTTTTGCTTTGTTTTTTGTTGTTGTTGGGGTTTTTTGGGAATAATGTTGTAAGTACAAGAGCTAGGGAGCTGAGCTGTCCTGACATGAAATGTTTTCTTTCCACTTCAGCAGTCTGTTTTGATGTGTTTTCAGAGTAAACAACAGTACTGCACAAGTTAACATCAAGAGTTTTCTGCTGCTGCTGCTTTCATAGCAACCAGTTCTCTCCGATCCATCTGAGTGAAGCCTACATAAATAATTGCACTGTGCTTAAGAACTACTATAGTCAGCGACACTTCCTATCTGAACTATATTCCTTAGCATTTAAGAATTAAAGATGTATTACAGGGGTAAAAGAATCTGAATTTAAGTATTTGTTTACAGAGGCCACAGCAAGGATCCGAATATATCTGTGATAATTTACAAACACATTTTGATAAACGATGAGCAATTCAATACAGGCCTCTTCTAGATGAAAATCTGTTTCTTTTTCTTCATTCTATTTTTTGATAGTGAACTTCTTGCTTGTGAAAGCTGTAGCTGGACTGACAGCTTGGAACACGAAAGGAATCTGTTCCTATACTAAGCAAAGCATGGATGGGCAGCAATAGTGCAAATTCCCCACATTTCCCTGTAGTGCTTCTGTTTATGCTGAAGAAAGATTTCTTAAGTTAATGTAAAAAGAAAGCTTTTTACAGGTATTTTTGTACTTCCTTGTTTGGAAAGTGCACAATCCTCCCTTTACCTCTTTTTCGTGATGGCCAAGACCTTCCTCTGGATTTCTGAGGTTGAGGATGTGTACCTCCTGTGGCAGGCCCATTGTGCCTCTGCTTGCACAACCAGATAAGACAGTAAAGCTCTCCAGCAAGGCATGAACTGGGTGGGAACTATTGACAGGCGATAACACACATTCGCTCCTAGGCACAGGACCTGTAGAGGAAATCACAGATACACACCGTTCAGAGACAAGACCCCGAGTAAATGACACCTTTTAAACTAGAATTGTCTTTTTGATTACAAAACCGGTTGGAACACAAACAGAGGCTTCAATTAGTTATTTGCAATGTATAACAAATAACTTTTTTAGTTATTATAAATAACTTTGTTTCAATTACTTTGCTTATTTACTTATTTTGTCATTCCTTTTTGGTGCTAGATCTTTAATTAATTTCTCTGACAATCCTCATTTGAATCTGTATTCCTCTCCTTCCCAAAATTGTAGGAACTCCACCCTACACCAAGAAAATAAGGAAGGAAATAAGGACTGAGAAAGAAAAAAATGAAAGATAAAAAACGGGGATTGGTTTGCCTGAGATGCAGATTATTTGTCTATGTGAAACATCTTTATGACAAAAACAGAAAACATAACTACACAATCATATATATTCCTTTTGAAGTAGAGCAGATATGTAATGTAAACATAGTTCAGGTGTCCTGCCACATTACTGCAGACATTTATCATATGGCAAACTGAAATTTTGTTTGTCAAGTCTATTTTGAGTATGACAGTGATGATCTAAACTGATAACAGCTATCTAGTCCAAAACATAGCCAATGTCCTTTCAAATAATTATTACCATGCTCTTATGTTGTATTTGAGACAGCGTGATGTGATATAGCAGGATAGCACAACAGTGAGTGTGTATGGAATAGTTTACATATAAACTATATCTGCAGGAAACTAAAGCAAGACAAATTATTTATGAAAAGCAGCCCAACTTTTCCAAAATGGTTCAAACACACAGTTATAACAACAGATATAGTACGTTTTTGATTGCGAAGGTCACTGCATTAGGCCCAGATGCATGCCAAAGATTATACATAGAAAAGACCAGGCACAGGCTTGAAGAATTGTGATCTCTCAGTCTGCTATAAATGTGCTAGAAAAAAAACCCTGTTTCCATTAAAGAAACTTTGAAATAAAAAAAAACAAAATTTCAACAGAAATATTTTGCAGATTTTTCTATATGGTTCATAAGCAGTTACATATCACTAAAGATCATCAGACCCAAACTGAATAATCAGCAAGTATATATACATACACACATTTTAATTCTTGTTTTAGCATTGACCTATAGTTTGCTCATTAAATAAAAAGTACAACTAACAACTGATCATTTGAGAGAGTTGGATAGTTTCTTTTAAAACAGACTTTTCCTAAAGAAAGCAAAGGTGTTGAAAACAATGAGATTTTTGCAGTGCCTTAGATCATGCAGGTCCTGTCCTCTGAAAGGGGCTGTTTCTATTCTAAAACCCACTGGTGCATACTACAAAGTCCTGCCAGCTCCCAGAAGACAGGCATGCTTTTTAAAGGCACCGCTTGACGCATGATTTGCACCTGCCCAGACATGGAGTGCAAAGGATGAGCAAACAGCATACTCTCAACATGAGAAGCTTGGCAACTGCACTGAATGAACTCTGACATGTGGGAGACTTTGAAATTTTTTTTAAGCAAGATTAAATGATACAGCTACGTAAAATAAAAACACAGTCCTCAAGCAGTGATATGTACTATACTTTATGAAAGCCTAATAAGAATGTTGTTTCTTTTATTGCTTTAAAAAAGTAATCATCAGTAACAATAATACAACCAACAAATTAGTTTATTATTATTACTACTGTACAGGTATAACGATAGTCCCTTGGAGCCTCATTTATAGATTGGGCCAGGACCAGATTGTGCAAGGCGCTGTACAAACACAGCACAGACCCCAATCAGCCCAACCATCAGTGTATCAGTCTTGCAGCTAAGTGAGTTATTATGACAGGTTTCAGAGTAGCAGCCGTGTTAGTTGTATTCGCAAAAAGAAAAGGAGTACTTGTGGCACCTTAGAGACTAACAAATTTATTAGAGCATAAGCTTTCGTGATGCATCCGATGAAGTGAGCTGTAGCTCACGAAAGCTTATGCTCTAATAAATTTGTTAGTCTCTAAGGTGCCACAAGTACTCCTTTTCTTTTTGTGAGTTATTATATGAGCTATATTCCCAAATGCCATGCCAGATACTTGGTTAAGGGAATGAAACAAGGATTAAGGAATGAATGGTCATTCACCTGAGCTCCTTTTTTGCTGGCCAATTTATTGAATGGATTTGGGGTCTGTCACCCAGCCTCTCTTCCAACCGTAGAAGCAATGCAACAATAGAACAATTCATTCATAAGAAGCGGCTCAAGAAAAATACAGGGCAAGCCAGCAACCTCTACCTAAAGCACCATCAGGTGCTCATCTGAGCCAGCATTTGCATCAAGGACAGGGCAGGCGAAGTGAAGTGTGCACACCAAAAGGCCCATGGAAGTAGGGTGGGGTGGGAAGAAGTGGAGTTGACGAAGCAATGTTGACAAAAATGTGCCTTTCCTTAGTGAGGTTCTGGAGAAAGAGCAACTATCTGCTTTCCAACAGGATATTTCAGAGCCTGTTAATTCATTTCTAAAAACATCCCCCATCCTTCCCCTCCATCTTCCATCCTGGTCTTCTGTAACAACAATGTCTATTTGCTCTGGGTGCTACATCAAGCTTTCAAGGACTCTCAGATTCTCAGGAACAGCAATTCCTTCTGATCTTGCAACACTGGAAATTACATGAACATAGAACTGTGCAATGACTGGTGTGATTTTGCACGTCTACAGCCAATGTCACATGAAAACCTGAATGATTTCCATGTAGTTCCATATATTTTTACCAGGTCTGAATATGACCTGAAGCAATTCTTTCTACCACTGCATACAGGGTGCCAATCCTCTTCTCATAAAAGAAGTCCTGTTATCCTGCAACCCTGTCTATACAAGTTCTTATACTGCGCTCATCACCATATCAAACATATAGAATTTATAATGCTGGAAAACCAGACAGATTACATACAAAAATAAAAAACTCTTTGATAACACTAATCATCTTATTTATCTTCCCCTGCACAGCCTGATCATAGCTGAAGTCTTATATAAAACCACTGCCTCATCCTGCCTCAGCTTTACTTTCCTGTTGTTGAGCCATGCACCAGCTCTAGATCCACTTCTGCCAGCCTTCTCATGACATGCCCACATCCTGGCCTTACCTTTTCTACTTCACTGTCATCAACTATGATAACATGCCACCCATACTTGACATTATCATTGTTAAACAGCTGGTCCCTTCAATTGTAACTCATCACTACTCTCTCACAAACAACACATACAAAATAATTGATATTCTGCCCCTACCCTTTCATCACACTGGCACTCAAGGAGCCAAAAATTGTATTTTAATGACTTTTTAACCCACAGTTTAAATTGGGATTGGCTTCAGGCCTTCCGAATACACACTTACCCCTCTTGAGACTATATATTTTAAGTTGAGCTTGTACTCACCTGTCTTGCTATTGTATTGCATGTTCATTTTTTTTTTAAACAGTTTTCTTATTTAAAAAAATCATGGCTTGTATTGCAACTAAAGATTAATTAGTTAAGGTTTGTAAAGCCCTCTGAAGATGAGAACCAGGTTAAGTACACTCATTATAACTGACTATATATACTCCCATGTAGCACAACATATTTCAGGGCACCAACTGTTAGAGAACTGAATTAAACGTTTTTTCCAATTTCAATAAATAGCAATTTTTTTTAAAAGGTCCTTAATATAGATCCAATTCTGTTTGATACTAACATCTGGAAATTATTCAACATAATTTAAGCACTCTGGTTTCCCATATCACCCAGGCTCCTAATAAGTAACGTGTGTTCTGTTGTAATAAAAATGGTAGAGATGGGGTGGGGGAAATATTATAACCCAGCACCAACTCATAACTGTGGTGGATTTGATTCAAGTAATAATATAGATTAATATAGTTTCTGTTATATTTCCATAGGGACTTCTGCAGCTCTGTCAACTGAAAAGTGTGACCAACTCCCGCAAACTGTGTGAATCTGCATGGCAGGCTCCAAAGCATGTTAACATTGTTCCATAGGAATCCCAGAAGGCCCTGCGGGAGCCTGCAAACTGCAACAACAGAATCCAACACTTCTTAGAGGAAAGCACAGATTTAGTCTAATGGATTTCATACAAGGAAATGTTCCATATCTGGGCATTTTGCATAAAGGCAAAAGTTTAAAAACATCTGGAAACAGCAGAGTCCAGAAACACCAGGGATCTCTGAGCTGTTAAGTCTGAAGTAATGTAAATTACTATCGACCAGCTCTGTAGGCCATTGGGAATCTAGCTAGACTTCACCACTTTTAATATCTAAAAAGATTCCATATAATTTTGCTGGTAAGACTATGCCAAATGGGCCTAAATGTTCAAATGGGAACCAAATATGCCCAGGTGACAAACTTGTACAAAGAAGTGGCTTGGAGGTGTCTGGTAATTTAGTGGCACTTTTTATTGGTCTGTAGCATGATGAACGGAACTAGACAAAGAGGGTCAGGTTTCAGGAGAGACCTAGTTTGATGCATCACCAGGGGGTTCAGGAATACAAGCAGAGGCCAAGCTGCTATTCTAGAAAGCAGGGATCAGCAACCTTTGGCACACGGCCCGCTGGAAAAGCCCCTGGCGGGCCAAACCTGTTTGTTTAACTGCAGTGTCTGCAGATTTGGCCGACTGCTGCTCCCAATGGCCGAGGTTCACCGTCCCAGGCCAATGGGGGCTGCGGGAAGGATGGCAAGCACATCCTTCGGCCCACGCCACCTCCTGCAGCCCCCATTGGCCTGGGATGGGGAACTGCGGCCAGTGGGAGCTGTGACTGGCTGAACTGGCCCGGCCCGCCAAAAGCTTTCACTGATGGGCCACATACCAAAGGTTGCCAATTCCTGCTATAGAGCATCAGCATGAAACACCGACCACTCTGCATACTCAGTAAAGATCTCTTTCATACACTTTTGCTGCACCACTTATTACTAATGAAAAATAGCCAATGCAGGGGGTGGAGACAGAGACACACGACTCCACAGACAGCTCAGGGAGCGATTGTAATCTCCTATATCAGGGGTGGCCAACCTGTGGCTTCGGAGTCACATGCGGCTCTTCAGAAGTTAATATGCAGCTCCTTGTATAAGCACTGACTCTGGGGCTGGAGCTACAGGCGCCAACTTTCCAATGGCCCAGGGGGTGCTCACTGCTCAACCCCTGGCACTGCCACAGGCCCTGCCCCCACTCCACCCCTTCCCACGCCCTCCCCTGAGCCTGCTGTGCCCTCACTCCTCTCCCTCCCCCCAGAGCCTCCTGCACGCCACAAAACAGCTGATCGGTAGGTGCGGGGAGGGAGGGGGAGGCGCTGGAAGCTGGTGGGGGCTGCTGACATATTACTGTGTCTTTTTGGCAACGTAAATTGGTAAATTCTGGCTTCTTCTCAGGCTCAGGTTGGCCACCCCTGTCCTACATGCTCTCCTTTGATCAAGGACTTTTTACTGAAAAAGCACATTTATCTGAGCATTTACACTGCAATGATATGCCAGGAGAGATCCAAAGCAAAGAAACTGGTAAAGGCCTCAGTACTTCAACTCTTTCAAAGAGAAAATATTAAGCTTCCACTTGCCTTTCTTGTATGTAAACTATTCCATGCTGTGAATAGACCATCCTATGTGACTCATCCTGAGAAACTATAGCCTTTGGCAAAAACAACGAGGAGTACTTGTGGCACCTTAGAGACCAACAAATTTATTTGGGCATAAGCTTTTGTGGGCTAAAACCCACAAATCATCAGATGTATGGAGTGGAAAAAAAACCAGTAGGCAGGTATATATACACAGAAACCTATAGCCTTTGGGTTGTTTTGCTTATGCACATCAAAATTACACACAACAAATTTTAAAGGAACGTCACTAAACTGATAGCCAAGTGAGAAAAAGCAAGTAGCAAAGGGAGAATGGGGATATCTAGATAAAATAAGGAGATAAAGACCATCCAATATCCCCTAGAGCCCAGAATTTCACTTGGAAACCCAACATCTAAGATCACTCAACTTCAACAAGGAAAGAAAAGTGTTAACGAATTAGAGAGAGAGAGAGAGAGAGAGAGAGAAAGAAAAAAAAAGAAAAAGGAGAGCCTTCACTCAAATAAAAAAATTATACTGAATTTAAGAGAACTATTCTATCATGCATTCTTACAACTACAATACCCACCTGCTGAAGTGAAGAAACAGATTGACAGAGCCAGAAGAGTACCCAGAAGTCACCTACTACAGGACAGGCCCAACAAAGAAAACAACAGAACGCCACTAGCCATCCCCTTCAGCCCCCAACTAAAACCTCTTCAACGCATCATCAAGGATCTACAACCTATCCTGAAGGACGACCCATCACTCTCACAGATCTTGGGAGACAGGCCAGTCCTTGCTTACAGACAGCCCCCCAACCGGAAGCAAATACTCACCAGCAACCACACACCACACAACAGAACCACTAACTCAGGAACCTATCCTTGCAACAAAGCCCGTTGCCAACTCTGCCCACATATCTATTCAGGGGACACCGTCATAGGGCCTAATCACATCAGCCACACTATCAGAGGACCGTTCACCTGCGCATCTACCAATGTGATATATGCCATCATGTGCCAGCAATGCCCCTCTGCCATGTACATTGGTCAAACTGAACAGTCTCTACGTAAAAGAATGAATGGACACAAATCAGACGTCAAGACTTATAACATTCAAAAACTAGTCAGAGAAACACTTCAATCTCTCCGGTCACACAATTACAGACCTGAGATCCTTCAACAAAAAAGCTTCAAAAACAGACTCCAACGAGAGACTGCTGAATTGGAATTAATTTGCAAACTGGATACAATTAACTTAGGCTTGAATAGAGACTGGGAGTGGATGGGTCATTACACAAAGTAAAACTATTTCCCCATGTTATTTCTCTTCCCACCCCACACCCCACTGTTCCTCAGACGTTCTTGTTAACTGCTGGAAATGGCCCACCTTGATCACCACCATAAAAGGTTTTCCTCCTTCCTGCTGGTAATAGCTCATCTTAAGTGATCACTCTCCTTACAGTGTGTATGATAAAACCCATACAGTGTGTATGCTATGTTTCATGTTCTCTGTGTGTGTATATATATCTCCCCACTGTATTTTCCACCGAATGCATCTGATGAAGCGAGCTGTAGTTCACGAAAGCTTATGCTCAAATAAATTTGTTAGTCTCTAAGGTGCCACAAGTACTCCTTTCTTTTTTGCAAATACAGACTAACACGGCCGCTACTCTGAAACCTGTTATTCCCATATGGCACCTCGTAGAAGGATCCCAGTACTGTAATACAAATATGACTTACTATCAGGACAAATGGGATTTCTTTGAAGATTTATGGGTTTCTGCTGATGGTAATGGCATAGTTTCCATTGCCTCATATGGTAATCTGTTGGCATGGACTGTGCTCTGAAGTGCCTGGATAGTAAAAACCCAAGAAACTGTCAGAGTAGGAATTACACCACAAGTTATTGTTTTTAGAGTATCTGTTTGAGTGAAGGAACAGGAGTAACAGCAAGAAGAAGGCAGCTAGGTAGTTTCTGTATAAGGAAAAGTCAGACAACAGTGTCAAGTTATTGTATGCACTCAAGCATATTAGATTACAGGCCACATGAAATGGTAATTCTAGATAGCTCTGTTACTGCATATTGCTAATTATATTAGGAAAGACAAATCTTTACCTATGTTAGTGATAATTAGCAATATGCACAATTAGCCATCTCATTTCAAGAGACAGGGAGGTATGTTAAAATTGTATTTACAAGTGAATAGGAGATATCCATTTACTGTTACAGATTCCTCCATGACAAAAAAATTGCACCATCTGCCATCTTTTTGAGAAGGAGGAAGCAAATGAGAGAGAAAATCTACATAGTCACTGTGACACATGGCCAGACAGTCTTTCATCCTTAACTTAGAACCCACCTGAACACCAGAGTTCTTAGATTTAAACCAGAACCTTTGAGGATCCAGTACCATTTGTTGTTGGTAAAAAGCAAGTTCTGGAGGCTCTAAAACTTATCTTATTCCTTAGAAGTAGAACAAGGATTACTTTCAAACAAATAATCTTAATTGTTTACATAGCACAAACATCCATTTAGCTACAGAAGCTATGTTATTAAATTAAACTGAAAATGTATTGAAAATAAATTACATTTCTTTTTGCGATAAGTCAGATATTTCACACAATCCAACATTTCTGGAGGGAAGAGAGGGGAAAGGGAATGATCTTAAGGTATCAAATAACTATTGTTTCTTTTGTTCTAAATTATGGGGTTTTCTTTTTTTTGCCATTCTGATGTGCATGTTGAGTAAAAAAAACCCCCCAAACCTCCCCCCCTCCCCCCAAAACCCATAAACAGAATTTCAGAGGCGCTCAGCATTGGCCTAACTCCACTCCAACTGACATCAATGGCAATACTGCCATAAATATCAGCGGTACACAGTTAAACCAACAATGAATACTTTTGAAAAACCCGCCCTGAAAATGTTAGGGGATTATTGTGAGGATGCTACCTCGAATATCATAATACTCTTCCACTGCCACCATCATGGACTAAATCCAGAACAGAAATATCACATGTAGGCCCAGTGAAGGAGTAGGAGTAGGCCCAGAGAAGGCTTCAACAGATGAAGGAGCAAACTTTATTTCTACAAGACTATTTGTGGATGTAAATTTAAGCAGGATTTTGTCCCAGGAGTTGCTCTGAGGGTGACCAGACAGCAAATGTGAAAAATCAGGATGGGGGTGGGCGGTAATAGGAGCCCATACAAGAAAAAGACCCAAAAACTGGGACTGTCCCCTATAAAATTGGGACATCTGGTCACTCTAGTTGCTCTACAACAGTGGTCCTCAACTAGGGTTCACGAACCCTGGAAGGGGAAGATAGGATCAGGGGACACAGAGGTCTTCTGGGGGTTGTGTCATTATGCCCCATATTCTTCATAGTAATATTATTATGATAGAAGTATGGCATAATTATGATGCATTTTGTGCAAGATAAGGCATGTGAGATATCACTGGAAAGGTAATGATTTACTGAATATGATTATCTTGTTTGCATGCATGTATCATTTTGGTATCTGAAGTTAGGAATATTGTCTATGCATCTATTACAAGTGTGTTTACACCTGGGGAACGACCGCTAGTCAGAATTCAATCAGTCTAGATGGCTGGTTGGGAAGGACCATTAGGGAGAACAATAGGTCTTAGAAGATGCAAATCTCCCACTGGGGAGCCTTCCAGGGGACACTGCAAACAGCCTCTGAGACATGGCTGCGGTGGCCCTATAGGGGCATGTGACCAAGCCACCTGGTACTAGATTCCACAATACTACAACTAACCAGGCATGGGATTCCAGGTGTGGGAATCTAATAGGGGGAGACAAAGGGTTCCCCCCATATGCTAAAGCTATTTAAGGCAGGGAAGTGACATCATCGTGGGTCGTTATTCACTGACTCCCCACCCAAGAAAGAAGACTGCTTGAAACACCTGAGAAACAAAAAGACTGAACTAGGGGAGAAGGGCTGAACCCAGGCTAGAGGGCTGTCTAGCCTGTGAAAGGAATAACTGGAGTTTTAAGCTGTAAGGAAGTGCAGCTTGCCTTCAAGAATCTCTGCAATCTGCCTAAAAGAACATTTAGGGTGAGAATTTGCTACTTCTAACCAATTTCTTTAGTATATTAAGCTTAGATTGTATGTTTGTTTTATTTGCTAGGTAATCTGCTTTGATCCGTTTCATTTCCCTTATAATCACTTAAAATCTATCTTTTGTAGTTAATAAACTTGTTTTGTTTTAAGACCAGCGTGCGGAAAACATTACTGGTGGGCAAAAGCTGTTGCATATCTTCTTGCACATTGAGGGAAGGGGCTAATTTTACGAGCTTACGCTGTACAGATATCTGTGCAGTACAAGACAGTATAATTTTGGGTTTACCCTCTAGAGTGGGGTGTGCACTTGTGTACTGGGCAGTTCCTTAGCTGAGCCTTCCCATGCAGAGCGGATTTCAGCATCTGTGTGTTTCTGCAGCTGGGTCTGCCTGTATGTGTGCTGGTAAAGTGCAGTCTGAAGCCTGAGGGAGGGCTTGGCAGGCTGCACAGCAGTACAGTGTAAAAGGGAACCCAGGCTGGTGGGTCAGGCAGGCTCAGTCGTACCCCAGTTCCAACTGGCACCCTGTGGGGAGGGGGCAGTCACAGGGGTATGTCAACTTATCTAGATATTTGCCTAGTTTTACAACAGGCTACATAAAAAGCACTAGCTAAGTCAGTACAAACTAAAATTTCACACACTGACTGGTTTATTATACTGCTCTATATACACTATACATTGAAATGCAAGTACAGTATTTATATTTCAATTGATTTATTTTATAATTATATGGTAAAAATGAGAAAGTAAAGCAATTTTTCAGTAAAAGCGTGCTATGACACCTTTGCATTTTTATATCTGATTTTGGAAGCAAGAAGTTTTTAAGTGAGGTGAATCACCCCTGAGGCAAGGGAGAAGTTTAAAATTAAAGGGAAAAAGTTCAGACTCAGACTAGTTTTGTCAACTCAAAACCCACTATGCAACCCCACCTAATCTCTGCAAGGAAGTAAATTTGGCCTTTAAATTACCTTCATATTGGTGTACTTCTGCAACAGCATATTAAGATACATGCCAATCTCTGTGATTTGTTTTCAGGTTGTTCAGTAATCCTGCATGCAACCAGAGTACCAATGAATGCACTCCTCATCCCAGTATATCACCCATACTAATTCCTATTCTGTACTATGATCAATTCTATCCCAGAGTATTTGCATGCAACACCCAATCCACTCTGTTGCTTTAACATTGCATTGCAAGTCAAAAGTATGTTTAACCAAGATACTATTTTCCTCCTTTATTTTCTGTAGTATTTTTAGAGGATTTTTACCATGTATAGCATAAGTATCTGACTTCTCCCACCTGCCCATTTCAGAACCATCCTAGCCTCCTGCAGAAGCTGTGTGCTGTTCTCTTGTTGGATTTAACTATGTATAGCACAATCCCAAATATCTGATTTTTGATGCCTCTTTTGAAATGTTTATTCCCTCCATTCCTATCTACTGATAAAACCATATGGCCCACTGCATCTGTCACAGCAGAAGTAATCTAACCTTCTGTACTGCCTGCATACTTCTGGCATTTTCCCTTACGCAGGAAATGCAAATTGCCTTTGGAACTAGAAATTTTTCCTTCCACTTTTTAAAAGTAAGTTTCTGCCTCTGTGTGTGTTTGTGTGTGTGTGCATGCACTGCCAAGAAGCAAAACTGAGGTTAGTTAAATTATAAATGGTGTGCTTGGAACACTGCAGGATTAATTTGAAAAAGATAACTATCAGGTAAAACTCAGATTTTGTTGCAAGGAATGGTTACTTATGAAAGAGTAAATTACAGACAGAGGCGTAATTTCATGAATGAATAAGATGGACCAAATCAAATTAGTTCTTGATTATACATTAAAGTCCAGTTCAATATCGACTGAAGCAAAGGAAAGTTAGCCAATGTAAACAATATACTGTAAACCAAGTTTAGCAAGAGACTACAGTTGATTAGGTATATAGTAATTTGATTAAACAAAAACAGGGAATGAATGAGAAACCTGTTCAGTTCAACACCCGCTGACCACAACCTCATGACAGTATTACAAATACAGCATTACTCTAGAAAACAAACATCTGTACCTGGGGAAAAAAGTCCTTCCAAACAGATGATGTGTATGTTTTATCAAAGTACTAAATTTTATGCAATTTTTCCTGTACTTATTTTATGTCAAGGTTCAAATTTCTGCTTTTCTGAATTTTGCAGTAACTTGCCGTTTACAGGGAACTTTTCCCCTAGTACTTTTCCATCTCCAAATACTACTCTCCCTCTCTTCCTCCCAAGTGAGCTTTCAGGAAACACTCAGGAATTTATCTTCTCTGAATAATCAGCATAGTCCAAATGGATTGTTTTCCATTTAAATAATCCTAACATGCAGAGCTTTGTTTTGAATGCCAGTGAACGAAAGACACAATAGTTTGTGTTACAGACTTCATCACTGAAAATATTCATACTACACTGACACACAACACAAAAGCGAAGTTTCCAGTGACCAAATTTTAATTTAGCTTATTCTGCTGTGCATACCTAAGCTCCCCCACAGTACTAAGTGCATCTAATATGCTCTTTCTAACCAATACTGTTATTTAGTGTTGCTGTGTCCTATTAACCGTGGTCCACACTAGATGTGGATGCATTTCAGTGATGGCTAACTTCCAGCATGTACAGAGATTGAAAAACACTACGGGATTCAGTCACATGGAAGTCTACGTAAAAATAGGATATGGCTGTTATTTGAACAGAGATTAATGGGGGAAACAAAATGTAATCAATCAAGAGGTGTTTAAATCCACGGTTACTGAAAAAAGAAGAAATGAACAAATCTATAACTACTGCATTATTTCATTATTTCAAGCTGTGGTTAACTTTAAAAATGCTTTTTGTTGTGAAACAGTTCCTTTCCTCAGAGATAGCTCATAATGGTCTTGGATTTTAACTTTCTTTACTGTAGAAAGGATAGGAAGTTGCATGGAAACAATGAATGGAAGTGCACTTTTTATCACACAAGGGCAGGAAGCATTCAGCTGGCTTTACATTAGAATTCCATATTGGGGCCAGAGAAAAAAAATAAACCATGTTGTTTTTTAAAAAGCCTATTTAAATTCAAAACCATTGTATTTTTAATAGATTGATATTGAAACTATACAAACCAACCGACCCACATTACTGCTGCTATTGTATTGCTGAAAATGAGTTATAATAAACTTTTGGTAAATTAAAGACAATAAGTAATGAAATTCCAGGCCAATTTAAGGCCAATTTCATGAGGTGAAGACAGAATTATATTTATTTTTTATATCCAAATAGACAGGAATTCATAAGGCAGTAAACACCACACGCGCGAATGAGACTTCAACATCTACTTTAGGAGATTCACAGAAACCCAGTTGTCCTCTGACTTTTCCTTTCCCTTAAAGGAAAAGGGTTACTTATTTAAACTGAGAATAAATAGACCTCAATTCTTTCGATTCTCTGATCTCAAATCTAACAGACCCTTTTAAGAACAGTACATGCTATCTATCTATAGTACTTATACAGCCCCCATCTCTGTAGTATCCAAGTGCCTCACAATCTTCAAGGATATATCCTCATAACAGCCCAATAAAATAGGGAAGTCCTAGGATTCCCATTATACAGATGAGGCAAAAAGAGACTCATGGTACAATTTTCAAAAGCACTCATGTGCCTTAAGATATATCCCATTTCCAAAAAAAAGTCCTATTGATTTTCAAGGTCACACTGGAAGTCTGCAGTAGTGCAATGAATCAAACTCAAGTCTCCCAAATCGCAGGTTAGCACCCTAAACACTACACCTTCCTTTCAGGGGATACTCCATGTAGAGGAACTGCCCTACTGAAGTAGGATAGCGTTCGATCTAGTTTGGTATCCTGTCTCTGGCCATGTCAGTACGTGTAGATAAACGTACCAAAATATGCACTAACTTTGTGCCAATGACAATGTAGTTAGTTAGTACAGTACTCCTCACTTAACATTGTAGTTATGTTCCTGAAAAATGCGATTTTAAGCTAAATGATGTTAAGTGAATCCAATTTCCCCATAAGAATTAATGTAAAATGGGGGGGGGGGAGAGGTTCCAGGGAAATTTTTTTCACCAGACAAATATAAATATACACACACACACACACACACACACACACACACAGAGTATAAGTTTTAAACAATTTAATACTGTACACAGCAACAATGATTGTGAAGCTTGGTGGAGGTGGTGAAGTTAGAGGGTGGAAGAGGGTGGGATATTTCCCAAGGAATGCCTTATTGCTAAATGATGAATTAGCATTCAGCTGAGCCCTCAAGGGTTAACACGTTGTTAATGTAGTCTCACACTCTACAAGGCAGCATAAATGGAGGGAGGGGAGACAGCATGGCAGACAGAGAGAGAGAGAGAGAGAGAGAGAGAGAGAGAGATGTGCATTGCCCCTTTAAGTACACTGACACCACATTCTAAGTACATTGTCTTTAAAAAGATCAGGAAATTGAGACAGCAGCTGCGGCCAGCTCTCTCCCCTAAGCCCTGTTGTGTCTCCCCCCTGCTCTATATGGAGAAGGCATAAGTAGGGGTTAGGAGTAGCGGGGAGGGAGATACCCTGATATTAGTCTCCCTCTTACCCCTCCTCTTCACAGTAAGCAGGAGGCTCCGGGGAGCAGCTCCAAGGCAGAGGGCAGGAGCAGCACATGGCAGTCGGGGGAGGGATATTTGAACTGCTGACAATTGGTACCCTGCTGGGCTGCTGCTGCACAGGGAACTTAGGGGAATGAGGAGCTGATGGGGGGCTGCCGGTCCACCCTGATTCCAAGCCCCCACCAGCTAACTCCAATGGAGCCCCCACCAGCTAACTCCAATGGGCTGCTCTTCCTGCAAGCAGTGGACAAAGCAGGCGGCTGCCAAACAACGTTATAAGGGAGCATTGCACAACTTTAAACGAGCATGTTCCCTAATCGATCAGCAACGTAACAATGAAACAACTTTAACCAGGACGACTTTCAGTGAGGAGTTCCTGTATAATATGAAGACTATACATGCCACACTTATTAATTCCTTGGAGTTTTTTTTTTTTTTTTTTTAAGTCTGAATGATTGAAAAACCATGACAGGAGAGATTTTTTAAAGGCACAAATGGCATTTAAGACACCTAAGTTCCAGTAGAAAGTCAATGAGAGTCAAACACCTAAGTGCCATTTGTGCATTTGAAATTTCCCCCAACATGTCCACAATTACAAGGTCATTTATTGGACTAAAAGGGCAGACACAGTGCAGTACAACAGTCTACAGCTGATGTTTTTATACATGCCTAATGTGGATGACCTCAAGGATGCCACCCAAGATTGTGGCTGGCTCCTCAAGTTAAGTTAAGTTCCTCTTGCAGCATAGCACACCACACTCTCATTAGCTAAGTTTCCACTTTGGCAATATTTTACAGCTATTGCTCTTGAAGCCAGGCAATTCTACTATAAAGACAGGATATCCAACACATAGCAATGAACCCATTACTGTGTTAGATTACAGCTACAGTTTTCAAACTATGGGGTGGCCTCCCAAGAGAGCGTAGGAATATGTCAAGTGAGGCATATACATATATACATATACATATTTTTTATACATATACATATATATGTATGTATAAGAGCTCTGGGTGTCAGCCCTGGGTTGCTGGGGCGCAGGCAGAAGAGCCATGCAGATGTGAGAGGCAGGGGGAGAGGACAGCCAGAGCCCCGCTGTCCAGGACTGACAGCTGAAGCCCCGATGCCCAGGCTCAGGCTCTTCTCCCCCACCCCTCCATCCTTCACCAGGAAGCAGTCACGGCTCGGGCTCTCCTTCCTCCCTCTCCCCCAATCCCTCACCTTGAGGAGGCGGCAGCCAGCCTCCAGTGCGGGGGGCTCTGCTAACAATTCAGGCTGCCAGCCCCGGGGTGGTAGCAGCAGCAAAGAAGTCAAGGTGGCAATGGAGTGCTAAGTCTACTATGAAAAGTGATGTTGACAAAATATCACTTTTCACATTGCAACCCTTATTTCTGAGCTGCTGCTGGTGTGGTACTGCTTTCACAACTGGGCACCCAGCCAGCAGCCACTGCTCTGCCTTCAGAGCAGGGCGGAGTATATGTACTTCTGTGGTTTGAGGGGCATAAACAACTACAGAGACAAAGAAGGGGGGCATGATACAAATAAGTTTGAGAACCACTGGATTATTGTATATACCACTGATACTCCGATCTCAGTGGTTCAGGAGCCAAATTAGCAATCAACATTACCCAAAGAGCCACAGTAGTGTGAATTCATTGTTTCATTTACTCTCTACATAGAATTCTCGCAGCAAAAACGACTGATGAAGTATTTTTATTTTATTAACTACAATTGGTTAATAGCATAGTAAAAGCATCCTGATTGGTTGTTAATTAAATCACACAGCATTTTAATATCATGTGCTGCAAAGAGCCCAATGAGCTCGCAAGCCTCAATCTGAGTATTACTGATATATACAAACCACTCAAACATTCTCCCTGTGGTTTACGGCATCACTAGATGCTCACCCAAACTCAGAGATGGAATTATAACTATATAGTTCAACGTTTGTCTGTGTTTGATACGGGACAAAACTAGCTTGTCTCTCTCACACAGGCAGAGGCTCAATGGGATTATATGCATAACTAAGGGAATCAGAATTCAGCCCTATGTTTATCCACTCCCTCTTTTCCCTCTATTTTCTCTCTTCCACACCACTCCCAACCCTCCTCTTCATTTGTATCTTCCCTCCAACTCTTCCCCCTTCATCAATTGGCTGCTGTATAACCCAGTTCGGCTTCAGCTGGGATGTCACTGTGTCACGCATTGTCTCTAAACACAAACAGAGCAGCTCTTTGTATGAACTGGATTGTTTTTTACTTCTCCATGTTGGATTAGTGGCAGCCACAGGGGGTATATCTACACTGCAGCTGGGAGTGAGCCTCCCAGGCTGGGGAGACAGACGTACACTAGCGGGACTCAAGCCAGCATGCTAAAAACAGCAGTGTGGATGTTGTGGGCTCAGGCAGATATTCAGGCTAGCCACCTGAGCTGAGACCCAGGAGGTTGGGTGTGCTTGGGAGCCCCAGTTGTCACCTGAGTCACAGTGTCCATGCTGCTATTTTTAGTGCACTAGCTAGAGCTGAGCGAGCATGAGTCTGACTACTCACGCTGGGAATTACATTTCCCAGCTGCAGAGTAGACATACTCTGTTGGAGACACTTTGTCTGCTCATGCTGGACTTATTTCCTTCTCTAGGGAGGCAGGTAGCAGTGATCCCTACCCAGATTGGGCTATCGCTGAAGTACCTGGGCCATGACCCCAGAAAATTCACATATCCAGGCACTCAAGGAGAGGGGAGAAGCAGGAGACACAGGGCCTTCCTTTTCCTTCTTCTTGGCCTTGTCTGCCACAATTCTCTTCGCATGGTTCACAGAAGTTCCAGCCACTGCAGAGCTTCAAGCAAGGACATTAAGTAGGAGACTTTAAAATGTACTCTGCTCTCTGAGCACAGCAGAGCCATGGAGCACAGCTAACCATTAGAAAAGGAGTACTTGTGTCACCTTAGAGACTAACACATTTATTTGATCTTAAGCTTTCGTGAGCTACAGCTCACTTTATGAAGTGAGCTGTAGCTCACGAAAGCTTATGCTCAAATAAATGTGTTAGTCTCTAAGGTGACACAAGTACTCCTTTTCTTTTTGCGATACAGACTAACACAGCTGCTACTGTGAAACCAGCTGACAATTAGAAAGTGACAATTTATTCTGCTCAAAATAATTGGGACATTTTACTTTGAGCTGTATGTCAGGAAGGTCTGATAAACTTGTCGCCAGCTGTGGAGGCAGAATGAAACCGACAGGCTCTGAAAGGAGAGAGATTCTCCCAACTCCTGCATTAATAATCATGGACAGCTCTGATTCTGCCTCACCCCTGTCCTAAAGTGTAAGCAGGCTCAAGACCCACTTTAATGGATGTGGATCCTTAGTGCAATGAAGAAAAAATATGGTTCTCACTCAGGTTTATAGGGTCTGGTTAGCAACTTCAGTGCGTCTCAGTAAGTTGCAAAAACGTTACTCCAAGGACAGAATTTGGCCTACTGCTGGTAAAGGTTGTATTTACATTGCTCTGTGCCACCAAATGCAGACGCATAGGTCTCAGAAAAAAGCCAGAAGCCAAGAGAGAGGAAACAGGTTTAGGGGGAAGAGGAGTCCATAACTTCTAACATGCCAGTCCTTTTCTAATTAAAAATAACAAGATTACAAGTTCAAATGAAGGCTGAATTCCTATAACTGACCTTTAAGGGTAAGTTCACTATCATTAAATGTCTCATTGCACAAACCTTGAAAACTGATCTTGTTTCCACAGCTTAAGCAAAACAAAACTCCCTCTTCATAATACTCTAAGCTTCAGCCTGGTCTTTGAGAAAATGTTCTGCCAAAGGTAACAAAAGTGATGGCAAATATTTATTTTCTTCTTTCTCCCCTCTTTCACTCAGTAGTCACTGTTACTTAGTAGCTCTGCATTGTGAAGGGACTGCAAAGCTAACCCAGCTGGATAAGTGCAACAATGACATTGACTATGCAAGCTTAAAGTTGTTTCTTGTTTGTTTGGGGTATTTTTTTGTTTCCTAATTATTTTTTTAAATTTAAGAAGGAAGGAGGTGTAGGGCTGAACTCTGTGCCCAGAATTGTGAGGGTATACAGTGGAGGAAGAGTCCTCCCCAGATCAAGAATTGTATACAGCGTCCTTGCACTATTTTGAGCTTGAGAACTCAGAGTCTAGCACTCTCAGAAGGGATGTGGAGAGAGGGCCCCTCCTATTCACTGGCCAGCATGGGCAAGTCATTTGTCTGGTTTGAAGCCAGGCAGTCCTGTTTTTAAATGGTTTGTCCCCTGCTCATTACTGGGACAAAACCCCAGATGAGGCCTGGGGGACACCATTTTGAAGAGCCCACTGCTCTGCCTGGCTGGTGCGACCGTACCTGCGAGGTCATGCTGGAGGGAGCAGGGCAGTCTTCAAAATGGCATCCTCCATATAGCCTGACCTTGGATGCATGGTCATGCCAGTGGGAGCAGTCACTCAGGCAGTGGTGGGCAATGCCATTCCCAGAATGTCTGGTATTCTGGGTGTGCATGAGTGGCCAATGACCAAACAGTGACCGACTGTGTTCCGTGAGCTCCAGGAGACGTTACACCTGATACTCAGTGCTTCCTGAATCTACTGCTGGGTGGGCGTGGCTCCACATTATCCCCTGATGTGAATAGCAATTTAAACCCAACAGAGCCCATGGTGGAAACAACAAATTTAATGTAGTACTCACTCACTATTACTCCAAAAAAGTCCTTCTGTATCATACTGAATTGCATTTCATTGGTCTCCATGATGAGCGAACAAAAAACTAAAATCCCTTTTGTGTTCTATGGAAATTTGCTTTGAATCAAACAATGGCTATTAAAACTTCCAGTGGAGAATGGAGCGCCCAAACATAGTTCCGTATCAGTGAGACTGGTGCTGTAGACACATCACACCTTTTATAACTTCAGAAAAATATAATGTGATGAAAGATTTAAAAACAAGCTACATTTTTCTCCCCCCCCAACCCAAAAACACCACAAAAAGCTGCTTTTCTTTTGAATACCCTGGGCCAAATTCTGCTCTCCACTTCACTTGTGTACGTCCATAGGTGCAAAGTTACACTGGACCATAGAGAAAGAAAGTTAGAGTAGAATTAAATATATGGGGCAAATTCTACAGTAGGGTGAGCAGCTGGCTTAATTTAGGCTTATGGAAACATATTTATCTTTAGCTATTCCACATGTTCTGGTTATTCCTCAAAAATCTCTCATGATGAAGTTTTTGAGTGTATGTGTGTTTTTTGTTTTTTTAATTCCTCTTTGTCCATAGCTTTCGATCTACTCAATAAGATACACATTGTACTGTAAATAATTTGTAGGCTTGGGTGAACCGCAGCTAGCATTAAACAATATGTTAATACATGTATCTATGTTTTTGCAGAGTATCAAAGAACATCTCGTAAAAAAAGAGGAAGGAAGGGCATTTTCTAAAGTCCAGTTGCTGGAATCTTTAAAACATGATTTAAGATACTTATCATAAAAGAGATTCAATTCCCTGCTTCACGACAAGGTCAGCTACAAAACGGTCGTTATGACCTGGGTTTAAACACTCAAGACTCAGCAAATAATTGCAAAAATAAAAAAGCAAGGCCTATTTAAATCTTCGGTATATTTTTTGTTTACACTAGAAGAATAATTAAAGAATGGGCAACAAACTGTCTTCAAGTTACCATAGTGATATTTCTTCCCCATGGAGTTTACCATTGTGAGTTAGTCCCTGTGGACATCATTTTTAAAACTGCCTGAGCACAACAAATGTTGGCCCATGTACTCCAGCAGAGCCATGAATATTCTGAAGGTCAGAGACAAGCATGGATTATTTTCAATTAGAAAGCCAATTTTGTTGGAAGATATCCAGAAATAAAGTTTGGCCTTCGATCAGTGTGTTCAAAAGCATACAAACCAGCAAGCAGTAAAAAATCCTCCATTTTGAACTGGACTGACACCAAGCATACTATTTTAACAGTGAGAAGAAGGAGATTTGATTTGCATGTACTGTACACACATAGTTTCATTCAATTGGTCCCTATCAACTGAGTTACTCTGCATTTACACTTATGTAAATGAGGGTAGAATTTGGCCCACTGAACTGGATATGACTTATTAGAAGAACAATCCGAAGAGACCAATTTGAATAAATTACCCCTATATGTACTATTAATTCTGCATAAGGATTGTGGACAAACAGGAAACAAGTGTAAAGCGACCTTCCTGTACAGGTACAATTCTTTTTCCCTCCTAGTTCATGTTCAGCATGGTTGTAGCACAAAATACTAGCTCAACAGCTCCATTTGCATTCTCAGTCTTAACAGTTTCAGCAGTCCACCTAACATACAGCATGCTTACAGAATCCCAAGTAAATGTATTCTCATGATGTCCTCTGTTTAGCGGATCTGCTATTTATTCATTACCTTTACACATATATCATATCTCTCGGGATGTTGTCAGGGATATGTTTGGGAGAGAAGATGAAGTGTTTGAGGCTGTAATTACATGTAAATACTCATCTGGGCCAATCTATTTTTTCAAATGAATGTGGAACAAGGACCTTAGTCCTAACCCTGGCTACATTCCTGCTCTCTAGATTAATATACAGAAGATGTACACATACTGTTGTTAAAACACCATATGGTGTTAACCAAGATAATTTTATGATACTTTTATTCTCTTGCAGATGCCATTTGTTCATTTTTGACAAATCTCATGTCACAATGGAAAGTACAATAATCATACTAGCATTGCCTTGGCATGCTTAATAAATGTATTAAATTGCTATTCATATTTTAGGGCTGTCAATTAATTGTAGTTAACACAAGCGATTAATGCAAAACAAATTAACCAGATTAAAAAATAGTCATGATTAATCATAATTTTAATTGCACTATTAAACAATAATAGAATACCAATTGAAATGTATTAAATATTTTGGATATTTTTCTACATTTTCAAAAATATTGATTTCAGTTACAACACAGAATACAAAGTGTACAGGGCTCACTTTTATAATTTATTACAAATATTTGCACTGTAAAAAAGAAACAAAAGATATAGTATTTTTCAATTCACCTCATACAAGTACCGTATTGCAATCTCTATCATGAAAGTGCAATTTACAAATCTAGAATTATTTTTTTACATAGCACTCAAAAAGAAAATAATGTAAAACTTTAGAGCCTACAAGTTCACCTCAGTCCTACTTCTTGTTCAGCCTATCACTAAGACAAACAAGTTTGTTTACATTTATGGGAGATAATGCTGCCTGCTTATTTATGACATCATCTGAAAGTGAGAACAGGCGTTCCCATGACACTGTTGTAGATGGCATTGCAAAGTATATCTGTCACATCTAGCAGGTAAATAACTTGTTTGTCTTAGTGACTAGCTGAACAAGAAGTAGGACTGAGTGGACTTGTGGGCTCTAAAGTTTTACATTGTGTTTTTTGATGTAGACATGTAAAAAAAAAAATCTACATTTGTAAATTGCTCTTTCAAGATAAAGCAATTGCAATACCCGTACTGGTATGAGGTGAACTGAAAAATACAATTTATTGTTTATCTTTTTTACAGTGCAAATATTTGTGATTAGAAAAATGAGCACTGTACACTTTGTATTCTATGTTGTAACTGAATTCAACATTTTTGAAAATGTAGGGAAACATCCAAAACATTTATAATAAATTTAAATTGGTGTTCTATTATTGTTTAACAGTGTGATTCAAACTGCAATTAATCACGACTATTTTTTAATCTCACAATTAACTGCCATAATTTTTTATTTGACAGTCCTATAAATTTTACTTAATAAAAATATGCCTCATGCAATAGATCAATCTACTTAAAACTACTATTTGACCTATATTTACTGGAAGTTTAGTGGCAACAAGCACAATCAATTACACTTAAGTCATATAAAGGGATTTGTTCCACTCTTGGGAGCACACAGGAGATTGTTTTTTCTAAACATAAAGCTTTTCCTGGCATGACTTCATTTACTTTTCTCAGCATTACTAAATTCACCCTTTACAATGGCAGGACATTGTTGTCATGACATAAGGTCTCTCAGTAGCGCTTCTCTCCCTAGTCTCACTGCAAGCACACTATTCGTACCTCAGAAAGGGATGGCGAGACTGGGGCTAACTATTTCTTAAAAGACAGATAAACAGCAATATGTCAAATTCTGAAAATTTAAAATATTTTTTCTCCTCTCTCTATTTTCCATTTGAAGCTCCTCAGTACCAAAAAGAGTAACAATTTAGGGGAACACTACAAAAAGTTCTCTGACATGCCTCAGAGATTTGAGGTCTGAAACAGTTTTAATGATTTTTTTTTTTTTAAAAAACAGGACACACTGTAGCCTTGATTAATTTAAAAAATAAAGACTATTATGGTAGCACTCCTTCAGATACCGCGGAGTTACTCATTCTTTTTGAAAGAATCACTCTTTACTTTCTGGTCTAACCATTTTTCAAGAGGCTTTAGAGGGCTTAGTAGTGCTTTCAATTGACTAGCTCTTACTGTACGTCTACACTGCAAAAAAGGTTCACTTTACTAACTCAGTTTAAAATAGCAGTGAAGACACAGCAACTCTGCTTTAATTCTGGTTAGCAGCTAAAATTAAAGCCTATATGGGAGCATGGGGCTGAACTTGAGCTGCTAAATTGAAAGTTGAGTTGAAAGTCGAGCTGGTCTGTCTGCACCACTTTTTAAACCCTAGTTAGCTACCACAGGTTAGCTAACTGAGTTAAGAACTCAGATTTTTTGGTTTTTGATTTTTGCAGTGTAGACAGAATCTCCACATCAACTCTCTCTCTCTCTCTCCCAACTGCAAAGAAAAAAAGACTGCTTAAAAATCTAAGAATGGGGGTCAGGTTTAAGAATACTGTTCTGAATTAACTGCCTGCATTACAGATTTGTGAAAACACAATTAATAATGTTACTATTTATATGACCAAAACCACTATTTCAGAGCTTTAAAAAGTGTGATTATAACTATAAATGTACTCTAGAGTGGAAAACAATTGCACATCTTATCTCCAGCCACAAATTATCTTGTATATCTTCTCTTCAATATTACTGGCCAAGCTGGAAGCCTAACCTAACCACCATGCCCACTTGCAGCTTTCACCAAATAATAGTTTGCTAGCAAAACAGGACTATTTCCAAAAGGAACACAAGTATGTTAGAGTAAGAATTTACTGTACTGCTCTTCAGTAAACATGCAGAAATCTAGGGAAACAGTCTAAAATCACTCCATGTAAAAGTAATAGTATTGCAGCAATCAGATAGGGAAGAAAAAATATCAAATAGAAAGCATGAAGTATTAGGAGTGTAACACCATCAAACCACATACATTTTAACTTCACTCTTCAGTAAAAGGAGAATCAGTCATTTTGCTCATCACTGAAGTTGGAAAGTTCACAAGTTAGAAAGCACTTATGAATAAACTGACTTTTTAAAAATACTTTTAAATCTCACTGATGCAAAAAGGTTAAATTTGAGGAAACCTAATGGTTATTTGAATTCTAGTATTTATTTTTTTTTAAAAATTTGCTCCTTTGAGGAGCTAGTACCTCCATTCACACTGGACTCCAGTTCTGGTTTCCAGCAGCTGCAGATTAAGAACTCCCCATTAGTAGGTCCTAGTGATAGTTACTCAGACCTCTATTTTGCCTGGAAAGCTCCTTCCTTAAGAAAACTGATGTAGTCTAAATTCTACTGGGATCTGTAGAGGGATAGTATGTGTAGGCACCTGATGAAAAATAAGGTATAGCAGCATAGAGTGTAAAATGCATAGTACATCTCAATGTTGGGAAGGGCAAGGAAGAACTGGATCATATTTTCATATTTACTCTGTTGTAGAAATGTCCATAACACAGGGTTTCTGGGATTAAATATATCCTCATGAAGCAAAAAAACATTACTTACCTGAACTGTAGCCATTGTACTGGGAGATATCATGCATATGTGTATTCCTCACAGGTATGTATGGGCTCAGTACACAAAGCTGGAGAATTTTGTCTAGCAGTACTGTAGGGGTGGCACTCACACTTTGTGGCTGTAGGCCCTCCCCTGGCTACATGGGGTGGCATGGCGTCAACTGCTTTCAGTTCTTTCTCACTGAACTTCAAGAGCATAGACTCCAATGCAGAGGGGGACTGAGGGTGGGTAGAACACACATCTGCATCACATCTCAAGAACAACAGTTACAGTTCAGTTAAGTAACTGTTTTTTATTCTTCAAGTAGATGCAGCTGGTATTCCACATAGGTGACTCACAAGCAGCACTCGCAGTGGGTGGATCTGGGAGTCTAGTTAAACAAGGATTGCAGAACTGCCTTCCCAAAGTTTGCATCTGCTCTCGATGCTGCAGTAATGGCATAATGGCTTGTACTTGTGTGTACAATTGATCAAGTGTCTGCAGGTTGGTGTTTTTAGGTGACATTTCAATATTGGACATTGACATAGCCTGCACTCAGGTAGAATGAGCTCACACATGGGGCATGATCAGATCTCTCTTGTATTCTGTCTCGATATATGAAGTTATCCCGAGAGACTGTTTGCAAAGAGATTGCTTGTCCTTTCATTCAGTCTGCCTATGACAAATAGATGAGGAGAAGCACAAAAAGGCTAAGTCCTGTCCAGGTAAAAAGTTAGACACTGCCTGACATCCAACATCTGAAGACACTGCTCTGCTGGGGTTGCATGTGGCTTAGGACAGAACACAGGTAAATACACCACCTGGTTTAAATGAAACTGAGAAACCACAATAGATAAAAACAGAGGGTGTTGTCACAAGGTCACTTTGTCTTTGGAGAACAGCATGTAAGGAGACTCTGCCATCAAAGCCTGCAACTCAGACACTCTCCTCGCAGATGTTAAAGCTATCAGGAACACATTGTTTTGACACAAAAGAGAAAAGGAAGATGCTAGAGACTCAAACAAAGGTCCCTTCAGAGCCACTAAGGCCTTAAGGTTCTACAAAGAACTGCTTCTCTCAAGAGCTGGTGGAAACAAAGGATTCCTTTCATGAACGTTGTTACCATAGTATTCAAAAATAGCAACCTCCTAAGGATGGGCAGATGAAACACTGAAATCACCACCAGATGCACCATCAACAAGCTAAGTACAAGACCTGACGACTGGAGATATAATAAGTATTCCAAGATGTCCTGGATATAAGCCAGCTTTGACTGAACTCCGTGGGCCAACAATCATATTGAAAAATACTTCCATTTGGCAAAATAAGCCATTTAGTAGAGGGCTTCCTACTATTGAGCAGAAGCTGTCATACAGCTTCTGAATATCACTCTTCCTTCTCCTATAACCAGGCACACAGTGGCATGGAGAAAGGTGAGCGCAGGATGCAAAATCTGTCCTTGAGTCAGAGGGTTGGGATGAAAAGGAAGGGATGTGGAAGGCTGAATCATTAATGTGAGAAGGTCCAAGAACCAACATGGCCTCGGCCATGCCAGAGCAATGATGATGAGTCTGGCATGGTCCAGTTTCAATATGATAATGACCTGCAGAATGATTGGAATCAAAAGAAAAGCATATAGGAATGCTGATTCCCAACTCAGGTGAAAAAAGTGTTGGCCAAGGAGCCTGGACTGAGACCCCCTTAAGGGCAAAACTGACAGCATTACTAGTTGTCTCTCATGGCAAACAAGTTGATCGTCTGGATACCCCAAGCTACAAAGGCAGGACACAGAGCTTCAGAGACGCAGGTAGAAATTCCTCATGATGTGAACCGCAAGTTGATTCTGAACCCCAGGTAAGCGATCAGCCCCTGGAGTAATGCTTTACCTGGTACAAAACCGCCAGAGCCTTATCACCTCCTGACATAGAACACTTGACTGTAGTCCCCTTTGTCCGTTTGCATAATACATTGCAGCAGTATTGTCAGTGAGTATGTGAAACAGTGAGCCTTTGATGTGGACTAGGAAAGTGTGACAGGGATTGTAGGTGGCCCAAAGCTCCTGGACTTTGACATCAGGCAGTGAAGTTTCCTATTCTGACCACAGGCCCAGAACTTTCAGTGACCCCAGATGAGCTCCCAAGACCATCAAGGAGATATTGTTGACAATAGTCCTGGTTAGCAGGGGCTGAAAGAAACAAACACCCTGGCATACGTTGCCATGAACTGTCCATCACTGTAAGGAGTCCACGATCAGTAGAGGAAGTGGATCCATTTGTCCAAGAGACGGATAGACTGACAAGCCACATTTGGAGAGGGTGAAGATGCAATCTGACAAAATGGACCACTTGTGTGCATGCAGCCATGTGAGTCAGCACCCCCAGGCACACTCAAGCTATGGGAGAGGATTGAGACTGCAACTCCAGACAAAGCTGGTCAGCCAGCAACAATGCTCTCAACCTCATTAGGGCCCAAACGAACTTGCTTTTTTGAGTGGGGACAAACATTGATTTCCCGTTGTTTAGGATAAGGCCCAGGCAATTGAGTCAGTGTAGTGTGACATGTATATGAGAGAGGTCTTCTTCCCTGGCTTGCCTCAGTCGCCAATCATCCAGATATAGCAAGATATGAATTCCTTTCAGCCTGTGGTAAACCATCACTGAAACTACAATTTGTTAGAAGACCTGGGGTAGCAGAGAATAGCCAAAAAGGAGTAGGTGTACTGATAGTGACAGTTCACCATGACAAACCAGAAGACTTTCCTGTTGCTTGGGAGAACCACTATGTGGAAATAAAGTATCCTGAAGGCCCAGGGTAGCAAGCCACATTGTGATTTAATGTGGGGAGGACAGTTGTTAGGGTGACCATCTGGAATCTCCCAAACCTAATATATTTGTTAAAGTGCGGAGCTCAGGAATAGTCTCAACCTCTCCCTTGGAATTGGGAACCAGAAAGTACTGAGAATAAAACCCCCAATCCCACCGCTGCAGAGGAACCTCCTCCACAGCTCCCAAAGCTAGCAGAGACTAAACCTGCTTGAAGAGCAGCATCTAGGAAGAGGAGTCCCTGAAGAGGGATGGGGAAGGAGTGTAGAGAGGAAGGATGGAAAAAAACTGGATGGCATAACCTGGTCTGACAGTGCTTAGGACCCAGTTGTCTGTGGTAACTGAGTCCCAAACATTGTAAAAGTGAGCCAGTCTGTCCCTGAAAGGGGTGATAGGTATGTAGAAATCATGACTGGATCACTGCCCCAGACAGAGAGTCAAAAACAGTCACTCAATAGATGCTGGGGAGGACATGAGTCAATTGGCTGAAACTAGAACCTGAAGGCCTTTGCCTCTGAGATCCAAGACGCTTTCTGGGGTATTCCCGCTACTTTGCGGGAAAGAAGGACTGCCCAATGAACTGCCGAGAGCAGTACTGCTGTTGCTGACTGCTAAAATGGTACCTTTGTATCACCACAGGATACACCTCTAAAGAATGCAGCTTGGCTCATGAATCTTTAAAAGAGTGCAAGTTCTCATCTGTCTTCTCTGAGAATAGCACTCAACCATAGAAGGAAAGATCCTCAATAGCCTGTTGCACCTGAGAACCAATGCCATAATTCTGCAGCCATGACACCTTCCTAATCGTCACAGCTGAAGCCATAATTCTGGCCAATGTATCAGTCATGTCCAATGCTGACTGCTGAGAAAACTTGACCATCAAACAGCCTTCAACCACAAAAGCATTCTGGAGGCATCCAGCAACTTGTCTGCAAATTTAGGTATGGCAGTCCAATTAATGGAAGTCATATTTATATAGCAACACTTTTTGGTTCATGACACACATTTGCAGGGAAGAGGAGGTTTAAATCTTTCTCCCAAGTCAGTCCATCTTCTTGGACTCCTTTTCTTTGGGAGTAGATTGATACCTACCCTGTCAAGCCCTATCGTTCGCTGCAGTCATAACAAGAGCATTAGGGACTGAGTGAGAATAGAAACCCACAAAACCCTGCATAGGGATGAAAGAGTACTTCTCCAAATGCTTCGCAGTAGGCAGCATTGAAGCCCTTGCCTTTGCAGGTTCCAAGACAGTGTCATTAATAGGGAGCACTATTCTCTCCAGTACAGACAGTTGGAGAATGTTGAGAACTTGTGCATATTTTCCTGTAAAAATTCTGCCTGGATGCCCAAGAAAGCAGCCATAAGCTTCAAAAGATCCTGGTATGCCTTGAAATTCTCAGGTACTGAGGGAGAAGAAGAATCTGGTACAATTGAATTGTCAGGAGATGACAAAGAAATAATCAAATGAACCAAATGCTGTATTTCCAATTTGCAGGGGAAAAGAAGGCAGAATGGACTTTCCTGAGACTTCAAGCAATGTAGTTCCAAAGTAGAGATCTGAATGTCCTTCACAAAATGTGTAAACCTAATAATCAAAGTGTCTGATTTTTCCATTTTAGGATATGAATAATTCCTGTGAATCTTAATAGGATTATTCCTGTGCAAATACTCTACAGTGGGAGACTTGGACCCTTGTTCCTTTAGGAGACTCAGTAGAGCAAACAGCCGCCTTGGACCACACGGGACTTCGTCTCCATCTGTAGTAAAGACATGTGACTGTTTACTTCAGTTGTAATGCAATACAGAACTGAAAAAAATATGTTCTGATTGGTCCAATATTTGCCAGAAACAACAAAAAGGTTTTCATTCCAATTGGCACTTTGAGCCTCCTGCTGGAAGGAGCCATCTTGATTAAAAGGGAAGTCAAGATGTGTTACTAGTTATGTGGGAGCCCAAAGTAGGAATACAAGCTAGTTTCCAAACTGCTGTAATAGTGGTTTAACAACCCTACACAAATAACTGTATATGGATTTATGACATTATACTACACTTTTGAATCACTATCTTAAAATTTACGTACATTTTGCTTGCTGGGCTGTTTGTAAACAGAGTGAAATCCATGTTTCATCATTTACGGTAGTTCTGGAAAATGCTAAATGGTAATTTGCTAACAAAATACCCATATCAAATATGATAATGAGAGTGAGACAACATCACATTTACCATATACAGAAAAATGAAAACAAGTAGCATGAGTCATCCGATTCAAATCAATTTACCATACTGGTCTGATTGTAGCGAGTGATGTGATGTGTAGTCTGTTGCCTCAAATGTGAAAGGAGAGAGCTTTTCAGAGGTGGAGTGGGGGAAAGATGTGTTCTCTATAAAGGAAAGAAGCATCTCTGATTACACAGAGACTTTGGAAGTACGTTACACTGAACTGCTTTAATCCATAACAAAAGACCTTTCCTCCCCTGCCATAAGTAATTTCATAGATTCATAAATCATAGAGCCAGAAGAGGCCAGAGGGGACAACTGTGATCATCTAGTCCAGTGGTTCACAACCTTTCAAGACTACTGTACCCCTTTCAGGAGTCTGATTTGTCTTGCGTACCCCCAAGTTTCACCTCACTTAAAAATCACTTGCTTAGAAAATTAGACATAAAAATACAAAAGTGTCTCAGGACACTATTACTGAAAAATTGTTTACTTTCTCATTTTTAGCATATAATTTTAAAATAAATCAACTGGAATTTAAATATTTCAGTGTACAATATAGTACATAGTATAGTATATAAACAAGTATATATAATATATAAACAAGTCATTGTCTGTATGAAATTAAGTTTGTACTGACTTCGCTAGAGCTTTTTATTGAGCCTGGTGTAAAACTAGGAAAATATCTAGATGAGTTGATTATATCTAGAAGACCTGTGCATTCCTCCAGGGGACACATACCTCTGGTTGAGAATCATTGTCCAACCAACTGTAAAACACAGGCCGTAGGACTTCACACTCCTGTTTGAACTAGATGCTTTTAGAAAAGCATCCAATCTTGATTTAAAAATTGCCAGTGATGGACAATCCACCAAAGACCAATGGTTAATCACTCACACTGTCAAAAACGTATATCTTATCTCCAACTTCCATCCACTGGATCTTGTTATACATTTGAAGAGTCTTCAATCTACCAATTTTCCCCCCATGTAGGTATTTAAAGATTGATCAAGTGACCCCTTTACTTCTCTTAAGGAAACTAAAGAGATTGCACTTGAGTCTTTCACTACAAGGCAAGTTTTCCAATCCCTTAGTCATTCTCATGTCTCTTCTCTAAACCCTCCCAAATTTATCCACTTCCTTCTTGAACTGTGGAGTCCAGAACTGGACACAATATTCCAGTTGTGGCTGCACCAGTGCCAAATACAGAGGTAATATAATATGTCTTCTCCTACTCAAGGTTTCTGTTTATACATCTCAGGATTGCATTAGCCTTTTTGCTGCAGCATTGCACAGAAAGCTCATGTTTAGCTGATCATCCTCCATGAACCCCAATCCTTTTCTGAGTCAATGTTTACCAGGACAGAGTCTGCCATCTTGTATCTCACTATTCTGTAACTTAAACTAGAGACCCATTTAGCAATTTTCCATAATATCTGTCTAGATAAAAGATTAGCAAAACACACATCTTTCTATTTCTGTAACGTCAATAAAATTTACTTTTATTTAAGCCAAATGTCATGAGATTGTAGATACAAGGTGGCAACAATTTCTGGCAGGTGTCTTGGAAAGATACTGAACTTTGGTCTTGGATAAAACTGACTCAGTAATGAGTGGCAATCTCAACACAAGGCCAGGGGCCAAGTGGCTTCTGATATTCCCACTATGAACATTGCCACAAAAGGGACTGACAAGGAAAAATATGGGTATCAGAAATATCTAAGCAACGTGAACATTAGTAGGTTCAGTGCACGGGCTTTGTAAGCTGTTTAAATTAAACAGTACACATTAAAATTTTCCTTCTATTAAGCTAATAATGAAGAGTTCAAGAAACTACCTCACTGGCCCTAGGTTCAGAAATGCCAGCTCTAATTATAAACCTAAACAAATAACTTTCATAATATTTCCAAAAGGTCAAGGGCTTCTTACCTCAGCAAAATGGGTGCAGATTTTCTAAAGCTGTCACCCGTTAAAAGGGAATTTTGAGATAAATGCTTTGCACAAACATGACTGACTATATTCTCCTTTTTTACAACCTCTTACTGTTACAACCACTAATTTACAAGGCAAAAGAAATACAGGCATTTAAAGAGTTTGCCCCTTAGGCAAATAATTCAATGATTTTAAATTTAAAGACTTCCAATTAATTTCTATTTACCTAAAGTATCATGTTTCTTTTGAGTGCTAGACATTAAACACCCTTCATAATTAATTACCTCTTCATAAAAAAACCAAGCATGAGCAACATATTGTTAAACATACTGGATGGAAAAGAAACTGAAGGTGAAAAATAGGTGAATTACTGTCATGAATCCAGATTAGCACTAACCTAACTTTGGAATACGCACAGCATATAGAATGTGTACAGTTTATAACTTTAGCACACACTTCCATTTTTTTTAAATGAAATGTCATCCGATGAAGTGAGCTGTAGCTCACGAAAGCTTATGCTCTAATAAATTTGTTAGTCTCTAAGGTGCCACAAGTACTCCTTTTCTTTATTCATGAATGGGAAGTGATAGAGAGCAAGCTTAATTAGTATACTATTTCACAATGATTTGATTAGGCCACACAAAAAGAATGTTTGGCTTAGCAGCACTTTCATAACCATGGGTCTGTCAGAAGGGATCATCATGATAATCTGGTTTGACCTCCTGCACATTGCAGGCCACAGAATCTCACCCACCCATTACTGTAATAGACCCATAACCTCTAGTTGAGTTACTGAAGTCTTCAAATCTGGATTTAAAGACTTCAAGTTACGGAAATTCTACCATTAACCTAGGTCAAACCAGCAAGTGATCTGTGCCCCATGCTGTAGAGGAAGGCCAAAAAAACCCGCTAGGGTTTCTGCCATTCTGGCCTGGAGGAAAATTCCTTCCTGATCTCAAATATCACAATCAGTTAGTCCCTGAGTAGGTGGGTGAGACCCACCAGCCAGACACTTGGGAAATAGTCTCTGTAGTGACTCAGAGCCCTCCCCAAATAACAGCTATTGGAGTTATTTGTTAATATCAGTCTTGGATGGGCCACATACCATTGCAGGCAGTCTCATTACACCGTCCATTCCATAAACTTATCAAGCTCAGTCTTGAAACAAGTTAAATTTTTGCCCCTACTGCTCCCCTTGGAAGGCTGTTCTAGAACTTCACTCCTCTGATGGTTAGAAACCTTTGTCTAATATCAAGCCTAAACTTGTTGATGATGGCCAATTTATATCTATTTGTTCTTGTGCAAACACTGGCCTTAAATAACTCCTCCCCCTCCCTGGCATTTATCCCTCTGATGTATTATAGAGAGAAATCTTATCTTCCCTCAGCCTTCATTTGGTAAGGCTAAACTTGCCAAGCTCCTTAAGTCTCCTCTCATAAGGAAGGTTTTCCATTCCTCTGATCATACTAGTAGCCTCTCTCTGCATCTGTTCCAGTTTGAATTCATCTTTCTTAAACAAGTGAGAATAGAATTGCACACAGTGTTCCAGATGAGGTCTAACCAATGCCTTGTATAAATGGTAAGAACACTTCCATCTCTCTACTGGAAATACCTCGACCGATGCATGCTAGGACTACATTAGCCTTTTTCACAGCTGCATCACATTGTTGGCTCATAATCACTCTGTGATTGACCAATACACCCAGATTTTTCTTCTCCTCTGTCCCTTCAACTGACATATCCCCCAGCTTATAGCAAAAATTCTTGTTGTCAGTCCTTAAGTGCAGGACCTTGCACTTCACATTACTAAATTTTATCCCATTTTTATTACTCCAGTTTTCAAGGTCATCTAAATCAGGGGTTCTCAACCAGGGGTACATGTACCCCTGAGGGTACACAAAGGTCTGCCAGGAGGTACCTCAATTCAGAAAGGCATTTGTCTAGTTTTACAACAGGCTACATAAAAAGCACTAGTGAAGTCAGTACAAACTAAAATTTCATAGAACGACTTGTTTATACTGCTGTATATACGATACACTGAAATTAAGTACAATATTTATATTCCATGATTTATTTTATAATTCTATGGTAAAAAATAAGAACATAAGCAATTTTTCAGTAATAATGTGCCATCTCACTATTGTATATTTATGTCTGATTTTGTAAGCAAGTAATTTTTAAGTGAAGTGAAACTTGGGTGTATGCAAGGCAAATCAGACTCCTGCAAGGGGTACAGTCGTCTGGAAAGGTTGAGAACCACTGATCTAAATCTTTGATGGTATTCTGATCCTCCTCCAAATTGGCAATACCTCAATTGTGGGTCATCCGCAACTTTATTAGCACACTCCCACTTTTTATGCTAAGGTCATTAATGAAAATGTTAAATAAGACTGGTCCCAAGACCGATCTCTGAGAAACTCAAACAGTAACCTCCCTCCAGCCAGACAGTTCACCTTTCACTATGACCCACAGTAGCCTCCTCTTTAACTAGGCCCTTACCCACCTTTCAATTCTTGTATTAATCCCCATCATCTTCAATTTAACAAATAATTTCCCATGTGGGAAATGCCTTACCGATATCCAGGTAGATCAGATCTGCTACATTTCCTTTGTCTAGAACAGTGGTTCTTAACCTGGGGTGCGAGATGCCCTTTCTGGGGGTGCGAGACATGCCAGATTTTTTTAGAAGGTAAATCATACAAAATACAAATTAAGCACAGGCACGTAAGTACAACTACTTTGTTTCATCAAACCTATGTATTTATTAACAATATACATTTTTATTGATTACTATAATATACAAAAAATAGATATCTAGGTTTAAAGAACTGACCTACTTCAACGATTTTTGACAAGGGGTGCGAGAACATATTTTGAGAACCAAAGGGGTGCAAGCTGCAGTAAAGGTTAACCACCACTGATCTAGAAGACCAGTTATCTTCTCAAAGAAAGAGATCAGGTTGGTCTAACACAATATACCATTTGTAAAACCTTGTTGTATTTTATCCCAATAACAGTTTGCCTCTATATCCTTAATGACTTTCTCCTTCAAAATTGGTCATAGCAGGACCCGGTTACAATTATTATTATTTTCAAAGGTTTTGAACATAGTTTGGTGCACATCCAACAGCTTCTGTATGTTAAACAGAACCAAAAATTGGGAACAACTAATTGTATGAAATTCTTCAGTTAATTCAAACTAAAGGGGCCGCTAACAACATCCATTATTGCCCATAACTCACCACCACCACCACCACAAGGCCCCACTGAATTAAAATCTCAATTATATTAGAAATGTGGGTTTAGGAAGTACTCTTTTGCAGCAATAGCCAGGAGCACCAGGGCAGGGATAGGCCTAGCCAGAGCCCCACGGAAATTAGCAGGACAAGTTCTCCACCTCTGTTCACGAGGCCTTAGTAGTCCCCCTTCCCCAGCCATATGGGCTGGGAGATGAAAGTAGGACCTTCCAAGGGGTGGGAGGAGCCATCCCTAAAAGCAGCAAGGGAGGAAGAGGCCCAGGGCCCCAACTCTCATCCGCTGCCCACCCTCCCCCATATACTCATGATGTCAGTGAACGGCTCTATACGTTGTGAAGTCTGGATGCTATTTTCTGTCCGTTGACTGGCTATGTGCCTTGACCTCCTTCCCCCTTTCCTTTCCTTCGAAGTCCCTCACCTTCCTGTCTCCTCTCCCTTTTCTTCACTCTCCCCTCCCTTTCCTCTCCACTCATCTCTCCCCCTACCCCGCCCCGAGACCCCAAGCTCACCTATCGGGGCCTGATCCAGTAGGTGACGTCAGAGCATGCATTCCAGATTGGGCCCCGCAGAGGAGATAGTGGAGGAACGCCATTCTTTCCCCAGTTCATGAATAGGAAACAGAACCAAGTCAGGAACCCATCATCACCCTGATCCCTCTGTTTATACACTGCACCCCTTATCACCACCACACTTTATGTCATTTTTTATGGTAAGCACTCTGCAGCAGGGATCACATCTTATGTGTTTCTACAGCGCCTAGATCTGGACCCCATGGTACTAGTCCGAGATCTTTGTGCACTATCACAATATCAAAATAAAATAAATAATTATTTTAACAACATATACATGAAGCATCTCATCTTAGAAATTCTTTGCATCTCTGCACAGTTCTCTGGTTTAGTTTTATTATCATCTTTGAAACTTGCTTTGGAATTATATTAAAATGTATACTATATTTCTCTTTAAATTATACTCTGCTTTGACGGCTTTTTACAGTTCTTCGTTCTAGGAAGTCTGTTTTATTAAAATTCCAAAAGCAGAGCAAAGCCAAAACTATGTTATCCATACACGCAGCTAAAGTTAGTATCCAACTTTGCTAATTTTTAATATACATCCTGTTTCTCTTAACATGTTTGCTTCTGTGTCTTGATAACGAGCTATGAATTGATTATTTTTGATAAATGTTTACAAATACCTATATGTTTAAGATAATGTAAGACGAATCATCATCATCAAAGGCTTTGTCTGGGTCCAAGTCAATAAAAGTTACGGCATTTTTTAGATCTTACATTCGATGGGCCAAATACCACTGGAAACAACTAGCCCAGACTCTTGTGTCCATGAAGATCCTACTGCACAAATGGGGTCTATATTAATAAGGTGCTCAGCATAGATATATCTGATATAAAGTATTGACTTCAGGATTTGGCTGTGATACAGTTCACGTGCTTGCTGGTCCCTAGACTGGTTAACATGCAAGTATATTACCATGATTCGAATTCTCTGTGGGAAATGCAATTGCATGGTCTGTGTGTGTGGAACTGTGGCTCACTGAAAATTAATTTTCATTTTCTGAACACAGGTATCAAGACCTTCACAAAAGGTGGAAGAGGGACTTGAACTGAGTATCTTTCACATCCAAGCTGAGTACACCAACTGCTATGCTAAAAGTTAGGAGGGAAGGCCTCCATACCCACACTACTGCGTTGGTAAGCTCACCTATCGGGGCCTGATCCAGTAGGTGACATCAAAGCATGCATACCAGATTGGATCCCGCAGAGTAGATAGTTGTAGGAACGCCAATCTTTCCCCAGTTCATGAATCGATTTGGGACTTAAGTGTCTGGATGAGAAGCAAAGGGCTATAATGCGCATGCCCAAAGGCAGAAATATAGACATTTACTGCAAAAAGTAACGTTTACTGCAAAAAGTTTAGGCATCTACAGGGTTAGGCGGCAGCTGAGCTGGGGTTTTGTGAATCCCAGCAGGGCCTGGCTCTGGGATTTAGACACGTAAAGTGGCAGTTGGATGCTCAAGTCCTTTTGTGAATCTATCTTAGCCTAGCCTAGCTTTTCCTTAATCTGTTGAAGTTCATAGGAGATTTTCCAGAGAAAGGACTAAATGAAAAGTGAGAAAGGATGGTCCTAATAAATTTGGGAGTGGATCTTTTATGCAAATTTATAGGGGATAACTCATATCTCATGTAGATGGCAAGAGGATTTAGCCACAAATATCCTATGCATGCTTGCTTGCTTCTTCCTTTTTTTTTTTAGTGTGCTCAATAGAGAAACGGTTACAGCTAACATTACTTTGAAGACCTATTTGTAACCTTTCTGCCCATCAGAGTTGCAGCAATAAGGAACGGGTTCAGTATCTAGGGGTTCCATTCCAACAACACAATGCAAAACCGGCTCAAGCCCCCACCCAGTGACCTGGGACAATTACATACCACCCCCCCGGGCGCCTCTAAGAGCGATACTTCCGCTCTTGCAAGCGCAAAGTCTGAGAGTAGCAAAAGCTTTTAAATAACAGAGAGAAATAATGTGGCATTATGTTGGGGAAACACCACCAACAGGATTTATAACACAATCCATGAGCAAAAAACCCACCCCAAGCAAACTGGGTCATGTCCTTTCCCTTTGGTTCTTGATTCCAGCAACCCAAAAGTCACCCAAAGTCCCAAAAGTCCAACAACCCAAAAGTCTCTGTCCCTGGTCAGTGCAGCCCCAGAGTTCAAAAGTTTATCTGCAGAGTTTTACCTCCCCACCTGGGTGGAGATGGGGGGGGTTAAAGGGCACCTTCCATGGTCCAAAGCCGATTGCCCCACCAGCCGTCCCACAAATCCTTCTGCTCTGCCAGCCACCCCATGAGCTGCTCCAGCCCTCCCGCAAACTGCTCCACTCCACCAGCTACTCTGCTCTGCCAGCCGTTCCATGAGCCACTCCAGCTATCCCGCAAGCTGCTCCGCAATATATCTTCAGGGCCCCACTCACCCCCACTTAACACAACACTCAGTGATTTCAGCTCTTAGTAATTTTAGCTCTTTTGTGATTTCAGTTTGTTGTAGGGGAGCCTCAGTGCTGGTGCACCATTGGCCCAAAGTGAATTCAACTCAGCAGTCTGAAACTAGACTCCTAAGGGAATCAAAATTAGCTCTGATATTCCACAGTGGAGAGAGGAAGAGGTGCAACAGGCATGTAGGGCCCTCACCAGGGGCCCATACCACCAGGTATTAATACCTGTCCACAGTCTCTCTCAATTCACTGAGTTTTGGAACCCATGTGCCTTGCCTAGCGAGTGCTACTTAGTTGATGGTGAGTCCCTCCATCATAACAAAAGGCCAAGTACAGTTAGAATCATAGAATATCAGGGTTGGAAGGGACCTCAGGAGGTCATCTAGTCCAACCCCCTGCTCAAAGCAGAACCAATCCCCAACTAAATCATCCCAGCCAGGGCTTTGTCAAGCCTGACATTAAAAACCTCTAAGGAAGAAGATTCCACCTCCTTAGGTAACCCATTCCAGTGCTTCACCACCCTCCTAGTGAAAAAGTTTTTCCTAATACCCTACCTAAACCTCCCCCACTGCAACTTGAGACCATTACTCCTCGTTCTGTCATCTGGTACCACTGAGAACAGTCTAGATCCATCCTCTTTGGAACCCCCTTTCAGGTAGTTGAAAGCAGCTATCAAATCCCCCCTCATTCTTCTCTTCTGCAGACTAAATAATCCCAGATCCCTCAGCCTCTCCTCATAAATCAAAGGTTCTCTGTTCTAGAGACAGAGAACCTTTTTCAAGTTCTATTTTATTTTAGCACCTTTCACAAAAACTACATTAATTTTAAATTAAGAAAAGTAAAAAAGAACCTATCTTCCACTGTCCTTGATTCACATAATCAGGATAACAACAATTTATTCTTCCTGCCCCAAAAACAGAGAAACTGGGGATCCCACAGCAGCCAAAGTGACCATTTGGGCAGCTATGGGCTCATATTAGGTGGGGTGGGTGTGCGTATGCAAATCAGATCAGCCCCTGAAGTTCTTTTCCACAACTTGCCACAACTCACCACCAGATGTCAGGGTGGAGCTCATCCTGACTCTGTTTACATCTTTACTCCAACGAGACCCTGCCCCACGTCCTGTACAGCTGTAAGCCTCACTCCAGAGCCTGGCAGCTATGCCACAATGCCATCCAGAACCGCCTGGTGAAAGCCATCGCACTGCGCCTGGGGGAGGTCGCCGTTAACTGCACCATCCCTGGTACTGACAGCCAGTTGTGACCTGACGTGGTAGTCACTGACGAGGCCCAGAAAAAGGTCATCTTTGTTGATGTCACGGTCTCCTTTGAGAACAGGACCCTGGCCTTCAGCGAAGCCCGAGCTCGTAAGCTAGAAAAATACGCCCCCCTGGCCGACACCCTGAGAGCAAAGGGCTACAAGGTGCAGATGGATGCCCTGATTGTCAGAGCTCTGGGCGCTTGGGACGTCTGCAACGAGCCTGCGCTGCGGACCTGTGGGATCAGTCGATGCTACGCATGGCTCATGTGGTGTCTCATGGTCTCGGACACCATCCGATGGTCCAGGGACATCTACATCGGACACATCACCAGCCACCGACTGTACCAGGAGGTGTGGGTCGGTACATCATGATGCATCAACTATGAAAAAGGGACAGAGACTTTTTCCATTGGATCATATGAACTGGAAGCAAACTCACTGAACATTAAATCTCAGCAAATGAGGGTAAATCCATCCTCATCATTGTATCTACTCATTATAATCCACACCTGAACATAGCCATTATATGAACGTACCCCCATATCTCAATGTCTGTACTTTGACCCGTTAACCTTTTACCCCCAATCAGGGAGATTGCAGATTATGTATTCACACCCCTTGATAATCTGGACCTTATTCCTAGATACCCAGAAACTTCTATGCTTAAACTCTGTACCGTTTTCTTTTTATTTCAACATCTTAATAAAATTATTATATCCGTAAAATAGTCAGAACAAGGTCACTTCTCTAAGATATGAATAACTTCAATGTTGAAGGTAACCACAACAAATATAAAACGTGCAGTTTACACAGTCAAAATGTGCAAATGAAACTTCAGTTTGGGGCTATGCCCTAAAAGTTACCAAATGGGGAAGAAGAAAAAAAAAAACAAACACACAAAACTAAACAAAAACAGGAACCTAGCCTGAAAGCAAACCATGTAGGGAAGAAGAAACTGATTGATGTGCTCTCTTTCCATCTGCCCTGATCTATATTTTGTTTAGGAATTTCTCTGTTAAATATTAAAGCATGTATTTTTCTTCATTCTCTGACAAACACAAAATGCGGCCTGTTACCAGCAACTCCCAATCCTCCCGCCCCCAAAAAAGTGGGCAGATTATTTTTTTGTTCTTTTTTTTTTCTTCCCTTCTTTCCAAGCACCCCTTCCTTTTAAATATCACTGGATTTGTCTTGTATTGTTCTGAGACAGTGATATTTAAGGAAGCGAGAAATGTAGCTCTGCAAGAGTTAACAGACTCTGTATTTTGTTAATGCATTGACCAGCTGTTTCTTGTTAGCTGTAACAGAAGAGAGCATGCACATTGGTGGTTAACTGTTAAACTCATTTTCCACAATACTAAGAAGTTAAAAACAATTCAAGTCCAGGACATCAGCTTGCTGTACTCCCAAATCAGCATTAGCCACGAAAGGAGAACTGATGTGGTCTTCCTACGAAAGCACAATGGTCCTTATCCTTGAAAAGTCTTTCAGGCCATTTTATTCATTAAGGGGAGGTAGGGAAGGGAGTTAATTTATGATCTAAATTCATGTGTGTCTAATAGAGATACATGTATTATAAAGAATGTATCCCAATGATCACTGCAACTTGAATAAACACCTAATGGAAATATAAAACTGATTAAAGTTTAATTGAAAACACAAATGTTCACGAACAATATATTAGAAGTTCATCTCTTGCTAAGACCTTGTTAAAGTGGGAGGTCTATTCCTGCACTGATTAGAGAATAACTCTTTCTTGTTATGCTCCCTTGGCGAGCGAAGTGTATTTATTCTCACTGGACTTTGATTACAATTATTTAGAACTAAAAAGGTCTCCAAAAATGTATGTTTTGGTGACATCTTATTTTTTAGTGCATGGTGCCCGAAGTCCCGTGGTGCCTTATAACAAAACAAATATTAAAAAAAATCCAAACAATCGCTTAGTTGTTCCAGTGCTTATGGCTAGATTCCCACATTTACAATCGAGTATTGCATCTGAGCATCTGTATTGAAATATACACACATTGACTGTAGAGCAGGCAAGAAGGTCATGGAAGCCTATTTTTAATATCCTGGATTTTATGTTTGATTCCATCAAATCATTAGGATTTGAGATTCTTGACGCTGCCACAGATGGAAAAAAAAGAATTTGGTTTGGTATGAAGTAGAAGGTGATGGTCCTGTTACCTGGACACACATTTACAGTTAGAGCCTTAGTTATGGAATGGCAGTGCACACGTATAGAAGAGTGAATTTGAAGACAGATTATAGTGATCCTCAAGCCATGATCTGTCACCAAACATTAGTGCGAATCAAGTCACAACCTGCCCTTGATTAAACCCAAGCAACCCTGTTGACTTCCTAGCATAATGGCATCCTGGTCCCAGACTAGGGCTGCAAGGTGCTATGGTAATACACATCATGCAAAATAATAATGAGTTTGCACACGTGTAATGCGTGGAGAGTGCGCTCTTGTGTGATTTCAATTTTACACTTTGTACTAAACTAACTTCTGAAAGATTGTACCCAGTAATCACAGGTACAGCGGTATGTTTACCTTAATATTCGTTTGTACAGTAACAGTAAGTTTAAAATTTTTCACATTACCAGTGACTGAAACTATTCTCACATGCATTTTGTGAACATGTACAAAGCCCTTAAGTGTTAGCAAAGATGCTGAGAGTTTAAAGGCTATGCCAAATTATGTTTTGCATTTCCCCCATATAAAGAAATCTACACCCAGCTGCAGTCTCTCTCACACACGTGCAAATGTGGGTTTAACTCTGGGTTTAGATAAGGTATTACAGTTGTGTGGGGTGGCTTATTAACAAAACAAAACAAAAAACTTTCTTCCATACAGCAAGATTAGTGCATGGGCTTTTCATACTCTTGCAGTACCGTAAACAATTTGAGAGGCCTAAAAGGTTGTCCATGTACTTTGAAGCTGTCACTTTCCCCCACAGAGGGCATAGAAAGCACACACAGAGCATTAAGCAATGTGAGTAATGTGACCTCCTGCTAAACATTAGAGATATATGTACAAGCTATTATTACTGAGTCAGCACTCAGCTGGGGCAGTTCCCACCATAAAATCAGTTTTGCAGGAATTTATACCTGCTGATATTACATCAAACTGATCACTGCCTTACAAGTTGCATGCCAGATTCAGGGGACTCAGCAAGCTGGTCTCCACTTACTGGTGTCTCCCACCTAGAACCTAGTGGGAAGAGATCTGTCCTCCACTCAAGGCTGGGTCGTTCTGAACTGGGCTTCTCCCATTCAAGGTTCCTTCTCGGAGACTGGTATGCCTCACAGATGGGGCCTGCCTGAGTCCTCAGCTGCTTTTTAGCCCATTCTCACCTGCTATGGGGGTTTGTGTACCCCATCACAAGGAGATTCTAACTCTAAAAACTCTTGAATTAATGTAGTGCCAGACACAGGCCTGTTCATGATCCCAATAGAGTCAGTGGTAAAACCTCCACTTACTTCAATGAAATCAGGACCCCACTGCATTTTATTTGCATGTCACAAGATGCATGATAAATTTAAGATTATATAATGCAGAAGTTGTCTTCTGATTGCCTCAGTTTCTCATTTCCTTTGCGCTCTACAAAAGAAACATCCTTGTTTCCAGTTTGAGAGGGAAAGCCTAGCATTGCCTAACAATGACCTTTTCCTCGGTAATTAAGAAATGGCACAGATACAGTCTAAAGGGACATTTTCATCTGGAATGATTGTGGGAGCAACATGCAACTTCGAGGGAGGATTCCTTAATGATCAAACTGAGAACAGGGAATTTGGTTTAGCTGGAAAAAAATAAATCCTTGCTTTAAGCACAGCCACACTTGTTGGGTTAGGAAAGAGCAGGCCACCGAATTATCTGCCATGTTTGTTTGTAGTGGGTTTTTTTCTTTTGTGGCTCTGTTGGTCCCAGGACATGAGAGAGACAATGTAGGTGAGGCAATACCTTTTATTGGACCAACTTGGTGAGATAATTCCTCACCTACCTTGTCTCTCTCATGTCCTGGGACCAACACAGCTACAAGTATGGCTGTGCTTAAAGCAAGGATTTATTTTTTTTCGCTAAACCAAATCCTCTGTTCTCAGTCTAGCAAAGTTCCAATTATGTTAGTAACTAAATGTATTAGAAGTTAATATTCAAGTGTACCCCTAACCACCGTCTTTATAACTGCCCATGACAGTCACTAACAATGCAGCCACATGATTAATAAAGCCAGCTGCAATTTTCACTCACTGGAAATTGAAACAGACACCAAAAATAAACACAGGATAATCCCATTTCCATTACATGCATTTATTTTGTTTATATTAAGAGACTACAATTTAACTGCATTGTTGGAATTAAATGTTCCTGAGATTATCTGAGAGATTAGAAGGCTGGTTGTTTTAAAGTCCAAGTCATTTAAATGCACATGTATATTTCAGAAATATTACAAGCAACACACACACACACACACACACACATTAGGAGTACATCACTCAGACAATATATCAACATATTCCTGTGATATCAGAAACACAAGGTGGGTGAGGTAATATCTTTTAATAAACCGACTTCTCTTGATGAAACATCCTGGGATATCAACATTTACATTATTGACAACAAAATATTAGAACTAGGAGAAACAACATGCCCCAACATAAGATAGCAAAAAGTAGGAGTGTCACAGATGTGATCCACTTTATCTCTGGGAAAGAGGGATTATGTTTATTGGGTCACTTTGAAGAATTTGACCCTCTGATAGCAACCTCTCACTCAACGGACTACTTCACTGGCTAAAATTACACCAGCTACGGCTTGCGTGACAAAAATTAAGGATGGAACAACTAATGAAAAGCGGGACTGGGTGCGTGTGGGGAGGGAACACATATGGAAAAGAAATGACCAAGTCAAGACAATCAAGCAATCAGGTAGTCAACACCTCAGCACAAAATCCCAAAAGCTAATTCCTTTGGGGAATCCCAGGAATGAGCTATACGAATCTGAAATCCCCCCAAAAGCTCTTCCACCACTAAATCTTTAAAGATATAGCAACATGTGATCACATCTGAGGCCAACACATGCTGACTTTGGGGGAAATCAGAGATCAAATCTTGAACTCATCCCTACTTGCAAGTCCTGGCTGCACTACAGAAGAAGCAGATTGAATCCCCAGGGAAGAGTGCCTCATGTTACTCAGGAAAAAAAACCTCTCATGTAGTTCATGTGTGCCAATGCATAGGCCAGCACTGAAAAGTTCCCAAAGCAGTCACAGCCAGACCTTTCCAGCTGGAGAGAGTATGGCTGTAATCAAAAACACTGAAAGGAGTTGGGGAAATGGAAAAAAAGTGATACCCAGGAAGACCCCCCAGAATATAAAAGTAATAAATGATCATCTAGTCTCACAGTTTGTCCATTTAGAAAAACAAATCCAGCTCTAAGAAATTCTGATTTCTTTGTTCAAGAAAAAGTTAAGGATCTCTTAAAATCACAACAGATACATGAACACTCGACCTTTAAAATTATTACCAAGTACAATATTATTTCTTTAGGGAGTGCACAGGCCAGGGAAGTAGTATGGTGCAGTGGAGTGGGTATGGGACTAGGACTTAGGAGACCTGGGTTCTATTCCTAGCTCTACCCTGGACCTGCTGGGTGACCTTGGGCAAGTCACTTCATCTCTCTGTGCTCTAGTGGGCATGCGTGGCTGCCAGGCAGTTCATGTAGGCAAAGGAAAACGGTTTTCAAATCAAGAATGTCAGAGTAGCCAGCCGGTTTGAGAAAGTTGTGCCAATCACACAGGCTCTATGGGTCAACACGGCTAGCCCCAGCTAATGGGACACAATAGGTATGTTTATGCAGGGATAAGGGTCCTGCAACTGGCCCAGATGAACTAACTTGGGCTCACTCGGCTAAAAATCACTGTTCAGACATTTGGGCTTGGGTTGGAGCCCAAGACTGGGACCCTCCACCCTGGCAGGGTCTCGGAGCTCAGGTTCTAGACTGAGCCTGAACATCTATACAGTGATTTTTCAGTCCCGGAGTCCAAGCCCCATGAGCCCAAATCAGCTGACCAGGGCCAACCACAGGTTTATCATCCCTGTGTAGACCTACGCAGTGAAGAAAGAGAGCATGCACAATGGGACTCCTCAGGGAGGAAATATTTCCTCTGTAAACAAATACCACACACAGTTTTTACGTATAACATTTATTTAAGGCATTTCAAGTGAAGAAAAACAGAAGAAATAGCTGGTTCTGTTATGCCTTTTCTACATACAGAAAGATTTAACAAAGCTAATAAATAGCTCAACACTGAGAAAAGTTTAATTAGAATTCTTTTCTTCTGAATCACGTCAATAAAGTCAAGGATTGGTCTGGTATTTGTAAGTGTTGACTTACGCACATGCTTCTCACTGCAGATGTACAGCTGAGATCCTGTAAATATAACGTAGAGCTAGAAAATTATACACAGTGGTATCTTAGGCCTGAAACTGGTTTAAGAGATCTGGTTTTGCTTATTTTATATAAAGGGCAGAAGAGAAAGTTTATCAGATTATGAAAACAAACAAACAGAACAGGATTTTTTGGTGTCGTTTTCATGCCATTAATAGCAAAATAATATTTCCAGTAACACTGAACTTTTTGCATTAATAATGTGAATCTACGGCTATTACAGAGGCTACAGCTAAAGTTAACCAGCTTGCCTCCAAGAAACACTTGCCTAACAAGAAACACTTCGGAAGTATTTAATTAATGCAGTTCAGGAGATTTTGCTTTTAAAAAAGAAAACACGTGAAAGAAATTCCCTCTGATAATGCATATTTTAGCCCTCCAACTTCCATCTGAGAAGATATCTGGTATCAAAGAGATCAAACATTAGTGCCTGTAGAAATGAAGGGGAATGCAGGGAACAATATGGACATGAGCACTATTTCAGCAAGAAAAACAACTATTATTGGCTGAGATCCAAAAAGCAATTGAGTCGGGTAATGTCCAACCTACCAATTTCTTGCCAACAGTTTTCTTGCCAATTTTCTCAAACAAGCATCAGTTTTTCAGATTGAGCTTCAATGGTAAAATATACCCTAAAACAATTAATAAATTACTGCTTTGAATTCATTAGCACTATACAATGAAACTCTGCCAGACAAACAGTTTCGGTACAACATTTCAGAGCCTAATTAAATGTACTTTTAAACTGAGGAAAACTGGCATTCAGAATAAGATTTTTAGGAAGTGTGAAGTTAATGAATCTTTGAACTGCCCCATTCTCTCTAAAGATCAAGTTTGCGCCAGTGCAGACAGCCCAGACAATTTAAACCTCAATTAAGAGTCCTTACCATGCAACTCAAGCAATGCATGAGATCTTGTGCTGGCCATATGCACAGGTGCAGGGTCATCCTAAGTGATTTGTTAGGAATGAGTTTTAGTATGGCTTTTCCTAAAAAGTGATGTTTAAATTATGGATGGGACTTTAGACCATAAAATCAATAAAAACTTTTCAGGGTATCATAAATAATTCACAATTTCCCCATTTTTCAAAACCTCTTCATTTTCAAAACTTTTCCCTACCTGAAAGCACAGAGAATTTCTACACTCCTGCATACCTATGCATATACAATTAACTTTGATTAAAAAAAATAGAGGATGGCAAGAAGAAGTCTGGTAGTATTTTCATTATACCCTTTGCCATTTTCATGGCTTAAAAAAATGGAGAAATATGAAGAATTAGGAGCTTATTAGTAAAATAATAGCAGCACTTAGCACTTAATTTGATCCAAGTGAAACTGACACACCTCCTGGGTGTGGTCTTCTGTCCCATCTAGTGGCACCAACACCACTTAGAGAGAGAGAGATAAAATTAATCTGCTAACTAGGGTGAGCAGATTGCAAGAGTGAAATATCAGGACACACTGAGGGGGGAGAAGAGAGACAGACAGGTGCACAGACCCAACCGGAGCCAGAGGCACACTAGTCAGCCTGGCCCTGTGCTACCAGCATGCCCCTTCCTCTTGAGGGTGGGCCCATGCTGCGCCACACACACCTCCCCTGCCCAGAGCCCCCCTACAACCCTTCCACCACAAATGCACAGTGCTGTGCACACACATAGCCCACCCAGCACCCCCTGCCCACAGCCCCACCACAGCTGCCCAGCACCCCACACAGAACTCCCCACTCACTAGTTTCCCAATATACACAAATTTCCCCTCCCTCCCTTCCAGTGCCCTTTCCCACAACTACAAATGCCCCACACAGACCCCCGCTGCCCAGTGCCTTGACACACACAGATCTCCCCCACTTCCCAGCATCCTCCAACAGGACCCCATTGCCTAGCACCCCAAAACACACAAACCTCCCCACTGCCCAGCGCCCTCTACGCCCTCACAGCCCAGCACCCCCCCCCCCCACACACACACACGGGTGCAGAAGGCTCTCTGCCTGCTCCTGGCGCCTGCAGGCACTGCCCCCGCAGCATGCGGCGCTCCTGCCAGCTGCGGTACGGACGGTCCCGATATTGGGACAAAGGGCGTCCCGACCAATGTAAGGTCAGGACGTGGGACAAGTCCCCTAAAATCGGAACTGTCCCTATATAATCGGAATGTCTGGTCACCCTACTGCTAACAGCCAATTGGCTTTTAGCTCATGCTGTAGAGGCTCATACACTAAGCTCCAGAGATCCCAGGTTCAATCCCGCCCGCTGACAACCAGGGTCTGTCGGCGTTACACAAGCACTTTACAGACATTAAATTAATCCTCCCATATCCCTGTAAAGGAGGTAGGCAGGCTAACATGCCCATTTTACAGCTCAACCCCCTCAACAAAAATATTGTGCCCTCTATTGTGGAAAGCTCTCACTTTTCAGAGAATTCTCCAGAGTAAACCAAATATGGAAAGAAGAAAATGTAAGCACTTCAGCCTTTTTTGACTTTTTTCTTCTTCACTGACCTCTGCATTTCCACTTTGACAGAAGTTTTGAAAAAAAAAAAAAAAAAAAAAAGGCACCACTGCATGATGCAAGCTGCTATTTATACCTATCTTGGATGATTACACATGCCCTAGTGCAGTGGTTCTCAACCAGGGGTACACGTACCCCTGGGGGTACATCAACTCAGGAAGGTATTTGCCTAGTTTTATAACAGGCTACATAAAAAGCACTAGCAAATTCATTACAAACTAAAATTTCATACATACAATGATTTATTTATACTGCTCTATATACTATACACTGAAATGTAATTACAATATTTATATTCCAATTGATTTATTTTATAATTGTATAGTAAAAAATAAGTAAGCAATTTTTCAGTACTAATACGCTGTGTATTTTTGTATTGTTATGTCTGATTTTGTAAGCAAGTAGTTTTTCAGTGAGTCATAACTTGGGGGTATGCAAGAGAAATCAGTCTCCTGAAAGGGGTCCAGTAGTCTGGAATGGTTGAGAGCCGCTGCCCTAGTAAAATGGGTACACCACTTTGTGAATGAGCAAAATTATAACACAACACCACACAGCCACAAGTCTATGTAGCTTGAAGAGGATTTCAGGGTTGAAACATGTTTTCATAAATCAGGCTGAGGTGGAAGGATCAATAAATATAGACTAAAGCTGGATTTGCTCCTCAATAAATAATAATAAAAAGCTATTACAGCTGCATAAGCACCAGGCAATTGTTTAGAATCTAATGGCTCGCAATGAAAATTCTGCCTGGAGGAAGGTGAAAAGTGGAGAAAAGAACCACAATAAAATGTTCACTCCCTTTTGGTTCTCAACACATTTTTTTCAAACAAGGAAAGTAAGGTTTCTTGAAGAGGAAAAAGGGCAAATTCCACAAAACTTTCTGCTGCATAAGCTTTGAATTTCTTCATTTGTGACTCCTTCTGTGTACTACTTTCTCATAATTAACAGGGATGGAAATATATTCTCAGTTTACCACTTATCCTGCCAGGTAAAATCCCCCTTTTAACAACTGCCTCTTAACAAGTCCCACAATGCAGCAGCTGCCAGATAGATAATGAAACAATAGCTCCATGTTCCATAAATTGTAACAAGTACAATTATCTTTCATGCAATTATATGCAACCCTGGCTATTGTCATTTTGGATCAAATTAATCCAATCCCCAATTAAATTCTACTTACTTCAAATGAGCCTACACCAAGGAGGAATTTGGCCTAATGCCTTCAAATAACAGAAAACTGAAGGATACCATTTTTGTACTAAAATATATTTTTCTTCAAAATTCATCTGTGCTAGGATATATGGACTGAGGAATTTAAAATTCCATTTATACTATCATTAATGAAAGAATATTCCAGTGGAAAAGACAAGAACTGTGGGATCTCAATAACAATTTTAATGAGAACATCATGATAGTGATTGTTTTTCCAACAGCAGATGCTCCGTTTCTTATTGAGACACTTACAACCATATTCCAATTTCTTTTTAGTATTACTGTATGTGTAGCAAAAAGAAAAGGAGTACTTGTGGCACCTTAGAGACTAACAAATTTATTAGAGCATAAGCTTTTGTGAGCTACAGCTCACTTCATCTGATGCATCCTCACGAAAGCTTATGCTCTAATAAATTTGTTAGTCTCTAAGGTGCCACAAGTATTCCTTTTCTTTTTGCGAATACAGACTAACACGGCTGCTACTCTGAAACCTGTATGTGTAGCCTAATTTATCCTCCAGACATTCTATACTGTTTGACAAGCATGCGTGTTCTATACACAGTATTCAGAGCTCTACAGGCTGTCAGTTGTTTGGGCACATCGTGTCATGGGGACTATCTTTAAGTGGTTACATTAAGAGAAACAAAACAGGACTATCCAGAAGATCCATGGAGATAGATCTACTGAAGAGGCTCAAAAAGTTCTACTGGAAGAATTTATACTATATTTTAAAACACAAAAAATAAGATAAGAGAACAGGGAATGTCATTCTCCCAGTGTTCATTTTTTCCTGCATACTGCCATGAACATGGAATAAAATTATGGTTCTCTAATATGGTACCTCATATTATGATGAGGTAACCAGGTTCAAGATGTCCATAGGATGGAGCAAGTAAGGCAGCTGAGGAAATCAGAAGGTATGAAGAGAGATTAATTTAAAAGTTATGTCTCAAAACACATATGGGCTCACTTTGCACACTTCTGGATTAAGGCAACTGCTTAGGCCCTTTATTTGAGCTGAGTCAAGAGAAGAATGCTGATTTTTAAATTTAATTAATTATGGTCTGATATTCTTCATTTTAATTTCTCTTTTCACCACTTATTTCTTAAACTTGAGATGAAGAAAAGGACAGATGAGGAAGGGAAAGGGAAAGAACTTTCACTAAATCAGGGCCTACACAGGGAGAAGAAGAATAAAAGGGGAGCTACAAGAAAGGACAACATCTCACTGCCCTCTTTCAAATATACAGATGATTTTTTGCATGCTATTTATGAAATGGTTGCATGGTATTTTGAGCCTGTTAAAAAAAATGTATTACAGAATTTAAGATCATCTATTTCTTGACAAAGATAAGGACAAATGTCACTTTAATTGTAATATACAGTTAAAGACACCAATTTTTAGAAATGTAATCCTGAGCTTTTCCCTCTAGAAGTACTGGGTGATACTGTTGGGTGGGACGGTACAATTCAATCATTGCATGCTCTGTTTCCTTCTCTGGGGATTGCACCTTGAGGTGGTGGAAAGGCAGGGTATGTCTATACTGCATAAAAAGTGTTTTTACCTTGGGTTACCTAACCCATGTTAGCTAATTTGGGTTAAAATAGCAGTGAAGACATGGCAATTTAGTTTTTAACTTGGATTAGCAGTTCAAGTTCATACTCAGGCTCCCCATCAGCTAAAAGTCAAATGTCTAGCTTGAGCTAAAAGCTAAATTGTTGTGTTTTCACCACTATTTTAAACCGAGCTAGCTAATGGGATTAGATAACCAGGAGTTAAATACACGCTTCTGCCGTGTAGACCCTGAGAGCTATGCTAGCAGGAGCTTTAACTCCTGGTAGGGACACCCAACCCGGACAGGTCAAAGAATAGGGAGCAGATGAAAAGCAATCCACTGGTCTTCCCTGTTGGGGGCTGAGCAGTAAGGCAACAACCTAGCCATATATTTTAAAAAAGTTATAGAAACAAAAGGCAGCCATTCCACTTAGGTATGGAAGAGCCTTGTTTGTACCCTAAGTGATGTTTGACAGCATGGAAAGTATTCGGATGGTCTGCTTGGTGTTTATAAGAAGAACTCCACTAGAGTCAGCTTTAACTAAAGTGCCAGACTTCCACGTTTGCTCAAAGTCTCCAATTCAGCAAAGCACTTAAAACATGTGTGTAAGTGTTTCACTGAATCTGCCCGTAAGCTCCTGCAGAAGACTGCCTGAAGGGAGCACTTTGCAATATCGTAGACTTGCTGATGAAGGGAAAATGGATCTGCTGTCTGAACAATTTTAGCTCCTTTTGCACAAATTTTCTTTCATCTAAAATTGGTAACCCTGTTCCCTTCCCCTATCATTCAAGTGATGAAATCTTCGCACCATTTGTGGAAAGCCAAATACTGCTTCCAAGTGACTTAAATGATGTAGGACTTGACTCTGTCAAGTAAGTTGTGCAAAGAAAAGAGTTGGGCAATGCCAAAATAATGAGTTTAGAAGACCAGAGTAGAAAACTACAATATACGGAAACAGGTGAGCAAAACCTTCGGTGCTGAAATTGGAGCAGCCATTAGTTCAGGGCAGCTTGAACCAGCATATGTGAAGAAGTCTCTAATGCAGAACCTATAATAAATCTTTGGCTGTCTAGTTACTATCCATTTCTGTCTCCAGACCCCATCCGTCTTCCTGATCACAACTGTGCCAATTTGGCACAGGGAAAGGGGCACTACCAAACACTGAAGAGCCTAGAGGCAGTGCACAGGTACAGGTATAGCCAGTTTTAACTGTCAGAGCACCACTGACTTTAATGACTTTAAATGGACTTTAATGGAGTTATGACAATTTACACAAGCTGAAAAATCTGCCTCACGGCTTCCGAATGGATGTCTCTGGCCTCTGCAGATCCATAAGACGTAGGAGACTAAATCTCTTCTTGTTTCTCAGGAGATTAAATCACCCCCCAATTGAACGAGAAAGTGGAAACACCAGAAGGCCAAACTTTAAAAAAAAAAAAAAAGTTTTCTGTCTCCTCGCATAAATAACCACCTTAGTAGACAATTTGGCCCTCAGGGTTTGCAGCATCTATTCTTTTCTGTTCACCTCTGTTAAGTCATTTCATCACCATGTACCCAACTAACAAATATTTGCCAGATGGTAAAAGAAATGTGGCTTAAATCAAAGACTGAAACCAATCACACTGATAACTCAGTGTGAATAGCTGTACTCCTAAAGGCTACAGAGCCAAACTTGCTTATGAGGTTATACAAGATTGTGTTGTTTGCACTTCTAATTATTTATGTGGAGTTCCTACAATCCATTTCAGGCTGCTAGATCTTTGTTTATCCTCACTTCAAAGGTAAAATTCTTTTAGACAGCCAGGTAGTTTGGCAGCAACTCACTACTCTGCCTTCAACAAAGGAGTCCAGGATTTTCCATGGTAAAAAAAAATTTTTTTAATAGAAATCCAGGTTTTCCTCCCAGAGCTTTTACCTAAAAGTCAAAGACCATAAACAAATGATTAAAAAAAAAAAAGTTTGCAAACTAGAAGTAAGGTGTAATTTTGGCAAGCATCCACAGACACATCTGGGTAGTAAAAAGGGATCCAGAAATGGGTATATACCCTCTCGGATATTACATGGATCAATTCCAGTGCAGTATTTGCAAAATTTATATAACTATCTATGAGCTAGAAAATTAACACATGGAACATATGCAGTGTGATAGCTTAGATCTGAACTGATTCTCCTGCACACCATGACATCCTTCTCATTTTTCTTTTTGTTACTAACCTGCATGGCATTTGAGGCACAATTAAACACTGGTACCCTTCAGGGCAAGAATGGAAAAAAATCAGTAGTCATTTAAGCAGAGTCAGTCAGTCTAGAAGTGCCTCATTTTGCCCATATCCAAAATGCAACATTGCTGAAAATAAGAGAACAGGTCAGCATCAGCAAGGGTGTCAGCAGCACAGAAGTAAATTTAGGCCTCCTGGGCTTCACAAAGAGGTGTCCTCTTCTATGCAACTTCACCATTTAAGAACATTACAGGGGCAGAGAAACTCTAGCTGGGGAGAAAATTCAGTGTGTACCAGATATCTCCTCAGGGAGGTGGCATGCTGCCCCCTGCCTCACTTATCCTTCACCACAGGGACAAAGGGAAATACTTTTACCAATACATTTCTTATTTATATTTCTGCTATCAGGAAGAATTTAACATAAAGGACCCAAGCCTGAAAACTCTCTCAGTATAGAACCCCTACTGATTTCACGAGCCAGCTTATGCCACTGACACTCTCATAGCTGAGATACATTATGCTTCTCTGTCATGTTGTTCCTTTGGGCACATACCTATGAAAAACCTCCGTCTTGCTTACAGTTTTTCCTACCAACACTGTAATACTATATCTTTATATTTAAAAAACACTATTATTTGATATAATAGCTCTAAAGGCTCAGTGCTGCCCCACAGAAAATCTCTTAGAAAGCTCTATTTTAAAATATAGTCTATTTCTATAGGTCTTTCCCCTTAATTTTAATTATTGTAAGGGATATTTGACTGAAAACATTATTTTTGTTTCATAAGAGCATCTGCTCGTGGGTCTTATTTCTAACCTGCAAACTCCTCTGTAAGTGACATAAAAATCAGCTGGTTTGGAAGTTATCCTGGCATAGACAGATGAATGATGAAGGCAGAAAAAGCCACAGGAGGGTGTCAGCATATGCCAAGGTTGCCATGGCTCAACTGAACACTGACAAATACATAACGAACAGTCTAGCTCACTTGTGTTTGTTATTGTTAAAACAGGTATTACAGTTCTAAGAATGTGTTTAGACTTCATGGAATGCTTGTGAGTTGCTGCATGCATTAATCTCACTTATGACCTCTGTATCCCATACTTCAACGTAATACAGGACCATTTGTATTGTAAGCCTCTGCAGTTATGGAAATCAGCAGATAGGAGAGAGACATTCATTAGTGTGAAATGCTGGCCAGTCCTGCAGAGAAGGCCCGCCAGTACCTGATGTTCTATAATAGTTCATGTAAGAGGACAAAAAGACTGTTGATTACTCTCATCCAGTCCCATAGAGAGGAGATGTGAAAATGAATTTCTCCCACCAGCTGAGCTGGTACTTCAGAAAAGGGGGAAAAGGGAATAAAAATCCCTGACAAGGAGAAACTCTCTCTATGCTGCTCGGTCTCTGGAGGGTAAGGTTTTCTAGGCATAAAGTAAGACCTCCCCAGTGTTTAGCCTGGGTTAGCCCTAAGGGACATATGGAGCTTGCTTATTACAGATGTTTCTATTACCTTTTGAAACATAAGACTAACTCATTTGAGTGTGTTTACCTGCTTTAACCTTGTAAATAACTCATTTCTTTTTCCTAGTGAATAAATCTTTAGATTGTTTTTGGTGTGAGATCTAAGAGGCAATGGACCTGGGAGAAGGGACTATCCTTTGAGACTGGGAGTAACCTGAATATGGCTGTGATTTTTGGTGTAAGGGACTATCTACAACAAAGGCAAGCTTGCCTTGGTGAAAGGTAGATCGGAAAGGTGACTCCACAGCTAGGCTGTTAGTGCCTGAGGAGTTTACACTTGATAACTGGTTGGTGAAATTTAAGTATAGTACCTTACAGCCAATTGTGTGTACGCTCTGCTTCTCAACAGTCTGCCCTGAGGTTGGTATTCATATTCTTGAGCCATTGCAGGACAACTTGACAGAGGGAAACAGATCCCACAAAACCATTTCTAGCCCACCTACGCTCCCACTCCAGATTCAAGCTCTGAGTGAGGAAAAAGCAGCTGCTAAATTCCTGGACAATAGCAAATGTTGTTTTCATGAAAAAGCAAAAAAGAGAAACAAGGAAAAGAGAAAAAAAAATAAATCAACACAGAAGTTTCAAGTTGGACAGATATTCCAACATTCCCATGAGGTGTGCATGAATTTTTAATACTGATACTGAGTCTGCTATCACTATATTTGGTAGTACTCTTAGTTAATATCAGCATTAGGGTGTGGGTTATGCTTGGATTAGTAAATTGTCCCTATGCCAGAAGACATATAAAGGAATTGCCAATACGATTAATAAGAAATAAAGTCAGATTTAGATACTGGCACTTTTTTTAAAAGTAGGTTTCTTTCTTTTTAGAACAGTTACGATTTCCTCTAATAAGCCGTTTCCTTTTCCCCATCCCACACTGGCACTCATATCCTCATCTCCACATGAAAACATGCTCACAGACAGACACATAGACACAGACACATCCCATGTTGCTCATTAAGCTCATTGCAGAATCTTAACATCAAGTACTATTAAATAATCAGAGTTACTAATACTGCCTGGATGCTTATAGTGTAGGTCAGCCCTGGACAAAGTCCCTTAAGGTCTGAGGGCATTCTTGAAACAGCATTATTTTCCATGTAATTGATGAAAGGAAGCCAGATGGCAACGTACTTGATTGCTTAGACATGTCTCTTCTAAAGTTGGTAATCTTTTCCACAATGAGGACATCCCAAATTTAAACAAGTCATCTGTCCAGTCTCCCCACTACCTCATTTTGACTGGATGTATCTCTGTTTGCCACTCCCCATTGAACAGTTTTGGACAATATTCTTGCATGCGAGGACGACACAAAGCGAAGGGTGCCTCACTAAGGAGAGAACTTCAAACATACCTAAATTTAGTGGACTTTTCAGATCACCACTTGCAGAAAATGCATGTAAAAAGTGTGTGTGTGTGTGTGTGTGTGTGTGTGTGTGTGTGTGTGTGTGTGTGTGTGTGTGTGTATATAGAGACTTGAACCTTCAGATCTTTTTATTGCTGCATTTAGATGATGTTGTAACACACTAGTTGAAAAGTATTTACATGGGACAAAAGATGGAGCTGATCCAATTCCTATAAATGGGAATGCATCTCCCTTGTCTATATAACTCCTGCTAACTTTAATACAATAGTCACCATTAAAAGTCTTTACAACCATCCTTTAAAACAAACCGTGTTCTCCATACCAAGTATAGGCACTAATCCTGCAAACATTAAGTCCATACATAACCCCAGCAACCCTATAGAAAGGACTTGAAAAATTTACCAAGGACCTAATAGTCCAAGGATTAAGCCTACTCCCCAGTCAGAAATATACTAGAGCCTGAGTTGGTCAGATACTCATTCCCACAAGGTCTTCACGCCCAAGAACTCCCAAGTGACTGAACTCCTCACCTCCAATTCATACTACACATACAGTGCGCATATACACACACCCCCCACGTTGTAATTCACATGTATTATGAGAGCCTAGAGGTCTCAACCAGAATTGGGGCCCCATTTACTAGGCGCTGTAAAAACATATAAAGACACAGTCTCAAAGATCCTTATCGGTCCCAGCTCTAACCCCAGCTTGGGGATACTTACTGGCTCCAACCCAAAACTCTAGTCTAGGGAGCCTGCCAACCCCAACCCTAACCAAAGCCCTGATTGGCTTAATTAGCCCCAACCTCCTCCATCCCACCAAAAGATGAATTTATTCTCAGTTTGCACACCAAATCTTCTTTTTGATTAGCAAGAACATCCTTTCTCCAGCGCACTCTGCTGGGGTGACAAGGTCGTTTTGGCAGGATCCTCCCACACATGTATTGGGTGACTGACCGTCTGCCCTGTCATCCTGGGATACCTGCAAAGATGGCCACCCTGGGATAACTGCCCACACTGACCACAGCTGCCATACACCCAGTCTCATAAGGGTATGTCTTCACTGGGTTTTAGCCCAACCTCTCCCTACCATCCACACAGAAAAAACCTCTAACCAGATTAGGAGGTGTTTTAAACCTGGGCGAGTTTAAACAGCTGAGGGGGGTTAGTTAGAACCTGTTTCAACTCAGTCTGGAACCAGCAAATTTTGCAGTTGGAACACAGGCAAAAAAAAAAAAAAAATTTTACTCAAGTGTTGATAGTTCCTAATTCCCCCGTCAATGACAGACCATTCTCCTGAAATTGAGACAAGTGACTGGGAAAGAATCCTAGAACATTGCAGTACAAAGGACCATGGGATATGCCCCCAACACATACAGGCAAGTGCAGAAACAGTGAGGACACAGTAACATAGGTAGAACTTTGTTGAGGGAATGCTTGCAACTGGACTAGGGGGCTAATCTGGTTGCTCAGACCCAGTTGCCAATCAACCAGGCTAATCACCAATGAAGACACACACTAACACTGGCAACAGCACAGGAGCTGTCTCTCTGCAGACTTAGCAAGACATCGATGCATTGTTTACAATTAGTCCGCGTTTGGAAAGATTTCTTCAAAACCTAGAAAACCAGAAACTTAATTCTTTTTTAAATGAAAGCTTAGATTCTACAGAAGTTGATGGCACTCACCCACACAGATTCCTACTGGCCCTGGACAAGACAGTTTTTTCAAGTTTTGGTCATAGGGATTACCATAAATATTGCCAATGACATAATAAATCAGTAAGGCATCTTAGAAATCCTAAATAGATAAAAGTATAACAGAATGAATGCCAGTGAATACTAACTATTTGAAAATAATTTAAAGAGTCTAACAGCAACCATAAGTAAGAGGGCTCCATTACAGAAGCAGTTATTTCTCAACAAATACTCATACCAGAAAGTACTATCACAATCATACATTATTGCTTTATATCTGCAATTAGATTCTACATGAGTCTTAGCTGACCTAAATTCTTCTAGCATGAACATCTATTTTTGATCAGTAATTCCAAATGCACACAAGTTACAGTGCACACATGATTTACATAATGCCACCTACCTGCAGCTGCTAAACATAAAGTCAAAGCAAACACTGGAATCACACAACTTGAAGTCATTTTTGCAACACTGGGTCTTCTCAAATCAACTCCTTTTGTAGCTCTTCATGTAGATGTACTTCCTTTGAAATCAGTGGTATATGCTTTGAAATCAAGTCTTCCAGACTTTTAATTGCCTACTGAGAGAAAAAAAATACATTTTAATAGAAATATGTCCTACAGAAATGTCCTCATCTATTTAAAATTATATCTTTTTTTGTATCATATCTAACAAAACAGAGATATTTCTTAAAGGGAAATTACACAAGTATATTTTACACTGCTGAATATCCTAAGTACCAAAAGGGACACTTAGCACATAACTAATCTTTTCCCCTTTCATTTTTCTACCTTGTCCATCCTCCCAAAATAATCACACCAGCTATGTCCTGTTCCAAACAGAAGGACACAGCTAGAATTGGAGTCCTGCTGAAGCCCAGAAGCAGTCCATATGGTCTCAAGTAAGTTTATATTAAGTATGCCAATTTCTTTGGGTCACTGAAGTCAGAAGATATATTACCCAATCTTAAGAATATCACGAGAGGAGTTGCCCACACACAGTTTCTAAGTAACACAGTAACTCTGACTTGCATTTCTAAATTGGCACCACAAACTCGAAAACCATTTGAAAGATCCTGAAACTAAAACATTTGTTACAGTAAACACAAAACCCCCTAAACCTACAACTAACTTAATATACTTTTACAAGGGAAAGTAGAATGCCCCTACCCTACACTGGCTCTCTTTCAGGCAGCTAGCTGCCCAGAATAAAGGCATGAAATTACACTACGAAATTAGGTCAATTTTATAGAAGTCTATCTTTAGACAGCAATTTTATACAGTCGATCATGTATGTCCCCACTAAGCGCAGTAGGTCGGTAGAGTGTGTGTCCTCAATACTGTGGCTAGCATCGATTCATTGAGTGGTGCACTTTCGGTAGCTATCCCACAGTCCCCGCTCCCAACTGGAATTCTGGGTTAAGTTCCCAATGCCTGATGGGGCAAAAACATTGTTGCGGGTGGTTTGGGGTACATGTCATCAGTCTCCCTTCCACTCTTCCCTCCCTCCTTGAAAGCAACGGCAAACAATCATTTTACGCCTTTTTTCCTGGGTTATCCATGCAGATGTCATAGTATGGCAAGCATGGAGCCCGCTCAGCTGCGCACTGCCATTGTGAGCATTGTAAATACCTTGCACATTATCCTGCAGTATGTGCAGAGCCTGGCTAGGAGCCGCCAGCACGAGGAAGATTGCGAGGAGGACATAGACACAGACATTCCTGAAAGCATGGGCTGTGACAATTAGGATATCATGGCAGAAGTGGGGTGGGTTGATACAGTGGAACGCCGATTCTGGGCCCGGCAAACAAGCACTGACTGGTGGGACCGCATAGTATGGTGGGTATGGGATGATTCCCAGTGGCTGCACAACTTTTGAGGGCGTAAGGCCACTTTCATGGAACTTTGTGAGTTGCTTTCCCACTGCTCTGAAGTGCAGGAATATCAAGATGAGACCTGCCCTGATAGTTGAGAAGCGAGTGGGATAGCTCTGTGGAAGCTTGCAACGTCTGACTCCTACCAGTCAGTTAGGAATCAATTCGGAGTGGGCAAATCTACCATGCGGGCTGCTGTGATCCAAGTAGCCAAGGCAATCAATAACCTTCTGCTAACAAGGTTAGTGACTCTGGGAAGTGTGCAGGTCATAGTGGATAGCTTTGCTGCAATGGGGTTCCCTAATTGTGGTGGGGCAAAAGACAGAGCGCATATTCTGATCTTGGCACCGGACCACCTTGCCAAACAGTACATAAATTGCATGGGGTACTTCTCAATGGTGCTGCAAGCACTGGTGGATCACAAGAGATGTTTCACCAACATCAACGTGGGACGGCTGGGAAAGGTACATGACGCTCGCATCTTCAGGAACTCTGGTCTGTTTCAAAAGCTACAGGAAGGGACTTTCTTCCCAGACCAGAAAATAACCATTGGGGATGTTGAAATGCCTATAGTTATCCTTGGGGACCCAGCCTGCCCCCTGCTCTCATGGCTCATGAAGCCGTACACAGGCAGCCTGGACAGCATTAAGGAGCAGTTCAACGATAGGCTGAGCAAGTGCAGAATGGTGGTAGAAAGCTCCCCCCTCCTGCTCCTCACCCCCAATGCGCCATGTCCCTGCTGCTCCCCCACTCTCCCAGTGCTTTCTGCCACCTAACAGATGTTTGGCGGTGCTTAGGACTTTCCATGACGGAGGGGGAGCAGCGGGGACGCCGCGCGCTCAGGGGAGGAGTTGGAAAAGAGACAGGGCGGGGCAGGGATTTGGGGGGAGGGGGTGGAATGGGAGCAGAAAAGGGGCGGGGCCGGGGTGGGAAAAGGTGGGGTGGAGCAGGGACTGTGGGGAAGGGGTGGAATGGGGGGGGTGAGAAGAGAAGGGGGCAGGGGCAAGGCCGGGACGGGCGTCAAGCACCCATAGGGCAGAGGGGAAGTCAGTGCCTATGATCTGGGATGGCTCCTGGAGGCCAACATCATCGAATTAGACAGCGCTGTGTCGGCACTACCCCAAACTCGACCCAGGAAGGTCGATTTTAGCGCTACTCCCCTCATCGGGGAGTAGCACAGCAGTCAATTTTAAGAGCCCTTTAAGGCAGTGGAAGGGGTTGGTTGTGTAGCCACATTGTTTATAAAATCAACCTAACGCAGCTAAATTCGACCTAACCTCGTAGCGAAGACCAGACCTAAGAATCTGAAGTCAGCAAGCAGGGAACTGGAACACTGATAACATTCAATCAAATAAAGCAAATATATTTTATTTCCACTACCAGCCTTCTCAAACACAAAATGACAGAAGATGCCTCAGCAACCAACAATAGATTGTTATAAAGCAATATAAGGTCTTAAAAATAACCCCCACAAACTGGGTGATAGAACAGAGCTGAGCTGACAGAGAATTCCAAACTGAAGAAAGATTACAACCACTTAAAATGTACTTGCTCACCTGAAAGTAGACTCAAAATAGTATCAGGCAAACTCAGGCACCCCACCATGTGATCTGCACCCTGACCATAGGGTTATTATGGATGATTCTGTGACCACTGACAGCCTACAAAGTGCAAATATGGTCATACATCACCCCTTCCTACAGAGGTTTTGTGAGTGAGAGGAAGATTCCGAGAACTTCCTTGCAACATTTCTCCAAAATCATTCTGAGGTGACAGGGTTTGCCCTCTGCAGAATGAGCTGAAGTTACTCTCTAGCAAGAACCATCAATGCAGAGATTCCATTCTGCCACACTGACTCTGGAGTGGACCCCAAACAATCCCTCCATTCCCTTTCTGGTTCTGTGATTCCTATAGAGCTAGTAGGGCCTCCACTGATCACAGCTGTCCCACAGATCCCTCTTTGATAGAGGAAGGGAGAGTTCCCTTCATGCAAATGGAGCTGTATTGAAAGCTGTATTCTAATCACTGCAGGGCTGTTGAGAGGCAAACAATGCAGCACATGGCCCAACAGCCTTATACTTAAGTTCCCACCCTTTCCCCTTACTAGATCTTGACACCGAAGAGACCCCTCTGAGGGTCCCATAGAATAGAGAAGGAAGAAGACTGTGCAGCAGAAGTTCCACTGCCTGTAAACAAATGCAGACTGGAAATAAGGCATACATTAATGAGTGTCACTAAATATTGGAACAATTTACCAGGGCTCATGGTGGATTCTCCATCACTGACCATTTTTAAATCTAGATTGGTATTTTTCTAAAATATATGCTCTAAACATTATTTTGGGGGAAATTCTGGAGGCCAGTCTAGACCAGAGGCGGGCAAACTTTTTGACCGGAGGGCCACATCTGGGTATGGAAGTTGTAAGGCGGGCCATGAATGCTCACGAAATTGAGGGTTGGGGTGTGGGAGGGGGTGAGGGCTCTGGGGCAGGGCCAGAAGTGAGGAGTTTGGGTGGGGGGGGGGGAGGAGGCTCGGGGCTGGGGCAGGAGATTGGGGTATGGCTCCAGTTGGGTGTGGAGGCTCTGAGTGGGGCTGGGGATGAGGGGCTGGAGGGTTTGGAGGGTGTTCCGGGCTGGGACTGAGGGGTTGGGAGGGTGGAAGGGGGATCAGGGCTGTGGAAGAGGGTTGGGGCACGGGAGAGGGGTCAGGGCTGCATGCTCTGGGTGGCGCTTACCTCAAGCGGCTCAAGAAGTAGCAGCATGTCCCCCTGCTGGCTCCTACACTGAGATGCGGTCAAGCAGCTCTGCGCGCTGCCCCGTGCGCAGGCATAGCCCCTGCAGCTCCCATTGGCCGTGGTTCCCAGGCAATGGGAGCTGCGGAGGCAGTGCTTGGGGCAGAGGCAGTGTTCGGAACCCCCTGGCTGCCTCTACATGTAGGAGCCAGAGGGGGGACATGCAGCCGCTTCTAGGAGCCACATGGAGCAGGGCAAGCCCCTGACCCCGCTCCCCGGCTGGAGCGCTGGAGTGGGGAAAGCCATGGACCATGCTCCCCAGCGGGAGTTTGAGGGTTGGATTAAAATCTCTAAAGGGCTGGATGTGGCCCCCGGGCCATAGTTTGCCCACCCCTGGTCTAGGCTGTCATAATGCTCCCTTCTGGCCTTAGAATCTATGACTATTTGCCCCCCACCTTCTGCACAGAATTAAGTACCTCTGTCTCAGGGCCCTATAGAAAAGGAGCCTTCTGTAAGCAATCTGAAGCCTGATTTGGCCACTATAAAACCAGCGCCCTTCCTTAGTGCTGCATCCCCCTCTGCATCAGTGCTGATTTCAGGGCACCGAGGTGCCCTGGTTTATAGGAAACCATCATATTTAAGGAGGTAAGATTTCTGGCATGAGTATATTATTCCCACCATTGTTCACTACAGAATTTTTTTTTTTTGGTCCTAACTGTGGACAAGAAGTGCCTTCATGCATCATGTATGTTGCATGTCTGAAGTGACAGCATGCTACATGCATTTGTATCCTCAGAAATATTACACGGGTTGGTTGTAATGTCCCAAGCTACCAGCGATTGTCCTTAAAAACTACAAACCAGAGCAACTTAAGAATCCTTCTCAAAATTTGAAATAAATAAATAAATAGAGGATCGCCAATTCAGGAGAATAATTCTGGAGAATAAATAAATACAGTAGTGGAGACAATGAAAAATTTAAAGAAAGGAAACCTCTAGAAGATGACTGCTTTCCTGGAGAATTTTATAAGGCTTATAAAAGCTACTGGTCCTGAAACTAAATTCCAGTGTCATCCCCCCATATAGAGTGTAAGAAGCAGTCATATCATTAATCCTCAAACCCAAGAAAGATCCTAAACTCCATGGTAAGTTAAGGCCAACCTTTTGATTTTATTAATCAAAGACAATAAAGTGTTGACAAGCATGCTGAACAATCACGACAGAAATTTTGACTACAAAAGGACCCATATCGCGTGGGCTTAATGCCAAAAGGCAAGTCATGAAGATTTGTGTCAGATCTTGATCATCGTCTCAGAAGTCAGAAAGAAACTGAAACCATTTGCTGCTATTTCTCTGGATGCAGAGAAAGCTAAATCCGTTCAGTAAAAGTATTTGGTTTCTAACTCAACTTTTTAGTGTAGTTGCAAAGACAAATAATCATATACAGTAAATTCAAAGTTTTTAGGCAAAGCTAGTTATAAAGAGACCATCAAAATGTGCTACAAGATGTCATATATGCAAACAGTCTATGAAATAAGCACTCAAACTTGAATTTGATGTACATAGCCATTTCACAAACAATGAACAAAAGAAAAACCAGAAAAGAGAGAAACTAGAAACAGAAGAGCTAAATAGAGCATATTCAATAATACAATAAATAAGAAATTCCTAAGCATTGATTAGATCATTCTTTCATTAACATAAGTGTATAACCCAACAATAACATTTTTATAATACACAGAAGTAGTGTGCGCAGAGAGAGAAGATAAAGCTACATTGGTCCTTGTTATTTAAGGCCCCCACCCTTCTTTTAAATCATAGAGACTACCAATGTAGGTGTGTGTAAATGAGTGTTAATTCGGTTTCCACAGCATTCTTGGAGGGAGGGGAAGGCACACAGTTTCCCCCAGTGAAGAGACAAGAGGTTGTACCCCTGCCCCAACCTGCAGATCCATAAAGATTTCTGGGTACCCACTGGAGCTGAGGGGGAAACAGAAAGCCCTAGACCTCTACTCTCCTGCTTGAGCCCACCAGCTCACAGAGCATGAATTCTGGAGATTAAGGCTAAATCAGTCTGAATTGCACTAAGAAAGGGCTCTCAGAATTGAAGATTTGTTAGAAAATAATTGGTTTCTTTCTCAGATGTACAGAAATAAAGAACGAGGGTTATGTACAACAAATTTTGGGCAACTGAGAGCTAATATAAAACGACTCATAGGCCCTGCCTTAAACTGATAACTTGACTGCAATTTTCAGGAATCTGATTTAAACTATACCCAATTTCCCTCCTACATAGATTTCTGATTTAAAGCAATCCGAGTGAAACAGCACAATTAAGGGCTGTAGAGAAGTGAAAAATACCAATACCCAAGCATACACTAGGCTACACCCTGATGAGTGAATATACATCTTTAAAAATTACAACAATCTAAAACATTGAAGAAATTATATAGGACAATGTTGCAAATGCATTATCTTTACCTCAGAGATTTAGGTACATGTTAGTGATAAATAGCTTTCAGAGTATGTTACATAGGTTAAGGCCATTCACAACTCTTTATGAAAAACAGGAGGAAGGGAAGAAAAGAAGCTATACAAAGACATCAAATTGCCAATACCAGAAGGCTTTTCTACTATAGACCATCTCATGGATTTCCAGGTGTGCTAGTTTAACCTGGTTAAAAACAGCTCTGATGCCTACTAAAGAGGTAAGTTGGAAGATATTTATGAAAAAAATGAAACACTATTTTCTGGAACTGAAAGGATAACATCATCATCTAGCACAAGCATCTTATGAAAGGAGATCATAAAATGGAGAAACACTTGAAAAGAGTTATACCAGGGATACATTTGGCTCAGTATGTTTAATGAGATTTGGATACACAAATCCTTTTGGAAGTCTGTGACAGACTGGTGTTATTTGTCAACACAGTGGAGTAGCATTTTACACGGGGGTTAGGTTCTAAAGTCAGTGCATAAGGCGAAAATCACGTATAGTCAAAATTACCCTTGAAAATTCCTTAAATCACCCATAAAGTACAGTATACTGTACATGGTTTTGTGTACCCAACCCTGTACAGTAATATATAGTATATAATAAAAAGAGTACATATACAAAATATAATTTTACATTATAACCAGCTTGGGCTCTGGTTCAGCTCGAGAAGTTGATTGCGTAGGCTCATCTGCTGCTGGTTGTTTTTCCTTGAAAAACATGGTGATCGGCAACTGTCGCTGTTGTCTCTTGAGCTGCTCAAACATTTCTTGATATGGTCTCAAATCGTCCGTAATACTACATGTGATTTTGAGGCTTCGTTCCACAGAGGGATCATATTCAGAAATTAAATCATTCAAGCGTTTCGCTGCTTGGAACACTTCAGCAAAATTTATGAAGATTCCAACTTGCTGGCTCTTCCTGTTAGTCATCATCTTAGTCTTCTGTAGACGATTTTATCAGTTCCTCTAACTCTTCGTCAGTCAGTGTTTCTCTATGGCTCAATTCATTCTTCAATTTCTTCCTCAAGGATGTTGACGAAGCCATCATCACTCACTTGCCTGGCCACCTGAACATGTGTTTCACTTCTTTGTCAATGGTCGGAAAACCCTTAAAACTTTTCACACATTCTTTCCATAGGTTTCGCCAACATGCATTGACTGTTTCAGGCTTGATAATGGATGTAATTGGCAATGCTGAAGGAATTCCAAACACCCCATCACATTAAGATTGGGATCAGCATCCATAGTGCTATCTATCCATGAGAACGTAAGCCTCGTGTACGTGGCCTTGAAAAAGCGAATCATGCCTTGGTCAAGAGGTTGGAAGATGGAGGTGGTATTGGGGGGCGGGGGGAGAAAGACTACTTCAATGTTATGTGCAAATCAGAGTGCCGCAGGGTGTCCAGGAGTATTGTCTACGATTAGCAACGCTTTAAAGTCAAGTCCTTTCTCTTCTCTTTAAGGTACCACTTGACCTCCGGAATGAAACACTTGTGAAACCAATCCAGAAATAATGCGGCCGTCACCCAAGCCTTTTTATTTGATTGCCAGAACACAGGCAGGAGATTTTTGTTCTTGCATTTTAGGACACGGGGATTTGCAGCCCTATAGAGTAAGCCCGGCTTTATTAAATTCCCAGACGCATTGCCAGAACACACAGTCACACAGTTTTTAGCTGCTTTGAAGCCAGGGGCTTGTCTTTCTGATTTCAAAGTGTAAGTGCGATTGGGCATTTTTTTTTTCTTCCCCAGAAGAGCACTGTCTCGTCAGCATTAAAAACTTGTTCTGGAAGATAGCCCTTTTCTTCTCCGATTTTCTTTAATTGTTCGGGGTAGGCTTTTGCTGCCTCTTCATTCGCAGATGCAGCTTCACCAGTAGTCTGCACGTTTTTGAGGTTGAAGTGGTTCCTAAAAAACTGTTAAGCCAACCTTGGCTAGCTTTGAATTTCTTCTCATCAGAAAGCTGTCCCTCTTTGGCAGGAGGTTTGAACAGCTCAGAGAGACTAAGAGCCTTTTCTCACAACATGTTGCCATTGATAGGCACATGTTTACAGTTCATGTCTTCCAGCCATAAGTTAAATCCTTAAGTCTTCACTAAAGTCTTATCACATACCTGGCTCGTCACCTTAGCAGTTATTGGAGCACTTGATGCCACGGCTTGACGAATTTCTCTCTCTCGAATCTTGATGGCACGGATGCTAGATTCGTTGCGGCCATATTTATGCGCCAAGTTGGAGACCGACATATCGTCTCTCAATAAGTCCAACACAGCCAGTTTTTCCTCTAGCGTTGGAACAGATCACAGTTGAGCACCAGATGAAGTAGTTGGCTTGCATTTAGGGGCCATGTTGTATGAAAAATACGTACAGTATTTTTAAATACTAGAATCACACTCAGCGCGGCAAGATGCTCACACTGAGACCGACTGAGGGAACAGCAGATTCATGTCTCCCTCCATCTCATGCTCACTCCGAGGCATATGCTCATTGAGTGGAATGGTGGGCGGAATCGTCTGCACTTTTCTTTTTCTTTTTTTTTTTTTTGGACAAGCACATATAGTTGAATTCACGTAAGTTAAATGCGTGTATGATGTGACTCATAGCAAATCCATATTTGTTATAGAACAGAATGAATAGTGAGAAAATTACTTTTAAAATGATGAGTCCTTTCTGTTTAAACTAACACAAAACAAAGGAATTCAGCTGTAGGTTGAAAGCTACTGTCAGCAAAATTAACATGTGAAAGTCTGGTGGTTAGCACAAAGAACAGACAGCCCACTAAGTGGGAGGGATGACTGCTTTGAATTAAGATGTGAAAAATGTACAGAAAAACAGGAACCTAAACTGTTCAACTACAGTAGCAAATGGAGTTGAGACAAGAGACATTTCCAAGAGACTCATCCCCACAAAGGTACACCTGGATAACTACTTTTGTGAGGAAGGTCACAGGAGAGCAAATCAAAAACTGTGATAACTGAAGGATCCCAGGTGAGGAAGAGTGAGAGAGGATGACATGAAACATCCAAGAGCAGAATTTGCATCTCCAACACTGGCTGCCAAAAAGGGTCTCAGAGACCAACTAGACCTCAAAAAAGACATAGTGCAGAAAAAAAAATCTTGCTATTTTCCTAAAATGACACAAAGGGAATACACCTAGATTAGTTAAGCAGAGTATAAAACTAGATACATTATGCATGCTATTTACTTGTTTGAATTAAATTGTCTCTGCTTATTCTTAATAAATCTTGTGTTACTTGTGAGGATTTCATGCACACCATCCCAGAGATGTGAGACAACCTTCCAACTATAAGAGAGTGCGCCAAGGAACAGCATCTAGAGCCCAGTCCACTGAGGATTTTTCAGACAAGAAGGCACAGACAAGAGGATCCTCTTAATTTAGGTCTGTGGTCCCAATGAAGAAGAAATGCCTAATGACCACAGACAAGGATCAGGTTTAAGAGGACAAAAAACAATAATCACCACCTATTCAAGTCAAGAAAAACATGTATTCTACATGTTAATGGAGCTAGAGAGACTCTGAAACCTATACAATGATGAAGACTATTACAGGGCAGAGAGACTGAATTAACTGCTGAGTTTTAATTTGTATCTTAGAAACATTAAGTAAACTTGTGTTTTTTGATATATGAAAAATTGAATCTATGTAACAATACAAATAGCAAACACAATGTAAAAAAAACCAAAACAAAAAACAAAAAACAAACATGAAGTTCCTAGATGGTTGTCACTATGCTGAACACTATGGCTGTTCTGAACCACATGGTAACAGCAGGGACAGATCTCAGATCCTCCTCCCTCCAAAAGCTCAACTCTCACTACCTCTTAAAGAATCTGTTATCTGCTAGCACAGTCTGTGGCAGACAGCTGAGAGAATCTGATGCCATCCTGCTAGAACAAAGTAGTAAACACACACATAAAAGACAGTTCACTACAATATCTCAACAATTTCCCTACCTTTACATTTGCTTCATATTTGTTTCTTTGTAAGTATCTAAAAATCAAATTTCCCCAGAACTTCCAGTCTTCTCACACGAGTCTTTAAAACTATCTTCTTCTGCATCAGCATAAAGGCTGTGTGAGAAAGTCAGTTTTTATACTAAAACTTGCTCAGGGTTTTCAGAAGTTAAAGCATCCTGCTTCAGACAATGTCTTTACTTAAAGATGTCTTTCTCATAGGCGGCTTCCTGTTCTCACTGTCAGAGACTGCCAACCTCTGCATATTGAATACCCAAGCACACTTTTACTTGGTCTACTTCTGTATTTTTAGCTAAATGACTATTGCATCGTATTCCCATTAGCAACTTTTCTCCCTACATCTTTACTCCTATCTCCTTTTCTTCTTCTTCTAATTCTTTAAGCTACTTCTCCCTAAGGCCAAGCACAGTAATAAATATGTCTGCATAAGGCCACAAAAAAATTCTGGGGTGCTCCATTTCCTATTTTGGACTTGCATTGCATAGGAGCTGGACATACTCATTGTTCAACCAGGTCCTAAACGCTCTAATTTTACTTTTTATTTCTGTTCCTCCAAACCCTTTCTCCAAATGTCACCATCTGTTTAATTATATCCTCCCCTTTGTATGCATGTCCTGGCTTTGCTTTAAATCCATCTCCACTATCATCTTCCCCATGTAGACTTTTCCTTCACTGGCTGAAGAATAGCTTCCACTTCCTCTTTTCCTTGTCACAACAGGCTCTCTTTCATGCGGTCTTCCTTCCATGCTCACAGCCGGAGTCTGTTATCCTCAAAAGGTAAAATACCACACCACAGTACTCTCCCATCATGTTGCAACAGTTCATAAACACTTTGGTTACCAATGTGAGCCAAATCCTACTCACCTTCATCATGGACTTCAATGGGAACTACTCAGGAGAAGCAAGCAGGATTTGTCCCTGTGTTGTTTTGCCATAGCAACACGAACCCAAGTTTCTAGGACATCCAAGAAAGCCCTTCAAAGCCAAAGCTTTTTCATTTTTTTGTTTTAAACATGGCAACCATTTTACTTATTTAACCACATTCCCATTGGTTCTCTGTACAATAAAAATGTGCATTCCACTGGACAAATAAAAAGCCAATGGTTTGTAATCAAATATGCCCAAGCCCAATTTAGATGCTAGATTCAGTTATACAAGTTGTACACAAAGTGAAACATGGTTTTTGAAAGAGAAATATTATAACCCCAATCCTATTAAACATCCATTTTTCAAGATATGTCTTTTTTTAAAACTTGATGACACTTATTCTCTTAATACTGTATATTTGCATATGTACAGGCTGGAAGGCAGACTAACTGTATTAGCAAATATTATTGTGGGATTCAAAATGCACATCAATCATTTTCATGTCTACATCTAAAACTGTGCAGAACTTAAACAGTAACTTATTCATAAACTATTAAGGAGACTGATTCTGCTTTATAAACACCAAAGCAGTTTCATTTCCAGGGAATAAGGAGAGTAATAAAACTAAATATCCTGACATAGCAAAAGCCCAGGGAAAAAGTTATTCTGATGCCTAGCAGTTCATATGCTGCTGTGCTTGTAATGGGACATTTCAACAAGTCACAGTTAAAGGCTATGGGAACTGGAACAGGGCCAAGGGAAGAGGCTTTATGCCACTTAAAAAACTGTGCCCCCTCTATTCCAGATTGCTTTTGTTTTAACATTTTGTTTGTTTATTTGTACACGAATGTTTTACAATGTGTTCTGTCAAATTACAGGAAGCTACAAAACATGCACAATCGGTCCCTGAAAGAATTAAGACAATTTCACCCTTTTTGTTTGCAAGGCCCTGATAGCAGCAAATCAGACTTGCACCACAGCATGAATTTTGCACACATTTGGCACAAAGGTCAGGCTAGGATCAAAGACAGCCATTCTCAGTCTCAATCTACACTCAAGTTTCCCTTCAGTCTACACAGGATTTGCTGTCAACTCACTTTAATTGTTGAGTTTACATCAGAAAAGCAAAATCATTAAACCAGACACTGTGGTGTCTGAACCACCACTGCAGGATAGGTCCTGAATCCAAAAGAATAAACTGGAAGAAGATAGAAGAGAAACCATCTTCTTGTAGGTTATAGAGATTTTTTTCTAAAGAGCGAGCTGGGGGGCAGCTCTTTCTAGGGTAAGGGCAGGGTTTCTTTGTTACAGGAACTAAGGGACAATGCACATGGAACAAGCACTTGAGACGTCTCTAAGAGAGAATCAGGGAGGCCATGAAGGTAACTCCTTATAGGATTCAGGTATGGGGGTTCTCCCAGGTGGAAGGGGAAAATCCTCTGAGCAAAAACATCTGATGGCATATATAAGACTGAGGGTAACATTTTCAAAAGTATCAAAGTGACATAAGAGCCTAAGTCCCATTTTCAAAAATAACTTAAGTCTCATTGAAAGTCAGTGGGAGGCTAGGAGGCCAAATTCCATTGCAAGTCAATAGGAGCCTAAATCATTTTTGAAAATGGGACTTAGGCTCCAAATTTAGGGTAAAATTTTCAAAAGTGCTTAAGAAAAACAAAAAACCCACAGTAACTACAGCACAGAGATCTGCAGGACAGACCTAGAAACCATTAGAAAAGATTAGCAGGCCCTAAGGAATAGGTCTATACAACCCTTCCCCTTCAAAAGTTAAGTTTCTTTGGCCTAATCACCTTATTTTCATGGTTTCTAATTGGAAACAGAATAAGTTTCCTGGCATTAGAGTATCTTACTCTCTACAAATATGCTTGCCAACTATCTCACACAAATACCATTAATCTTGGTTTTATTTGGCTGAATCCCTAACTGCACACCTAAGCCAAAATGATAATCGCTCAAACATAGATATCAAGAACCCTTGCTGTAACCCTGGATAAGGCATCATCTTCTTATGGCCAGTCATAGCAGAATCACAGCATGATGGAACCTTACCTCCCTCCACCCTGGTCTTGTCTAGGTAACAGATCTCATCGAAGGCACTCTTACAAATCATTGATGCAACTGTTTTTTTCATACATAGCAAAAGATTATCTAAAACAAGCCCTAATGGGAGAACTCCCTATCATAAAACAAACTGTATTAATCTTTGGCAGATTTAAATCTGGGGTAGGAGTCATGTTCCCTTAAGGAAGTAAAATAATGATCGTCTGCAAGTTTGCACACAAAGAATCCCCTGAATGGGAAAAAGCGGGCAAAGTTTTTACAAACAAGCTTCCCCATGGTCATTTGCAATAGGAAGTTAAAAGTGATTAATGGGTTAAAATAACAGGAAACAGTTATGTAAAAAATGGCAAAAAGATGCACTAAAATGTTTATAAGAGCAATAAGAGATAAAAATTTCACTCTGGAGCAGCATTTATTGAATTTTACTCACTAAAATACATACTTTAGAAGGAAAACATAACAGTTTATCTCCTAAAGCTACTAAGCAAAAATCCCATTAAGATATTCATCAGTCAGTAATCAGTCTCTAAATCTTCAGAAGCACATTTATAAGTTAGGAAACTTCTCCCACATATGTGGGGAAGACCTTATAGTGCAACATTGGTAAAACAATGAGTCAAAAGGTGCTTCCCTTTGAGTAGGCGTCATCTATTCTCCCACACATTGTCTGCCAGATAATCATTGTAATCTATTTATTATGCAGAAAAGCACATTTAAGTTGAAGTGAGATATTTGTTCTTAAAAAATGAATATAGGAAAATAATGGCATGTTCCAAAACAGTGTGCAAGAGTATTTGGCACACAAATTTTTGTGCATCACCTGCACATGCCACTCTGAATTTACAATCCATATATTTCAATTCAACTACAACTTGTTAAAACACTTGGGGTTTTTCAGGAAAAAGGGAAGACTTTCAATCGCCAAATCAAAATTTAAAAAAAAAAAAAAAAAAAAAAAAACTACCACACACCTCATTTATCCATAAGGGCTGAAAAAAGCTCCAAAAAGCATATAATTAGTTATGAGTGCAAGGATCGGAGGGAGTGAGGTGAGAAGACTACAAGAAGTCTGTGAGCCTACACAAATGGTATGCAAATCTTATAACCCATGGAGCCTGGCTCAGGAGGGAACCTTAACACCCTAGTGAACTTTTGGTGGGTGAAGCAAGGCCACTGGATCTATGACTATTGGGATATACTGGGTATATCTCCCTACTCAAGGTGGTGGTAAGGGAAAAAGAACAAGTTATATCAACTGTGGCTCCACTACTGCTCAGGACCCTTAAGAAGAACTGATCCCTACTGACCTCTAGAGACTTCCTTAGCTCACAGTACAAGCGGCATATGGGGGAGATGTGAACAACTGTAGCAGTCATACCAAAGAGAAGCCTTCCCAAGAACTCAGAATAGCAATTTTGTAAATCGTAACAAAATTTGACTAACCTGTCATAACTAAAATACAAGGTATTTTAAGACTATTGTTAATACCATACTACCATCATTCTCAAGTACATTGGACCAAATTTATCCCTAGTATAACCAATGCTTCTGTAAATTTAAAGATTCAAAACAGAGCGTGGCTGCATTTGAAAGTTGTTGTGGGTTTTGTTGTTCTGAATCACTTAAACACAGATAAGTTGTTGCGTGAGCAGTGCATCCACAATGCATTGTTATCCCCAGTTAAACTATCTCCTTTTGGGATCAGTACTTCTACATGGCCCTGAATTGTTTCAAAATAAGTGCTCAGCATTCTAGGCAGACAGCCCATAGTGCAATGATCTGCCAATAGGCTCTGTACATTCTTGGATTTTTCTCAATTCACAGTGCAGACCACTGCTTATGGGCTCAGCCAACAAGCACTGACTGGTGGGACATGATAGTGATACAGACTGGCATGACCAGCAATGGTGGCTGAATTTCAGGATGACAAAGGCCACCTTCTTAGAAACCCTATGCAGAGCTCACCCTGGAGCTGCAGCTGCGGAACAACTACATGAGAGTTCCCCTCAGTGTAGATACGCACGTGACCATTGTTATCTGGAAGCTCATAACCCTCTAATTTCTACCAGTGAGTATCTAACCAGTTTGGTGCTGGTAGATCAACCATTAGGGCAGCTGTAATGGAGTTGTGGCCTGCTATTAAGGAAGTGCTGTTCCCCCAGATAATATGACTAGGCAATGCATACAATGCTATTGAGGGACTTGCACAGCTGGGGTTCCCAAATTGTACTACAACCATTAAAAGGACTCATGTGCCCATTCTTTACCCACCCATCTCCCAAGCAGGCCTCAGGCTTCATCAACAGAAAGAGCCGTTTCTCCACGATGCTCCTGGTCTGGTTGATCACTGTGGCAGATTCACCAATAATATGTGGGCTGGGCTGAAAAGGTTCATGATACCATGATCTTTAGAATTTCTGGGCTGTTTTCTGTAATGAGAAATGGAGCTTCTGCTCCTATTATCTGTGGACACGGATGATGTTGACATTCCTCCAGTCAACTCTGCTTCCCTTGCTTATGAAACTGGGCACCTGAATAGCTGAAAGGACTCATTTAACTATACCCTGGGCAGCTGCAGAATGGCAGTGGAGCGTTCATTTGGAAGACGGAAAGATAGATGAAGGTGCCTGATGCTGAGGCTGGTGGTTGATCAATATCTGCCTCATGCGATAGCTGCTGGCTGTGTTTGCACAACGTATGTCGGAGGAATGGGAGAGTCTTTCCAGAAGATGGGAGGACAAGGTGGGAAGGCTTGCTGAACATTTTGAAAAGCCAGAGAGGCAGCCTATATGAAATGCTGCAACTGATCAGGGACAGGAGTCAGGGATGCATTATGCTCCTGAGGCTTAGGCAAACTAGTGAACGTATGTACTTTTGTATACGGCATTTATCGTGATTTTTTATCATACACAGGTGTTAAGCTTTATGGAGTGGTATGAGGATTTTAACAAGCTTCATGTGAGGAGGTTATCCTTCAGGGGTGTCTTTTATAGCACAAGTGGGTATTTTACTTATTGTGCAAGGCTCTCCTGAAATTTTCAAACAAAACCATGCCATTTTCAATAATTAAATAACCACACCAAGTTGAACATTTAATAAAAGATGTTATTGAACATACGTAAGAACACAAAGTTAAACCCAGTGCAAAAAATTAATAAAAAGTTCAGCATGCATTCAAATTAGTGCTTTTGTGGTCACAGATTTGTGTATGTTTTGGGGGTTGCGTCAGAAATGTTCTCTGCATCTTGGGGTTGGAACAGTGGTAGAAGGACCAGAGTCTTTTGAATGAGAGAGTGAAGGGGGTTCTCCCATTATGCACTGTTCTCCAGGTCACCTGGGGGCACGGAATTTTGAGAAAATATTCCTTGAAGTTGAAGTGAAGGGTGTATCCTGGTATACAGAGTTCTGAGGGAGAGGGCTGCAGAACACGGGTAGGTTGGGGTGGTGTCCTTCAGTATAATGTCACTATGTTCTCCATTAAGGTTGTTTGCCTCTCCATGATCCTCAGCAACTGTGCCTGTGAAGTACTAGCCAGTGCCCTGTCCTTTTTCTCCTCCATCATGCTTAAGAAAACCTTCCCTCCATTTCTCTGTCCACACACACACACACACAGGTTGGTAAACATGTCAACCCTTGTCCTCTTTCTTTTCATATATAGATTGGACAGGTGTTCACTCACTGATAGTACCCCTGTCCATGGTCATGCCAACGTGTTAGGTGCTATGGAGGGAAAGAGGGGAAAGTGAGTTATTGTCCAAATTGTACTCTCTATGCCAACAGTGATAAAATGTTGCTTTTTCCTGATTTTGGAATCCCTTTCCCAAAGACTCTCCCCAGTCTTCAGTGAGCTTGGAGATGGTAAGATGTTTGCAGACAGACATTCTTCCCTGTTTGTGTAGGGCTGCTGGGCCTGTGGGGATGAGGGGTGGTTGGAGGATGGGTTGGGTCACCTGGAGGGAAGTTTACTACTTGCATGTGCACCTATGCAGGATGCCAGTGGCAGGGCAGAGAGGAACATGGGCCAGCAGGGAGAGGCCATTAGTTGCATGTGTACCTCTGCAGGCTGGGGATTGAGTTTGGGGACGGTGAGGGAGAGCAGCAGATGCAGGCTACAGAGTAGCAGCCGTGTTAGTCTGTATTCGCAAAAAGAAAAGGAGGACTTGTGGCACCTTAGAGACTAACAAATTTATCTGAGCATAAGCTTTCGTGAGCTACAGCTCACTTCATTGGATGCATTCAGTGGAAAATACAGTGGGGAGATTTAGAGAGAGAGAGAGAGAGAGAGAGAGAGAGAGAGAGAACACATGAAACAATGGATGTTACCATACACACTGTAACCAGAGTGATCACTTAAGGTGAGCTATTACCAGCAGGAGAGCAGGGGGGGGTGGGTTTTGAAACCTTTTGTAGTGATAATCAAGGTGGGCCATTTCCAGCAGTTGACAAGAACATCTGAGGAACAGTGGGGGGTGGGGGGGATAAACATGGGGAAATAGTTTTACTTTGTGTAATGACTCATCCAATCCCAGTCTCTATTCAAGCCTAAGTTAATTGTATCCAGTTTGCAAATTAATTCCAATTCAGCAGTGTCTCAATGGAGTCTGGTTTTGAAGGGTTTTTTTTGTTGAAGAATAGCCACTCTTCGGTCACTCGATTACAGACCTGAGAGATTGAAATGTTCTCAGACTGGTTTTTCAATGTTATAATTCTTGACATCTGATTTGTGTCCATTTATTCTTTTACGTAGAGACTGTCCAGTTTGACCAGTTTTGTACGTGGCAGAGGGGCATTGCTGACCCAATGGCATATATCACATTGGTAGATGCGCAGGTGAACGAGCCTCTGATAGTGTGGCTGATGTGATTAGGCCCTATGACTGTGTCCCCTGAATAGATATGTGGGCAGAGTTGGCAACGGGCTTTGTTGCAAGGATAGGTTCCTGGGTTAGTGGTTCTGTTGTGTGGTTGCTGGTGAGTATTTGCTTCCGGTTGGGGGGCTGTCTGTAAGCAAGGACTGGCCTGTCTCCCAAGATCTGTGAGAGGGATGGGTCGTCCTTCAGGATAGGTTGTAGATCCTTGATGATGCGTTGAAGAGGTTTTAGTTGGGGGCTGAAGGTGATGGCTAGTGGCGTTCTGTTATTTTCTTTGTTGGGCCTGTTCTGTAGTAGGTGACTTCTGGGTACTCTCCTGGCTCTGTCAATCTGTTTCTTCACTTCAGCAGGTGGGTATTGTAGTTGTAAGAATGCTTGATAGAGATCTTGTAGGTGTTTGTCTCTGTCTGAGGGGTTGGAACAAATGTGGTTGTATCGTAGAGCTTGGCTGTAGACAATGGATCGTGTGGTGTGATCTGGGTGAAAGCTAGAGGCATGTAGGTTTCCGGTATAGGGTGGTGGTTATGTGACCATCGCTTATTAGCACCGTAGTGTCCAGGAAGTGGATCTCTTGTGTGGACTGGTCCAGGCTGAGGTTGATGGTGGGATAGAAATTGTTGAAATCATGGTAGAATTCCTCAAGGGCTTCTTTTTCATGGGTCCAAATGATGAAGATATCATCAATGTAGCGCAAGTAGAGTAGGGGCATTAGGGGACGAGAGCTGAAGAAGCTTTGTTCTAAGCCAGCCATAAAAACGTTGGCATACTGTGGGGCCATGCAGGTACCCATCGCAGTGCCGCTGATTTGAAAGTATACATTTTTATGGCAAATACTCACTAAAAACACACACCACACAACAGAACCACTAACCCAGGAACCTATCCTTGCAACAAAGCCCGTTGCCAACTCTGCCCACATATCTATTCAGGGGACACCATCATAGGGCCTAATCACATCAGCCACACTATCAGAGGCTTGTTCACCTGCGCATCTACCAATGTGATATATGCCATTGGGTCAGCCATGCCCCTCTGCCACGTACATTGGTCAAACTGGACAGTCTCTATGTAAAAGAATAAAAGGACACAAATCAGACGTCAAGAATTATAACATTCAAAAACCAGTCGGAGAACACTTCAATCTCTCCGCTCACTCGATTACAGACCTGAGAGTGGCTATCCTTCAACAAAAAAGCTTCAAAAACAGACTCCAACGAGAGACTGCTGATTTGGAATTAATTTGCAAACTGGATACAATTAACTTAGGCTTGAATAGAGACTGGGAGTGGATGGGTAATTACACAAAGTAAAACTATTTCCTCATGTTATTCCCCCCCCCCCCCGTTCCTCAGACAATCTTGTCAACTGCTGGAAATGGCCCACCTTGATTATCACCACTAAAGGTTTTCTTCCTCCCTCCCCCCCCCCGCTGGTAATAGCTCATCTTAAGTGATCACTCTCTGTGTGCATGATAAAAATCCATTGTTTCATGTTCTCTGTGTGTGTATATAAATCTCCCCACTGTATTTTCCACTGAATGCATCCGATGAAGTGAGCTGTAGTTCACGAAAGTTTATGCTCAAATAAATTTGTTAGTCTCTAAGGTGCCACAAGTACTCCTTTTCTAGATGCAGGCTAGTAATTGCATGAGCACCTTGGTAGCCTCTCTTTATCTTGAAGAATGTTACCCTATGGCATATTCCCAAAAGGCAGAAAAGGATTTTGTTTAAAAAAAAAAAAAAAAAAAAAAAAAAAGCAGCAATGTGCAAACCAGGACCACGTGCCATACTTTTACTTGCCAGGATGGTGCTCTGAGAACTTGTGCAGAAGGAAATGCAAGGTATACGAGCAATACTGAGAAAGCTGCACCGCTGTGCAGCTAGCATGCCAAAACAAAGCACTATCGTTCTCTAACACCCAAGGATCAGCATAAAATGAACCACAAAATAAAACCAATTCCATAGTAACCCAAAGAGGGGTATACTTGAAGGCCTTAAAATCCCTTTCCTTTTTGAAATGACTGTGTAATATGAGTTGGATGATTTACCTCAAACAAAAAAAAAACCCAAAAACTCAAGTTTGCTCAAAGCTGAAGGAAGGCTTTAATAAAACTGAGTCAGAAAAGCGTTTGTAGTGCTTTTCTTTCCTGTATGTATCTGCTGCTACAAGAAGCGTGCCTTCCTTTCAATCTCTCAGTTTTACCCACATGATGGTGCCCTCTTGAACAGAAGGAAGGGAAGGGCTGTTGACAGGAGAAAGATGGCGCAATAAGCACTATGGTAAGTGCTGTGGAGGTGGGACCTGGTAAGACTGAGTGGTGGTTGTGTTTGCATATTTCAGAGAAATAAACAGTAAAGAGTTTTTAAACACTATGGCACAGCCCCCATTTTGAACACTGGGCATGTTGGAGATTAAAAGCTGAAGAGGTGGAGGGAGGATAGCCCAACATGGTGGCATCCTGATGGTATCTAAGTTGTTTAAATCTCCCAGTACAGTTGTATTGTAATACAGCACATTTACTTACTGGAAGAGGTCTCCTCCCCAAGCTGGTCTTCCATCTAAGATTCAGGTTGGTCCTCTGCTTGTGTTTTTTTGAGCGGAGGTCTTTTGGGTCTCTGGCATTGTCCAAATTGGGGTTCAGTGGGTCGATGAGATCCTGGATTTTAGGATAAATCCCTCTGGATCTGCATCTGCCAGTGTATCCTCAATGGAGTCTATAATATGCTGTGATTCAGTGACGGCATCTCTGTCAAAAATATGGACCAGCTAAACATAGTAGCTGCAGAGCTCTTCCAGAGACCTTATTATGTCCCTAATATTCTCACGACAGGACCATGAGAAGCACAGGGCATGGCTGCTGGATAATCAGTTTTTTTACTTGATGTGTGTGAATTTGCCATAAGCTGTAGTCACATAGTGCCTCTTCTGGCTGTGGCCAACATTTTAACAGAGAAATTATATCTGGTCAAGATGACCCATAAGCAATAGAGAGCACACAGGTAAAACAGATAGGCCAATCCAGGTAGCCAGCATAGTAGTGTAGGATACCAGGGAGAGGATTGCCAGATACAGAACAGTTGTTTCAGGATGAGGATGCAGCCAGACCTCTCTGTTGCTGGTAAACTCATCTCACAGTTTAGGAAACCTCAAATAGTAAACCTGCTTCCCAAGTGGGTTTCTTATCACAGGGTAAAACACCAGAAGATTTGCAACAAGAACTCCAGCACATGGATGCAAGGCATCTTATCACAAAGTAACTCAGGTTAACCTGCAACATCTTTCAAGTGTAGATAGTCTACCTACCTAGCTCCTGACAAGGAAACCCTGCTTTTTTAGCAAATACATGGTATGTGGTAAGAATGTTGGACATTACAGAAGTTTTTATGGCCCTTGATGCACACAAAGGCCCCACTGATTTCAAAGAAGATATAGCATAAGCTTTAAATGAATTTCCATCTTTTCCTCATCATCATAAAAATTACTTCACAGCCTGCAGTCCCCACTACTTTTGCCCACAGAAAAAAAAACAAAATCAATCTATGTATGGTAGTCCTAAATTTAACCAGCTTCAGCTCATGACCTTTAGATAAGCCATTCTCCTGGAATCTAAACCAGTCTTTTTCAAGGTCAAAGAGACACCCTTTTAAAATGAGAGTCCCCTCAGTTGAATTTTCTCCCAATCTTGTGACATACTGTTACAACAAACACAAAAACTAACTTGGGTCACCTGTATTACTTAAGTTAGACACTTACTTTTATTGCAGTGAAAAAATTCTAAATGATTAGTTTTTAAATTACCAGTCACACCATGCACATGTGAAACAATACTGCTATATCTCAGTTTCCTAAAGAAAAAAAAACAAACACTTATTATAAATGCTGTCATTAACTAGAACACAACTTACCAATTTAAAAAGTTTCTATCTCAGAACTATAAAAGTCTGTTCTGCTGAGCTTTACAAATCAGAGACTTTGCATACAGCAAAACATAAGGACCCTGCTTACAACAACAAATGATGATTTAAGAAATTTTCACTCCTGTGAAATAAGCAAACAAGAAATTTTGGGATGGAAATAGACCAAGAAACTACTCCAATGTTCATCCCCCAAAGGGCCACCAGAGTTGTGTTCATTTGTTTCAGTTTAGCTATGAACAGAGCTAACTGCTACCATCACAGTGCTGCTCTACTGGACGATCACCACTTCTGTGTGACGGCTTTCCACGGTTATGGAATAAAAGCAATTTCCACTTTACTACTTCTTAGTGGATTAAGGTATGCTTAGCTATAAATATACTACTCAAGTTGTTAAATGCTTGTGTACATTTATTAATTCCCATACATATTAGTGCTATGGAAGAAATAATAATCTCGTATTTATTGTATACATACATCTTTTAGAATTAAAGGTCAATATCAAAATGCACTAAAAAGCTATTTCTAATCTGCAACCTCAGAATTTTTTTTTTTAAACACTCTGGATAAATTGTATGCACCTAGATAATTAATTTAAACTAAATATTTATTTGGCAACCAAATTATCAAATAAAACATTATAAAGTGCTAGAAAAAATATTTTTAAAAGCTCTAGTTGATTTCAGTTTTCTCCAAGTCTGCCAGTTGGCTGCACCAAGTTTCACTCACCCTACTGATAAACAGTAAGGGCTGAGTGCAGCATACATATGACCATCAAAAATAATGCCTTTTTTTTTTTTTTAAGTAAGTACCTCATAGCACAGAAGAGCCAACAAGATGATCAGTACAGACCAAAATGGAAAATCATTTGTGTTTGACCTTTGATAAACTAAGCAAACAATGGGTCAAGGACATAAACAATTCCCTTAAGTATGAAAGGGTGAACTTCCAAATCTAAAAATATTCCCTTCTGTAGCAAAAAATCTTATGGCAATCAAACAGTAGGAATGGTTTTGAGGGAGCTACAGTTCCCTAGTGACAGAGTGGAAATCCTGACAACTTTAGCACTAACATTGTAAAAGTATGTTATACTTGTGGACTACAGTTCACTTTTGAGTGAAACACTATTAAAACTACAACCCCCAAATTTAACTAATTGCAATTAGTTAGAAGAGCCTACATGAATACAGTGTTTGGTGTTCCCCCTGCTGGCTTTGCACTTAACTTACAAATACTATTCCTCAGAGCTGGGTATCACTTGATAATACTGATGTTTAAAGGACGTTTTGGTATGACAAGGAAATGGAAAAGGGAAAAATAAGATTAGGCCTATTCATCTTAGAAAACAGATGACTAAGGAAGGTTGGGGGTACAGGAAATCTGACAGAAGTCTATAAAACCAGGAGTGGTGTGGGAAAAAGTGAAGATTTGAGAAGCGTTATTTACCCTTTCACACAATACCAAAGCTAGGGGTCACTTGATGAAATTAATAAGCAGCAGGTTCAACACAAACAAGAGCAAGTGTGGAAAAAGTACAATGCAGAACTACCTTGTGAAACTTATAACCATGGGGATGTTATGATGGCCAAAAAGTATAACTGAGTTCAAAAAAGAACAGGATAAGTTAATGAAGGATAGGTCCATCGATGGCTATTAGCCAAGATGATCAGGGTCACAACCCCATGCTCGGGATGACCCTCCACTTCTGATTACCAGAGGCGGATCACTCCAAATCGCCCTGTTCTGTACACTCCCCTAAAGCTCTGGTACAGGCCGCTGTCAGAGACAGGATACTAGGAAAGACGGACCATGGTCTAATCCACTATGGAAGTCCTTATGTTCTTATAATGCTGAAGTTGTGTTTGTTAAAAGAAAAAGGCATGATCATTTCCAATACATTTTTAGTCAGATTACATGAATATCTGAAGTTCCGGATATATGTCCAAAAGCTAAATAATCAAATACATGTATTAGCACAAGTGCCCAACATGAACCCCACTCCCAACTAGGACTCTCCCATCACCCATTAAACCCCACTTTTACAGAAAAAGCCTGAGACAAAAGAAACTCTGAAGTGTGACCTCAAGGTTAGCAAATTTGTGTTTGAGCAAACAACTGAGGGAAGCAAGTTCCAGAACTGAAATTGTGAAAGTGTAGTGCTGGAAGGGACCTCAAGAGGTCCTCAAGTCCAGACCCCTGCACTGAGGACCCTTCATTGAAACAAACAATATACCTCCAACCCCCTCCTGATTAAACCAAGGAGTTTTTAGTTCATACACCTCAGCTGATTTCAGAAGCTGCAGTATCTTCCAGAAACAGGGTTAATCTCTCAAGTAGCCAGGATCCAAACCATCTTCCACTTTATAGGTTAAAAAAAAAAAAGTTGTTCTAAAGAATTCATTTTTCCATGAAAACTTTCATGCAAGTTCTTGCTGAGAATATATTTGAGTATATTTTTATACATTTTCTATATATATTTATACATTCTCTAGTTAAAACCAATCAGTACCTGGAATTCAGTAGGTAAGGTGCTTTTTGCAGAAGTGCTACTAAAGAAATGAGTATATATATTTTGCACTAGTTGTAGTTACTGGGTAGTTCAACTTCTAAGAGGTGTGTGTTTCATAAAAGTAATCCTGAGCATTGCCGCTATCGGAGACTTCCAACTCATCTTAGTCTAATCAGACCCTGAGGCTGTGGACATTAGTAACAAAAGTGGGCACACTTCCTCAATCAAGGGAGCCAATTGTCTATTTACACAGTCAGTTAGCATTTTTCAAGATCTTATCAAGTTTGAGTTTCAGCCAGCTTGACCGCACATCCACACCTCGGCCCCAGCCACAAAGGTAAATAATATGTTCAAACAGAGGTGACAGGACTATTTATTTCCGAGTAGACAGGGAAAAAAAAAAAATCAAAGTTTTTCATTTTATCAAACAGATTACAATGACTATCTGCATGCCAGAAACAGGAGTCCTTTACAAATTTTTCCTAGTAAAGCTAAATTATATTGGCTGACACCTATTGGAAAAGAAAATGATGCACAGAAAAGTTAAAATGAATTAATAATAATGATTTATAGAACTAATGTCATTGAGAAATGTCATAATTTTGATCAATATAATGGAGTTTACCCTAGAAAGTAAACACAAGGAGAGAAAGGTGGGAAAAGGCACTGCGCACACATATATGCCTCAACATATGCTTGAAACACCCCTTCTATTTAACAACTAAGTCAGGATTTTTGCTATTTTGAGAACCACCACAACCTCCCTCAGTGCTGCTCAATTTCAAGTGACATAACTTTGCAACTATATGTGAAGCTGAAATTGTGAAAGGTCCAATAATTTTTTACTTACATTTAACTCTCCTTTAATTGCATACATTGCAGTACTTTGATTATTGTTATTTACAGAAGTAGTAAATACTTACAAATCTGGAGTTACTGAATTGCAGTACTTCCACTGCAAAATACGCAGCAGTAAACCCCATGTGTCAACAACCAAAAGCTATTTTTTTCTGTAGTATATCAATGAAATTCTACTAAAATGACATACTACTGGGATTTGTTCTATCTTCCAATACACTAAACATTGTGAAATCAGACACTGCAATACTATACTAGAAAGTTCATAAGCCAAATTCTCTGCTGGCATGATGAAGTGCTGGTTTATATCATAGTGAATTTTACTTGATGTCTTTATATATAGTTACTAATTGACTACAAACTTCTGTAGCTTTCCTTAACATAGGGGTCTGAAAAACAAAAGAATTTGCATTAAAACACTTGTAGCCTTTATTAAGAAAACTACCTGCCTCATAGTTCCAGTATTTATTCAAGTCCAATGCTTTGCACGTCTAACATTCCTGCATCGACAGGGTTTTTGATTCTTTACAAAACATTAATGAATTGCTCAAATATCCCATCCAGGTGGTGGACATTATCATCCTCTTTTTACCTATGTTAAATGCTTTCCCAAAGTGACTAAAAGAAAAGGAGTACTTGTGGCACCTTAGAGACTCTTTTTGCGAATACAGACTAACACGGCTGCTACTCTGAAACCTGCCAAAGTGACTAAGTTACTCACAGAAGTGTAAACAAATCCCAGATAATACTAAAACTAATAAAATCTTTGCTACCAAGCTACAAGACCCAAGTTTGTGCTAAATAAGCGTCTAGGCCCCTAATTTGTTCTGTTATAGTGGTGCCATCCCATTAAAAATCAATAGGATGCACAAGCGTAAGTGAGAATTCAGCCCCTCCTGTTTAAAAGAATGTTTTTGTTGATTAAAATCTAAACCTGCCAAGAATCAAAAACAGTCATGGTCAACAAATCATTCCAATAACAATTGTAGGACCGTTCGCACAATAGCAAAGAATGTAACAGAAGACAATATGCTGGAACTACAGTCAGTCATTTTCCCTGAGTTCGCAGCCCCCAGAGAGAATGTCAGAGGGCCAATTTAAGTGTCAGAGCACCGAATTCTGCCGTTAATTATTCCCATGCACTCCAACGAAGGGGAGTTATGCTTTGGGAAAAGCGAGCGTGACAGGGGTGTAACGGGGGAAGAGTCCGTGGCCCTGGGACTCAGCTCTGGCCGATGTTCTGACACCCCGCAGCTGAAGCGCAGAGACACCCAAACCCAGAGGAGACGGACACATGGGGGAGAGGGTGCCCGCCCTTGCGGTGGGCGCTCATCGGGACTACACGCCGCCTTACTTCCTCTTCCCTGACGAAGATGCCGAGCCTGGCATCCCGAGGGCGAGTCGGGGCAAGCGCCGGGCTCACCACGGACAAGCCCCCCTCGGGCACCCGCTCACCCACTGCGAACGTGGGTTGCCGCAAGGAAACACGCCCCGGTCAGGGCGGGGGCGCCCCCGAAGCCCTGCTCGTGGGCGTGATGTCAGCGGCTCACAGGCAGCCGCGGAGTCAGGAAAAGCGCCGGGGGCAGCCCCAACGCTGCCGAACAAGCATCCCCAGCAGCCTGCAAACTCTTCACTCCCCCCGCCCCGGCTGCTGCCGCTGGGGCAGCCCGGCCACCCGGGGCAGCGGCTTCCCCAGACCTACCTCTCAGCGGGTCCGTCAGCCCGGGACGCCCCCCGGGAGCCACTTCAGAGGAAACGGGCAACAACGTTCCCTGCGCTCCAGGGGTGCAGCCCGGCTACGCCATCCGCTGCCCCGGGCGGAACGGGCCGCGGCAAGAGCCGCTCCGAGGAGCCTGCGAACGCCCTGGTCGCCCCGAGCCGCAGGAGGAGGAGGAGGAGGAGAGAAGCGCCCACCCGCTCCGCCAGAAACCTGCGATTCACCCCATCGGGCTGCGACTCCTAGCAAGTTGCAGCCACACGCACCGGGGCGGGGCCTGATTCCCGGCCGCGTCAATCAGCGCCCAGCGGCCCTGCTATTGGGTGAGAGGCGGGGACTGCGCTGTGACGGGCGCGCGGAGCCTCGGCCCGCGGAGACTCCTCCTCCCTCCGGCCCGCTCGCTCTGCGCCGCCCCCCCCCTCCGCCAGTTGATAGATGCGCCTCGCGCGCTGCTTCGCCGTTTCCCCCGTGCCCCGGGGCGGGTTGTTTCCTCGCCGCAGCGGCGTGCGGGGCCGGGAGCCGTCCTCAGGCGGGGCCATGCACAGCGTGTTGGAGGAGGGACTGGTCCTCCAAGCAGCGAGGCACGCTGCCCGCCGATTGTCTTGTACGGTCTACTTTGGTTTAAACCCTAGACACGTTATGCAACATTCCAGCTCAGTTTTTCCAGGACAAGTTTGCGATATTTTAACTTTGTCTTTTCAAGATCTGGGCAAAAGATTGCCAGAACTAGCCCCTGGGGCCCCCCCAACCTTCCTAATTCTGCCTGTTCATAATGGACAAGTGTAGATGTAGGCACTCCTTTGCCATTAAACAAAAATCTAGTCATATTGCTGCAGCTGGCTCCAGATCCTGGCAGTGGATCTTCCTGGATCTAGACAGTTTTTGGTTGCAGTCTCCCAAATTCAACTGCCTAAATAGAGAATATTGCCACTCTTGCTGCATCTTATAAATCTGGACCCTACTGCGTTGCAGAGCAACAGTGTTACAAAAAAAAATTCAGATTCAGCATCTGTATCTGATGGATTTTGCCGAACAGTACCATCAAAAGACACATCAAGTGTTGCTTCTACTATTATACACAGACACACATGCAGGTACTGCTTCTGCTGTTACAGACACACATACACAAATTGGCTCCAACACATCCTAGTACTGAAAAAGCTCAGTTTACTTAATACTGTAAGTAAACATTTAACAGGACATTTAAATTTCATGTACATTACAACTCTGGTTATTACCATAACTGTGGTAATTCCTAGAAAAAGGAAAATAATTTGAAAAGGAGAAGATGGTTGGTTGCTATTGTGTTCAAGAAGTTAGATGTGCGAGTCTGTGCCAAGTTCCTTGTTTTATAGGTGGAAGTCTCCCTCCTGCTTATAATAACCTTCAAACGGACTCATATTAATAGAATGAATCAGGTCTTTAAATTATGCAGAACAGTAGAAGAGAATGCTAGTGAGAAGTGGAATGAGCTAACTGTAACTGCATTGGACTGGAAGGCACAACTCTTGGCTCTGTCAAGAACTCACTGCGTGACCTTCAGTAAGTGAGATAACCTCTCTAGGCCTAATTCATGCCTGTTGTAACTCAGCAGAAGTTAAGGGCAGAGTTGGTTGGGAACAAGTATTTCCATTCTGTGGAGAATTCTGACACTTTGGGGAAGAATTGTTCCCAGTTGGAATGAAAAGCCAAAATTTTGAAACGTCCTGCAAAACAAAACCAAAAAAAAAAAAAAAGGAATTTGATTTGCGACCATCTAAATGTTTTGTTTAGGTAATATCAAAATTGTTTTATTTTTAAAAATCAAAATGTTTCATTTTGTTAAGGTAAAAATTTATTTCAATAAAACTGAAATGTTTTGTCTTGATTATGGTTTCAATTAAATTCACAAACTTTTACTACATTAAAATATTATTATACATATTAACTGTGTATACATATATTTTAATATATAAAAATCTAAATATGAAAACAGTAGTTGAAACAAAACATTATTGAAAACCTTATTGAAACTAAATATTTGGATATTATCAAAACAAAGAAGTTTAAATTATTTGTTTTGATATTTTCCTGTCATTTTTTAAAATTAATATGTTCCTGCAAAACATTTTGATTGTTGACAACTGCATTTTTTTTCATGAAAAACTGTTCTGTCAAAAAAATTTCAACTACCTTTAGGTAAGGGTTCATAATAGATGAATCCTTTCTGCCTCATTTTACCAGACTGTAAAATGGGTTTGCTAATACTAATCTCTCTGACAATTAATTTTGTCACAATATTATGAGAATGAATTATTGAGGCAGATCTTTGGGTCTGTAAAACCTGCTTTATGTTGCTCTAATGTCCATTCCCCAACTTCCCCTTTAAAAATAAATAACCACCATACTTAGCACATATAGCATTCCACAAATTTTAACAAATTAAAGGCCTGCTCCTCCTCTGCCTGAAATCATTGACAAAACTCCCATTAACATCAGGGAGAACAAAACTGAGCCAGACTCCTGACAACCCCAGTAAGTATATATCATCATCTTCAATGTACCTATGGCGAAACTAAGCTACAGAGAGGTGACTAACATTTTAGGATGCTTTTAGCAAGGTTTATCCATTGAATCTATTTCCCTATTGTAATTGTTGTAACTGTTTGTGCAGCACACTAAGCACCTTGACTTCAATGGAGATAAGTAGTCTGACGCTGTATTGCAAATCCTATGTTCCTGTGACTCCTTCAGAGAACTGTAATAATTGGATACAATTTATCAGCCTATACATTTCAATCTGCAATTAAAATACTTTGCTACTACCACTAGCTCTACCGTTTTGTCTTTTAGACCTTCCTTGTCTCCTCCCCTGATTTTACTATGCCTCTTAAAAATACTAACTCACTGCTTCCTGCAGCACAAACCATTCCGGGGCCTGCTTGTGAGATACCAGACACTCACTTTCACTGCTGAGCACCTCCTGGAAGTAGGCCCAAAATCTTTATTCTCTGAAATTACTCTGTATTTTGGTGGTACTTTACCAAGTGAATCTACAGCTGCCGTCATGAATACTCACTTTAGATTAAACAATTCAGTAAGTAATCTTATAAAACCTGCAGAAACAGGCAAAGCAAAAGTTGGGGCCATTCCTTGGCAGCCTCAACCCACCTAGACTCTTTTTGTGATTAATTTTGTAAGTGTTTGGAAAGTTTTACATGTTAGAACATGACATGCCCCTATCTTATCAGTTTCAGGCTACATCCAGGTTGCAGACTCTTTGTGTGCAACAGAGAGGTATGGGTGGGGAAAGTCCCTGAATAAAGAGGAAAAGTAATATACTGCAACTCTGAAATGCAAACTTTGCTATTTTAGAAGTTTATTCTGTGTCTACTTTATATCCACATATTCAAATTGAATAATATTGGTTAGATATGAAATCAAGCTAGAGAAAAAGGAATGTGTTTTGTTTTATTTTAAATCTTAACGTAGGCCCCAAGTCTGCAAAGATTTATACATGTGTTTAAAACTACCAATGTGAGGGTTCCATTGAAATCAATGGACTAGGGAGGTATGTGAAATGTCTTTAAATCATTGCAGGATCAGGGGCAGAATATGCTCTTGTTCCCTTTGAAGTTAATGATAATATTCCCATTGATTTCAACTGAGACAGAATTAGACCCTTCGAGCCCAATTCTATAAGGTATAGAGCAGCTCTTAGAAGGTGCTTGTCATTGGGGCTGACCAGCCCTAGATCAAATGGCACCCCAGGCGAAGAGCATATTCTGCGTGCCCCCCCGCCCTTCATTGGTTAAACTTTTGAATGCTTTATTTTTATTGCATTTATAGCCCATTTCATGACTTGAATGCACAATTTCACCCTGCCATCTAAGGAGATAAATTTGCATGCAAGGATCTGTAAATCTGTATTTATTCATGCCATATGTCAGCAAATAAAAAAAATTGTTTCCTATAAGCTTATAAAAACTTTTTAATTTTAAAAATAACTGAAATATACTAACATCAAGAAATTGAACTGTGTACAACACTGGATGGACCAGTATTAAATAGTGTTACCGTAGGTGACCGCCTTAGAATGTTAACCCTAATCCTTTCATTCAAAAGGTTGCTTTTCTCGCCTCTGCCCTCATGAACTGAAGCATAGCAACATCAGAGAGATCCAAAGACTGGCCAAGGCATTATACTATATATATATATATGAAATATACTAACATCAAGAAATTGAACTGTGTACAACACTGGATGGACCAGTATTAAATAGTGTTACCGTAGGTGACCGCCTTAGAATGTTAACCCTAATCCTTTCATTCAAAAGGTTGCTTTTCTCGCCTCTGCCCTCATGAACTGAAGCATAGCAACATCAGAGAGATCCAAAGACTGGCCAAGGCATTTTCAAATGATAAAACAGCAAAAATCTATGTTCCGCAATCTTAGAAAGTCATCAAACATTACATGTTAAATGTGGCAAAGAAATAAGAATATTTAATGTATATTGTTGCATATAGATATCTCTGGTGTCTCATTAAATAGGTCCTTTATTAGTCGCTAGTTATACTCTTCAAGTCTTAAAACACAAGTAAACTTTCACAATTACACAATAAAACAAGGTTCACAATATCGCAGCTGGGCTCTCACTTCACTTCATTCTTATATCTCACTGACTGGTGACACTCTGCCCCTTATATATCTGCAAGGGCATGGCTGACAACATTCTAAGAGGTTCAAAGGAAATGTAGTTCTCAGAAAGTCTGAAAGGTTCCATGAGATTCTACAAAGGTCCAGAACATTCTAGGAGGTTAGTGAAAAATGAATCCACAGATGGAATACCTGAAACATTTTACTTCAAACAAACATTCTATTTTCCCTTTTGTCACTAACAACAAAAAGAGCACCCTGAGCACAGTGCCCTTGCAAGCCTGGCACCCCAGGTGATATCTGGATCGCCTGCCCCTAAATCCGGCCCTGGAGGCTGGCCCTGTAAGGGGAGTCATGGACAGGCTTACTTGTAACAGGCCCCTATAAAGGGAGAACTAGCCAACTCAGACCCACTTGGAAACAGTCAAATACTGAGGTGGCTGGTTAGTAGCTAATTAGCTAAGGACTCAGAGCCTGCTAAAGGGTTACCAGGGCTCAGATGAGGTCATTTCTAGAGCTTCCGGGAGCCCTGAGCAGGAGAGCTCACCAGAGCAAGGGACCTGGAAGGTGTGCTGAGGGACAAGGAATTCCCAAACTGTGGCAGGAAGTCCAGCGTGTCAGGAACTACTTGCTGCCCCAGAGTCCAATGAATGAAGATTCTGAAAAACGTTATAGTGAAATGCCGCTAAAGTGAACAGCTTGTCTGATGGCTAATTTTATTTTTTTAGTTTCATGTCAGAGTAAATAGGAAATACCTAATTTCCTACTAAAACCAAAGAAAATTCCTGTAATCTTAGATGTCATGTTAAATCTTGGCAGATGTTGAGCACATATAAACATATGTAATTTACATTTTGTTTATTATTTTTAAACTATTAGTTACTCCAGTGATATGCACTTTTTGTCCAGGACATGACTGAGTTATTTCACTTTATAGCCACTGGGCCCAATCCTATAAGATGCTACATGCCCTCAACTTTCATTAACGTCTATGAAAGTTGTGGCAGTTCATCTTTGCAAGCAGGACTCCACACATTGCAGAATTAGGTCCTAAATAACTGTTAGTCCTCATCTTAAATTACTCTATGCTACCTGCTTGATAGTTTCAATTCCATGTTCTTTTTCTAGGAGAAGGAACTAGTCCCGATATAAATTTCTAAATTTTTCAGGCCCAATCCTGTAACTTGCACAAATAGTCCCATTAAAATCAATGGGAGTAACTCACAGGAATAAGGACCACTCATGAAAGTAAGGGTTTATAAGACTGGGCCCTTATCATTTACCAGCTTCAGATCATGGCCACAGTCCTCTAATCAGAATTGGCTTTCTCAAGGCCCTGCTATGATATGATCCTTTGAAATACTTTTATACTATAATCAAATTGAAAAGTCACCTGTCACTGTTCTATTTTCAATGCTGAACATATTCAGATCTTGAAGTCTTTTCTCATGTTATGGACCTTCTAATCTCCAGAGAAACCTTCTAGCCTTTCTCTTCACTCTTTTATGAATGTGAACATTAGTTTTAAAATTTGATACCAAGTACTATGGGCACAATACTTCAAGTGTGATCTTCCATAGGTTTTGTATAGTAGAACCATCTGCTATTTTAAAAGGATTTAGGATGTGAACGCTTTGGGGAAGAGAACTTGCACCTGATTCTAATCTCACACTAGTTTTGCACCAGTTTAAAACCATCAATTTAAACTGAGTTACTGCAGATTTACACCATTGTGGAAGCAGATATCAAGTCCTTTGATTTCAGGCGTATTGGTAAAATGCCACATATGCTGTTGGCCCTGTATAAGATCTCTGCCCCACAAGGTGCTGAGTGTGCTAGCACCAGTCCAGCAAATCACTTAAGCACATGAGCAATGCCTCCAAGGTCAATGGGAAGTCAGTAACGTCACATTTAAAACTGAGCACACGCTTTAGTGATTTACTAGATCAGGGCCAGAGTGCTAAGCTCCTTGAAGGATCAAGCTCTATATAACCCAGGTCAGGTGGATCAAAATTGATGTTTTGGGGTTTTTTAAATAAAAAATATCTGATTTTTTAATTTAAATTAAATATGGGGGTTTTTTAAATAAAACCTATTAAAATTAAATTGGAATTGACAAGCTATGTTAAGGTCTAACCTTATTATAATATACAAAAATAATTTAAATTAAATACACAAATAGTATTAAGCAGTACGTATTTGCTGTCAAATTTTAAAGAAAGTCAGACTACTGAATTGGTAGAGTCACTGGCTAAGCACACGTGTAACTAGAATTTACTGAAGCACTAAACCAGCTTTCAACAGTAGTAGCCTCTTCGGCAGGTGCATAAAAAATATTTTCTTCGTTTCAGTTTATTCAACTAGTTCACTTTAATGACAAGTTCATTCAAAGTAAAAAAACCAATTGAGAGTTGGAAAAGCAGGAAAGTTTGTTTTCTCATCCATTCTATGAATAAAAACTAGGTGTGAGAGAACGAGATTGACTAGTTCTAACATCTTGAAGGACGTAGTAATCAGAAATCAGTTCAATTCAGTAACTGCGGACAACACTTCCTTTATTTAATAAGTGTTAGTTTTAAATGCAAAACATGTTTGGATATTAACTTTTTTTCCTCTGTATCCAGCACATAAGATAGTGTCATTTAATTTAAAAAATGTTGGTTTTGTGCATTTTTAATTGAATTTGAATTTCCATCCTAATAGAACTTGACACAAAACTAAAAAAAATTAATCATTTAGCAAATGCATCATTCACCATTTTCCAACATAATAAAAAATGAAAAAATTAAGAAACTGAATAAATGTAAGTTAATTAGATACCCCTTTAAATAAATGTGTATAAATGCAGGATATCTTCCTAGTTAGCAAAAATCAGCATCACATTTAATCTAAAGGCTATATTTAGTTGAAAATCAACATGTTTTAATGGTTACCAACCAATAAGAATGAACCTTTCTTTAGGAAAATAGCTATAAAGTACAAATGCAAATCACACTTAAAATCACTGATTTAAAACACAGTTTCCTGCTTTCGGATTTAAATCATAATTAAAATTGGTGATTTAAAACAATTAATATAATATATTGAGTTTGACATACAATTTATATAGGAATTAAGTAGTCCTCAGAAACTGTACCCTATAAAAATAATTATCGGCTAGCTAGATTCTGCAGCTTCCGTGAATGCAGACCTTTCACTGACTTCAGCGTTCTATTAGAATCACAGAATCCTAAAAAAGGAAGGGCTGGCAGGGACCTCAACAAATCACCATGTCCAGCCCCCTGTGATGAGGCAGGACCAAGTAAATGTAGACCATTCCTGATGGGTACAACCAGTTCTTAAAAACCTTCAGCGATGATGATTGCACAGCTTCCTTTGGAAGCCTATTCAAGAGCTTCACAGAATGGCTCTAGAATTGGACCCTAGGAAATAGAAGGACCTCATATATACTGTAACTTGTGCTGCCATCAAATTCACCTTTTGCTAATGAACATATGCTCATGCTAATCTACTGTCAAAGGTAATAGTAAAAAGGCATACTTTAAAAACGAAAGAATTACTATAAAAAATATATGGGCAGCCAGTTTAATGATTTCTTGCATTTATATTGCACCCTTCATATAAATGTCAAAAATTAATTCACGCTTTGGAACAAATCAAATAAAAAATAGCTCAACAAAAATGTCTTAAATCTGGATTTACATTCTCACGGTGACTTGGACATCCTAATCCTGAAAGGCACAGAATTCCATAAATGAGCAGCATAGTATGAAAAAGACTATTCCCCATACATAGAATGGCTAGCAAGTTCTCAGACCTAGAACAAAAAGACCGACACAGAGGTATGGGGTGAGAAAGTCATGGAAGTCAGAGAGGCCAAGACTATGCAGCGACTTGTACTGTATGTGAATTTAAAAGCACTGTTTAAATCAGTGGAAGATATAAGTGGTCAGTGACCCTGGAACTGGATATAGCAACAAAGTCCCAGACCTTCTAAAGAAGTTTTAGAGTAACTAGAGAAAGCCCAACAAAGAGGGGAAATAACCCAGTCACGAAATTCCAAAACAATGAACACAAGATGCAGGGAAAATGGATGCTAAAGGGAAAATAATTAATTTATTTCACATATTCTGCTTAAGACTCTTACTTGAATAGAGATGAAAGGTCTGGGATCTTTATATGATTTTTAACCAATAAAACGTAAGCTATATCAAAAAAGATGTGTACCCAATAACTCATTAATACAAAATAGTAAGAAAAATCTGCATTCTGTCCTAAAGTTATGATCCTGCAATCCTTGCACACCTCAAATTTCCAATAAAGCAATGGAATGCAAGATTTGAAACCTTAGTGGTATAGGGCCCAATCCTGTGCAGAATCCTCAACTCGCCATGAAGTTTGAACACAATAGTATATGCTATTTAAATTATCTGATGTTGAAGACTTCAGGTAAAGAAAAACAAAACAAATAACTCAGTGACTAAAACACCCCTTTTGTGTCATCCCAATTTAAACCCGGTACCTTCTGCATCATAAATCTTCCTAAATCTGCCATGCCCCTTCCTCTCCTTAAAATATACTTCTTATAAGATGTTTATGAACTGCCATTCTAATAAGTTCATACAAAATAGATCAGAAGAGGTAGGAAAGGAAGAGAGGAAATGTGCAGGAGAGGAAAATAACACCCACAAAAAAAACCAACAACAATAAAAGATCAAGAGGGAGAAAAGTGTCACTGCTCAAATCACTTTTATTTGGTTGATTCCATTCCCATCCTATAAATTGTCAGTTTAAAACCTAATCCAAAACCTTTTGAAGTCAATAAATTGTAATTTCTTCAGAACAGGGACCTTGTCTTCATACTTGCCCATAAAGTGCATAAAATATAAATAAATAAATAAATAAATAAATATCCATAATATATTATATACTGGACCTTTCCAATTCAAGCCTATATAGTAAATAATGTAGAATTCAATCCTGCAAAAACATACACGAATACATGAGTTCAATGGGACTACTCATATGAGTAAAGTTATGCATATTCATGTTTGCAAAAGTTACTAAATATTGTCTTAAACCTTAAAGATGTGTGCGTCTTTGAAAATTGAAGCCCATATTATGAATTGAATTCTTTGCATGAGTTGTAAATATCTAAGGCTAAAATATTTTCATATATATAATTGTCTTTTAATATTATTATGGCATTATTTCTTACTTATTTTCATATTGCACCGAAGGTGTGACAGCTTCTTTGCTGACAAGTATGAAGACAAGTTCCCTAGAGAGAGTTTCCAATATAATAGACAAAAGAAGAGGAAGGGGATACAACAAAAGTGAAAGTGACTAAAATTGAGCACGTTCGATTAGTTCCATGGTTTGAGGTTTTTCTTTTTTGCTTTTGATCTCCTACCCTCCTTCCCCCATCCCTGAAATTTATCGTTTCTCCTTATTCTGGTCTGTTTTGTATGTTAGGGCATGAGTTTATAGGGATCTTATCAGGAATAAGATTAAGGAGGGACAAGAGCATGGCAGTCTGGGTCAGGGATGCAGGTGTAGAGAGCCTCATGGAAGTAGGCACAGAGATGAAAGTTGAGTCATGTAGTTACATTTTTTTAAGTGATTATTTTCCCCAGTCATCTCATGTATACCAAAAGTTAGACTCCTACATCCCTATTTAGGCCGCAAAATAAGTATGGCCTGATATTCAGAATACACCAACAAATCTCACTTAAATCAGTAGGAGCTGCAAGTGCTCAACATCTTTTAAATTAAAGCCACTTTTTTAAATTTCCGAAATATGGATTTGGGAGCAGCCAGTTTTGAAAGTTTTGGCCTATGTTTTTAGGAGTAGGTAAGACTCATATAATAGATATCTATTTAGTATACATTATTTACAAAACTGCTTCTTCCTGAGAACTATCACTCCATATAATTTATTAACAGTGTTAATTTAATTACTAATCAGTGGCAAACTGTGTGGTTTTGGGACTCTCTCTTTGAGTAATACATTACATAGCCTGTAATTTTTTTTGTGAGTTTTCAAAGTCTGACCAAGGAACAACAATGTGTAATGCTAGCCTATTTTAGAACTAGCTTTCTTTCTCTTTTTTCTTTCTTTTTTTTTGGATCAGAGGAAACTAAGATTTTTGAATACCCTAACTACTGAGACTAATATGAAAGATTCTCATGAATCCCATGAGTGACTCTCAGTTGGAATTAACTTTGTTGGAATTCTGCGTGTCATTTAAGAGCTCTCCCTCACATATACACTTTACATTCTTTGCTATTTAAGATTATGTATGGGATGGGAATTTCTTTTGAACTTATTAGTACTCCGTTTTTTCCCAAATGATTTATAATATAATTTGTTTCTTAAGTTATATATATGTAAAGTTCTGCTGCTTATTAATGCCTTATGTTGATACTGGTTTGTTTTTCCTGTGACTCTGTCTTAGACTACCAGCCTTGGAGTCAACCTGGGTGGAGATAAACTGACAGGAGGATGCCAGAGAATGCATCATATCCGCCCTTACTGTCCTTGGCTAAGGAATGGCAGTAGGAATGGCAGGCAAGTATGTATAATGTATCAAGGGTTCATACTGTAAGTGGCACATGATCTGGACAAACTGGAGAAACAGTCTGAAGTAAATAGGATGAAATTCTATCAGGACAAATGCAAAGTACTCCACTTAGGAAGAAACAATCAGTTGCACATGTACAAAATAAGAAATTACTGCCTAAGAAGAAGTACTGCAGAAAGGGATGTGGCGGTCATAGTGGATCACAAGCTAAATATGAGTGAACAGTGTAGAACTGTTGCAAAAAAAACAAACATCATTGTGGGATGTATTAGCAGGAGTGTTGTAAGCAAGACACGAGAAGTAATTCTTCCCCTCTACTCGGCACTGAGTAGGCATCAGATGGAGAATTGTGTCCAGTTCTGGGTGCCCATTTCAGGAAAGATATGGACCAATTGGACAAAGTCCAGAGAAGAGCAACGAATTTATTAAAGGTCCTGTAAACATGACCTGTGAGGGAAGATTGAAAAGATTGGGTTTGTTTAGTGTGGAGAAGAGAAGACTGAGAGAGGACTGTGACACCCTGACACTTCAATATTTACCACTGTTGTGTAACTAGGATATATTTTGTACAAAGTATGTCTTGTGAGGTATCATTCTAAAAGCCTTGATCTGCTAGACATTAACATCTTGTTGGATTGTGTGTTATAGTTATATATGAAGTTAGGAAGTTTGGGTATGTATGTATTACTGAAACATGTTGTGAGGTTGAAAGTACCCACAAACAGCCTTTCGGATACAACAGTAAAAAGGCTAAACAATGTTAATGGCTTATTGAGGAAATGCACACAAGCACAAGGATTACCCCAGGAACTGTGTGCAATAGAAACCTCTCAGAGATAGCACTACACATTGGGGACTGTTTGACCCAGGTCACAGCAAAAAAGCTTTCCAGCAAGTGGGAAGAAGATATAAAAGGGGGACAATGACATCATGGGGGACCTCTCTCTCCCTGCAACAACACACCTGGAAAGATCTGAGGGGCAAGGACTGAACTGTGGGAAGTGATGGTCCCAGGGTAGAAGGATATTTAGCCTGTGTATTGAAACCTGGGAAAGCCAAGGCAACCTGTGCCTTAAGAGTCTGCCAACCTGTTTATCATTCAGGGTAAGAATTTGCTAATTTATATCCTACCTATCTAGTGTGTTAAGATCAGTTTGCAGTTTTTGTTTATTTACTAAGGTAATCTGTTTGATCTGTTGGCTATCCCTTATAATCACTTAAAATCTACTTCTTGTACTTAATAAACTTGTTTTTGTTTTAAACCCAGTTCGTGTAATTCATAATGGGGCGGGGGGAAAAAAAGCTGTGCATATCTCTCTCCACATTGAGGGAGAGGGAAAATTGCAATTAGCTTACGCTGTACAGTTCTCTGCCCTGCCTGCTGGACCCTCCTCCCCTGTGTGTCATGTAGCAGGGAGGAGTGGTTGCTTTTCCCCTTCCCCACCCTCCCACCGCCTACAGCCTACCAGGGAGGAGTGGTTGACCCCTCCCCCTCCAACTCTCTGCCCCTCCCGTTGGACCCTCCTCCCCTGCATGTTGCCTAGCAGGGAGGAGCGGCTGCCCATCATCCCTCCCCCATATTAAGGCCTCCTCCTGCCTCTTGTTACCAAGGATGAGATCCCTGTTCCTGCTCCTGGCCCTACCCTTACTCCTACCCCTGCCCCTTCTCCTGCCCTTGCTGATCCTGTGGTTCCCCCTTTCCCACCGCCCCTGCATCCAACCTCTAGGCCATCAATGGTCCAGACTCCACCGCTGCCATGGCCCCCCCTTCCATGAGCAAAAAGGGCAGGGGAAGAAGAAGGGCAAAGGCCCTGCCTGGAAAACGAAACCTCCCATGGGTGGGGCTGCCCTTCCCGCCATGGCCCTACCACCTGCCACGGCCCCTCTTTCCCCTGCTGTTCCCTCTACCAGCTCTGGGGGCGCTCCTATCCCAGGCCTCCAGAGTGTATGCCCAGGTGGCCGCCACCCCCCCGACGTGCAATCACGCCGCCCGTCCCACCTACTGCCTCCGGTATCATCCCTGGCGGCCAAACAAATCTCCAGGCATGGACGGGCTGACCGTGGAGTTCTACCGCGTGTTCTGGGACATCCTCAGCCCAGACCTTGTCATCGTCTGGGCCAAATGCTTGCAAAGTGGGGTCCTCCCTCTCTCGTGCTGGCAAGCCATGCTCACTTATTGCTGAAGAAGGGGGACCTCCGCAACCTATGGAACTGGCATCCCGTCTCGCTCCTCAGCACGGACTATAAGGTCGTTGCAAAGGCCATCTTGCTGCGGCTGGGGTCCATGCTGGCGGACGTGAACCAGACCAGACCTAAACCATCCTGGGACGGACCATATTTGATAACTTGTATTTAGTCTGGGACCTCTTGGAGCTGGGGCGTAGGGATGGTCTGTTGTTTGTCCTCCTGTCCCGGGACCAGAAAAAGGCATTCGACAAGATGGACCACGGGTATCTCCTGGGCACTCTGCGGGCATTCGGCTTTGGGCCCCAGTTCATGAGCTTTCTCCAGGTGCTGTACGCCGACGTGGAGTGTCTGGTCAGGCTCAACTAGACCCTGACCAAGCCGGACAGCTTTGGACTGGGAGTATGGCAGGGGTGCCCCCTCTCGGGCCAGCTGTATGCTCTGGCAATCGAGCCCTTCCTCCATCTCCTCTGCCAGAGATTGACAGGGTTGGCGCTTCGGGAGCCGGGAGCTGCGGCTGGTCCTGTCGGCGTACACCAACAACATGCTCCTCGTGGTCCAGGACCTGGATGACCTAGTGTGGGTGGAGGCCTGCCAGGCCGTTTACTCGGCAGCCTCCTCCGCCCGGGTCAACTGGGTCAAGAGCTCTGGTCTGGTGGTCGGGGATGGGTGGCAGGCGAGCTCCCTCCCACCCGCGCTTCAAGCCATCCGGTGGTGCACGGGTCTGCTGCTCTATCTTGGCATTTATCTATCCACCACACATCCTTCTCCACCGGAAAACTGGCAGGATTTGGAGGCCAGAGTGGGCGAGCGGGTGCAGAGATGGACAGGACTGCTCCGGTGTCTCTCCCTGTGAGGGAGGGCACTGGTGCTGAACCTGCTAGTCCTGTCCATGCTCTGGGACCGACTCAACACCTGAGCCCGGCCCCGGGGATCCTGGCCAGGCTCCAGAGGATGGCCCTGGATTTTTTCTGGCTGTGGCTGCACTGGGTCTCTGTAGGGGTCCTGAGTCTTCCCCTGGAAGAGGGAGGATAGGGCCTGGTCTGCCTGCGCAGCCAGGTCCATGTCTTCCGCCTTCAGGCCCTGCAGAGACTTCTTAATGGTGCAGGTAGTCCGGCGTGGAGCACGTTGGCGCATGCCTTCCTCCACCGCCTCCAAGAGCTCCGATACGACCAGCAGCTCTTTTTTCTCCACCCGAGGGGCCTTCCGCAAGACCTCTCAGAGCTGCCAGTCTTCTACCAGGACCTCCTCCAGACCTGGAAGCTTTTTTCGGTAACCAGGTCCTTTGTGGCCACTGAGGGGGTGGACCTCATCGCAGAGCCCCTGCTAGAAACCTCGATCTACTGTGGACTACAACAGGGGGGACTGGGTGGCTCCCTGTGTGCTCAGTCGACACATGGGGCTCTCCACCCTTCCGACCTCCATGCGGGTACTCCAGGAAGTGGAGGCTGCCTTCTCACCCGTTTCTCTCGTCTTCCTGCGGCGGGCCCTTCAAGAGGGCGCTCCCCGCCCACCCCTCACCCTCTGCCCTCCGGACATTTTTCTTTGGCCCCTGTTCCACAAGCCCCCCCCATCCCCCGGCCTCCCTGCTCCCACACTCCGAGCCGGCTGCACCCCTGCAGCCGGTCCGATTTCGAACCGCGCCCAGAAACCACCTGTACATGCTCATGCTCCACACACTGCATTTCCTCACCTTCACGTCCCGCCCTGACACCAAATGGCAGGACTATCTTCCACCTCAAGAGGGTGAGGAGCCCCAGTGGGCCAGCCTTTATTTCACTTTGGTCCCACGGCCCACCGGGGATATCGGTTGATGGCTCCTTCATGGAGCTGTGAGCATGAGTGTGCATCTTGCAGTTCACCCTATACCTAAGGCCTGCCCCATTTGCGGCATGAGGGAGAACCTGGTGCATGCCTATCTTGAATGCGCCAGGTTGCAGCCCCTATTCCGGCTTCTCCAGAACCTCTTGTTGAGGTTCTGGCTGCACTTTTCCTTGCACTTGTTCCTTTTTGCACGCCCCATCCATGGCCCCACGAAGTCACGAGACCTCCTCGTCAACCTCCTCCTGGCCGTGGCTAAAGTCTCCTTCTATAAAACCAGGAGGAGGATGCTGGACGAGGGGGTGCTCTGTGAATGTGGGGCCTATTTCCATTCCTCCCTCGTCTCACGCATCCAGGCAGAGTTCCACTGGGCAGCGTCTGCTGGCTCCCTTAATAGCTTTGAGGAGCAGTGGGTGCTGCCCGGGGTTCTCTGCTCGGTATCCTCTTCTGGTACCCTTGTTTTGAA